>NW_025422015.1:10652500-11277500 GCF_011764305.1 Mustela putorius furo | reverse complement strand
GCCTTAACCCACTGAGCCACCCAGGCACCCCCTTCATAGCTAATTTTAAAAGGTAGAAACACTGCATATTCAGCATATCCAGCAACCTGTCCACAGGTCTCTTACCTGGCATCCCTAAAGATGTGGACCACGCTCCATATAATTAGGCCTCTGCCCAGTGCCAGCATTTGGAGTATCCAACCAATAAGCTGCAGTTCTATGAAAAAAAATGTGTGTGTGAATTGGGCTGTTGTAACACAGCACCAGCCTTTTCCCTATTTAAAGTGAGACATTAGGCTGACATAGAGGAAGTGAGTGAGTTTTCCTGAATCCCCAAGATATGATTAGGGAAGAAAACAAACCCATATCCAGGAAGATCTCAGGCAGGAAGGAACCAGACAGACTGTAAAACACAAAGTGGCCATTTCTCTCTTTTTTTTTTTAATGGAGCAAAAGAACATTAACATTAAGCTGGTAAGAAGACGCCCTGGGCTTTACAGCATCCTTGTGGGCTGATGAAATTAGTCCTCTGCATTAATTTAAGGCAACCCTGCCTGATAATTCCCTGTATATGTGAAATGTCTTACTTTTTTTATATTTGGTATAATTTACCTTTATGTTAATCCCTTACATTATTTAAACTAAATCTATAGTATTCAGAGAACCATTTGGGATATGTGAGTAGCTGTTTGAAATGGAGGAAAAAGCAAACTCATCTATCTCTCTGATTTTCCCAGAAAAACAGGCTTTCTGATTTCATTTTCATGTCCTTTATTAGCATAATGATTGTAGTCTTGTATCTTTTTCTAATGGTAGTAAATATGTCCTGTTAGAAAGTTTTGAAATGTAAGTGAAAATCTATTTTGGCCAGTAAAGGAATCAAAAACACCCTTCAAAAATCATCAGATACTAAAAATGAGAGATAATTTCTTAAAACCCATAATTTGGGTTTCACATCCTGCAACAATTCTGTGCTACCTTGGGACTTTGAAAAAATCCAGTAGCTTACAATTAAAAGAGAAAAAACTCTGCATTAACACTGCATGTCCTGATTTATGTACCACATTTTAAGATGTAACAGGCATTGTATTTATATGCAATAGTCAGACAGACACAACTTTCAAAAATGATATGTGTTCACGATAGAAAAAGACAGTCTCGCCTACCACATAGTAGCATGTACATATTTAAAGAGTGAAATCTGTCTTTTCTCCTTTTTCTCAAAAATTTCTTCAGTTTATTATTTTTTAAGTGGTCCCAGCAGCACATTAAACACAGTGAGAAGTTTTCCTCAAAATAGGTAAGATGGAAGATACGTACATTTATGTCATTTCATCAGTACAGTAGCTGCAGCATTCCTAAATTCCAGTCCTATTATTATCCCTAACCTTACTAGTAAAAGTACATCACTTGAGACAAGAACTAATTTCTTCACATCATCAGAGTATGATGTGAGCAGTAAGGAACCACTAAGATGTAATTTATTTACAGAGTTGTTTTTTTTTTTTTTTATCACAGTCAAACAACAATACCACCGTATATATTTATGAAATTCTGCGGTCACAGAAACAGTTTAAAATAAAGTAAGGATTTCACACTATGAATTCAAGAGTGTATTTTCAATATGATAAAACTGAGACACTTAAACCTTCTGTAACAAATGTGAACTGTGAACGCTGAACTCAATATTGCCCAATAACAAAAGTTAAATCAACAGAATTTATTTAGCCCTTATTACATTCTCTTTATATATATATATATAAACCATATATTCCAAAAATATATGACTTGCTTCTTGCCACTGGCTAGCTTTGGCTTCTGGAAATAGGTTATGTGCCACTATGAGTATTTTCTGTCCTCTTACTGGCAGGCTATATCATTATTTTGCTTGGCAAAGCAGAATGAACTTCTGGAACTGAAATATGTCCAAGAGGGGAATGCAATGGCAAAAGTCATCATCAAATTAATAGAACCATGTTTCTGAGAGAAAGCTCATCTTTAGGTAGCTCAAATCCAAGTTTCAAAGAGCAGCATGAGGAACTCCTATAATTTGCCAGAGACCAAAGGATGGTGGGAACAACGGTAGAATATTCCCAGACCAGTTGTCATTTTCACTTTCCCCTTATTTTTCATAATAACTAAACTTAAGTTCTGTATGAAAATGGGAATCACCGTTAGCATACCTGGAAGACAATGGAAGCAGAGTTCACAAGGTCATTCCAAATTAAGAAATCCGACTACATATACTGTCAGATTTTTGGCAAAAATAAAATATAAAATAAAATAAAATAAATAAGAATCCTGTGGCAGCAATTCTCACCAAAGGCCAGCCTTATAGGCAGGAGTCATTTTTAGCCATGCTAGGATTTACTGTACAAAAAGTGTCATTTAGCCTGTCGCATTGCTGCCACAAACTGCACCTATGAGCCCGGCACTGTTGATCAGTGTTTCTCAGTGGGGTGCTGTTGGCCTTTAGAGCTGGGTAATTCTTTGTTTACAGAAATGTTCCCTACACTGCAAGATGTTTTATATCCTAAGTCCCTGCTGACTAAATGCCAGGAGCATGCCCAGTCCCTGTAAAAACCGAAAGTCAGAAACGCTCCCCTGTGTCCAAAGGCCCTCTAAGGCAGGACCACCTCCCTTCAGTACCACTGTCTACTGCAGTTTGAGGACATGCAGGGAAAAGTACCTATTTCAAAACCTCGTCTGGGCTGCCTTGCATACTTTGGGCTTAATAGGTTCTTCCCCTTTATTTTTCAAACCTTCTGCTCCAGTGAATCTTTAACTTGCCAGCTCTACAGGGAGGAGGTTGCTGGGTGGCCTTGGCAGTTTCAGTGGGCAGAGTCACTTGGCTAGTCCCTGTATGTAGTTACAGGAGAAATTTCAAATGAAGCAAACTTTTTTTTCGGTTTTGGTCTCACAGTTTTACCTGAGGACTACATTGTTGGTCACCATCTTTGTCAGTGTCTTGAGGATTATTAACATAGCTTAATCCCAAATACAGCTACCAATCCACATGAACAAAACTGGTGGTCCGTGAAAATCCCTATTAAATTTCACCAGTAAGATGCATCCCTTGAGTTACAAAGCAATCCCCTGTTTACCTGTTAAAGAAGCATTTAATCCACAGGCACATGCTTGAATTCTCCCCTGTATAACGATAGTCATGCAGTTCAACTTTTGTAAAATGTGTCAGTACTGAATGATGAAGGAAGCGTGGATTACCTGGATTGCACGCATATCGTTCATACTTCCGTGATGGTCATGCACAATTCAAGATGGCTTCACCTCGTTGAAACATTACTGAGCTATGCTAACGATACATAAACATATTCTCTGTTGCTTCTTCTCACCGAAACTGAATGGTTAAATATGTCTTGAAATGATGTGGATCCATTGTGGCTAATCAAATGGAAGAATTTAGCCGCTATAAATTTTCTAAGTATTAAAATTTCCAACTATCTTTTTCGAGACAGAACAACTGAAGAGTTGATAAAGGAGGTTATATAGGGAATTTTTAGATGGTGCTTAAGAATTCTTATCTTGTTAAATACCAGTATTTTTTTTCTTTTTAAGAATAACTTAAAGGGAGTAAATGAGGCAGAATGCCACTCTACCCTCAGGTCAATTTCATGGTATGTTAAAATGCCAATAATATTTGTGCCACTTGCCAATTTGGGGGGCTCCTCCCTTACTGGATGCTTTTGCTATAATTTGTATCATTACACTGCTTAGAGAGCCTTCACGAAAAGACATCACCTTTGCAGTGCTAAGTAGCATTTGAAAACAATCTGAATAAATTTAGGGTCACACCACTTTCATTACTTAAAATATAGGCACTAATTTTTATTTTTTATTTTTTTAAATATTTCTTCTGTGGCTTAGACATGTGCCAATGTGTTCAAAACATTCTGAACCAATTTCCCCAGATGTAGTACCTAGCAAAAACTCAAACTTGTCATTTTTTTCTATGTAATAGTGATTTTTAAATAAAGAACTGTATGCATTTGTTTGTTATTTTAATCTTTGGTTAAAAGTGATTAAGAATGGTAAGCTGTGATCATTATCAAACTGACTGAATGATTCCTGATTTCCAGTAAGTGATCTAATTATACATATTACACAGGTACAATATCTGTGAGTGTAAGTAACTGGAACTGTACACTGATTAACATGACAGTTTCTCTTTTTTTGTTGTTCTTGATCTGTACTGTATTATAGTATGTGGGTATAAATACCTACACATATACACAGATATGTATATGTATTCCACTATTGTAACCTGAAAGACAGACTATGTATTATCTTTTTTATTCCTTACTGGTGTTTGTGTTATTTAAAAAGCAAAATTATGCTCTATTTAGTTGTATAATATTATAGGATACTTTGCTGTGCACAATTCCAAGTGCCTTAGAACATTGTTTAGCTTTCTTAAGTATATATAAATGCATATATGTATAAAATTGGGAAAAGTTACCTCAATAAAATCATTGGGAAATCCCCAACTTTAGTTTCTTCCAATTCTATTGTACTGAGACAGTACTTGGTATTTTTAAATTAAAAGCTCACTGAGTCCTCCCCTGTAGACAAGAGTAAGACAGATCTTCTAATCGTCTATCATTTCAACTGCACCTAATTTAAAATTTTTTGTATGTAAGGCTTTGTGATTTGTAATTTTTATTTAAAATATCTGTCTATGACTTACTGCTTTAAACAGCAACTTTAACAATACATTTTTAAAACTTGCTTTGTTTTTATATCTGAGGATATTTGATGTTGATGTTTCCATTGACATTTTACTGTGTAAAAATAAAAGCTAGTCCCTTTAGAGTTTATAATACAGAAAATAAACAAACGTCCTCATTATGCTTATTATTTAATGTATTATAAGCAAAGAGAGAGGTGGGGAGCATATTTTGGCCAAAAAAGGAACTGGAATATATTTTTCATTTTTTCAATAGCAGTTACAAATTGTAACTTAGCCTCCCTCAATCCTGGGACAAAGATAAAATTATGAGAGAGAGGTATGAAAAGCAGTTTGTGTACCATTATCCTAGATAGAAGACATATAAGAGAGAAGACTGGGACCAAAAATTTTTAAAGTAGGTTTGAAAAATTGGCCCCAAGAATGCTATTAAAAAATTAGCTGTACATCCCCAAGGTAAGTATAATAGCTCAACAACTAGTTTCCATTTTTGCTCACACTAAACTAGGTTCTGCATTAAAACATTAATTTCTAAAATCCAGTGGAGGTAAGAAATGAAAAATTTTTTTTTCCATTTTACATAACACTTTGTTGGCATCCATTTACTTAAGACTATTGTAATTGAACTCATCGCTGGACCTCCACTCAGACATCTATATGGAGTGCTTGCTGTTATGCTGCTGTCTACACACAGTCAAGTTTTTGCTCAGTTTATGAGTTTTGAACTCTTTGCCCTTTACTCTTCCTCTGCCCCTCTCCCAGCTTTTTCTTTCTCTCTCTCAAATGAATAAATAAAAATCTTTGAATTAAAAATAATAGTAATAAAGGGGCACCTGGATGACTCGGTTGGTAAAGGGTCTGCCTTCAGCTCGGGTCATAATCCCAGAGTCCTGGGATCAAGCCCCACATCGGGCACCTTGCTTAGCAGGGAGTCTGCTTCTCCCTCTTCCTCTGCCTCTCTCCCAGCTTGTTCTCTTCTCTGTCTCTGTCTCTCTCTCAAATGAATGAATAAAAATCTTTAAATGAACTCTTTGCCCTTTAAACCACTCTACTTTATTGTGGTTACTAATAGTAGAAAACCTAAAACTCTAGAGAAAGCTAAGAACCTAAAGTTTGTGTGAAGGTTTTTGGTCTTTTGCCAAACACAGGAACCATTTCTAGGTTTTTAGGGAGAAAAGTGACAGATACTAACTTCATCTGTCAGTAAATAAGATACCGATGTTTTTCACTTGGACAACTTGGGGGATGGTAGTGATGCCACGTGCTGAAATCGAAAGTAAGGAAAGTAAGGTGGTAACTCCTGGGGGTGGGGGAGGCAGGGAGCCCAGGAAGGAGAGAATAGGAGGTTCAGAGAGGCATTTAATTTTGCACATGAAATTCAATTTGAATTGCCTGCTTGTTGAGACATCCACATGTGGAAAGATGTATAGTATTCAGTTAGATGTATGAGTCTGAAGGTCGGGTAAAAGTCTGGCCTGCATTAAGGAAGTTGGGAATCATTAGCATATGTAACAAACTGTAGAAATGAATAGACCTCCCAACAGATAATGTAGCTTATGACTAAAATTTCTACAATGAAAATTTAATAAACTATTTTTTCTTCACCTGACTTTGTGTCCAAGATCATAAAATCATTTCATTTGCACAACATCTGAGTGCTTTGGAGGATAGATAGGTAGATAGGTAGATAGAGAGAGAGAGAGAGAAAGATAGATAGGTAGATTTTTTTTTAATTTAACTGGGTTTTACTGGTTACCTTAATTTTAAGTAAAATGGAGTAGTGCTTTTTGTAGAGGGTTAAGTTGTAAACAAAAATTGTATTTGAAAATATATTACCTCGAATACAATGAACATACCTACTATCTCAGTAAGTCTGCGTAACCTGTTTTTACTTCAACAGTGAAATATGTGGCTGGTCCTTTAATTCAGCCACAAATGAGGAAGTTAGTTTACATCTAAGTGCTACGTGAAGTTAAAAAAAAGAAAAAACAAACAAGACTTACCTTTAAGCATAAGAATTATACTCAGCACAATGAGATGCTCATACCATTAGCATAGGGAACATAGTAATGGAGGAAATAGAGGTCAATGTCTCACCCACATTCCCAGTATGAGCTCATGGATGAAATGAGCAGGGAGAATTGCTCAATAGTAACAGTAGTAATTTGGGGTGCTTGATTGGCTCAGTTGGTTAAGCATCCGATTCCTGATTTCAGCTCAGGCCATGATCTGCAGGTCATGAGATCGAGGTCTGCGGTGGGCTCTGTGCCCTTCAGCTGTCCCTTCAAACCTTCAAACCTTCAAATTATTTCTAATTTTGGGGGTAGGTCTTGCTTGAGATTCTTTCTCTACCCCTTTCCACCCCGTGTGTTCATGCGCTTTCTGACTCTCATTTTTAAAAATAATAATGGTGGCGATCTTATTTCTCTCTCATTTGCTGAAAGCATAGAGTTAAGCTCATAAGTTAAAGGCATGCATGAGCTAATTACCAAAGTTTGCACTGGTTGTAATAGTGTCATTGTCACTCAAAAGGAGACTAATAATGATTTGTGAGCTTTTAATAGCGCAAAGCTAGATTGAGCATAACTGACACATACCAAAGAAAACTCAGAATTCATGTTATAACTAGAAAGGCACAGTAAAAAAATAACTTGGATTAATATTTCCAAAGTGTATTCACCTGAAATGTATGTACTTTCGACTCAAAAAACAGGAGTTGGTGAACAAAAAGCCAAGCGATACGAGGAGTGTGCTGTTAAAAAGAATTTTAAAGAACCTACAATTACCGGGGGCTAGAAGCTAGTAAAATCATCTTAAGTATGTAGTATAAAAGACCTGAAAGGTACCAGGATTTGAAGGAAAACAAAAGGATTAAGATTGAGGAACCCGTCAAGTTGGATCAAAATGCAAGTTAACAGATTCTACGATGTGACTCTGATTTGAAGCAAAGCATGTGTTCCCTGACAAATCCCTAGAGGCTTGGGGGCCCTGGTTTCAGGAGATGGTCATCCTGAGGCAACAATGAAGTTAAGTGAATTCTTACACTCACCTAAAAGGTGGACAATTGCCAACCTTCACGGAGCACTGAGCACAGGCCAGGCACAGGTTCCGCCATTTATAACATATTTTCTCATTTAGTCCAACAATTCCTCTAAGGTAAGCATTTTACATTCCCATTTTACATTCAGGTAAGTAAATGGAAGCCCACTTGCCTCTGGTTATACAACCCAAGTGAAACAAACAAATTTTGGCCAGTACTCCAAACCTCTTACTGCTGTCATTTAATATTATCGGAGAAAATTTGGGTTTATTGGAAAATAATGAATTTTCAGATGAGTATACCCTTCCAGTTCTGGGTTTAGGAGGACTGTGCACCTTACCCTGCTTTAAGCTATTTTACAACTTTGTGAGTTGTAGAAAGCTGACAGGAATGTGGAATAATTCTTGTCTCCAGAGACGTACATAATCTCTGTCCAGTGAAGGTTCCATTGCCTTCCCTAGGTCACTGGGAGAGAAGCCAGTTTTTTTTTCCATTTGCACATTCTTCTCAATATTCCTGCTCTATAAATGTTTCTCCTCTTTGGATTGTCCTCTGAAATATTGTAATGTCCTACGTTTCCCTCGTTAACAATGTGCTAGATAAAATCTTGACGTGCTCACTTTATGCATCGGTATGAGAGTCATGGGTTTATCATTAAAAAATGAGCCTCGAACAATATTTTTTGAACCTGATTGTATTAGTATCTAACCTGTCCCATCTTTTTTGTTTTTTGGTTTTTGTTTTAAAGATTTTATTTTAAAATAATCTCTATACCCAACATGGGGGCTCAAACTCAAAATCCAGAGATCAAGAGTCACATGCTCTATGGACTAAGCCAGGTGCCCCTACTTTGGTTTTCAAGTATCTTTACGTTTTCTAGACATCGAATGCAACACTTCAAATCCTTACTACAAATACATAAACAACAAAATATATAAAACAATGTAAATAATTGTAAACAATGAAAAAATATATACAGTAGACATCTGAAGTTCTTACAAGCCAGCTCCTTGTAGAAAATTGCTAAGGGGAAGTTTGGTGCATCATTGACCAGGTATTTTTCAGTGCACTATGATGTCTCTGTGTAAAATGTTTTTCTATTTGTAATTATTAACAATAACAACAAACGCCATTTTCATGGTGTTCTACAACCTGCCTTTTTTTTCTGAGTGACTGTCCATGTTGATCTGCAGCTCCTTAGAACACCTTCACGATAGACCCTAGTATTAATTTTTTTCAATGAATCCTTTACTAGTGGAATTTTAATTGCTTTATTATTCTCTGTTAAAAACAGTGCTACCGTGAACATCCTGCTCCATCCATCCTGATGCTCTCTCCCTTTTTAGAAATTAACTGCCTCCATTAGCTCCATTAATATTGTCAAGCGTGTAATTTATAATTCCTCGAGTTAACTGCTTCCATGTCTAGTTAGTTTGGCTATATTTAATCAAGTTTTCTCCACTTTTGTGTACATTGGTTTCCTGGTGCTGAGGATCCTTGGGCAATGCTGACGGAGAACCAGTGCTGAATGTGATATAAATAGTGCTAAGACAGTAAACATGTTTTAACAGGCATGTTCATTTCACGTGGAAAATATGAAATTTTCACAGCCTAGACTAAACCAGGAATTAAATTAAAATGAATTTATTAAAATTCTGTTTAACCATTTTGAAGTGGATGCCATTTATTAGAGCATACTAATAAGATTCTAGGAGAAGTATGGTTTGGATTTATTATCATTACTCTAATATTTCAGTTATGGGTGTTTTTATGATAGGAAATGTTCTTCTGTGTTAAGACAGGGATATATATATATATATATATATATATATATATATATATATACCATATGAATGAATGCATTGTTCTAGATATTGTATTCAACAAATATTAAATAAGCTCACAGATAAATAGATATCATCCAGAATAGGCTTGAACACATGTCAACCCACCATATGTGTTGGCTTTTTGAGATGGGGTATATTGTAATGGTTAAGGGTGTGACTCTCAAGCTACACCCGAGTTCATATTTTGGCTGCATCCCTTAATGGCTTTGTGCTCTTGGGCAAAAGTCCACTTAACTTTCTGTTTCTCAATCTCTAATTTACATATAACAAAAGGATAATGATAGTAAACCTAAGTCCTTCTTTAAGAATTTAAAGGGTAAATATATGTAAAGTGCTTTGAACAGGACAATTCTTATTGAGTCCTTGCTATGCTATGCCCTGGGGAAGTAAATTAGGCAAGACAAAAATCCTTGTCCTCAACTTGGTTAACCTGCAGTTGGAGTCTAAAGACAGATGAAAATGGTATGGATTTACAATTTGATGTATCTGAGTAGACTAATCACAGGGTACAATGAGAACATGTGGGGTGGGCCCTAGTTTGGAAGAGTGTAAGTTTCCTAGAGGCAGAAATGGCTAAACTAGCACTTCAAGAACAGGGAGGTGAGAGAAAGAGATTTTAGATGGGCATAGCAAAGTCAACCTCTTTTAGGTACATTGGGGAACTGCAAACAGTTTGATAGGGCTAAGTTATAGCATGGTATGTTGGGGAGAAGGAGACAAGATGCTAAATTGATGGGTAGAAGCCAGATGAGAGAAACTGTTGGCTGCCATGCAAACAAATTTAGACTTTATCCTGAGGCCAAAGGGTAGACATTGAAAGTTTTTATATAGGAAAATGACATGATAGACTAAGAGTAAGACTAAGAGTACTAAAAATGACAAATTTGATAAAAGGAGTAATGTGGTGATACCTTTGGATATTTGAAAGGTAGAATGGACAGAATTTTCCGGCTGCCTGCCTTATGGAGGCAGTGTAGCACATGGTGAAGGGTGTGATCTCCCTGACGAGACTGATAGCCTGCGCATCTAAACTTTTCCATTTATTGTGTGACTTTAGGCAAGTCATTTCAGTGCTCTGAACTCCAGGCTCTCTAAGATCAGCTAATTGTCATCTAACCACAGGTTTATCAAAGGAATTAAATGACATCATGAGTACAGTGAATGCAATGTGTTAGTGTTAGTATTAGATCAGCAAATATATACAGTAACGGAATGTTACTCAAAATTAAAAAAAAAAAAGCATTATTCAGGTGGTTAGGCTCTAGTGAGGCTTGTCTAAATCCCTACTCTGCCATTTACTAGCTGTGTGACCTTGAGAAAGTTAATAACTTTTCTGTGCCTCAGTTTTAGTATTTGTAAGATACCGGATATAGTGCCTCTCTGGTGAGGCAAACATGATTCTCCTTGACATGAATCATGAAAACATGAATCAGGTAAAGTGCCAACACATTAATTCATTTAAACAAATATTGAGTATATGTACCAGGCACTATTCTAGGCCCTGAGGATAGATAGACACAGTAGTAAATAAAGCCAATCAAACCAAAACAAAACCTGCCCTCACAGAGCTTAACCATATTCAACGTCCTGCACAAAGGAGTGTTAGGTATAATATCTGTTAGAAAGCATCATCCAAGACAATTTGTTTTCCTAATCTAAATTGTTTCCATAAGTTTTATTGTAATAAGAGTAATATTCCACAAATATCTATAGAGGTAATTAATAGGACGACATAAAGACGCAGTCCAAGATAACTCAGACATTTGGAAGAGGCCAGAGATTGGAAAGGGGAAACACCAATTTGAGGAAAGATCTGCTGATTTAACTATGAATGCATTACCACCCTCTTTGGCCACGGAAGTTATGAGAACGTGCCAACACCTGACTGAACCCTTCCTAAGAAGGGTCGATTATAGCCTATTTGCTTAAATCACGTTAAACCGTTGGACGAACGACTTGGAAGAAAATAAACATTAGTATCCTCCTTATAAGATAAGGTATGCAAACACCAAAGAGATTCCAAATATATTTTATTGGTTGAAATGCCTCTACTGTCAACAAAATCTCAGGGGTTTTGTTCACCCAATCTTTGAACAAACACCTGGTTAAGTATGGTGCAGCCTAGAATAGCGAGGCCTTGATCCTCCGTTGCTAAGGCAACCAATTCCCCGCCAGCCCCTAAGAGACGGTACCTCAGTGACCCCGGAGGGTGGACACCGTGTGTGTGTGTGTGTGTGTGTGTGTGCATACAATTGTCATTGTCATTGGGGATGCTAAATATGTCGCCTCTGTTCTCGGTAGAGGGCGCTACAAAAGCAAGTTCCCCCCAGAAACAGCAACCCCGCTTCGCTCCTCACCGCCACAAAAGCGCCCACAACTCCGTTTCCCAATTTACTTAATTTTGGCCCGAAAAACCCCGCCCTCCCGGTGGTGAAAACAGCCCCACCTCCCAGTAGCTTCTCGCGAGCGTTGGACGATGAGAGCTGCGGGTAACTTCCGTCCGCGACCCCTCCAGCTCTTCGGCGATTGGCCCATTTCCACGGTCTGCGCTTAACTTCCTGTCCGGATCCCGGCGTTGCACGTGTGGTGCGGCCTAAGGACGCTGCCGGCAGCCGGGTCTCGCAGCGTTCGTGTGGTAGCGAGGAGGGTGCTGTCGTCGCCCTTGTCTGGGGCGAGCGTCGCACGGCTGCAACATGGTGAGCACGTCTTGTTGTCTCGGGGACGGGGCGCTCTGGTTTTGCTGACGGCCGGGCTGGTTCCTCTGGTGCGAGTGGCTGCTGAGGGCGGGGACTGGGAGGGCTGGTCCGCAGGTGCGGGGAGGGGGCTCGCGGCCCAGTGCCTGCGTGTGGTCACCCGCACCACCCTGGGCATACTTTGCGTTTACAGAGCGTCTCCCACAGCCTAGCCTCCTTGGGGGCGTGGACAGAGGAGAATGGCTTCCTCTTTATCCCGAGGGGCCTAAAGAATCTGTGAACGCAGGACACGAGTGCACCACCTTGTGCTTCCTGAGACTTGGGTGGTTTCTCCAGACGTTGGAGTGGTAGTGTTTGCTCTGGGCAAAGGGAACTTGTGGGAGAGTCTAAGGTTGGGCCCAAAGCAAAAAAAAAAAAAAAAAAAAAAGCTTTGCTTTGCTTAACTGGGATGATGCTTTCTCACTTAGCAGGTCAAGTTGGGAAGGGTAGCGAGAGTGGCGAAAGAGATGATGAATCTTATTTAAATGAAGCTGTGTTGTCCTGGTTTCGTTTAATAGTCGGTGCAGCAGGTGTGTCACTGCCTGAAATGGTCTTCCCCAGGTTTAACTGTGGCAGGTTATTTGTCCTTCTGCTACAGCCTGTCAGGGACCTTCTCTGAGCTGGCAGTATAAAGTAATCTTCAGACATTTGCAGATCGCTGTTTTCCTTACTTAAAATCATTTCTTTGGTGATTTGCTTGATAAGCATAGGGACTCCGACCTCATTGCTGTATCCCCAGCACCCAGACAGACTGAGGGGTTTGGAGGGGGGCGGAGTTGGGGTAGGGTGAGCCTGGTGGTGGGTATTATGGAGGGCACCTATTGTGTGGAGCACTGAGTCTGGTGCATAAACAATGAATTTTGGAACACTGAAAAAAATAAAGTTAAATTTAGAAAAAAGTTTAGCACAGTAAGTGCCATCAAATGTACGTTGAAGGAAGGTGACTACAGATTTTGTCGAACATTGTTAATGTTGCCTATCATAAAAATGTAAGTTTTAGAAATCTGTTGATCCTTCACATAACTTACTGGAGGTTTGTATATGGATTATGGGTTTGTGTGTGTGTGTGTGTGTGTGTGTGTGTGTGTTTCCTTTGATAGCTTGTTCTGATTCTGTTCCTTTGAAGCCTCACAGGAAGAAAAAGCCTTTTATAGAAAAGAAGAAAGCTGTATCTTTTCACCTGGTCCACCGGAGTCAACGGGATCCTTTAGCAGCAGATGAAACTGCACCTCAGAGGGTTCTGTTACCCACACAGAAAGTAGGTCCTGTTTGTTAGCCAATAAGTTTGCAGGTAGACTGTCAGTAGTCCCTAAATAGTTAGCTGCTATTCTCCAGCAACGGTGATCTTTTGGGTAACAAATTTTTTTTTTGTTACCCAAATTTAAAGTTTTTAGTAAATGTACTGATTTTTTGTCTTGCACGTTGGATTGAGAGAGTAAAGCATCTTTATTTAAATGAGCAAATATTGCACAATAATACTAAATATTTACTAAACCAGTTACAATTCTGCATGATATTTAGGGCATATCTCTGGTTTCGTTCCTTAAGATCCTGTCATTTCAAAAAATCATAGGTTACTTTTTGTGTCCTCATCACTCATCTCATGAAATGTAAAACATTAGAACTCATGAATTAGCTTTAGAAAATGCCAGGAAGGGGCACCTGGGTGGCTCATTCATTAAGGGTCTGCCTTTGGCTCCGGTCATGATCCCAGGGTTCTGGGATTGAGCCCTGCCTTAGGCTCCCTGCTCAGGTGGGAAGCCCGCTTCTCCCTCTCCCTCTCCCACTACCTGCTTGTGTTCCCTCTCTCGCTGTCTCTCTCTCTGTCAAATAAATTTAAAAAAAGAAAGAAAAATGAAAGGAAATGCCAGGAAGCCTTTAAAATGTTGACGTGATAATTGTCAGAGTATTATTGTGGGCAAATTTGGAAGAAAGTCTTGGAGAACTTTGGCTATATTTAGCTTTTTTAGTAAAGCCTGTTTTTATTGTATGTTGAGAAGTTTCTTTGCATATAAATACAAGAAATTGTACCTGATTTTCAAGACCCTTTAGTCTTAACTCTCCCAAGCACATGATAAAACCATGTGTGTTTCTTGGCTTGAAATTTTTTTTTTTAATTGAAGTGTACTTAGACATAGAATGTTACATTAGTTTCAGGTGTACAGCATAGTGATTTGACATGTCTGTACATTACACTGTGCTCACAAGTTTAGTTACTGCCTGTCACTATACAGTACTATTATAGTACTATTGGCTCTATTCCCTCTGCTGTATCTTTAATTTCCATGACTTATTCGTTACATAACTGGAAGCCTGTTATCTCCTGCTCCCTCCACCTCTTTTGCCAATCCCCTCCCCCTTACTTGGCAGCCATCAGTCTTTTTTATTTTGTATTTATGGATCTGTTTCTTTCTTTTCTTTTGTTTTTTAAGATTTTATTTATTTATTTGAGGGAGAGAGTGTACACGAGAGCAAGCCAGCGGGAGAGGGAGAAACAGACCCCATGCTTGAGCAGGGTACCCAAGCCAGGGCTTGATCTCAGGACCCTGCAATCATGATCTGAGTGGAAGGTAGATGCTAGCTGACTGAACCACCCAGGTGCCCCTGTGGATCTGTTTCTGCTTGGTTTTGTTTGTTTGTTTGTTTGTTTTTAATGCCACATATAAGTGAAATCATATGATGTTTGTCTTTCTCTGACTTAGTTCACTGAGCACAATACCCTCTAGGTCCACCATGTCGCAGATGGCAAGATCTCACTCTTTATACGGCTAAGTAATATTTATGTGTGCGTTTATCCATTCATCTGTTAGTGGACACCTGGGTTGCTTTCATTTCTTAGCTGTTGTAAATAATGCTGCAGTAAACATAGGAGTCTATATATTTTTTCAGTCAGTGTTTTCATTTTCTTTGGGTGAATACTGGTGGAATTATTGGATTGTGTGCTATTCCTATTTTTAATTTTGGGGAGAACCTCCATTCTGTTTTCCATAGTGACTTGACGAATTTATATTCCCAGCAGCAGTGCACAAGTATTCCTTTTTTCCCCACATCCTCACTAACACTTTTTTTTTTTTCTTTCTGTCTTGTCTTAAATAGTTGCACAGAAATGTAGAAGCAGGAATTGTTTTCATTACATTTAAATTTTATATAGCACTCGTGTTCAGAAACTTTTTTTTTTTTTTAAGTTTATCAAGAATTCTTTGTCTCATTTTTCTCAGCCAAAATGTTCTTGCGCCATCTGCGTCCTGTTCTGAAAGCTGTGTTCACTGGAAGGTTCCTCTGGCTTATGCTTGAAAGAGGTACTAATTCCATTTTGTTTATTATCCTAGATAAATGATGAAGAAAGGCGAGCAGAACAGAGGAAGTATGGTGTGTTCTTTGATGATGACTATGACTATCTGCAGCACCTGAAGGAACCATCTGGCCCCTCAGAACTTATTCCCATAAGTACTTCCAGTGCACCCGAAAGAAGAGATGAAAAAGAGGAAACTTTAGTAATTTCAGTAAGACTTCTTACCAGTATATTTGGGAGTGAATGAGAAAACCACTTATAAATCAAGATAACTGAGGCAAGAAATGGTATCAATCTTAAGAACACAAAAATAAGCCATGCCCTACTTAAAATTTTATATGTGTGTACATGTATGTACCATCAGGAGAGAGTAGGCTGCTTGTTCTCTGGTGGCAGCTGTCAAAAGAAGGCATCTTTGGGTGTCTGGGTGGTGCAGTCAGTTAAGTGTCTGACTTGGTTTTGGCTCAGGTAGTTATCTCAGTGTTGTGCTATCAAACCTCAAGTCAGGCTCAGTGGTGAGTGCAGAATCTGCTTTAACTCTCTTTCCCACCGCCTCCCTGCTCACATGCACTTGGGCTCTCTCTCTCAAATCCTTTTTTAAAAGTAGCAACCTTTGACAATGGTTAGAATTTTGACTAATAATTATGGTTATATTAGAACCTTTCAGTAGAAGAAAAGCAGCTGACATTGTGTATATTAACAACTATTCAATGTCATAAAGTGTCTCATAGATAGAACTTAATTTTTGCAGAATATTCATATCTTTAATAGTTGTAAAAAGCTGCAGGCTAACCCGGAGAATAGAAGCAGTATATTGTAATGAAGTTCCTGTGACTCTTCTCAACCAAAATGCAGTCAATTTAAATTTTTTCTTTGAGTATAAATGAGCACATATTTAATATGAAATTAATACTATTTATTTAAGCTTTTTTTCCCCGTGTTAATGTTAAAGATGCCCATGTCTTATGCCTTTATCTTTTTATTTAGTATTAGTATACAGTAAATTTTCCTGTGAAGCTTTATACTTTTTATACTTTAAAAAAAAAAAAAGTAGAAGATACTCATTTATTGGGTTTATTAACAAAAAAGAGCTAAAAAGGGCATCAATTTCTCCCACTTCTCATCCTCCACTCCTCTCATGATCTAGGCATTCTTTTCTTCAGGGAAGTAAAATCATAGCTTCTCCAGTCTATAGTTTGTTGCTTACGGGGAGTCAAAAGGGCTAGGTTTCAGGGTATTATCCCAAAGGAAGGTAATGAATGCAGCTGTTCCCTCACTCCCTAGATTGTAGCTCTCTTGTAAGGCTTGTGTATCCCATTCCTACATCTCTGTCATAACAACCAGCTTCTGTACTCTTCTTTCCCTAGGTGACACTATCAGGAGTAGGATGTGTATCTTAGAGGCTCACCTCCTTCCAAGACTCAGGGAGGGGAGAGTGTCCAATCGTTGTTCAACTTTATCTTAGGGAGATAAGTCTTAATGAAGTTATAAGATTCTTCTGGCTGAATTGTATTGGCTTTTGAAAGATTAGCTTTTAATAATTAATTCATTTTGGGTAAAGATAATCACTATTTAGTTGGCTTTTTAATACAAAAAGGCTCTTAAATGGACACTTCCGTGATGTTTATAAGGCTGAGAGAATGATGTTTAAAAACAAAAATGCCATCAGTTTTCTGTAGCATGATGAAAAACTATGGATGAGTCCATGTGCTTTTTTTGACTTCAGAGTAATTTGAAACCACCAGAATTGAGTAAACTAGAAATATTAAATAAACTCTAGAAACAAAATAAAGCAGTACAGAAATAAGCAGTCCAACTGTCACATGAAAGAAAGCAGGTACCAACATGGTAGAAAGCAGTTGGGCAAACTCAGCAGAGTTCAGAACTACTGCAAGTAAAAAACATTTCTTTTTTAAAAAATAGTCACTATCTAAACTGAATTGTGTATGGTTCTTTTGACTGTTTTTCAAGATTTGATAAAGATCACCAAAGGTAAATTTACTAAACACAAACTGATCTTTCCTTTTTTAAATAACCGTACATTCCAAGGATAGATAATCACAGAATATTTTTAAGACGAGGCAAAGCAGTGGGATGCCTGGGTGGCTCAGTCATGATTTCGACTCAGGTCAGGATCCTCAGGATTGTGAGACGGAGCCCCCACACTGCTCTCTGAACTGAGTATGGAGCCTGCTTGGGATTCTTTCCCCCTGTTTCTCCCCTCCCTGCTAGTGCGTGCACATTCTCTCTTTCTCCTCTCAAAAAAAACCAGCAAAACAAAATTGCGTATTTTGTAATTTTTAATAATATACCAAGAATTAAATTGTGTACTTTAATTGGCTGAATTGTATGGTTACATTAATTCCATCTCACTAAAACTCTTAAAAAAAAAAAAAACAAACCAACAACAACATTATAGTGGAAAACCAGATCTTTTGCTATGCTTATGCCCCCAAGAAACACATTTTGGAAGCTAGGTTTGCTGGCTGTGCATTCCTCTACATAGCTTTTCAGTCGTGCTCCCCAGAAGTTTCCAATTCCACATGCTGCATGAGCCAGTAAGAAATACATCTCAGCTTTCTGCCTGCTTCTAGACCGAGGATGAGGTGGGTGGTGAGGTGCAAGAGATAGGTAACGTGGTAACCCTTACATTGGTAACTGGTTGATAAGATCACACTAAAGCATAAGGATCAGTCAGAAAATATGTGCCAGCACATACTGAGGTGTATTGTGTATGGTGTGAAGAATGAAGGGATTTACCCAAAGGAAAGTTCTAGAAGAGTGGTCAAGAAGTGCTTCATGGAGGAGGGAGGAACTGATTTGGGCCCTAAAGGGTGGGTTGTATTGAAGCAGGAAGGAAACATTCCAGTCAGAAGGGACATAGGTAGTAGTGTGGATCATAGTGTCTGGCATATGTGTGCTCCATAAATCACTTTGAATTATTCCATGATGTGAGGAATTGGATGTGATTTACATGGATGCAGTATTATTAAGTAATAGTAATAGATTTGGATGTATAGAATAGTAAGTAGGCCTTGATTGTATAGACTTTGAAAATCAGGAGTGAAAAATCAAAACCTGTTATAAGTTCAAGAAGGTCACAAAATAAAGGAGTTTTAATCTGGAAGTGATAAGAAGGTTGGATTAGGTACAGACTGTCTAAACAGTGGTGGTAATAATCTGTGTCTTGGTTAGCCATGAGTACGATGGTGCCCAAAAGACTTACGTGCAATCACAGTACACAAGAGAGTTCAAAGGGCTATGGAGATGGAGAGAAATGATTTATGACCACCCCGGGATTTAAGATGGCCAATTCAGAGAAATGCTGTGCCTTTACCAGAGATTGGCATGTTATCTCATTTTATGAGGGGTAAGGTTAAATTTTGAAACTTGAGGAGAGTGGCATTACAAAACCTGGATTTGAATCCCAGAACCTCACTTAATGACTAGTTTCAGGCAGGCATGGCATTTGACCTTTCTTAGCTTTTATTGACTATCACATGCAGCTATCCCACAAGGATTAAATGGAGTAATGTGCTGGAGGAGGCTTTGTGAAGTATTCCAGGGGATCCGTTTGTGAAAGGATGATAAGATATACAAGTTTCAAATATTTTACTGGAGTGCAAGTGAGTGAGAAGGCAGAACTTGGTTGCATTCGTTTTTCGAGAACTGCTAAAACAAATTACCACACCTTACCACTGGGTGGCTTAAAACAACAGAAATTTATTCTCACAGCTCTGGAGGCCAGAAGTCTGAAGGTAAGCTTTCCGCAGTGTTGCTTCCATTGTGGGGGCTCAGGGCAAGAACAGTGTCCTTCACCTATCTCCTCACTTTCAGTGGCTGCCAGCAATCCCTTATGTTCCTCGGCTTGTAGATCCATCACTCCAGTCTGCTCTTGTCTTCATGTGGCATTCTCCCCGTGTGTCTTTGTGTCATCACATGGCCTTGTTACAGGGACACACTAGTCTTTATGGATTACGGCCCACCGTTATCCACTGTCATCTCATTTTAACTAATTACATCTGCAAGGATCCTGTTCCCAAATAAGGTCACATTCTGAGCTGCTGGGTGGACATGAATTTTGGGGAGGACACTTCAATCCAGTATAGTAGGTCAGAAGTATTTCTCAATCTAACCATTGTGTAATTTCTCTTTTAAGACCACGGGAATTAAATTGCCTTCATCGGTATTTGCATCAGAGTTTGAGGAAGATGTTGGATTGTTGAATAAAGCAGCTCCTGTTTCAGGTGTGCTTAATTTCTTAAGCTTTTCAAGTGACTTGATATGTTTTACAAAAAGGAAAGTTTAGCAATGGGAGTTTTTCTCTCTCTAATAAAGTGTTAAAACAATTGAGATGTCTGAATTTAGATTAGAGATTATTCAGAAGGGATGAGTGATCGGGATTCCTTTTTTATTGCCGTCAAGTTTTTAGTCTTTAGAGTTTCTGTTTGGAGAGTGAAGTGGGAAAATTGGTTTTGAAAGTCAAGTAGGGGAAGTTTAACCTTGACCTAACCTCTTAAAGAGGAAACAACAGTATTTGCTTAGCCTTAACATACGTATAGACTTCATCTCCTTTCAGAATTTCTCCGTAGAGTCTAATATTTTATAGAAGTCCATTTTACCATCTGTTCCAGATAAACTGAAAAATTGTTTGGAGTGTTTTGGTTTGTTTGTTGGGTTTTTTGTAGTATTAACATTGTATTTTAGAACAAACACAGAAGTGATGTTTGGTTAATTATTAAGCAATATTTGCCACATAGCATTCATTCTTTTATTCATTCTGTAGATTTTTGAGTTAGCACTCCATGATGGGGTCTCGGGTTAAATCAGAATAAAGCATAATCCCTGACCTCAAGGAATATATCATCAATTGGGAAGGATAGACAATAAATACGAAATTACGATTACAGTTCAAATGAATAAATAATGGTTAGTTAATAGTGGGAAAGGTGTCCTGGAGAAAATGGTGTCTAAATTAATTTCTTAGGTAGAAAGTAGGTGAATAAAGGAGGGTAGGGTGGGGAGGAGAGAATATTCCAAAAAGGAAACTGTATGTGCAGAATTGAGAGAACATGAGTAGGGGAAATCACATTTTAGCATGCCTAGAGTGGTAAGAATTAATATGAAACGAGGCTGGAGAGTCAAGCAGTGACCATGTTATGAAAGATGTTGGAAGCATGTCGGTTTACAAAGTTTAAGTATTCTGTGGATTCTGTTTTTACACACAAAAGACCATGGCTGAAGAAACAGTTTTGGGATTTATTAAAATCTCCTAGCCTGGAAAAACAGTTCACCAAACTACACATGCTTAATTTGGGTTACTTCTAATAGGTGAATTTAAAGCCCAGATTCTTCCTGCAGGTGAAAACCTTGAATTTTACTAAGTAGACACAGTATAATTTTGCAGATCTATAATGCAAGAGTTTTTACAATTGGGTACTAAAACCAGAGATGTTATTTTCCCCCTATTTTATTTTCTTATAGTCGTCCCTCTCTGTTCCTCGCTAGACCAAACTTGAAGTTTTTTTTTTTTTTTTTTTTAAAGATTTTATTTATTTATTTGACAGAGAGAAATCACAAGTAGGCAGAGAGGCAGGCAGAGAGAGAGAGAGGAGGAAGCAGGCTCCCCGCTGAGCAGAGAGCCCGATGCGGGACTCGATCCCAGGACCCTGAGATCATGACCTGAGCCGAAGGCAGCGGCTTAACCACTGAGCCACCCAGGCGCCCCCAAACTTGAAGTTTTTAATCATTTTTTAATTCTCTGTACCTAAGTAGAATGCAGCATATAATAGGTACTCAGTTAATAGTAAGTAAATCAGTTTAGGTAATAGGTACTCAGTTATGGTAAGTAAAGGAATCATGTTTTCTTAGGAATTACTGCTCACTTTTTGTTTTCCTTCTAGGACCTCGGCTGGATTTTGATCCTGACATTGTTGCAGCCCTTGATGATGATTTTGACTTTGATAATCCAGATAACCTGCTTGAAGATGATTTTATTCTTCAGGCCAATAAGCCAACAGAAGAAAACGGAACAGATACACAGTACGTGGGGTTTCTTTTGAATCAGGGATGACCTGACTGTTGCTTTTTCAGTAGAATGGTACCTAACTGGAACCAGTTTTTTAGAGCATTTAGTGTTCGACTTTTGTATTTCAGAGCAGAAAATGTGAAACTTGAGGTCTTTACAAACCAACAATAGGTGGGGCTAAAGTCCAACTTGCCTGATAGCTGGTTTATTACTTTTCAAGCCATACCAGACAGGTCAAGCAGCACAGCTGTTCCTGCCTAAACAGGAATCCTCCCTGAAATACCCTCAAATTTTAGTTGTGTAAAGTCATTTGGTTCTGTTGTTTCTCAAGTTGTTTTGACAGTTAATTTATGACTCTGGCTTAGGAAATCTGAGGCCGAAGATGACAGTGAGTGGGAAGACATGGATGATGAGAAGGAAAGAGGTGGTGATGACGATAACTATGGCTCTGCGGGCTCATCAGATGAGACCATGTCTATCCCTGGAAAACCTCCTGGGACTGTAGAAAATCACTTATTCTGGGAAGAGGAAACAAAAAGCCGCTTTACTGAGTATTCTATAACATCCTCAGTCATGAGGAGAAATGAACAGCTGACTCTTCATGATGAGAGATTTGAGAAGGTAAGTTCCCCAGATAAGAGGCCTTTTAATACAAGTTCCTGGTAAATTTCATATGACCTTAGAACTCAAAGCCAGAACTTTCAGCATTAGAAAGAGCTTATGCCTTATTAAAGCAGACCATAAAACCATCCTAGTTTTAATTCTGTAAAGAATGCATATAGGTCAGAGATGACTAATGTAATCTCTGGACTTTCTTCAGAGAGATTTGACATTTTGATTCTGAACCTCTGACTCCAGTCCCCAAGATTATGCTGTTTTCCTCAGGCATTGGTCTGAGCATAAACAAAATTCCATTGCCTTCAGTTTTTTGTGTGTGTTTACTCACTGACATATCCCAAGGTCTAACATGGTGTCTGGCATATGATAAGAATTCAAAGCATTCAGTAAATGATGAATGAATGAATGAATGGTTTCCTTCAAGGTGAATCTAAAGGATTCTAATTTTGCTACCTTTTCACTAAGTACTAGTAGGCAAACTATTACAGATAACTTCACTCTTCAGGAGTCACCATCACCCCCTTTTTACCCTTAACATTCTAGAAATACAGTATACATCTAAACAAGAATGAAATTTTATTTATTTTTTACTTTATTTTTTTAAGTAGGCTCCAAGCCCACTCTGGGGCTTGAATTCAACCACCCTGAGATCAAGAGTTGCATGTCCTACCTACTGAGCCAGGCAGGCATCCCTGAAATAATGTACATTTAAAGGAGACTGCTTAGGTATATGGTCTTTTACTTCAAATAATCAGTGAATTTAAAAGCATCTGTAAAATATTCCGAGGTAAAGATTTCTAGGTAGCTTTGTCCTCTAAGCTGAACAGAATGATTGCCTTGCACTTTCCTATTAATTTGGGGCACCTGGGTGGCTCAGTCACTTAAGCGTCCAACTCTTGATTTCAGCTCAGGTCACAATCCCAAGTTGAGCTGGGCTCTACGCTCAGCAGGGAGTCTGCTTGAGATTCTCCCTCTCTTGTCTCTCCCTCACCCTGCTTGTGCTCTTTCTCCCTCTAAAATAAATAAATCTTTCCCCCCAAAATGGCAGCCTATTTTTAGGCTAAATATAAGTCTTAAAGTACTGGGTAGAATGTTTTCCACATTCTGTTGTCATGGTGCTAATCCCTGCTAATATTGTAACGGTAGTTATGATATCCAAGGTAGTGCTTAAGTACTGTGGAGCAGTAAAATTAATGTAAAAATCAGGGTTCCTGGCTGGCTCAGTTGATGAAGCATGTGACTTAATCGTGTGGTTGGGAACTTAAGCCCCACTTTGGGTGTAGATATCACTTAAAAGAATAAAATCTTTAAAAAAAGATGAACATAAAAATAACATTTTAAATGTTATAGTCTTAATACATTAATTTTCATGGCATCTTTTCCCTCTGCATTCAAGTTTTATGAGCAATATGATGATGATGAAATTGGAGCTCTGGATAATGCTGAATTGGAAGGTTGCATTCAAGTAGACAGCAATCGCTTAGAGGAAGTCTTGAATGACTACTACAAAGAGAAGGCAGAGAAGTACGATGACTTTTCTTGTTTACTTGCTTTTTTGCATTTTTAAATAAAGTCTGTATTTGGACATCTGAATCTAGAAAATTACCCAGTCACAATCTATATTAAGAAAATGGTATGTTTGGGGGCTCCTAGGTGGCCCAGTGTGTTAGGCAGCTGTCTTCAGCTCAGGTCCTGGAATCGAGTTCTGCATCAGGCTCCTTGCTCAGCAGGGAGCCTGTTTCTCCCTGTGCCTGCCATTCCCCCTCCTTGTGCTCTCTCACTTTCTGACAAATCTTGAAAAAGAAGAAAATTGTATGTTTTCCGTCAGTTTTGACTCACATTTTGATGTTACGATTCTGAAGCTAATTGTAACAAATGGGAACCTCCTGAGAACCACTTCCTCTATTGCTCTCACCTAAGAGAGTGGAAGAGCTAGGGTTAGAATTAGGAGTATAAGGTCACATTCCACTTGGAGAGTGAGGTGGTGCTTTTTAGCCTCTTTGACTGAAAAGTTAGTCTGACCTCTAATTATATACACTCTCTTCATCTTCTTAAAATGTCAGGTATTCTGAGTTGGTATTTATGGCACATAGAAAGATAAGAGTTTGTTTCTCCAGCCATATTAGCATAATTTTACAGCCAAATGCTTGACAAATCAGGTCAGCATCCATATTGAGGTGATTTTTCTGTAAGAAACTAATGAGGTGTTCACATTTGCTGGAAGGGTCTGATACTCCACGATTATCGTTGTTTGCAGATTCTACAGTAGGACAAGGGCTATGTATTTTGAGTAGATATGTGACTACTTTGAAGAGACAGATCAGATAATACTTTTTTTTTTTTTTTAAGATTTTATTTATTAGAGAGAGTATGAGAGAGAGCATGAGAGGGGAGAAGGTCAGAGGGAGAAGCAGACTCCCCATGGAGCTGGGAGCCCAATGCAGGATTCAGTCCCAGGACTCTGGGATCATGACCTGAGCTGAAGGCAGTCACTTAAGCAACTGAGCTACCCAGGTGCCCTGGGGAATACTTTTTGAGGCTTTAAAAAAAAAAAAAAATTTTTTTTAGGAAAGTTGCCATCTTGTTCTTGTATTAGAGCCCTGCAAAGATCCCTTTTCTGTCAGTGGAATGAATGTGCTGGAAGGGCAAGTTGGGGCTGGGGAGAGCTAGGATTTTTTCTAAATGCTATATTTCCATAGCTTTCAAGTACACCTTTAGTAACAGTATAATAATGCGTGGGTTTTTTTCCCCTCTTCTGTCTCCATTTTTGAAAACTCAACCACAAGTTGTGTAAAACTGAATACTCTTGAACCCTTCGAGGATCAGGACTTGTTAATGAATGAACTTGATGGGTCTGAGGAGGAAGAGGTTATTACTGTAGTTCTTGAAGAAGCCAAAGAGAAGTGGGATTGTGAATCTATTTGTAGTAAGTATTGTAGTGTCCATTTTACTGCAAAAGGTAGAGTTTTTTTTAAGTATTAAGTGTATCAATTATTTGAAAATGTATATGCTTTGTGAAAATGATTTGGAAGACGTAATACTCCCATCACTAAGTTGCAAACAATTTAAAAACATTTAGAAGAGACACTCCATTATTTTGAACTATGAAAACACCAAAGTTGGGGATATAGTAGGAACTCAGTAATGCTTTGCTGAATTGAAAGTATACTCATGGTACATGTTTGTTTTTTTTTTTTTTAAAGGTACATACTCAAATTTATATAACCATCCACAACTTATCAAGTATCAACCAAAGGTAAGTCCTAGGGTCCTGAGCTCTTTGAAGTACGCAATGCAGGTAATGGCATGTACAAATTATTTTCTCACAGTGGCTGTATCCCTTCGTGGCTGGCAGCACTATTAGAAAAAGCAAGAACAGTGTGTCATTAGTGAACTGTTTTTTGATAGGAATGGGAAATGACCTTAGTATGATTTTATCTTTATTTCAGCCCAAACAAATCCGAATATCTTCTAAAACAGGAATACCTCTCAATGTCTTACCTAAGAAAGGACTCACAGCAAAACAAGTTGAACGAATGCAGATGATTAATGGCAGTGATCTGCCAAAGGTGTCAACCCAACCTCGATCTAAAAATGAAAGCAAAGAAGATAAAAAAGCAAGGAAGCAAGCTATAAAAGAAGAGCGCAAGGTAATGGGAGATGTACAAAGAGCTTGTGGCAGGCGGGTGGTCGTGGAAATTTTCTTCTGTAAAGTTAATCTTCATCAGTTTAAAGATTTGAGTAACACTAATGTGTTCTTACACAGGAACGGAGAGTGGAGAAGAAAGCTAACAAATTAGCCTTCAAGCTGGAAAAAAGAAGGCAGGAACAGGAGCTCTTAAACTTGAAGAAGAATGTTGAGGGGCTAAAACTATGACAGTAGAACATTTGGGATAAGGTGCCTAACCCCCTGGGGCTCCTCATTATGTTCAGTATTGAACAAGGATCTTCAAAGAGATAAAATTATTTAATCTGCCATTTTTACTGGCAGGTATTTATACCACCAGGTTTTCTCTGCCATCTGTCTTGTAAATATTGTAACATTTTTAAAACTTAATATTATAAGCTTAGAATTTGCTCTGAAATAAATGATTTCACAAATGTGAAATGTTTGGATGAGTTTAAGGAAAACATCTTCATAACATAAATGGAATTGGTGTATTCTTCATTTATTTGTATGATTGTCCCAGCTGTCTTTTGCAGATGTTCTCAAATAGTTCTTTGAAACCTTTCCACTCCTTTTCAGGAGTTAAGTGGTTTAATTTGCTGTATGTAGAAAAGTGACCCCATTAAACTCCATTTTGAAATTCTGAGTGGTTTAACAGTTTTCCTGAGGAGATTCCACTGGTAGGAACTAAGTTTCCCCCTGCTGTATGCAAAGGGCTGTTTCAAAAGGATGGTAAAAATGAGTATTAGGATTGTTGGGACTCAATTACTGGATGACTTACTTTTGGATTTTGGGAAGAGCGAAGACAGGAAGCAGAAGCAGAAATCAAGAAAATGTCCTTGGCTTCAGTGAGTAGTACCTGGCTCAAAATCAGAAATATTTACTTTAGTTTAAACTAGAAAGTTTGTCTTTTCAACATTATTTAATGCTTGGAACCATTCATATTTGATTAAAAGATGTAGTTGAAATTTTTCTTGTTTTTGGTGAGGTTTGTTTGGTGTGTTTTGGGTTTTTTTTTTTTTTTCCCTGTAAACTTTTTCAAGGTTCAAGCAATGACACCATCACAATTGTTAATTATTTGGTAAACTGTGACTCCCCTGCAACAGATGAGTTGTTAGTGACCCTTGTTCATGTGTCCATGACTAATGTGTTGCTATCTGACTGTTCTGGGGAAGAACAAAAAACAAAAACTGGACACTGTTGGTCTAAGTTGGGAACAGAATGGCTGAGGCAGAACCATTTTTAGCTGGTGAGCTGTATTTGATAACTGAATTATTAGAAAGTGTCTTCTATAATTGATTTGAATATGACTTTTCCAAAGTTGGTGGGTATTACCTTGTTCTCTTTGTCTTAAATTACAAATCCAAGTAATTCCAGGATTTTTAAGAGTGAAAAACAGTAGCATTAGGTATTCAACTGGCATTGCTACAAAAAACTCAGCTGAAGAGCCTGTCATTATAGAAGTGGAATCTAACTGGGGAGTATATATTTAAATGCTGATCTGTAGAAGCAAAGGGTCAAATGATGGTTTGTGTTAATATTGTGAATGTATTAAATCTTGAGAAGGTTGACCATTTATTTTGGTAGCTCTCTCAGCTGAAGGTTCTTAAAACCAGCAAGAATCTTAAAGACTTGGAAGATTTTGATGCTATTCAAATTCCTTCTTAGGAACTTCTAATATCACTTAGCCTATACAAAGGGTTTAAATCAGCACATTATATATTTTACAGTCAAGGAAAGGTAATTATGAGCCATGTGTTTTACCGAAGCATTATTGTGATTTAAACAGGCTATCCTCCAGATTTAAAGTTCTTAATTTTATTCTGGAAAACAAACTTTACATATTCTGATTTATTTTGTAGAATTTTGGAGTATTTACAGTTTGAGTTGTCTCTAACAGTGGTTAGGAACTTAACATAAGACCCTGGCAAATGTTTGGAAGTCCAGAGCATTAAGAAGGTTTTGCCTTCATGGACTGCATCTTCTGAGGAGGCAGGGTGTTTACAGCAAAATCTAACTAGCAACACCAAGTCACTCAGAAGGACCACTGGAAATGAGGGTCTAGGTATTTACTTTCCCCCTGGACTGCTCTTACTGCAAATTATGTGTCCTCAGGGTTGGTGTTCAGTTGTCACCTCCACTATAAACTTTCACCTGAGCATGTAAAGATAGCAACATCCCTCCCTTGCATTTTTTAAGCTTCTTCCCTGCTTTATGGTCTCCATGGCAATTTTGCCATCTGAGCTGTATCTTGTTATTCAGTCTTCTCTCAGAACAAACTGAGGGCAGGTAATTTTTATTTACTGCTTTATCCCCATGCCAATAGTTCCTGGTATTTGGTAAATGATTACTGGGTAGTATGTAAATGAATGGATAGGGAAGAGATTTCACCAAAGAATTGCTTAAACTTGAAACAGTGGGACTTAGAATCAATGTTAGCTAAGAGAAAGAAGGCTTAAGGCACAAAGTCATAAAGAATTTGCCTGCTGTGGCTTAAGCATCTCTTTTGTATGAGAACTTAATACTTGTTGTAAAAATCACTTTTTTAGATATTTTAGAGCTTTTTTTGGTGTGTAAGTCTGAGTATCAAAAGCCATCATTATTTGTGTATATTAACTGTGGTCCATTGTATCTACACCTCATTGTGACATCATCAAATGATCTCAAGTGAAGGACAGCCCCAGCCATCTTGTAGATTTACTGTTGCATTATCACTACATTTATGTTGTTTTTTCCTGTGTGTTGCTTATTAAAGTGAAGCGTCAAGAGAAGGTAAAAATTCTAATGGCATTACATTTTAATTGCTGAACTTATACAAGAATGTATAATAATAAACTTATACAATAAACTTGTACAAGAATGTATAATAAAACAAGGACATTGCATTATTCAAGTTAAGAAATAGAACATAGAAGCCACCAGTGGTTCCATCCTCAGTTTCATTCCACTCTTTCACCTCAGGAACTCTTAAGTACTACTTAGATTATATTAATCATCAGCTGTATGATACTCCTTTTTATTTTTAGTTGATATGTATTATTTGTTTCAAGGGTACAGGCCTGTGGTTCATCAGTCTTACACAACACTCAGTGCTCACCATAAGACATACCCTCTCCAGTGTCCATCACCCAGCCACCCCATCCCTTCACCCTCCTCCCTTCCAGCGACCCTCAGTTTGTATGGTATTCCTAAGCGCAGTATCTTGTTTAGTTGTGAAACACAAATCTGGCTTTATAAGGGCAATATTTACTAGCAGATGATGAAGGTGTCCTTGAGCTGAATAGTCTCTGAGCTGAATATCAGCTTCTAGATTTTTTTTTTTAAAGAATTTATTTATTTATTTATTTGACAGAGAGAAATCACAAGTAGGCAGAGAGGAGGGAAGCAGGCTCCCACTGAGCAGAGGCCCGATGTGGGGCTCGATCCCAGGACCCTGAGATCATGACCTGAGCCGAAGGCAGAGGCTTTAACCCACTGAGCCACCCAGGTACCCCTCAGCTTCTAGATTTTAAAAGAGCCCCAGGAGGAGACATTGAGCCTGGTGATGGAGTTCTAGGGAACACAAGTCGTCACAGCTGGAACGTCCTGGATCTGCTGTAGAACTGTGCTTTGTGGTTGTATGCTCATTTTACAATTTCTGCTAAGGTGACCATGATCCCAAGATCGATGCAGAACCTTCTTGTGGATTCAAATGAGTGTCTTCCACTCATCTGGATGTCAGAATATGAAGTGAAGCTCAAGCACTCCAATGGACAGGGTCAAACAAGCCAAGTATAGAAGAGTTGGAGCCAGATACACTAGGACATACTAACCTTCGATTACAGAGGCAGTCAATATCGTGCTTGTGACAGCCTTCAAAATGTCTGTTTTTCATTATACGTCTTCAGTATGGACTAGTTGCTTTCCAGTTCTGGTGCCCAGCTCTTATCCTGGGAATTACTTTCTCTCCCTCGTGTGTTGATTTCCCTGTTTGATGTATGTTTTACTCATGCTGTGAAGCCCATCCTCTAGTAATTCTTGAACCACAGAGTACATGGGATGTCATCTTTCTGAAACCCTGCATTTGGGGAAATGTACTCAACCTCCATATTTGGTCAGTATGGCTGGGTATGAAACCTGTAGGTTGTAGACTATTCTCCCCCAGAAGTTGAAAGGATTTTTCCTCATTCATTTCCAGGTTTCGTGTATGGGAATCAGGTCATTCTGATTCCTGATATGTTTGTCTGTTACTGTTTGTTTGTTTGTTTGTTTGTTTTTTCATCTCGGTTGGTAGAATCTTAATCTCCAGAGTTCTGATATTTTACCTTGATGTTATTAGATACATTTTCATCCATTGTGTTGTGTCTTTTGAATGGAAGCTTGTGTTCTTTCACTTCTGGAAATTGTGGAAATTTTTAAAATTTTCTTCCTTGTGTTTCTCCTGTACTCTCTTGAACTGTTATTTGGAGTAGGACCTTCTAGACCAGAGATGTTTGGATTGATTGTTTTTCTCCCATCTCGCCATTTTACTCTACTTTCTGAGAAATTTCCCTAATTTTATCTTCCAATCTTCCCTTGAATTTTTCATTTCTCCTATAAGACTTTGAATTTCTGAGAGTTTAATTTTTGTTTAAATTACTTTTTTATTTGTTTTGGGCTTATGTGCTAGAGTTTTTCCACACATCTTTGGAAATTCTTGTCTGTTGGCTCATTAAGACTGGAGGAAGGAGACATTGGAAATTGTGAATGGATAAGAGGTATTTCATGATTTTAAGCTTCATTTTAGAGTGGTCTGGGTGAGCTGTTTGGGAATCTTCCCAGCACTGGTATTTATATATGTATATATATATTGTCATGGAATGTTTATATTCTCAGGGAAGTTTTCCTTCTGTCTTGAGAGTAAGGGTTGGCAGGCAGAGTTCTGTGAACCAAGTAGAAGGCAGTGGTTTGAGGTGTGTTCTCTGCTTTCAGCATCACTATTCATGAGAGGAATTACTAGATTTATCACTCTGTATACATATACACATACAAACCATCAACTTCATTAATCAAGTCCTTATTTGCAAATTTGCCTATTTGCTAAAATTTGAAACTCTAAAATCCATATGCATGGTGCTTTCATTCATTCATAGACCTGTACATTGCAGTTGAAAAGTTGAGTCACCTGACATGCATATTCTTGGCAAAAGTGGTACAAGGTGATGTCCTGCCTTCTCATTTCAGCTCTCATACTGTAGAAGTGTTCTTTTCATGGTCTGTGCCACATTTTCCATGTTTGTACAATTTGTCTTGGTGATTTCACTGTTTAAAATGGCCCCCAAATGTGTTAAAATGCTGGAAGGCTGTGCCTTCGGGAGAATATATGTCTGTCAGATAAGCTTCTTACCGGGCATGAGTTATAGTGTTGCCAGCTCTGAGTGATCACTGTCACTGAATCAACAATATATATTTACAGGAGGTGTCTTTAAATAGAAAAATAAGCTTGTACATTGATTGATAAAAATAATGCGATCAGAGGCTCACAGGAGCCTAACCCTGTATTCCCTCTAGAAGTAATAAGTCAGTATTTGCTCATTTAGTGCCCACAGAGACTTTATGGAATATAACTACTACAAATAATGAGTCACCATGGGGCGTCTGGGTGGCTCAATGGGTTAAACCTCTGCCTTCGGCTCAGGTCATGATCTTGGGGTCCTGGGATCGAGCCCCGCATGGGGCTCTCTGCTCAGCCGGGAGCCTGCTTTTCTTCCCCACCCCTTTGCCTGGCTGCTGTATTTGTGATCTCTCTCCCTGTCAAATAATGATTTTTAAAAAAAGGAGGGGGGGTGCCTGGGTGGCTCAGTGGGTTAAAGCCTCTGCCTTCAGCTCAGGTCATGATCTCAGGGTCCTGGGATCGAGCCCCATATCAGGCTCTCTGCTCAGCAGGGAGCCTGCTTCCTCCTCTCTCTCTGCCTGCCTCTCTGCCTACTTGTAATCTCTGTCAAACAAATAAATAAAATCTTTAAAAAAAAAAATGAGTCACCATAAACAGGTGTATACATCTGTATCTGTCTACCCATGCCTTCAGCACTGCCCCATGTTAACTCATGCACTGATCTCTTTGTCATTTTTGGAGAGTAGATATAGGCTAGAGTTGGGGAGGGCAGTCACCCAAGGGTGTAGAGTGAGGGAGGGGATCCTAGGAATCCACTTCTTTTCAGAAAACTCATCTTGGCCCACCACATTTTAGCAGGCTCTTCTCATTTATCTCATCCCATTCCCAGAGGTACATGCTGCTCTGGGGATTTCTAGGACTTTGAAGCTTTCTAGATAAAAATTTGGATGGTTGGTTCTCTACTGTCAGCTTGGCAAGTAGTTTCTGATGTAGTTTTAAGTCCTCCAAGTCACTTACCACTCTGTCAATTTTCCAGAATTGAATTTTTTTATTGTTGTCTTTCCTCCCTGTCCTTGGGGCTTCTTTGTTTCTGTTTTCCTTTACTCTTACTTTTGGGGGCTTTGGTGGAGAACAACATTCGATGGAATGTTCTCTGTGCCGTTCTGTGTTAATTCCTTTTCTTCTTTCATAAATCATGTTCCTGAGGTAAGTGAATAGGTTGAGGCCAATATGCTACCCTCTTTACCATAGGGCATAGAAGATGTTGATATTGCTAATGTTTCTATGTTCTGGATTTTAAAGGACTTAAGAGTTTTGACTCGCTGACAACTGAATGAGAAAATGTCTTCCTTTTCTCTACCATGCCTTTATAAGGAAATGTGGATTGGTAGGTGTCTATACAAAGCATTCTTAATTTTCAGCTCAAAAAGACAATGTCTAGTCAGAAGTAGAATTTTTTCCAGTTTCATTATGGCCATAATCCTCTCCAGGCTTCTTAGAAAATTTTTGAACTGAGATCTTTGTAATGCTTATTTTTCATTGTTAACATGCTAACCAAAACCTTTGATGGCTTCCAGATCACTTTCTTTTCCTCGTTTTAAAAATTGTCTAAGATTTTTTTTAACCAAAGTGTAAAAATAATAGTCAATGTATAAAAAATAATGGCCACTTTAATAATCTACTAAGTGAGAGAGAGTACAGATAGAAAGAGCTAAGCTGATACTGATTGTTTTAAAATGTTTTCTATCAAAATGTTCTTTTTTAACAATGTCATTGTTTTAATTTTTAAACAATAATGAATAGTCTTTGTAGAAAAATTGAAAATACAGAAAACTAATCACCTTTACTCTTAACCACTCAGGTGTGTTTTATATATATCTACACACACACACATATAATATACACATATGTGTGTGTGTATCATATATACATGCATATATATACACACATATATGTATGTGCATGTACATATATACATGTACATATCTATAGAACTCTTAGTATTTAATTGTAAGTATGTGAATAAAAATGTATCATTAACATTTTCCATGTTTTTCTCCCACAAATCCTTTTTTTAATAGTTTGTTTTTTCTTTTTTTTTAAGATTTTCTTTATTTATTTGACAGAGATCACAAGTAGGCAGAGAGGCAGGCAGAGAGAGAGGGAAGCAGGCTCCCTGCTGAGCAGAGAGCCCAACGTGGGACTCGATCCCAGGACCCTGAGATTATGACCCAAGCCGAAGGCAGCGGCCCAACCCACTGAGCCACACAGGCGCCCTCCCACAAATCCTTTTTAATCAGTACATTCTCCTTCACTGGTTGGCACCCTATTTCTTAGTATGATTTTTGGCTTTGCAGACCATATGGTCTCTGTTAACTACCCATCTCTACTACCCATCTCTACTGTTGTAGTGTGAAAGCAGCATCTGGCATGTAAACAAATCAGTATTATTTGCCAATAAAACTTTATTTACAAAAACATACAGCTTCAGATTTGATCCAGTGGTCATAATTTGCTCACCCCTAGATATTTCCTTAAACTTCTTATTCTGACAAAATTAGTGCATAAGAATTGTAAAATAGTAGAGTTCCTACTCACCCTTTACCAAGTTTCCCCAATTTAAGTTACAGCTTAAATAGTATATCAAACCCAGGAAATATACATGGGTAAAATGTGTATTTATGGTTCCATACCATTTTATTACATGTGTAACTACCACCACAATATAGATCTAGAACTATTCCTTTTCTCCCCCTGCTCCCAATTTTACTCTCAAGGAATCTTGACATCCAACATAGGGCTCAAAGTTAACATCCCTGAGACCAAGAGTCCTGTGTTCCATCAGCTGAGTCAGTTAGCTGCTCCCAGAACTATTCCCCTACTCAAAGGTCACCCTCATTCTACTCTGTATAGTCACAACAACCTCCCTCCCCAATCATCCTTCCCTGTTGGCAATCAGTAGTTTATTCTCCATCTCTCTAATTTTGTCATTTTATGATTGTTGTACATATGGAATTACACAGTACATGACCTTTTGAGATTGGCTTTTCTCGGCATTGAGATCCATCCACGTGTTGCATGTACCAGTAGTGTTCTGTTGTTGAACAGTATTCCAGGGTTTGGATGAATCAGTATAACCATTCACCTGATGCAAGGCATTTTGGTTGTTTTAAATGATTCTTCTAAGGTTCTAGTGATCACATGCTTTATGTGACTCAGCATTCTATCACAAACATGATAGGCCTTGATCTCCATGTTTAAATTGGCTGAATAAGCAAGTGTTCCCCTTCCTTATAGTCAAGCTTCAGAACTGAATGTGGTTCAGAATCCAGTGGCCCATCCATTTTAGGTGTTCAGTTGAATCCTATTGTATCTGTCATTCTTTTAAACTCATTGAGCTGTTTAAAACTTGCTGATTTAAATAAGAGGCTTTTTTTCCTTTAGGTACTTCCCTTTGTTTTGCAGGTTAATACCAACCATCACCATACCTTTATATTTATGGTGATGGTTGAATAAAGTTTCAATACTTGTGGAGATAAAGAGTTGGGTTTGAGTCTCCATGTTACCACTTAACCACCTGTGGTCTTTGAAAAGTCCCCTAACTTTGTTTTCTTACCCATTAAAAAAAAATAGTCCCAACTCTGTGAGGAGTAAATGAAATTATATAGGTAAAGTGTTTAGGAAGCAGTAAAATACCATACAAATGTTACAGTATGATTCATAAAAAAAATCATCCTTAATTAGTGGTTAAGAAAAAGCAGTTTTACTGTTAAAATGAGTACCTTTTATTTACTAGTAAGTATATGCTTGCTGAAAAGAAACAAGACTCCGTTTTACAGAGTTAGAAGGCCAAAAAACAGAGAGGAAGAGTAATATTTCTGTATGCTGTAATGGATGACCTGTGTTGCAAATACAATACCATCTGGCAGATGTGAGAAGAAATCATTTAAATCAACAATGTCTGTAATGAACTACCATCTGATTCCTGTTAATCAGTCCTTCCTTTTTCAAACCGTCTTCTTCTGGTTTCCATGACCTTGCTCTCTCCTGTTTCTCCTTCTGGCTTATCATCCTCATCTTCTTGGCCCTTAAACATGGAGTTCTCTAGGGATCATCCCTGTACTTCTCTTTCCATGACCTCTTCCCTGGCAATATCATGCCTTTACATCACTCTCCAAACAAAGCCTACATCTGTGTCTCTAGCCCTGACCTCCCTCATTTCCATCCTGCTGGCTGAATGACTCTTACAAACTCAGTATTTCCAAAGGTGAGGTCATTTTTCTTACTAAGATGGCCCTTTTCAAATTTTGTTTTTGTCCACAGCCCAACCCTCTTCTCAGTCCCTCTGCACTGTTCTCTCTTTGTCACCTCCTCACATCTAGCCATGTTGTCAATTCCTTGAGTACAGTACCCCTCATTTCCTCTTTTCTTTCCATTTCAGGTTATACCTTTAGCTTTTTAACTGAAATGGCATCTTCCCTTCCCACTACCATCCGTCAGCCTTCCACAGCTCTGTTCAGATTCTTCCTACTTGGTGTCCCTGATTGTCCCCTTGTTTGTAGAATAAAGTCCAGATTATTAGTCTAATATAAAGTCATCTCCATGATCAGCTTTTCTTTTTTTAATTTTTATTTATTTGACAGACAGAGATCACATGTAGGCAGAGATGCAGGCAGAGAGAGAGGGAGAAGCAGGCTCCCCAATGAGCAGAGAGCCCGATGTGGGGCTCGATCCCAGGACCCCGGAATCATGACCTGAGCTGAAAGCAAAGGCTTTAACCCACTGAGCCACCCAGGCGCCCCATGATCAGCTTTTCTAATCTATATGCTCAACTCCAAAGGAACTTAAAATAGGTAAAACCTTTACAGAATTCCACATTGTTTTCCTTTCCTTGTGACACTTAACTTCATTTAATGCGCACACACACTCCTTTTCTCTGCTGGACCCATGTATGATCTCTCTCAATATATCCACAGAGTTGCATGTAGCAGATATTTATAGAATGAAGGATTGGTCCTAAGGTAGGAACTCAATTTTTGTTTGGCTCACACATTCACCAAGTATTTATTGAGCACCTCAGATACTTTGAGAAATAGGGCACATGTGGGTGCAGTCTCAGCCTCTTTTTTTAATTGACTTTATTCTTCATTTAACTTTTAAAAATACTGGCTGCATATTAAAAACATTAGCAAGACTGTGTTGTGATTACAGTCCCTCATTCATTCACTACTGTGTATAAAATGGTAGCAGTGAGTGTTATTCACTGACCTCATTAAGAATTCTGACCAAACACCCCCTTTTTTTTTTTTTTAAGATTTTATTTATTTATTTGACAGAAATCACAAGTAGATGGAGAGGCAGGCAGAGAGAGAGAGAAGGGAAGCTCTCTCTCAGCAGAGAGCCCGATGCGGGACTCGATCCCAGGACTCTGAGATTATGACCTGAGCCGAAGGCAGCGGCTTAACTCACTGAGCCACCCAGGCGTCCCCCAAACACCCCTCTTTAGAATGAGGCTTATTCTCACCTGCTTCTGCATTGTAATGGTGCCATCTTTCCTGATTTGGATAGAAGTCTCTTTATTTCTACCTGGTCCAGTTCATCAGTACCTTATATTCTGCTCCTTTCAGGTAGGAGTTCATCCAGCAAAGAGCATTCATTGTGAGAGTGCCATTCTCAGGAAAAGCTTAAATTTGATGATTAAGTGACTCTTTTCATATAATCTGTGATATATTGCCATGCCTTCATTTAGCACACAAAGAGGACTTACACCCTCACAGAAATCTTAACAATGTAATCATTAGATAATTTATGACTTTATACTAAAGTATTAACTTTGTACTTATGTCTAAACCAAAGCTGCTAGACACTTAGTTTAGGAATATATTAAAGAATCATGTTCTGGTTGCCTGAAGAGCATGGAATTTACCTGTTCAGTAAAGTGAGATGGCTATCTTAGAAAAAGATGGGTGAGTTCATGAAATACCTTCCTAAAAGAAGGAAGTTGGTGGGGAGGGAAAAGAGAGTGAGGAGATCAGGCCATTGAGGTCCCCTCCAGTTAGTCATTTCTTCTCAGGCAGGCAGTTCCACGAAACTAACATAATGTGCTTTTGGATCCCATACAGATGGCAATCAGGAGTTACTTCCCTGTGAAGTCTGTGGAAGACGCTTTGCAGCAGATGTTCTGGTAAACATAAAGACATTTTGTAGATGTGTTTCGTTGGAGTTAAATGAACTGTCAAGTCAGTGAGGAGGCTGCAGCGGCAAAGATTAAAGACAGATGTGAAGGGAAAGCCAGGGAAGAGAGGTCCATAACCTGTGGCTGGCAGGTCTGGAGGACACTGAGGCACATAGATGCCACCCCATTCAGAGGGGAGCTTAATTAAACATGGTACTCCTAGAAAAAGGATGCCAGATGAAAGTGTTTTGGCACAGTTGATTGTCTCTTGAGAGGTTTTGGCTCTTTTGCCTTTTCTATAAGCATCAAAAATCCAAATTTTAAGGCCAAAGCACCAGGGAAATTAGCTAGTCAAGAGGAATGAACATTGAATTTGGAGCATCTGGAAACTTGGCTTTTAGCCTCAAATTTGTCACTAATTCTGACAAGTCCTTTAACCTCCCTCTGTTTTCTGCTTTGCCACGTATAAAGACAGAACCTTTCAATTTCAGGGATTTTATGTAATTTGAACAAAATGGATGTAAGACCTGTTCCAAGATCTAATTTTTAATCAGACTGAAACGAACTGCATGTTAGGTCCCCTGATTGATGCCTATAAGTGGAATTAACTTTTTTTTATTATTTCAAAATTAGGGAACCAAACAGTTATTAGATTCCAATATTATAAGGAGATTCCCAAGAAAAATGTTTTAAAAACACTTGAGGTGATAATGCGACTTTGAGTTTGAACGTTTTAGATCAAGGAGAGGTAACCAAACAAAGAAATTGGACTATACACCTGACTGCATTTGGGGTAAAAGACTGTATAACTAGGTTGTAGGTTTTCTTTGGGGAATTTTAAAACTGAAATATGTTCTAATTAACTGTAGCTAGAACTTTCCAAATTTAGGAGCAGGAGCTCAAGGGCCTGTTGTGGCCCAGGAACCCACCAGTGTGCTGCTTTCCCCAGATCAGGTCTGTACCCCATAAGAACGAGTTTGAGACCTAGAAGGTACCATTCATTTGGGGATCACTAAATGTCATGTATGTCTTGGGTCCTCTTGGATTTTACTTCTAGACCTATCTCCAGGCTACAAAGAGCATTTGATCAAGTGATGTGCTATCTCTCTCATTTAAAATGGTTTGGCCTGGGGCTGCTGGGGGGCTCAGTGGATTGAGCATCGGACACTTGATTTTGGCTCCAGTAATGGTTTGGAGCCCCATGTTAAGCTCTGCACTCAGTGGGGAGTCTGCTAGAGAGTCTTTCTCTCCCTCTCTCCCTCCCATCCTTTCTTTTTCTCTCCCTAAAATAAACAAATAAACCTTTAAAAATAAAAGAAAATGGTATGGCTTGTTTGTAACAAGGTGCAGGGATTTTTATAGAGCCCCTGTATTTTGTTGGACGAAGGAACTATGTGTTAAAAATTATGAGTTACATATCCACCAAAGAAGAGGACATTTAGTTGGAAGTTGTTGGTGTAATCCTGTGCTGGTGCTGTAACAGATTTCGTAAGGGTGGTACACAGGCAGAGCTCTGTGTGTTGATTCCCTGTCTTATGTACTAGAAATGCTGAGTACTTAAAGGATTACTTGGCTGGAGTAAAGAATGTTTTCCCTGCTGATCGTCTGTTAAATGTTAAATATTGTAATGTTTTAAAACTATTAAATGCCTAGATTTGCTCTAAAATAAATGACTTCATGGATGTGAAATGTTTGGATAAATCAAAGGAAAATATCTTCATAACGTAAATGGAATTGGTGTATCCTTCATTTATTTGTACGGTTGTCCCAGTTGTCTTTTGCAGATGTTCTCAAATATTTCTTTGAAACCTCTCCACTCCTGGAGGAAGTTAAGTAGTTTAATTTGCTGTATGTAGAAAAGTGACCCCGTTAAATTCGATTTTGAAATAGCTGAGTGGTAAGAAGAGTTTTCCTGAGAAAGTTCCACTGGTAGGAACTAAGTTTCCCCCTGCTGTATGCAAAAGACTGTTTCAAAAGAATGGTAAAACTGAATATTAGGATTCTTAGGACTCAGATTCCCTGTTAGGTTACCGGATGACTTGCTCACTGAATTTGGGAATCATGGACACAGGAAACAGAAGACATAATCAGGAGAACTTCCTTGGCTGCAGTGAGTACCTAGCTCAGTATCAGAAATATTTATTTCAATTTAAACTAGAAAGTTTGCCTTTCAACATCATTTAATGCCTGGAACCACTCACACAGCCTAAGTGGTAGAATTCAATATATAAAACCAAATTCAAAGTAAGTCTCTATAGCTGTGGAGGCCTCTTCTTGACCTTACCCTCATGCAATATCTAGTGGTGTGTAACATGGGTGGAGAGAGCCAGATGGATTTGCTCTGCTGTGCTTTGAGAGTTGGAGAATGAACTTGGCTCTGAAGGTGAACCCTGTCACTCCAGTGGGGGCTGCCTGAGTACAAACCTTGTGACTGTACATGTTAAAAATTTTAATCCCCACTGTTTCTTTTCTAGGAAAGGCATGGACCAATATGTAGAAAACTCTTCAACAAAAAACGTAAACCTTTCAATTCCTTGAAACAAAGATTACAGGGCACTGACATTCCCATTGTGAGAAAGGCTCCTCAATCCAAGGTACTATCAATATCTTGTTGTTCTTGATTACATCCTTAAGTACATTAAAGCCTCTTTTTGGCTCTCTGCTTTCATTTTTGCTTGATAGTGCAGTGTAATGTCATGTAAGTATAATCCACCTTTACTGTTTTCTTTTTAATCATGCTCACTTAGATTTCGAAATGTATTTCAGATACTTTCCAGATGTGGCAAAAAAGAATCTCGTTTATGTTTTCAATAGTGTAGCGTTAAATCTAGCAATTAACTTGGAAGAGAATCCCTTTTAATCTTACATTTAAGTCTTTCTATAAAGTTCTGTAGCTTGTTTTTCTGATCGTTATTTTGTGGCTTGCAAATTTTATTACAGTATTTTCCAGACCTCTTTTTTTGTACTATTGAGAACAAATTCTCTTTTCCCTCCAAATTTCAGTCCTATTTCCTGTAAATTTAAATCTCAGGTTAAAATAAAATTGTAATGGAGAGATGTACAGTCTAGGTTAGTAAATATTGATTTTGTTTTTTAATAGCCTCAGCCTGTGAGGAGATCTAACTGGAGACAGCAACATGAAGACTTCATTAATGCCATCCGTTCGGCAAAGCAGTGTACTCTAGCCATTAAAGAAGGCCGACCTCTCCCCCCTCCACCTCCTCCAACCATCAACCCAGGTGTGTGGCCAGTTTGGTTTGCTTTTGGCATTTTACTCTTAACCAGTTGTGCTCAGATGATCATGACTTGCTTTCTCCTATGCATTCTAAAGTAAATAATAGTAATTAAATTCTATTAAAGTAATTTTATCATACAATATATCTTATCCTAATTTGTTTTTAATTCTTCATAAAGATTCTGTGTTTCCTTCTAACTCCATGAGAACACCACTGTATGCAATGTCATGGCCTATAAGAATGGGGCTGTGCAGGGCAGTTCCACAGTAGCTCCCCGTGTCAGATACCCATATCTCTGGGTTGTTTTTTGGGGGGAGAAGGGTGGTTTTGAGGTAAAAGTCCCATGATAAAGAATTCACCATTTAAGCCATTTTAAGTTGTACAATTTCATGGCCTAAAGGTTTCTTACCCTAAACTTTTTATTTTGAAAGTTTTCAAGTTTACAGAAAAGAGGAAGAAACAGTACAATGATCACTCATACCTTCCACTGAAATTTGACAGTTGTTGACATTATTATATTTTCTGTCTTTTTATTTTTGGGGGGGGCAGAACTATTTAAAACTAAGTTTCAAACATTATAACACTTTACCCTTAACTGGGTCAGTGTGCATTTCTTAAGGATGAGTGCTTCTTCTTGCATAACATATAGACTCATATTTTCCCAGTTATCTTAAGAATGTCTTTTAAAGTTCTCTGCTTGCCCCCTAGTCACAATCTAGGATTCAGTCAGGGTTCATGCATTTTTGTTGTCTCTTTTCTTTAATCTTGCACAATACCCCTATCAGGCCAATTATCTTTTAGAATATTTCTTTTGCTAGATATGTCCGTTTTTTTTTACTCAGGCTAATGTTTAACTTGTTCCTCTATTTTGTTTTTTGTAAATTAAAAATTTGGACTAGAGGCTCTATTAGATTAATAATATTAATTCCTATCAGATATAAGATCTTTAAACATTTTCTTTCATTTCATAGACTGTCTTTTCACTTTCTTGATGGTCTCTTAATGATGCACAAAAATTAATTTTGAAGAAGTCAAAATTTTTTTTATGGCCTAGCATTTTTTTTGTGTTGTGGCCTAGCATTTGATATTAAATCCAAAAAAATCATTCCAAAGTCTGTGTCATAAAGCCTTTCCTATATGCTTTCTTCTAAGAGTTTTACAGTTTTAGCTCACTGTTTTTCTCTTTGATCCAAGTGTAGTTAATTCTGTATGTGGTATAAGGTAAGATCCCAACAATCTCAGAAGTTGGTTATCTCGTTTTACATGTAGATATCTAGTTCTCTCAGAACTATTTGTTCAAAAGAATATCATTTCCCCATTGAATGATCTTGGCACCATTATCAAAAGTCAGTCAGTCATATATGTGAAGATTTATTTCTGGGCTCTCTGTTCTAGTCTGTTTTCCTTATGCCAGCACCACCCTGTTTTGATTACTCTAGTAAATTTGTAATAAGTTTTGAAAATTCTCCAAGATTGTTTTGGTTATTTGGGGACCTTTGAGATTTCATATGAATTTTTTGATGAGTTTTTTTCTATTTCTGAAGATGCCATTGGAATTTTGATAGGGGTGCATTAAATGCATTAAATCTATACATAGCCTTGGGTAGTGTTTTCATCTTAACAGTATTATTTTCCAGTCTATGAACATAGGATGTATTTTAATTTACTTATCTTCTCTTTAATTTCTGTCATACATATTTCATTGAGTAGATGTAGGAATATACAAGTCTTTTAGCACCTTGATGAGGTTTATTCCTAAGTATTTTATGCTTTCTAATGTTATTGTAAATGGAATTGTTATCTTTGTTTTCATGTTGTTCATTGCTAGTATACAGAAATATGACTGATTGTGGAGTATTTTGTATCCTGCAACTTTGTTGAATTTTGTTAGCTCTCACAGTTTTTTTTTAGTGTGGATTATTTGGGTTTTCTACATATAAAACTATGCCACTTGTGAACAGACATAATTTTTCTTCTCCAATTTGTCTTTTCTTTTTCATTTCTAAATCCTCTTGCTAGAACTTCCAGTACTATATTGAATAGCAGTGGTGAAAGCAAACATCCTTGTCTTGTTTTCCACTGAGTAAATATTATCTGAGGGTTATCAGTGGCTATTTAAAGCATAAATAATAGCATTTTATGAGGATTTTGACATGGAATTAAAATGAATGAAGATAATACAATAAGATTAAGTAAGGAAAATGGAATATATTGTTGAAGGTTTCTGTACATTATACATGAAGAGGTTTAGGACTCATTAAACATGAATAGGTATAGTATTATTTGATGGTAGAGTTGTATATCTTAAAGATGCCTATTTTATTTTTTTTTAAAGATTTTTATTTGACAGAAAACATGAACACGAGAACAAGCAAGAGCGGGTGGCAGGCAGAGGGAGAAGCTGACTCCCCTCTGAGCAGGGAGCCCAAGGCGGGGTTGATCCCAGGACCCCAGGATCATGACCTGAGCCAAAGACAGACGCTTAACCGATTGAGCCACCCAGGTGCCCCATTAAAGATGCCAATTTTAAACTCTAGAGTAAACACACACAAATATGGACAAGTAGCTAATAACACAATTAAGTGGAGTAGAGAGGAAATGAAAAAGAATTCAGTCTAAGAGAAGATAGGGGAAGGGGAGGGGGAAAAAAGAAAAGACAGAATAAAGACAAAGTAGGATGGTAAACTTAAACCTAACCACATGGACAGTTGCATATAAATGACATAAACCCTTCAAATAAAAAGCAGATTATTGTACTAAATAATAAAGCAAGGTCCAATTTTATACTTTCTACAAGAAACACACTTTAAATCTAAAGACATAAAGAAGTGTGCCAGGCAGGTGACAAAACAAGGAGGTGGTGCAGATAGGCCTAAAGCAGCAACACCCTCACTAGGGGACAGCTCCTCTTGTGTTAGCAGGGCTGCTGCCTCAAAGGAACACACACCAGGATTGCCAGATCTAATTTCTCAAAGGATGGCAAAAACTGTAGATTTCCTGATTTATATACATCAGAAGCTCAGTTTTTTAGAGACTTCAGGATTGAGTCTCTGAGGTTGGAGGTCAGGCAGTGGTTTTCCGAGGAGGGGTGGGAATGACCAGGAGTAGACATGAGATGCATTGCTAGGAATGTTCTGTGTCTTGATATAGGCTGGTTACATGGGTGTGTACAGCGTATAAATATTTCATGGAGACATACACTTATGATTTGTGGCTCTTCTCTTGGATAAAAAGGTAAAAGAAATAAACACCAGCAATGTCAAAACAACTATAGACAGGATTGTGAAAAGCATGGGGAAGGATATGTATGCAAATAATCATAAAACTGGAGTGACTAATACTAGTATCAGGCAAAGCAAACATCAGTGTTATTAACAGGGGTAATGATTAAAAATACAATCATCAAAAAGGCCTATCAGTCCTAAATGTTTATGTACCTAGTAACAGCTTCAAAGAACATGAAACAAAAACTGGGAGGAGAAGTAGAAAGATTCATAATTACATTTGGAGATTTTATCATTCCTTTCTTAGTAGGTGATAAACAGCAGGAAAATCAGTACGGATATAGAAAATTTGAACAACAGTATCAACCAGTTTGACCTAATTGATATCTATTGCTATAATGCGACATGAAGCAACAGCAGAATAGAATTCTTTTTAAGTACGCAGGGAGCATTCATACAAAATAGACCATGTGCAAGACCACAAAGTAAGTCTCAATAAATGTCAAAAGGATTGAAATCACACAGATTATGTTATCTGTCAAGTAGAATTAAGTTAGAAGTTAATGATGAAGGCATATCTAGAAGATTTCCTAGTATTTGGAAATTATCAAGTCATTTCTAAATGCATGGATTTAAGAAGAAATCATAAAAGAAATTAGAAAACATTTTGAACTGAATGGTAATGAAAACACATCAAAATTTGTGGGATTCAGCTAAAATAGTGCCTATAGGGAGTTTTATAGCTTTAAGTGCTCATATTAGAAAAGAAGAAAGGTTTAAACCATTTACTTTATTCTTCCTCTTTAAAAAGTTAGAAGAACAAATTATACCTAAATTAAGTAGAAGGAAGAAAATAGTAAAAGTAGTTCATCATAATAACAAAATATTTTTAAAAAGCAGATGATCATCCCAGTAGGTACAGGAAAAGCCTGTGATAAAATACAACACCCATACATGTTTTAAAAATGAAACTCAAAGGTAGAAATAGAAGGGAATACCTTAAGGGAGGACATCTTTGCGCAATCTACAGCTAACATTACACTTGATGAAAAACAACACTTTTCCACTGAGATCATGAAAAAGCAAGGGTGTCCTTTCAGACTACTTCTGTTCAACACTATACTGGAGATAAAGTACCCAGTATAATGAGTAAAAAATTATTAGAGAGGAAGAAGTAAAACTGTCTTTATTCGCAAATAATATGGTCATGAATGAGTTAAGTGTAGAAAATCTTAGTAAACTGTAAGAAATCTACTACAATTACTACTACACACTTTCAGGATATAAAATCAAGGGGTGCCTGGGTGGCTGAGTCAGTTAAGCATCCAACTCTTGATTTTTTTCTCAGGTCATGATCTCAAGGTCATGAGATTGAGCCCCTCGTTGGGCTCCATACACAGCTTAATATTTTCTTTCCCTCTCCCTGTGCCCCTTCCCCCTTGCTCATGTGCACTCTTCCTCTCTTAAAAAAAAAAGATACAGGGGTGCCTGGGTGACTCAGGGGGTTAAAGCCTCTGCCTTCGGCTCAGGTCGTGATCCCAGGGTCCTGGGATCGAGCCCCACATCGGGTTCTCTGCTCGGCGGGGAGCCTGCTTCCCCCTCTCTCTCTGCCTCCCTCTCTGCCTACTTATCTCTGTCTGTCAAATAAATAAATAAATAAATATTTTTTAAAAAAAAGATACAAAGTCAATATACATTAGTAAATTTTATTTCTATATACTAGCATAAATAATTAAAAAATTAGAATTTAAAATTTCTAATTTAAAAAATTAGAATTTATTTATTCTTAAAAATAATTTTAAAAATTAGAAATACTATTTACAATTATGAAAAAACACTAAATACTTAAGCATATATTTAATAAAATGTGTAAGACTTGAAAAATGAAAACCACAAACACCATTTAGAGAAGTTAAAGATGACCAATATAAATGGAGAGATTTACTATTTTCATAATTTGGAAGAGTCCATATTATGTTATGATATCAGTTCTTCACACATTGATCTGTGGACTCAATGTAATTCCAGTAAAAATCCCTGCAAGTTTTCTTTGCCAAGTAGGAGTTCACCAGTTGATTCTAAAATTATATGGAAATTGAAATGATCTGGAATAGCCAAGATGGTTTTGAAAAAAAGGAAAAAAAGCAAAGGACTTACACTGCCTGATGTCAAGACTTACTTTGATGTTATAGTAACAAAGTAATTTGATATTGGTATACCAGTTGGAACAGAAATCACCCATCTATGGGTGATTGGGTTTTGACAAAGGTAATTCAGTGTAGGAAAGGATAATCTTACTAACAAATGAAACAGAAAACTAGATACCAATTTGGAAAAAATGAGCCATGGTCCTCATGTAAGAATTAACTGACAAAAATTAATTCACAATGGAACATGGACCTTATATAAGCACTACAATCCAAGATTTCTAGAAAAAACAAAATTCTTTGGTCTAAGGGTCAACAAAGTTTTCTTAAACAGGATGCAAAATATACTAATGATTTTTAAAAAGGAAATTGATAAATTGGGCTTCACCAAAGCTAAAAATTTTAGTTTTGAAGGACACCATTAGCAGAGTGCAAAGGCAAGCCACAGCACATATATCTGACAAAGGACTCCTATTAAGAATATATAAAGAACTCCTACAACTCAATAATAAGACAACCCAATAAGAAAAAAGGCAAAAGACATATTTGAACAGACACATCCCAAAATAATTGCCAACAAGTACATAAAAAAGAAAATCAGCATCATTTCTATCAGGGAAATGTGGATTACAGCCATGATGAGATACCACAGCATGCCCACTTGAATAGCTAAAATTAAAGACTGACAATACAAATGATAGCTAGGATGTAGAACAGCTGGAAGTCTCATAGACTGCTGATGGGGTGTAAAATAGTACAGCTACTTTGCACTGGTATTTTCTTAAGTTAAACATATACTTATTTATAGAGCAATTCTATACCTAGGTATTTATGTGGAAAACTGGAATCATGTTCTTAAAAAAAGACTTATATGTTAATGTTCATAGTAGCTTAAATTAAAAAAAAAAAAAACTGGAAAAGAAAAGCATAAACAGGAAAAAAACAACCCAGCATAAACTGAAGAAAAAAAAACAAATCTGAAAATGCCCATCAACAAGTGAATGGATAATCAAAACAGGATATACCTCCAAATAAGAAGAAAGTGCTGGGGTGCCTGGGTGGCTCAGTGGGTTAAGCTGCTGCCTTCGGTTCAGGTCATGATCTCAGGGTCCTGGGATCAAGCCCCACATCGGGCTTTCTGCTCAGCAGGTAGCCTGCTTCCCTTCCTCTCTCTCTGCCCGCCTCTCTGCCTATTTGTGATCTCTCACTGCCAAATAAATAAATAAAATATTAAAAAAAAAAAAAAGAAAGAAAGAAAGTGCTACCCATACATGCAGCAACATGGTTTTTCTATTATATGAAATTATAGAACAAATATCTTTGGTGACAGGAAAATAAGAGTTTTGATTGCTTGAGACTGGGTTTGGGGGAATATTCACTGAAAAGGAGCATGAAGTAACTTTTTGGGGTGATGAAACTGTTCTTTGTTTTAATTGGAGTGGTTGCAACAATGTATACATTTATCAAAACTCATTGGCCTGTACACTTAAAATAGTTGGATCCTCCTTCATGTAAATTATTTCTCCAAGTTCATTTTTAAAAAGTAAAAAGCCAAAACCAATCCCAAAAACAACAGTGAAATCATATTATAAAAATCATCTGAAAAGTGAATTATCTAAAGTTCTATACCAGAAAGTAATCTTTAAAATATATAACTTTATTTTTAATTATTTTAAAGTATAGTTAACATAAAATATTATATTAGTTTCAGGTGTACATTAATGATTTGACATTTATGTGCATTACAAAATGCTCACCATGTTAAGTATAGTTACCATCTGTCACCATACAAATTTATTACAATATCATTGACTATATTTCCTATGCTATAATTTCCATCCCCATGATTAACTTACTTACTTCTAAGTTTTGAGGGCAAGACAAAAATATTTGGTTCTGAAGGAAGTGCACAAGAATGTGGAGTAAAAGATTATATGGGCTGGGGCACCTGGATGGCTTAGTCAGTTAAATGTCTGAGTCTTGGTTTCAACTCAGGTCATGATCTCATGGGTTTAGGAATCAAGCCCCACATCAGGCTCTGGCCTCAGCAGGGAGTCTGCTTGAAGATTCTCTTCCTCCGTCCCTCTTCTCACTCGTGCATGTGCCTTCTCTCTCTCTCTCTTTCTCAAAAAAAAAAAAAGTGTATATATATATATAAACTATATATATATATATATATATATATAAATTTTCTAATGTGAAAAGAGGTTTACCTTGACTATCCTTGATATAAGAGATTACTTCAGTTGCTAAATGATTAGAATTTTAGAGCTTTATGTGAAAAATAAAGTGTATTTTAGTTGGACCACCACTATAACAGTGTTGAGATTGATCATTGTGGGTGTCATTAGTCTTTCACCCTTTGACAGAGTACATCCTAGTTTCCTGCTAGTTTTCCTTGATTAATTTAGATTTTATTTATTTATTTATTTGAGAGTGAGAGTGAGAGCACAAGCAAGAGGAGCAGCAGAGGGAGAGGGAGAAGCAGGCTCCCAGCTGAGCAAGGAGCTCCATGTGGGGCTCTATCCCATCATCCTGGGATCCTGAGCCGAAGGCAGATGCTTAACCAACTGAGCCACCCAGGCATCCCATAGGATGCTTTTGATAATGCTTTTGTATTGCATCTGGTGTTTGTTTTTGTTTTGTTTTTTAATGTGAGGAAAATTACAGATGCCTTTTTAAAAATTTATTTAAAAAACGTGTTTTGGCTAGATGACCTTTTTATTAATCCTTTGTTTAGGATTATTGTTTAAGATCCATCCTTTATTGAAAGGGTGCCTTACTTATTTTGTAACTAGAAGTTTGTACCTCTTAATCCCTTTTCACCTTTTTTGCCCATCCTCCCACCCCCTCCCCCATGGGCAACCACCTGTTTGTTTTCTGTGTTTATAAGTTTGTTTCTATTTTCTGTTTATTTGTTCATTTGCTTTATAGATTCCACACATAAGTGAAATAATATGCTATTTATCTTTCTGTGTCTTATTTCACTTAACAAAATACCCTTTAGATCTATTCATGTTGTTGCATATGGCAAGATTTCATTGTTTTTTTATGGCTGAGCAATATTCCATTTATACGTATACCACATCTTCTCTATCCACTCATCTATCAGTGGACATTTAGGTTGCTTCCATATCCTGGCTATTGTATCTTGCTTATTATAAATAACACTGGCAATAAACATAGGAGTCCATAGATGATTTTGAATTAGTGTTTTCATTTCTTTGGGTAAATAACCAGAAATGAAATTACCGGATTATATGGTACTTATATTTTTAATTTTTGAGGAACCTCCATACTGTTGTTCACAGTGGCTCTATCAGTTTCCATTCCCACTAACGGTCCATGAGGGTTACCCTTCTCTACATCCTCACCAACACTTGTTATTTCCTGTCTTTTTTATTCTAGCCATCCTGACAAGTGTAAGGTAATATCTCATTGAGGTTTTGATTTGCATTTCTCTGGTACTAGTGATATTGAGCATCATTTCATATGCTTGTTGGCCATCTGGATGTCTTCTTTTGAAAAATGTCTCTTCAGGTCCTCTGTCCATTTTTTAAATTGGGGGTTTTTTGGTGTTGAGTTGTAGGAGTTCTTCATACATTTCGAATATTAACCCCTTATCATACATAACACTTGCAGATATCTTCTCTCAGTCAGGAGGTTGCATTTTTGTGTAGTCCCAGTTTATTTTTGTTTTTGTTGCCCTTGTCTAAGGAGATAGATCCAAAAAAGTATTACTGAAGCCTACGTCCAAACATTTATTTCCTGTATTTTCTTTTCTTTTTTAAAGATTTTATTTATTTATTTGACAGAGAGAGATCACAAGTAGGCAGAGAGGCGGGGGGGGGGGGGGGAGCAGGCTCCCCACTGAGCAGAGAGCCTGACACAAGGCTTGATCCCAGGACCTTGAGATCATGACCTGAACTAAAGGCAGAAGCTCAACTCCCTGAGCCACCCAGGCACCCTTCTATTTTTTTTTTTTTTCTTTACTTAGGAGTTTATGGTTTCAGGTCTTACATTTGGATTTTTAATCCGTTTTTAGTTAATTTTTGTATATAGTGTTTAAAAATTGGTCTAGTTTCCTTCTCTTTGTGTGTCTGTCCAGTTTTATCAACACCACTTATTGAAGATACCGTCTTTTCCCCACTGTGTGTGTATTCTTGCTTTCTTTGTCATAGATCTACTATATAAGTGTGGGTTTTTTTTTTTCCCCCTAAACTCTATTCTGTTCCACTGATCTATTTTTTTGTTTGTTTGTTTTTGTTTTTGTGTTGGAACTATACTGTTTTTATTACTAGCTTTGTTTTTTATTTTTTTTTATTACTAGCTTTGTAGTATAGTTTGAAATCTGGGATTGAAATCTCCACCTTTGTTCTTTTTCAGAATTTCTTTGGCTATGCAGGCAGGGTCTTTTGTGGTTCCACAGACATTCTATGATTATTTTCTCTAGTTTGTGAAGAGGACTATTGTTATTTTGGTTGAGATTGCACTGAATCTTTAGATTGGATAGTATGGACATTTTAACGATATTAATTCTTTCAGTCCATGAGTGTGGTATATCTTTCCATTTATTTGTGTTGTCTTCAGTTTCTTTAATCAGTGTTTTATAGTTTTCAGAGTCTCACCTTCTTGGTTAAATTTATTCCTATGTATTTTGTTCTTTCTGATGCAATCTTTCTTTGTTTTTACAGATTTGTTTAATTGAGAGAGAGAGAGAGCACACACGGGGGAGTGGGTGAGGAGCAGAGAGAGAGGAAGCCCCAAGCAGACGCCTTGCTAAGCATGGAGCCTGACACAGGGTTCAATCTCACAACCATGAGATCATGACCAAAGCCAAAACCAAGAGTTAGACACAACTGACTATGCCACCTTAGGCATCCCTCTTTTTGGTGCAGCTATAAATGGGATTGTTTTTGTAATTTCTCTGTTAGTTCATTATTAGTGGATAGGAATGAAACAGATTCCTATATGTTAATTTTGTATCTTGCAGCTTTACTAAATTAATATACTAGTTTTGATAGTTTTTTTGATGGAATCTTTTAAGGTTTTTTAGGCATATAGTATGTCATCTATAAATACTGAGTTTTATTTCTTATCTGTTTTCTGTGGTTAGGACTTCCAGTGTTATGTTGAATAAAAGTTGTGAGAGTAGACATCTTTGTCTTCTTCCTGGTCTAAGGGGGAAAGCTTTTAGCCTTTCACCATTGAGTCTAATGTTAGCTTTTTGTTTGTGATATATGGCACTTATTATGTTGAGATATGTTCCTTCTCTACCCACTTCGTTGAGAGTTTTTGTTATGTACGGATGTTGAATTTTGTCAAATGCTTTTTCTGCATCTATTGAAATGATTATATATATATTTTTTGAAATGATTATATGATTTTTACCTTTTTTTTTTTAAAGTAGGCTGCATACCCAACCCAGCATAGAGCCCAATGAGGGTCTTGAACTCACAACTCTGAGGTCGAGACCTGAGCTGAAATCAATAGTTGGTTGCTTAACTGACTAAGCCACCCAGGCACCCCTATTCATTTTTTTAAATGTGGTATATCCCATTGATTGGCTTGTAGATATTGAACCATCCTTGCACCCAAGGAATAAATCCTGCTTGATCATGATGTATGATCTTTAAAAAAGGAATTAATTTTATTTAGTTATTTTTGTTGATGTACTAATATTATATTAGTTTCAGGTGTACAGCATACTGATTCAACAACTCTATACATTACTCATTTCTTACCATGGTAAGTGTAGTCACCATCCATCACTATACAAGATTATTGGTATTATTGACTATATTCCCAATGCTGTATTTCTTCTCTCTCTGAATTATTTTAATGTGAATAAACTTAAATTTGGTTTGCTAATATTTTGTTGAGGATTTTTACATCTATCTTCATCAGCGATATTGGCCCATAATTTGTTTTTGTAGTGTCTTTGTTTGGTTTTGGTATTAGGATAATGCTGGCCTCTCAGAATGAATTTGGAAGCATGCCTTCCTCTTTAAATGGTTCCTTACATGTTTGGTAGAGGCACACCTGGGTCACTCAGTCAGTTAAGCATCTACCTTTGGCTCAGATCATGATTCCAGGGGTTCTAGGATTGAGTCCCACATTGGGCTCCTTGCTCAGTGGGGAGCCTGCCTGTCATTCCCCCTGCTTGTGCGTGTGTACCCACTCTCTCTCTCTCACACACACACAAATGAATAAGATCTTTTTAAGAAAATGTTTGGTAAAATTCACCAGTCAATCCATTTGGCCCTGGACTTTTGTTTGTTTGGAGTTTTTGGATTACTGATTCAGTTTAATTACTAGTAAAGGTCTGTTCAGATTTTCTGTATCTTCCTGACTCAGTCTTGGAAGATTTAATGCTTCTAAGAATTTACCCATTTATTCTAGGTTGTCCACTTTGTTGGTATTTCATTTTTCATAGTAGTCCCTTATAATTCTTTGTAGTTCTGTATTGTTGGTTGTATCTTCACTTTCATTTCTGGTTTTATTTATTTGAATTCTCTGTTGATGAGCCTAGCTAAATGTTTATCGGTTTTGTTTATCTTTTCAAAGAATCTGCTCTTAGTTTCATTCATCTTCTCTATTGCTTTTTTAGTCTTTGTTTCACTTATTTCTGCTCTAATTTTTTGTTACTTCCTTCTTCTGTTAACTCTGGGCTTTGTATGTTCTTTCTGTTGTTTCTTCAGGTGTAAGGTTAAATAGTTTATTTGGTATTTTTCTTGCTTCTTGAGGTAAGCCTGTATTACTCTAAACTTCCTTTTTAGAACTGCTTTTGCTCCATCCCAAAGATTTTGAAACAGTACATTTTCAAATCCCTTTGTTTTAGTGTTTATTTTTATTTCCTTTTTAATTTCTTTTTTGACCCATTGGTTGTTTAATAGCATGTTATTTAGCCTGTAAGTATGCATTTTTTTCCAGTTTTTTTCTTCTAATCAATTTCTCATTTTATACTGTTGTGGTTGGAAAAGATGATTTATATGATTTCAGTCTCATTAAATTTGTTGAGACTTGTTTTGTGGCCTAACACGTGATCTATTTTGGAGAATGTTGCATGTGAACTTGAAAAGAAGGTATATTCTGCTGTTTTGGGATGAAATACCTATATCTCTCTTTAAGTCCATCAAGTCTGATAATGTCATTCAAAGCCATTGTTTCCTTATTAATTTTCTGTCTGGATGATCTATCCATTGATGTAAGGGGAGTGTTAAAGTCCTTTTCTAATACTGTATTACTGTCAATTTCTCCCTTTCTGTCCGTTATAGTTGCTCCTCTGTTAGGTACACAGATATTTTTCATTGTTATATCCTCTTGTTAGATTGATCCCTTTATCATTATGTAATGTCTTTCTTTGTCTCTAATTACGATATTTATTTTAAAGTCGTTTTGTTTGAGGAATGCCTGGGTGGCTCACTTGGTTAAGTGTTTGCCTTCAGCTCAGATCATGATCCCAGGGTCCTGGGATCAAGTCCCACATTGGACTCTGCTTAGCACAGAGCCTGCCTCTCCCTCTGCCCCACCCCCTGCTCCTGCTCATACTCTCTCTCTCACAAATAAATAAATAAAATCTTGGGAAAAAAAAAGTCATTTTGTTTGCTATTAAGTATTGTTACCCCCACTTACCCCCACTTTTTTTTTCCATTTGCATGAAATGCCTTTTTCTGTTCCTTCATTTTTAATCTGTTTATGTCTTTAGGTCTGAAGTGAGTCTCTTACAGGTGGTATATAGATGGGGTTTGTTTTTTTATCCATTCAGTCACTGTATGTCTTTTGATTGGAGCACTTAGTCCATTTCTTTCCTTTTTTTTTTTTTTTTAAGACTTATTTATTAGGGCACCTGGGTGGCTCAGTCCGTGAAATGTCTACCTTCTGCTCAGGTCATGGTCCTGGGGTCCTGGGATTGAGTCCTACATTGGGCTCTCTGCTCAGCAGGAAGCCTGCTTCTCCCTGTCTCTCTGCCTGCGGCTCCCCTGGCTTGTGTTTGTGCACTCTCACTCTCTCTCAGTCAAATAAATGAATAAAATCTTTTTTAAAAAGCTAAAGATTTATTTATTTGAGAAAATGAGACAGAGAGTGTGTGAGCTGAAGGGGCAAGGGGAGAAAGAATCCCAAGCAGACTCTATACTGAGCATGGAGCCCATTGCAAGGCTCAATCCCGTGACCTGAGCCAAAACCAGGAGTCAGACACCCAACCAATTGTGCCACTCAGGCACCCCTGGACACTTGATCCATTTACATTTAAAGTAATTCTTTTTTTTTTTTTGTAAGATTTTATTTATTTATTTGACAGACAGAGATCACAAGCAGGCAGAGAAGCAGGCAGAGAGAGAGGAGGAAGCAGGCTTCCTGCTGAGCAGAGAGCCCAATGTGGAGCTCGATACCAGGACCCTGGGATCATGACCTGAGCCGAAGGCAGAGGCTTTAACCCACTGAGCCACCCAGGCGCCCCTAAATTGATGGTCTCTTAAGTTTGAACTCATTCTAAAAGCATTATATTTTTACTCCCCTTCTCCATAATTTATGTCTTTATTTTGTGTATCCCTTGACTAGTTATTATAGATATGATTTTTTTATTTTTGTATTTTAATTTCCATACTAGCTTCCATACTAGTGATTGATCTTTACTATATGTTTGCTTTTACCAGTGCAATTGTTTCTTTCCTAATTTTCTTACTTCTGGCTATGGCCTTTTATTTTGCACTTTAAGAGGTTCCTTTAACATTTCTTATAAGGCTGGTTTAGTGGTAATGAACTCTAACTTTTGTTTGGGAAATTCTTTTTTTTTTTTTTTTTAAAGATTTTATTTATTTATTTGACAGAAGGGAGAGATCACAAGTAGGCAGAGAGGCAGGCGGAGGGCGGGGGATGGGGGGATGGCAGCCAGGCTCCCCCCCAAGCAAAGAGCCTGATATGGGACTCAGTCCTAAGACCCTGAGACCGTGACCTGAGCCAAAGGCAGAGGTTCAACCCACTGAGCCACCCTGGTACCTCTGCCTGGGAAATTCTTTATCAGTCCTTCAATTCTGAATGATAACATTTGGTTATCAGGTAGAGTATTCTTGATTGTAGGTATTTTTCCTTTCAGCCCTTGAATATAGGTCATGCCACTCCTTTTTAGCTTTCAAAGTTTCTGCTAAAAAAAATCAGCAGATAGCCTTATGTGGGGATTGCCTTGTATGTAACTAGTTGCTTTTCTCTTCCCGCTCTTAAGAATCTTTCTTTAGGGGGCACCTGGGTGGCTCAGTGGGTTAAGCCGCTGCCTTTGGCTCAGGTCATGATCTCGGGGTCCTGGGATCAAGTCCCACATCGGGCTCTCTGCTCAGCAAGGAGCCTGTTTCCTTCTCTCTTTCTCTCTCTGCCTGCCTCTCTGCCTACTTGTGATCTCTCTCTGTCAAATAAATAAATAAAATCTTTAAAAAAAAAAAAAGAATCTTTCTTTAGGGGTGCCTGGGTGGCTCAGGGGGTGAAAGCCTTTGCCTTCGGCTCAGGTCATGATCCCAGGGTCCTGGGATTGAGCCCTGCATCGGGCTCTCTGCTCAGCAGGGAGCCTGCTTCCTCCTCTCTCTCTGCCTGCTCCTCTGCCTACTTGTGATCTCTGTCTGTCAAATAAATAAATAAAATCTTAAAAAAAAAGATTTTTGACATTTTAATTATTATGTGTCTTGGTAGAATTCTTTGGGTTCATTTTATTTGGGACTCTCTTTGGTTCTTGGACCTGGATGTCTGTTTCCTTCCTCAGGAAAGTTTTCAGCTATTTCTTCAAATACATTTCTGCCTTTTTCTCTTGCTCTCCTTCTACAGGGACCCCCATGATACAAATGTTAATATGCTTGATGTTGTCCCAACATCAAGAGAGGTCCCTATTCTCTTTTTTAAAAATTATTTTTTGTTCTTGTTGTTCAGTTTGGATGATTTCTTCTATCCTGTCTTCTACATTGATCATCCATTCTTCTGCATCCTCCAATCTGTGTTGATTCTCTAGTGTGTTTTTCATTTTGCTATTGTATTCTTCAGCTCTGATTGGTTCTTTTATTTTCTGTCTTTGTTGAAGTTATCATTGACTTCATCCATTCTTCTCCCAAGTACAGTGAGCATCTTTATTACCATCACTTTGAACTCTTTATCCGGTAGATTGCTTATCTCCTTTTGTTTAGTTTTTTGTTGCTCTTTGTTTTTAAGGTTTTCTCTCATTCTTCGGTTGGGAACATAGTTCTCTGTCTCTTTCTTACTCTCTGTTTCTATGTATTTGGTAGGTCAGTTATGTTTCCTGATCTTGAAGATAGTGGCCTTATGTAGAACACATTTTGTGAGGCACAGTATTGCAGTCCCACTCTGGTCACCAGAACCACGAGCTCCAGGAGTGTGCTGTATGTGGGCTGCTTGTGCTCGCTTGTTGTGACTGGGCCATAACTGCTGTGAGTGCACTGGGGGGTGGGGCTGGCCCTTGGCATAGCTGGCTGAGAGGCCTGGCTGCAGCTGCTGCCGTGGCTGTGCTGAGGGGTGGGATTAGCTCCCGGCACAGCTGGCTGAGAGGCCTGGCCACAACTGTTGTGGGCGTCCTAGTGTGCCAGAAAATCATCTTAATAATTGCTTCACTATTGCTGGGTGCTAATGAAAAAGTAGCTTCAAATAATGTGAAAGTAGAAAGATCTATGGCCATGATTTTGATAATACTTTGGCAACAAGCCTTATACAACAACAAAAAAATCTTTTATGATTTAAAATCCTTACTTCCTTTTAATAGTAGAAGCTACAGGATTGATGTCTACTTTACAGTTCCTGAGGCAAATAAATGAAACTATGTCAGCTGTCCTGCTGTGTGGATTTCTCTAATTTCTACATTGGATTTAAAATGTGGGGATTATTGTTTCCTTAAAATAAATAATTCCCTTTGTAAGGCCTCATTAAATGTACAATTTGTTTTTCTGCCCTTACATTCTTATGCTAAAATATAGCTTTATAATTAAGTTCTTCCCTGTGCCCTTATTTTAATTTTATGTGCCAAACAAAATGATTATCTAAAATAGCATATTTTCATTACTACTCCATTAGTTAGATTTTGTGGGGATTTTATATTAGCCCATATATTCTCAGGTTTAAATACTAGAAAATTTATACAGACATACTGGGGTTATATACAGTGGAGCCTATTATGCATGAGTTTGCAGGTCATTTCCTTTTTTTTCACAGCACAATTCCTTCATGATTCAGTTTTTGTGACATGCATTTGTTTACTCTAATTCTTACTGGCTTAAGTAAGTCTGCCAATCATTCAGCTTTCCAGGATGTTGTGACACTTTATAAGAACAACAATATAGAATATTTATAATTGAAATTCTCAGTGAGGCTTGGGACATTTGGTCCCCATTTCAAGGGCTACATTGACACGGGTACTCAACAGAACACTTGTGTTTTTAAATGACCCTTCTTTATCTACATTAATGTTTTGAGATCTGGCCACTTTCCCCACAGCTATCATATGGATCCATTTGTAGTCAGACCTTAAATATCGTTACGTATTGAAATAAATAGCAATAGTTCATGACACCACTACTGATAGAGGAAGGGGTGATTCAGATTGAGATGAGGGTAGAACATTGCAACTCAGTCATGCTGTGTTCAGTTTACTGTTGCAAAAAGATTTTTTTTCCCATTCTCAGAGTGGCTGTAATTCCCTTTCTCTGCCCCTTTAGGTCTGGGCTTCATGTCCTTCCTCTGGGCCCATGGAGCATCCAGTCCTTCCTCCTTTCAAAGTTTATTCCACAAGTGGTAATTGCTTCTTTGCCTAGCCTTCTAGCTATCTCTGAGACCTTTGTTGGGAGGGAAATCCACTTCAGCTTTGTTGTCTCCATAGTGGCAGGCAGCATCAAACACACAGAAGGGTGGAAATGAATCAGTGAGCAGACAGGTGGAGTGAGGAAGCCATGCAGTCACTGCTGTTATCATCTTTGCACATTAACCTGAATAGGCTTATGGGTAGCAGCAGTTTTGATACGAGCCTTGACTCAGAAGGCAAAGCTGAAGAAACAATCAAACCAAGAGGAGAGTTTTAGACTGTTTTCTACATCTTTTTTTTTTTTTTTAAGATTTTACTTATTTATTTGACAGAGATCACAAGTAGGCAGAGAGTTAGGCAGAGAGAGAAGGGGAAGCAGGCTCCCCGCTGAGCAGAGAGCCCGATGCGGGACTCGATCCCAGGACACTGAGATCATGACCTGAGCCGAAGGCAGCGGCTTAATCCACTGAGCTACCCAGGCACCCCTGTTTTCTACATCTTGTAAACGAGTTCTGCCCAATAATGGCACTTTCAATTTTACTTTTTTAAGTTCATTACTATTTGGTAGCTGGAAACACAACCTTGCCAGGCCTGTTTCCTTAGAGTAATAGGATGTCCCAGAACCCACCCACTGTACCGAACCCTAGTGTGGATTATCTAAGTTAACTTTCACAATAGCCTGGTGAAATAGGTGGTATGTAGGGACAGGGGAAATTGAAGCTTAGGGATATTGAGTAACTTGCTGAAGTTCACACATACAACAAGTGAAAAGCTTGGGCTCAAAACCAGTCAGGCAGGCTGTGGGGCCTTCATCTTTTCCCAGTGCTATCCTGTTTTATTTTTGTCCGAGGAATTTATCACCGTGGGAAAACTCTTTCAGTATTGGAACGCTTAGTCCTTGATGACGGAGACATTGTACTTCCCAAGTATAAACCAGTACCTGGCACGTAACAAGTGTTCAATACATAGCAAATTGATTAATTACTGCCTTCCAGAATGTGAAATAAAAGGAGAGACTAAGTGCTCAACTTTTACTATATTCCAATTTTTTGTGTATTCCAGTTGTTAATTCTATAAATATTCATTTTAGGAAATGATTTGTTCAAACAGAAAACTCCTCAGATTGTATAAAAAGATGCCTTCAAAAAACTCCTAATATTGGTGGCACCTGGGTGGCTCAGTTGTTAAGTGTCTGCCTTTGGCTCAGGTCATGATCCCAGAGTCCTGGGATTGAGCCCCGCATCGAGCTCCCTGCTCAGCAGGAAGCCTGCTTCTATCTCTCCCACTCTCCTGCTTGTGTTCCCTCTCTCACTGTGTCTCTCTCTGTCAAACAAAATCAGAAAAAAAACAACAAACTCTTAACCTTGAAGATAGCATTGCTTCAAATATTCATCCACACATGTAGGCATTTTGACTACGCACTAACCCAAACTTCCATTAAGAGTCTGAGATTGGGGCTGTCTCCAATCTTTCATGTCGCTCATATCTACTTTGTCATCCCTTAAAGGTGCCTAAAACAAAACAAAACAAAACAAAAACATCTCATATTCTTGCTTACTCTAGAGGGGTGGACTCCAAATGGGCTTTGCTGTGAGCCTCTCCTCATTCTAAAAAGACTGTGGCGCTTTCTCACTTCCCATTTCTCTCACTGTTTATTCTTACAAATGAGAGCCAAATTCAGACCAGTGGGTATTACAGAGCAGCTCAGAGGGTCTCATACCCACAGAGCTGCCTGGGAGGTTCCAACACGGAAACCCAAAGCTGTTTCTGGAACCAGTTTCCCATCACCCCTCCTTCCCTCCCTTTTCTCCTTTTTGAGCCCCACCTTTTTCCTTTTACTTCACCTCCTTCCTGAACTTATTATTCGCTTCCTCACTTACGAGTTCAGTGAAAAAATCAACCCCTGCAGAAGCAGTGGGTCTTTCTGCCAGTGACACTGGCTTCGAATCCCATCTCCCAAATTTTTAGCTTCTTTCTCCTTCCATAGGGAAGGAGAGTAGCTCCATGACCTCTGTGTGACCAGTCCCATGTGGTGCCACAGCCTGGACTCCAGACTCTTCTGTGCTCTTCAGGGCATCATCAATACTAACATTCTGTGGTTCTAGGACTACTCTCTTTATATAAGGATTCACTAAATAATTCATTTAATTGGGAAGTTCATAAGTAGAATGAGTCTATTTTCTTTTTTTTTTTTTAAGATTTTATTTATTTATTTGACAGAGATCACAAGTAGGCAGAGAGGCAGGCAGAGAGAGAGGAGGAAGCAGGCTCCCTGCTGAGCAGGTAGCCCGATGTGGGGCTTGATCCCAGGACTCTGAGATCATGACTTGAGCTGAAGGCAGAGGCTTTAACCCACTGAGCCACCCAGGTGCCCCTAATGAGTCTATTTTCTAATGAGTATATTATGTAAACATTTTAAGGCACACTCTTAATTGAAGTAAATGTATAGACAGAAAAATGTCCCCCCTGCTATATCTTTTATTTGCACTCTTGCATACCTTCCCCTCTGGCATAAGCTTTCTCAAGCCAGAGTCTGGATTGTTCTTTCATGTTGGAGCAGAGTTCATAGCCCATTTAGTTTATGTCATATAGTCCATTCCAGAGTTGTTTTTGAAGTGTTAATTGCCTTTTGTTGTTATCTTTGTATTTAGATTATATTCAATGCCCATATTGTATGAGGAGGTTTAATGAAACTGCAGCCAACCGGCATATTAATTTCTGCAAGGATCAGTCTTCTCGCCGAGTCTTTGATCCAGCCCAAACAGCAGCCAAATTGGCATCCAGAGGGCAGGTAAATATCTCTCCCCAAGTGTTGGCTCTGTGCCCTTGTGTGCTCAGGGCAAGCAGGTAGAATTTGCTAAGGTACCTAAGTCACCCATCCCAAGAAGTGTAAGGATCAGGATAGCTGATCACTGTTGCTCATCCTCATGGAAGTTGCCTTTTTTTGAGGCATTCTTTGTAGCTAACAGCACCTTTGGGTGGTGTAGAAAAAATATTTCTACAGTGTTTAAAACTTCTTAGGATGAAGCCTTGAATATGTAAGTAGCTTTTCTATAGTATTATGGTAAAACTCTGTCTTATGCAATAGTAGTTATCAGCCTTAACCATCCAGAAAAGCATTGTGAACCTGAAGTGAAGCTCCCTGAGTGGGAAAGCTGTCACAAGGAGTACTGTTCTGTAGTTCGTGTGTCTTGCTCTATGGTAAAGGAGAAGGTCGGTAGCCTTTTATTTAAAGCCACAGAATCAGCAAGTTAAAGTAAGTGATAGGGAGGAGATGGTTTAAATAGGTACAGATAAGTAAAATGACTGCCTGACCAGGAAGACAACAGATTTATAAAAACAGAACTGGAGTCTAGCAAACAGCTTCATAAACATCGGAGGTCCCAGGGATATAATTACAGTTTACTGCAAAAGCTGTTAGTTTCAAACATGGCTCAGAAACCAAGGAAAGATTACATTTGTCTGAATACTTGAGGGTATGAAACATATTTAGAAAGATTTCCATGAAATCCAGTATGTAATAGGGGTGGGAGCCTCTACAACAGTAGCATATCCCATGGACTGTGGACTCTTAAGCTCTGTCTCCACATACAATAGACAATTACTGAATATCTTTGTCCCAGACACTGTTCCAGGTTCTGGTTGATCTGCATTTGTAACTCCATGAAGGAGGAAGACATGGAAACAAAGACAGTGGGAGGTTGTGGTAGTTGATGATGTATGGAGCACTATGGAGGAAGAGGCCAGTGTGAGCCATGGGAGGCTTCAAAGAGGAGCAGCATTTCCTCCTTGAATATCAGATGGGTTCACCAGCCTAGAGTGGGAGTTGGGGAGGACATAGCACACAGAATGTCCAGTTTGTGGCCTGAGGAGCTCACCATGTGGGGCTAATGTGTGGTGTGCCTGTGGGATGTGACAGAAAAGGGACAGGCAAGGGGCGTCAGATCTAAAAGAACTTCACTCAAGTCAGTTCAGAAAGAGGGAAAAGGAAGTGGATAGATACCCAAAAGCTCGAGGACCCAAAGCAGGACCTGGAAAGTCCCCATGAACCCAGGAAGTCCTCCTTAACACCTTCCCATCTTGTCCTTCCATCCTGCTATATAGACTTCGGCTTGCTCTTCTCTGCAGAACGACTTTCTTAGCTTTCCTGTCTAGTTGTTGATTATCTCCCTCATGTCCCATTCTGCGGGCAGTGTAGACTGGTGGAATAGTACAGACTGGAGTGATACAGAATTAGTTTTCTAGAAAGATTACCTTTGCCACTAGTGTTTACATGGATTGGCCACAGTTAGGAGCCACAGCAACAGATAAAGAATGAGGGCCCAGAGTAAGAGGACAAAAGGGTTGTGTGTGGAGGACAATGTGAGAAAGAATGGGTGGCACTGAGAAGCTGATAGGATATGGGGTGACAGGGTTTTAGCTGCAGAGCCTAGGTATGTAGTATACTATACATCTAGGTAAAGAAACAGAGGAAAGAGGAGATAAGTGTGTTGGAGGGGCAGACAGGGAGGTTCCAATAAATACAGTTAGAGATTCAGTCTTTATGCTGAAATAGCATGGGAGCAGTGCAGTGTGGAAGGAGCCCAGATTCTGCAATCAGTAGCCAGGGTTTGACTCTCAATTCTGTACTTCGTTATCTGTAGGTAAACTTACGACAATAAAATTCTTTGAGATTGACTTTAAACTATACCTTGCCGTGTTGTTGGGAGGATTATAGACCATATAAACAACGTGCCTTGCATATAAGTCTCTTCTGCCTCTCCTTCCATGTTGCCCCACCCTCTCTTCTCCTGCTCTCTGGTAGTCCTTGTTGGTGGGATAGGCACCACAATTTGGGGGGTATGTGACTGCTTTGGGATTGAATTTGACTGAATTTTGGAAACATTTTCTAAGTAAAACCTCTACCTTCTAAAGCAGCATGTTTCTTTGAATGGTTGTAACCAGTCCGCGAAGTTAGTCACATTAGTGGGGCCAGAGGGAGCCCAGGGAAGCAGCAAACGGAAGTGCTTTTTATTCCTGAAGAAGGCCAGCTGGCCGTCCTGAGTGTAACCAGTGATTTGGCCCTGTTCCTCTCCTTGTTTTCCAGAACTAACTGGTGATTGGGAACACAGAAGAAAAATTAGTTGCTTTCTGCGGAAACTCACTGTAGACCGTATCTGAACAGCAGTCCTTGTTTCTCTTAATGCCAGCTTCACCGCTCGGGCCCTGGCTAATAGTGAGGCTTATTCAGAGTGGAACAAAAAGGGAGGGGTTGTTTTACTTGTGAAGGGCTGTTAACAGCACAGCTGAAAAGTGTTTCTATTTTAAACATAATCAACCTTAAAAACGTGTTATACCCTTAACCAAAAGAGACCAATATGGGCCTCTGAAAATAGCTGTCTTTGGATAGGGATGAGCTTGCCTGCTGTAACCTCACAGCTATCCTTGCCCAAGTGAGAATTCTCACTTGGAGTAACAGGTCATCTTTATGCAGTAGTTGCCATGGAAATGTTGGGACCAGTAGCTAGGTAAGAAGCTCTCAAAGGACCTTTTGGTCCTTATTCTGTATTAATGTAGCTGTTGTGCTACCGCTGCTCGGCAGGCAGGCGTGTGGTGTGGGGATGATGGAATTCCATATTTAAAACATTTGCTGTCTGCCAATGTCTGTTTTTCTTCTCTGTTCATGTATTTAAAAACAAAATCATCTTCAAGTAAAATGAAAAACTAAAATGTTCCATAACTATCCTTATTGACATTAAGTGATTTTTTATGTCTCCATACAACTAATTTTACAGGATTAACATATCACCACTCCCCTAAGGGGTTGATTGTGGAATGAAAGAGCCAAAAACTCAGACATGGCTCTGAGAACAGCAAGATGCAGGCAAACTAGGGTTTTCAGGGTGTGCCTGTCCCCTTCCCCTGGGTGCAGCGGGTCCTGGTGATGACTCCAGCCTGCTGCTGGCTAAGTGGAAACAGCCTTACCTCCTGTGAGCTACCTGAGATTACAAAGTTGTCCCCCCTCTGACTTGCTCTTTCTGTAGGCTAAGGCTCAGATGAATCCAAAAAAAGAGCCAACTGTAACCAGTGCTGTGGGAGCCCTGCTGCAGAACAGAGCCCTGGGGGCCCCAAATGTGGCCCCACCTAGAGCAGGTGAGTTGGAGTAAGCATGCCAGCTATCAAATGAGGGACCAGAAGGGAACCACTGTCAGCTTTGGAATTCATTGGCAGTTGGCAAAGGTTTGACATCAAATGTTGCTTTTGGAAATAAAGATATGTGCGGGGGTGAGGGGATGCCTGGGTGGCTCAGTGAGTTAAGCCTCTGCCTTTGGCTCAGGTCATGATCCCAGGGTGCTGGGATCAAGCTCTGCATCAGGCTCTCTGCTCAGCAGGGAGCCTGCTTCCCTCTCTCTCTCTGCCTGCCTCTCTGCCTACTTGAGATCTCTGTCATATAAATAAATAAAACTTAAAAAAAAAAAAAAACAGATATGTGGGTTTATTTGAGGTTAAAGCTTATTTGCCAAGAAGGAACTTTCCTCATTTTTCAGGATTCGATAACTCTGTCAACATACAGAGTCAGATACCATTACAGCAACATGGTCTAAACCATCATGCTCTGGTCTAGTAAAATCGAAAAGAGGTTAAGAATGGGATATAACAGGGGCTCCTGGGTGGCTCAGCAGGTTAAGCCTCTGCCTTCGGCTTGGGTCATGATCATAGGGTCCTGGGATGGAGTCCCGCATCGGGATCTCTGCTCAGTGGGGAGCATGCTTCCTCCCCTCGCTCCCCCACTTGCCTCTCTGCCTGCCTCTCTGCCTACTTGTGATCTCTCTCTGTCAAAAAAATTAATAAAATCTTTTTTAAAAAATGGGAGATAACAGCATGTCAGGTATTGTGTGGAAAATAAGAAGAAAACAAATAGCCAAGATATGGAAACAACCTGAGTGTCTGTTGTTGGTTGAAAGGTTAAAGATGTTGTATGTATACACAATGGAATATTACACAGCCATAAAAAGAAGGAAGTTCTACCTTCTCTGACAACAGTGGGTGGGCATTGGAGTCATTATGCTGAGTGAAATAGTTCAGACAGAGAAAGAGAAATACTGTGTGATCACATTTACATATAGAATCTAAGAAAAATTGAACTCATAAAAACAGGAAATAAAATGGTGGTTGCCATGGGTAAGGATGGAGAGGGGGAAACAATGGTGTAAGGGTACAGATTCCCAAGTGCAAGTGCTGGGGACCTGTACACGTTGTAACAATAGATAGCAGTATTGTATTGTATACTTGAAAGTTGCTAAGAGAGTAGATCTTCAATGTTCTCACTGTACACATGCGCACGCACGCACAAACACATGCACACAAACACACACCCCAGAGGTAACTATTTGAGGTAATAGATTTGTTAACATATATATGTGTATCAAATGATCACATTGTACCCCTTAAACTTACACGATGTTCTATTCACTTACATCTTGATAAAGCTGGGGAAGAAAAAGGAAAGGGAAAGTTTCCTTACTGAACTAAATAATTTCTTTCAAGTAGCAGGAAGGCCTAACCACCATTATGGTACTTACCGTGTGCTAGACCCATTTCATTTTATCCTCCTAGTAAGCTTCCAAATGTTTTAATCTGTAGAAAGGGAAACAAGCTTAGAGAGGATGTTATTTGTTCCAGGCACGGGACTGGTAAACAACAGGGTTGAATGAGGTATCTATATTGCTACCTCTCTTCACTGAGCTGCCATAATCAGTGTGGCATTCTTTGTGATCACCATGGCATTGTGAAGGCAATGTGAATTAACTCATGACCGTATTGATGCTTCTGGTCAGGTGTCTTATTTTGAAGGTGTTATCAGAACCAAAGTAGGAACTGCTAGTCTCAAAAGTCCATAAAGTCACCAGAAACCTTTATTATTAGTTTTTAAATTCCTCGTGAGTTGTCATAGGGTAAAAATGGAATGGAGCATCTTAATAAGATTCCCCATAGCCCTGTAAACCCAAATCATTAGTTTTTTCCTGATCTATGAAAACTTAACAGTGGGGTTTTAGTTTTCACTTAGAAAAAAATAATTCAAATCATATATGAGTTTATTTGGTAAAACTTTCACTAAGCTATATTTCTAAAGTATAAAGATTAGTGTCCTTCACAAGAGACAAATTTTTTTTTAAAGATTTTATTTATTTGAGAGAGAGAGAATGAAAGAAAGAACATGAGAAGAGGGAGGGTCAGAGGGAGAAGCCAGCTCCCTGCTGAGCAGGGAGCCTGCTGTGGGACTTCGTGCAGGGCTTGATCCTGGGACTTCAGAATCATGATCTGAGCCAAAGGCAGTTGCTTAATCAACTGAGCCACCCAGGTGCCCAAGACAAATTCTTTATATTATGGTTTCTTTTCTTATCTTTTCAAAGATTATATTATAATGCTTCCCTTCCAGTGAAAAACCCTCCTTTATTTAAGTTTGAGGTTAAAGCTTACTTGCCAATAGGGAATTTTCTATTTATTTATTTACATTTATTTTTAAAGATTTTATTTATTCATTTGACAGAGATGGCAAGTAGGCAGAGAGGGAAGCAGAGAGAGAGGTGGGGGGAAGCAGGCTCCCCGCTGAGCAGAAAGCCCAATGCAGGGCTCGATCCCAGGCCCCTGGGATCATGATCTGAGCTGAAGGCAGAGGCTTTAACCCACTGAGCCACCCAGGTGCCCCTCAGTTAATGTTTTTAATATTTATCCATGTACATATCAGTATTTTGTTCCTTTTTGTTGAGTAGTGCTCCATGGTATGGCTATAGCATAATTTGTTGAACTATTTACCCACTGAGCCACCCAGATGCCCCAAGGAGGGAATTTTTTAAAAAAGGATTTATTTATTTGAGAGAGAAAAAATATCGGGTGGAGGGGCAGAGGGAGGAAGAGAATCTCAAGTAGACTCCATGGTGAGTGTGGTGTCTGACATGGGGCTTGATCCCATGACCCTGAGATCATGACCTGAGTCAAAATCAAGGGTTGGATGCTTAACTGATTGTGTCACCCAGGCGCCTCTAGGGGTAATATTTCTTAATTCACTGTGATTAGAGAACTCTGTCAATGTGCAAAGTCCAATCCGAGTATAGCAATGGACTCGAGAACCTTCATTCCCTGGTCTAGTAAACTTGCAAAAAGATTGGGAATGGAAGAAGACAGTGTCAGGTACAGTGCTGAAATTAAAGGAAGATTTCTTCCTTGGACCAAGTAACTTTTTTAAAGTAGCAGCAAGTGATCCTTCCTAAGTGAAAAGATCCTAAACTAGAATTCGGAAGTCTTCTGTCCCAGTATGTGGCACATCCGAGTATATGGGACACGTCCTGTGATGTGTCCCATTTGTGACAGTAGACAGAATGTTATAGAGACACCATTATGATACATAAGAAAATAGATTAGGAGCCAGTAGGTTTAAGCAAACTCGTATTGTGTTTGCTCTTGACTAGTAATGGTGATTTGGGACCACTGGTGTTGCTAAGTAGAAGGCACATTCTATACCATCACTGCCTCAGTGTTGTTCCTTGACCATAAGAGGTCTGCCATTCCTGGCCTCGGGGCCCATATACACTGGTTGCTCTTCAGCTGAAAACCAGTCCCCACTAATCTGCACTGCTTGCTCCCTTCAGTTCTTTGTTGAGTGTCCTCTTCAGATTGAGGCCCCTCAACCTCTCCATTTAAACTTAAGCTCTCCACAATTCCTTCTGTAGTTTCATTTAATAGCATTCACCACCGTAATACCTAATACATACTTTTCTCCCATCACCAGAATGGAATGGGATGGGGTCCAGAAGGCTGGGAGGGGTAGACTTTGCCCATTTTTAGTTGTATTGCTGTATCTATACCTATTAGAAGTGTTCAGGGCACATGTGAGGTGTTCAATAAATACTTGAAATATGTGAGAGAGGGTAGGTATCTTGATTCTGTAATTTCCCACTCAAAATACTGGCATGTGAATTAGAATTATGTTAATTACGTTTAAGAAATAGTTTTTGTTTTATTTCAGGTTTAAGATTTAAACCTGAATTGAGATTAAGATTGTTTTATTAAAACAATTAAGATTGTTTTATTTCAGGTTTTAAAATTTAATTTCTTGCCTTCCCTGTAACCTCACCTGCTTCCATTTATTGTTTTCTAAAGATTCATTTATTTTAGAGCATGCATGAGAGCAGGGTGGGGAGGGGCAGAAGAAGAGGGGGAGAGAGAGAATCTTAAGCAGGCTCCATACTCAGTGTGGAGTCCAATGTAGGACTCAAACTCATGACCCTGAGATCGTGATTTGAGCCGAATTCAAGAGCTGGAGGCCTGACTGACTGAGCCACCCAGGTGCCCTTCACCTTCTGTTTAAACATAAAGTTTCCAGTGTTAGTGTGCCTTTAAATTAGTCATATTTCATTTGGAGTCATTCTGGGGAGAAAGCATATTGAACATGTAAGAAGTATATTGGGGGGGTGTATTCTCAAAAATATTTAAGGGTTGGTGAAAAGCACTGCCTTTCACTAATATGAACAGGCTCATGTGTACACCAGATTTGCATCTTACTGGCATTGTTTCTGTTCTGCTCAGTCTTAATCTATTTGTAATGTGAGTCTTTTTAAAAAATTGCAGTTGCTAGGCTTTGCTATTTCTAGATTGATAATCAGTAGTTAAGGCCACTTGGTGTCACTTGCCTTCCACATAAATCCCATTACTGTCTTTCATTTAACTAGCAGTTAACTCCCTAAAACTCTGGCTTTTATTCTTAACTCTCTTGAGTAAAAGAAACAGGTAGTACTTTCCATGTACAGCCTTTGTCCTAAATTCACAGTTAGAGGAGGTACATTGTGTAAGTCACAATCCTTACCCATTCTAGAGTTTTATAAGAAGATAAGCAAGTGCAGGAAGATCTCTGATGCAGGGAAACATGTGAGGTTGTGTGAGGTTGATTCACAGCTGCCATGGAAGTTCAGAGGGTTCATTCATTCATCACGTGATTATTATGCATGGTTGTTTCTTATGCCCATAGATTCTTAAAAGTCTAGGGAGAGAAACCGTCAATCATACTGAATATTTTAACAATCAGAAATAAACATTCTAAGGGGACCAAGAAAGAAAGAGATCAGCTTTGCCCAGGAGGCTTTATGGAGGAGGTTATCGGTCTGAGAGAGAGGAGGTTCACAGAGATTGAGACTTTTAGGGTGAGCTTTTAGGATGAGATAGATTTTGACCAGTGGAGAAAAGTTGAAGATGGAGTGAATAAAGCTATGAAAATGAAAATGCAGAGGACATACTCTGGAAACACATGGCCCATTTGGCCAAGGCATAGGAAAGAGCTGGGGTGTGAACATAAATTATAGAATGGAAGGCCGGCCCTGGAGCCATAAAGGCTCAGTGAGGCGCCCAGACTATCTGTGATCAAAACAGACCCATGCATCCTCTGGCGCTCGCGGGTCTGTGAGTTAGGCAATCGTGGTGGCCTGGGAACTTCTTGTTTCTAGCCATGTTGTTTGTCTGCAAAAAATGCTTTTGAGAAAGAGGATTTCTGAAAAGTTTCATGTAAGATATGAATGCTTATTGTAGAAAATATTGGAAAATGGAGAAAAGATGTGAAGGGAATAAAAGTCAGAAGTCCACATCTTGACATGATCACTGTTAACACCAATATCCTCTTCCATTTTTTTTCTTTTTATACTCTTTTTTCCCCCCCTCTTACCAAAGTTTAGGATTATAGGCCCTATACACATCCTGATTTTTTTCACTAACACGTTCTGAAGATTTCCCTATTGCAAAAGAAGCAGTGGTGTTTTTAAAACAGTATCACAAGATGACTTATTTAGCTCTTTTCCTGGTGTCAAGCAAGTAGATTGCTTCTACTTTTTTGCTGCGCTAAGTAACTCCCTTTATCACGGATAGTCCAGATTTACATTGGACACTCTTCAAAGCACTACATATATTAACTCATTTAATCCTCACAATGGCAACAGGGCTAAACGTGCTATTTGGATTTCTAGTTTATAGGCAAGGGAAGCACATAAAGGCTAAGGTGCTTGCTCAAGTAATTCCATAGAATGGGGTAGAGCCAACCAGATCCTCATCTGCTTTGGAAAAACTGGGTCCGACATGGAAACATTAAGATGATATGCATTTATAGCTTAATAATTACCTATAACATCTACAACCTACAAATATATTTACTATGTAATATGATGTAATATGTAAGTTACATATATATAGTTGTTTTGGAGTAAGGTGTAGATCTTCCTTCATTCTCACAAAGATTCTAATGTCCAGATGGAAAGTGAGTTTATAACCTAGTCAGCGGATCTCTCTTTAGTGGCTCTTTTCTTGAGGGTTCAGATACCCAAGGGACGGATCTCCTGAGAAGGTCCTGCCAAGCAACAGCTCCTCCCATACTTATATACGGAGATCAAAATCCCGATGAGAATATAGTTCTGGGTTCTAGAGCTGTGTTGCATCATGTATTTAGTGAACTGCACTGTACCACTTCAGTGGGATGGGCTCTGCTTTTATTTCTGGAACCACTGGATTTGATGAAGCTGAGCATCTTACCTATACTAGCATCCCCTGCTTAGCTCATTTAATTATGTAGCAAATATAATGAGCATCAGAGGGTCAGCTGCTGATTTTTTGGAAGACCTAAAACTTGCAGATCTCCTGGTAAAATGAACAGTGAAAACTATATTCCTGTGTCTTTGGATAATTTGATTCATAATTTCCTTGGGTGGTTTGATGACTTCCCCTTCATAAAACACTGAGTAGAATGGAGGGCTCTAGGACAGAGGGGAATTATTCTATTTTATAAAAAATGATTTCTCTGAGACTCCTATCCCATACCATGTGGCACAAAACAGACCATGGTATGGCAAGCTTCTATCTGTAAGCTTCTTCATCTTCATGCTTAATAGTGCTGCTGGGCACAAAGGAAAAGAATCCTGTTTGTGGAATGAGCCCATCGCTATGTAAATAACCCCTGGGAGGAAAGGCATCTCATGCTTCCATAAGGCTTATCAAACTCTTTCTGGAATGAGAGCATGCAAAGAACTGTAAAGCCATGATATACTCAGGGAACATTTCGAAAGCCAGGATAGCAGAGGGGAGAGGTGGTGAGAGTCAGATTGTTTGAACTGCGGGCCATCTGAGATGGTGATCCAAAGGGCCCATCCAGAGTAAGTGAAGGGCTAGGGGCAGAGGAAAGAAGGTGCTTGAGACCAACACTGTTTTCTTATTATTTGGCCCAGGATAGAGACTGAGTGCTTGTCTATAGCTACAAAACAAAATAGAACAAAACAAAAAGGAAGAAGAGAGACTTTTGAATCCAATGTGAGGATTTCATAATCATTCCTTTTTTTTCTTGCTGTTTGCTTTTACATAATAACAAATCTGTTTATGTCTGCAAAGGATTAGCTGTGGACCCTGCTTCTGGAGCAAAACTCAGACAAGGATTTACTAAATCTTCTAAAAAAGATTAACTCCTAGAGGCCAGGTAAGATAAAAGAAAAAAATAATAATAACCTCTAATCTGGGTGTTCCTGATCATCGAATGTGTAAAAGATACAGTTAGTAAGCCTTTAAGAGAATGAAACCATAGCAGGCAAACCAAAGAGGAATCTGGGTAAGACTTCAATTGAGTTAGTAAAATGTGTGCTCCTAGAACATACCCTTTTTGTTAAACATATAGTTTGAAAATGATATTCAGCTTCTGATGGGGCTTAACAGGAAAGGGGAATGAGTCCTCATTTTGCCCTGGAAGCTACCACTGTGTCCCTTTGTCCAAACCCTTTTCCCTCAAAAGGGACAGTTCCCGGAGATAGATAGTGAATATCAGGGCTGCTGTGGAGACTTCTTTTCTTGATATTGTAGATAGTTTGTTAAAACAATTAAAAATGTAAACATGCCTATATTATTTAACTTTCTCAGTGTGGAAACAATGAAGTTCTAAAGTAAATGCCTTTTGTTTTCAGACTGTCTCCCTTGAGCACCTTAGCCTGGATGGCTATGCACCCAGGAATGCCACCTAAGGGGAAGGAAAGGCAGATGGCTGTTTATAAGCCTACAACTCTTCTTGAGAAATCATGGAGAACAAGTAAAACCCAGATTCACCTTTTCTTCCTCATTACTCCCTTTACAATTTTCAAAACAATATTAAACAACACATCAACCTGTATGACAGTGGTTGGCATTTTTTTGTTGTTTTAATCACATTTAATAGGTTTTTAAAGAAATGTTGCTTTGATGCTAGAACCTTTTACTAAAACAGTCTTTGGAGTTTTACTACTAGCATTATTTACTTAGCTAGGAAAATTGTGTTTTACCTAGCTTCAGTCTAACCTAAAATCCTGTTTTAAATATTTGGTTCTAATGAACTTTAATCAGCAACTGCTCCTATTTTAAGTGTCCATCTGTATACCATGAAGAATTGTCTCACAGCAGTGCACATGGCTTGTGGGGAAACACTGACATGGAGGGATGGTTAGGATAACCCTCCCCTCCTGTGAGAAGGATGCTTTTAAGTGGACTCGGGCTATTTATTTATCATGGCTGAATCAGAAGCCAGCTGGTCATTCCACCACTGGTTTATATGGCTCTGTTGGGAGGTGGTGTCTCAACTGTTTCTTCTTGCTGTCCTCAGGGTAAAGAAATTCTTTTTGTAGAGTCCTTTATACTTATGCTTTTTCATGTAAGAACTTGTATTGTTTTCCTTAACCCCAGGGAATTTCGGTTAGGAATTAAGCCATTTTTCCTGTCTAAATTTAAGTAGGAGAATCCCAACCTATTCCCACATGCAGTGCAGCAACCACAACCACCTGAAACTCTTAGGATCTGTATTTTGGGGACCTAATGCTGTTTAATGCTCAGGGAAATACATGTCTTAGAACAGACTGAAGACCACTAAACCACATAAAAGTATTTATAGAAGCTTCTATGAATGGGAGATTCATAGAAGGGAGATTTTGCTAAGGTGAGCCAGTACTCACTCACTCCTTATGCTCTGGCAGATCACCTTCTCTCAGAGAGGTAAGAGTGGGAATGGAGGTAGTTATCCCAGTGGATTTCTTTGAAGAGGTAACCTTTATTCTTTTGTCTCCTTTCCTACCCCCAGCCTAAACTGTACATTAAGGCTCAACCACATCAGTTCCACATACTAAAACCAAGCCCCAGGCCACTTGTCTGCTGCTTGTCATGGTCCTCGGCATCACTGGTAAGGCCTGTGGGCCAGGGTTTCTCACATTGGCCAACAGGCTTCTTTGATGGGCACGGGTACTCAAGGCTTCCCTCCTTCCACCCCCTCCCACCCTCATTAGAGGTGGGGGGTGGGGGGGAAACCAGGCGTGACAGATTCAAGGAGTTCTTAACAAATAATGTTCGGAAGAAATCCCAATAAGGAATAGGCAAATTTCTAATTTGTACTAAAAATTAATGGTAAGGACAGTTCTAAAACTGGAACGTGGTAGCCCAGGGTAGACTAAAAACTCCAGTAGCCAGTACTCTGACATTAAACATCAGAAATAAATTACATAATATTATGGAAAGATCCAAATGTTGTATCAGTAATTTTTAGAAATAAATAGTGTTAGGAATTTAAGCATATGAGCTTCCACCTTAGATCCTAATTTGCTCAAAACTAATACATGCTGCAGAAGTCAGAAGAGTCGTTTCTGTGGGAGAAGTAACAACCAGGAGGGGGCATGAGGGAGCTGGGTAGGGAGCTGGAAGTGGTTTAATCTCCATATGCACAGTTCCGCGGGTATAGTTGTATATAAAAATCAGTCAAGTCAGTATGCAGGATTTGTAGAGTTTATTATATGTAAGATATATCTTCATATAGAAAGCCTCTAAACACAAAAGACAAAGGAGCTTTAAAAAAGGTTAGGTTTTATATTTTTAAAACTCATTAGATACCAAATTCAAGACATAGATTACATTGCAAATGTTAACCTTTTTGAATAAAACTAATATTGACTTAAATGATGAATTTAAAAATGCATTTATTGGTGATTAAAAATAATACTTAAGCAGAGTAGTATTTTAAGCCAGACAGAGCAAAGAAAATTCTTGTTTAATATATATATATATATATATTTTTTAAAATTCCAGTAATAGTTTCTTAAATTCCTGTTAAAAAATATAATCAATATTAAAGTCAGCAAAATGCTTTTTTTGACTGACGCCTGGATTATTTTACCACTTAACCTGGTTACACAGTGATACATATTTTTTTCCTGTCAGATGTAACTGACAACCAGTTTAGTCTTTAAGATAAATGAAGTGATAACTCACATTGTAGCATCTTGTGGAAAATATTCAAACTACATTTAAAATGCTTTTTTAAAATGGAGACTATTATTCCACAAGAAATTGTTTCTGTAAAACTACAGGTTGGCTATGGCAATAGTAACTAAACTACATCCAACCCTGAAGGTAGAAAAATCCCTGAAAAGAAATACACAGCCTAGTTATAATATGCAGTATAAAGGTTATTTTCTTATTTTAAAAATTCTCCCATTTTGGAGAAATCCAAACCTTTCCATAGTTCCCTTACTAGGCAGTGCCACATAAAATTAGTTAACATTATTATGATCATGGCTTACGATTAAATTCAATTTGACAAACACGTATATATAGCAGCCCTCGTTTGGATGTCGGTTATGACAATATTTGCAGTTCCATTAAAGAATACTTGATTAAATTTGGTACAAAGCATGAACACTCAGGACAGATTGGCACAATACATGCAGTTCGAGAACTCTTCTCATCTCAAGCCAGTCATCACTGAATAAGCCATATTCCCAGTCCTGCTTTCCAAATCTTTCCTTGTATTATTATAACTGATGTTTAAAATGCTTCTTAAAACACCTTCCAGAATAAGAAAAGTATGCTTTGAAAACCAGTCATCTGAATGCATGATGGAAATGAGGCAGGATGGCGGAGCCGGTGCCAGCTGGGAAAACGTGGGGGATGGGAGGAAGGGGGAGCTGCCCCAGGCTCATGGTGCTCATGGCTAGTGAGGGATCTTGTTGCTGCTGCCCCAGACAGCCTAACCTGTGGGGCAGAGACTCCCCAGGCCCCAGGGTGAGAGAGCTATTCCCAAAGGCATTTTGGGTAGCAGGCGGGGGCAGCTGCCAGAAGCCCAACAGGGGGGAGATGTCCAAAGAGGCAGGTATTGTTAGGTTCACAGCATCCGCAGTTAGCTCCTTGGGCAGGCTTACTTTACCAGCACTTCCCTTAGCCAGATCAAAACCTGGGGTGAGCTTGTGAGGTGACTGAGGCTCTTGCAGAGGCAAGTCCTCAAGCAAATTGATATTGCAAAATCCTTTCGTATCTGTTTTGAGGGGCAGGCTTGCAAGTGGGGAGTATGAGGTAGAACTGGTGTTGTACTTGTGATTCTGGAGGGGTGGGGGAGGAGAGCTAGGAGCTGTTACGGGGTGGAGGGGGACCAGGGGCTCTGGCAGCGGTTGTACAGGCTGGGCGGCTTGATCCGCGGGGTTGTGGGGGTGGCTGTGTACCTCAGCTGGCAAGCTACTTGCAAGACCGTTCTGTGCAGGAGCTCCTATAGGGAAAGGAGACAGCGGGGCAGCCTTCAATTGAAACTGGGGAGAGATGGAGTGGAAGGTGCTCAGAAGGTCTCCAGACTGCAGACTCTCTTTCATCAGCTCCTGTGAGTGTGTCTTCTTGGTATGTCGAGTGAGGTGGTCTTTGCGCCCAAATCTCTGGGCACAGAACTGGCACAGGAAGTCCTTGCAGCCGGTGTGGACCACCAGGTGGCGCCGCACGTCCTTCCGGGTAGAAGAAGCATCTCTCACAGTGGTCGCACTGGTGCTTCTTTTCCTTGGTTCCGCTCTGGGGCTTTTCCTCAGCATGGGCTTTGAGGTGGTCCAGCAGCACTTCTGTGCTCCCTAGCTCCAGGGCACAGACCCCACAGGTGAGGTCGCCGCTGCTGGCCGCATGGAGGGCCAGGTGCCTCTTGTAGCCCAGCATGGTGTTGTACTTCTTCCCACACTCCTCACACCCAAAGGCCATCTTGTTGGGGTCATGAGTTTGGAGGTGGTTCTTCAGGTGGTCCTTCCGGTTGAATGTCTTCTCACAGTGAGCACACTGGTGAGATTTCTGGGGCGAATGGGTAGCCATGTGCCTAGGAGCAGAAGGAAAAATTTCTTAATAGACTCAGTTTGTTTTAATAGTCAAGCGTGTGGGGATGCTATTATTAATGGATTTTCTAGGTGCTGGCATAAGAGATTTTCATCTAAAAGAGAGCTTTTCTGTGTTTTCCAGATTCTACAGACATACAACTTTATATTCTTAAAAAAAAAAAAAAAAGGCATTAGAGGTCTAATAGTTTTCAAACCTGTAAAAAAAATATTCTTTGAGAACCTATCTTCCTCATCTATACAAAGATTTCTAAACACATTGAAAAATAGGTAATTTTCCAAGAAGGCTCTTTGGAAATTACTGCATTTTCAAAAGTGACCCAATTTACCTTCTATATAGAACCCCATGCCCCCCTCATGCCCCCTTCCCAGATTTTAGGTTTCTGTTCCTATAAGTATAACTCCTCTTGGTCTTTACCAATTGAGACAAAAAGTTCAGGCCACAGAAATAACACTGAAAATTTTAATCCGTATTCTCAGAGAGTGTTCACTTGGACTCAGAGTACCACCCACGACCTGTGCTTGGAGCGTGAGATACAGGAGATCCTTACGCTTCAGTCTCGGGTTTTCTAGTTAGTACTTTTCTATCCGCTCTCATCTCAGAGGTGTGGAGCCCCTGGCTCCAGAGGCTCTAAACACAGAATACCTAAAAGAGTGAACTGTCAAAATGGGTGTGAAGCAACCTATGTTGTACCTGCAAGCCACAAGTTGTAATTATGGACACTGTTTTGGAAGGAAAACTTACAGGACTTGGCATTTGATGATACACTTATTTATTAAAATGGACATTTTTAAAGTTTTAAGGATGACTAAAGTTGTAATTGAACTTGGGATTTCCTCCTATCATTGAGTCTTTAAAAACCAAAAGCATTTAGATTTTAGGAAACCAGTGGAACTACAAAAGAAAATGGAACTGTGATGGTTTTCCAGAACGGGTTTGTGCTTTACAGATATAAAACAGGTATTCTGAAATTTCATATCAACTAGGATGACTATGGCTTGTCCTGGAAGCTCAAAGAAAAACTTTCAACTGTTATAGAGAAAGTCTTTTTGAACTGCCAATGAAATTACCAGTGACCTTCAGGAAGTAGGCTGATGTTGAAGAACTGGAGATGGGGCTGCATGCCTCTGAGATGCAACTGAACTTGTGGCTTTGGATACAAAAGAATTCCTAACAACTCATTTCTGTAAGGAAAAGATTTAAGTCAAAAGTGTACTAATTATACCTTTCACCCTACCTTCTACCCTAGCTTGTCCATTCCTTTTCCTTTGCTAGAGGTAGAATGGGTAAGGGATCTACAGGAGCCAGTTCAAAAATATAATGAGTTAAGCCAAACTGTCATTTCCCTAAAAATAAAGCAAAACCGGGGCACCTCAGTGGCGCAGTTAAATATCTGCCTTTGGCTCAGGTCATGGGATTGAGCCCTGCATCAGGCTCCTTGCTTATCAGGGAGTCTGCCTCTCCTTCTCCCTCTGCCTGCTTGTGCTCTGTCACTCTCAAAATTAAAAAAAAAAAAATTAAAAAAGCAAGCCAACACCTTGTATCTCTGCCTTAGCTGACTCTTTGCAGGGCATAAAAAGAAAAGAAGTGCCTATCCTTTCCCTCCATGACACCAGAGCTCAACAAACACAGGGATAGATATCATGGCACAAACAATGTGGAGGGACAGGAACCAGTGTTCTGGGCATCAGAGAGATGGGAAAGGATGCTGTGGCTCCAAGTCCCATGCATACTGAAATACAGTGCAGATGGGGTTTGCCAAGCCTAGTTAGAGGGCAAACAACCCCATTCTCATACAAGATAGCCACAGATACATCATCAGGAAAAGATGTGAGGGGGGAACCATCTACAAGCTTGGCATTTAAACGACTTTTTATTTGGTCCAGTACTAGTGAATAGGCCCCCAAGAGCTCTGCCCTGGCTCCTCTATTCATGCCTCTCTCTTTTTTTCTTTGTGGAGGACTTTGATCTGACTAGATTGCATTTATTGCCCTTGGATAAATAGAGCAATGCCAAGGTAACAACTCTGGACCATCCTACTCCTGACTACCTGTGAGAAAGGCACAGATTGACCAAATTCTACGTGGGCAATAATACCAGCCGCCATTCCTCTGCATTTTTGGCTCTCTCCTTTGACTGGCATCCAATTCTTTCTTCTTTCAACTGATCCTTGACTCATGCAACAATCTCAATCTAGAACACGATCAGCTTATAGCTGAAATTACTTCAATAACTGGTTTCCTTCCCTCAACTTCTCTTCTTGCTTCACAACCCATGAAACCACCAGTTTCAGTCTGTGCTTTAGGCAGCACCAAGGGTGGTGCCTGGGCTGTGCCCGCGATCTCAGAATTCCTCAGGGGTCCCTGCTGGCAGTAGGACTTCCCACCAGCCTTGCCAAATCAGCTTGCTTTCTTGCCTTTTTGCTGTTTCCACCTGCTTTCCCCATTTGCTGTACTGGGACCCAGTTCTCTTCTCTAGTTAAGCAAGTTTTTTTCTCCCACCTCTGCTTATAAAATGGAGCTTATGTTGCAACTGAGGGGAATTGGGAGGAAATGCTGCCCATTGTAAAAGCTACAAACCCAAAGCCGAAAGCAACCCCACCACCTCTCCTCTCCTCTATTCCGTTTCAGACCTGCGGTTTCAGGCCGAGGCTCACCAGGCTGGCCGCTGCGCCTGGGCGGGAGGTTCTTGCCCAAAGTGCGCTGCTTCCCGTTCCCACCTCACTTCACACCCTTCCCTGGGCAAGTTGTTTCCCTTCCTCAGAGCTACCACCTCTGAAACAAATGGCTTAAGACGTTTTCAGTGCTCTCTAAGGGGTAATCCCACCTAATTCCTGTCACTCCAATCATCTGCCAGCTCCACTGTCTTCTCCAAATATCTACCTCTGTCCCTGTCTCAATCCTTATTCGCTGCTGCCACATCCTCGCCACGGGCTGACCACAGCAAACATGGCTTTCAGCACGTGGTTCAGAATTCCTACATCCACAGAAGCAGCTTGTTGCAAAACAGGAAGGCTTTGCAGCAAAATCTGTGCACACAGTAGGCACTCATACTTACATATTTGTGGAAACTAAACATCGGCCTATGTACGGAACCCATTTGAATTTTAAAATACCTATGTATTTATAGGCTCATTTAAAAAACTAGATATTACAATTATCTATGACAGTGACATATTACAATTACCTATGACAGGCCCCATCTAAAGGGCCAGGAGCATAACTCAGATCTTTTCAAAACTTTCAGGTACCTTCCTCCAAGGGCACTCCAAGATTTAATAATAATGTGGTCCATGTTAATACCACTCAGAGGGAAATCCTCTCTGGCCACATTTGGACTCTCACCTGTGGTAGTCTGAAAGTTGTAGCTCTGAAGTTCCCATCATGAAGATGAAAGGCAAATGACAGATTTCCCTTCACCAGGTGTCCAAAGCAGCACACAGTAGTGGGGATTCTGCGTGCGGATCTCACACACACCACACAACACTCATGCTCAATGATGCTGCTCAGGACTAGTGTGCAAATGAGGGATGCTCCATAGGTTTTATCTTTTCTAGGATATAAAAACCTTTGGAGGCAGAAACTATAGCTCACAAATTCATTTCCCTCATGGAAGTGAGCACCTAACTGTCGTTTAAGAAATCAGACTAAATGTACTAAGGACTGCACAACAGTGCTACAACAGTGGTTTTTATCCTTCTGTGTATCATGGATGCCTTTGAAAATCCAGTTAAATGCATATCCTCAACACCTGGTTACCCAACAATTCTACTTGTTCGGCCAGACAGACTGCTCCTAAATTGAGAAGAGGCTCCGGAAGCTGATGCTTGCGAGACGTTCCCTCCTCTCCAGCCTCACTGTCAGGCCCTGGAATGTTATCCTACTTCATATCCCTCTACTGTATGCCTCCTCTCTCTTCTCCAAATTACTATGAATCTTCTTTCTAACATCCCAGTCTAAATCCTGTTTTGCACTACTTAGACTCAATAGAATAAATAAACCCTTTAGGACAGCAGATCAGCCTATTTGGACAGACTTCCTTTTTTGCCTCCAATTGAGCCTCACCCGTACCTCCTCCACCACTACCCTCTGTACTTGTGTGCTTTAAGGTCAAGGCTTCGGGCTTCCCTAGAACCTCTTCTCCATCCACCTTCTCGTCACTCCTTAGGTCACAGCCTAAGACTACCTGTCTGGGAAGCCTTGCGAGCATGCATCAAGTCCTGGGGAACAGCTCCCTACACCTGTGTAGCTTTGTCAAAGAACTTGCATCGAATTTTCATTGTGTTTGCATGACTCACTGTCCAGCATGGGTCTTTCTGTCCTGTTTTTATGCCTGGCATATCACAGGACCACAGGAAATACTGGTTGAAATAATGAACTGATGCTACATGCAAAACTGTCACAGAAAACCACAGTAAGCAGTGGCATTAAGGGCTAATGTGCATCCACAACCTGCATCCACTTTCCCTCGCAGTGTCTGCTCAGAGGGCTACCTAAGCCATTTCAAGGTATGTGTAAAAGTGCATACCTTTTCTAGAGCCTCTCACCTCATTAATTTATATCTGGAAATGAAGGCTTTGCCACAGTCTGGCTGCAAGCACTTGTAAGGTCGCTCCCTGGAGTGGGAATAATTGTGGATAGTGAACTTCTCCAGGGTGAGGAACGTCTTGCCACATAATTGGCAGGGATAGGTGGCCATGGGCTTTACTTCTCACACCTTCCTTTTCAGATGCGCTGACCAAATGCTGTGCCATTTAAGCACAAATGGAAGGATGGTGCTGAGCACATGAGCGGAGCCACGACAGCCAAAACTCCAGACCAGGGGAGAGGCCGCGTCGTGGTCCTGGGCCTGGTTCTACCCAGATATGGGCCTCTCAGTTACCATGAGCTTTGCTTCCTGCTTTCCCACATCCCAACTTATATATGCAGTCTCGGGCTGGGAGGAGAATGTCGGAGGCGCAGGTGAGGGTCCAAGAGCAGAAAGGTAATCTGCATCACTAGGCGGGCACGTGCTCCAGATCACCAGGCCGTCTGCAGAGAGAAGAGGAACAGAGGAACAGTTTTCTTGCATTAGCCTTTGGAAACCAGTGCCCCTCCTCCCCTGCCAGCTCAGCACCAGTGACCCAGAACCACCAGGTTCCTTCCGGAGGCTCCAGTGTGGCCCCCGGGGTCTCCCTCCTCCCTGTGTGCTTCCACAGGTCCTTCTGCAAGAAAGTCCTGAGCAGCGGGGAGGCCAGCATAGTGTTGGGACATCTTGGGAGAGCACACGAAGCTTGTATCCCCTTCAGCAGAGACTGCTGTTTCCATACAGACGGTATTAGCTACTTCAGATCCTGACTTCAGGTCAGTGGGAGACTAGGTCGACCAATTCAAAGAAAAAAAACTAAAAAAAACACTCCCCTGTGCGTTCCAGTGTTTCACTGGTACAGACAAAAATCATCTCTGCTTATTCAAACCATGGGCTATTCTTCTTCCCTCGTTGTTAGCATAACATACACTGCTTATCACACCTGTTTAAACTTCCATGGATGAGATGAAATAATTTGTATACATCCAAGTTAATTTGTTTGCAAGGTTACCAGGCTGAAGGTCTCAGCTCTAGGATGCCAACAAAATGTGAACAAAGCTAGTTTAGCTCACGGATGTGGGGCCTGCAGAGGGGAGACCCAGTATTCCCATGGAAACAAGGGCGGCTCAGGCTGCGGTCTGAGGTGTAGTTAGCATCCATCCTCTAGTGAGCTGTGCTCCTAATCTCTTCCCCTTTGCTTTATGGGGACATTCCCTCATTCTCCATCCCTGCCCTGGAGGGTCAACTGCTTGTTCCCAGGCCATTTCCAGGAGGTGGGCCTGCAGCCGCCTCGATCTCAACTTGTCTCACCACCTTTCCAACCCCGACAAGTCCCCCAAGGCCAGGCCCTTCTGCTTCTAGCTGCAGACCATCTTAAGATGAGGCCGGCATGGCAGGCAGGCCTGAACGAGGCAGTAAAAGCCTGGCTACCTAGAATCCTGTGCTTTTCTAGAGAGTAATTCTTAGGCAAGTGAATGCTAACCTTCCGTGTGTTAAAAAAAAAAAAAAAAAAAAAAAAAAAAAATTAGAGTACTATATGTTTACATTAAACACCCTGGAGTAGCTTTTGTATGCAGCCCAGCCTTTTCTGAGCTTTGCCAAGGAAGCAGAGCCCTCCTGGTGAAGGGACCGATCACAGCAGGTCGTCAAGTGCCTGTTTCCCGCAGGCGTTCATTGACTGCCCAGTCTCTAGAGTGGCTCCTTATTGTTAAAAGTTAATTTTACTTACCTTTTCACAGTTACTTTCTGATTGGAAAAGTGAAGTCTAGCTAGGTGCAATTTTATTGTACTAACAGTTGAAGCATCTTTAAACATACCAGCTCAGAGCACATGTACACAGAGAAACTGACATTCCTTTTCTAATGGCCAAAAACTGCAGCAAACTTCTTGTGTTCCTCATCAGCTAGCTCAGATGTTTTTAGTGTCTGCTCAGAGTTCCACAGGAGCCAGCCCCAGGGAGAGACCCCTCCCTGAGGCGCCCCACCCGCCTGGAACCCTCAGAGCCAAAGTGCGCACTTGGACGTGAACTTTCAGCACCAATCCAAAGCTGGGCACGTGGGCGTTCTCAGCCAGCATCTTGGCACCAAACCTTCCAACGGCAGCATGCACCTACCTTGTTTCTCTGTCACCAAGTCTGACTCGAACTGAGCCCGTCTCCCCAACTCCTTGTGCTCTCACGGTATTGCCGTTCGTGCCCAAGGCCGCCCTCTGAGGCCTCCCCAACAACTGCGGCCACAGACAAAACAACTCCTTCTAGGAACGCTATCCCGTGTGGCTGAGTATTTGCTGCCAGGTCTGATGATGTGTCCTACTTCTCATCTGGCCCAAGTCTGGCCGTAATACTGGCGCAGCTATAAAAGCCATAGAATTTATCATTGTCATTGAAAATACTTATTCACTTGAAATTGCTGTGTTCTTTCCAGGTCTATCAAAAAAGATGAAAATATACACATGGAATGAAGTTTAAGATTCCTCTTTTCTTTGTTCTCATTATAGCTGAATTCAAAATAGCACCAGTCCGTCAGGAGACGAGCTGGCTTGATGGGGGGATTTTCTCTCCCTTCCATCAATCCCCTGCATAGACACTTCTTCCAACTTTGCTCACTAAATTCATTCTCCCCACTCTTGTTTTCTGAGAGATGACCAGTATGTCCAAGAGGACTTTCTGTGATGACAGAAATGTCACATAGCTTATGGCTACTAAACACTCAAAACGTGACGCTGAGAAACTGAACTTTATGTTAAAATAGCCCCATGTGGCTAGGGGCTGCTGTACCAGGTAGTGGAGCTCAGTTTCCTGCTTGAGAGGGAGAGGAGGGCAAGGTTCTGCTTGCCTTTAGACCCAGCTGTGCTACTGATTCACCCTCCGGTGTTTCCCTGAAACATGGGACGGTTTATGTAGACCAAGTCTCTTGCTCTCTGAATGCCGGGGAAGGATTCCCCAGTTCAAATTCTAGCTTGCCCATTGGTTGGCTACATCTTGAGTGTCTTTCCTCATTTGTGACACCACCTGATACATACAGTGGGCTGTTGGGGACCACCAACTGGAACAAAAGGGATCTGAAATACACGGGAATCTAAAAACACACCACACAAATATAGGTTGTTTATGAAACACTGGTATTAAAAGTAGAAGCTGTCAGCTGCACAACTGGCACAGGGTCCTAGCCACTCAGTTATGGATACGAGAGAAAAACATGTTCTCTCCCACTACACAACCACCATCCATTTTGCACAGTGGGAGGAACACACGTGCTCACAAATGCAGAAAAGACCCATGACACTACAGGTAAAAATTAGTATTCTTTGTTTTTCAACAGATAGGAACTTTGGCTCATAGCTTATCAACACACCAAGAATACAAAGGAAAAGTAAGATCTACTCAATTTAGACCAAAAAAAAAAAAAAAAGAAAGAAAGAAAGAAAGAAAGTGCCTGCCCTTGACCACTAAATAAAATTTTCCCAGATCCGCTTTCCAGCCACTTCCCTAGACTCCGAAGTCCAACAGTCATGGACATCATTACCTACATTTTCCTTGGCTTGGCCCTTCAAATATGGTGGGTATATAATCAGGGATTTTTAGACACAGCATATTTTATTTAAACGTGACACACATTTCCTTCCTGTGCTCCCCATGGAACTTTTGAAGAACAAATGTAATTCAAGCATTTTTATACATATTTCACTTATTTCATGAATGTCTTTTCCCAAAACTTCGTGAGTTTTAGGTCTGTGTGTTAAATACACCTAGCCCAACACTAAGTGCAAAGTTGGTCCTCAGATGCTGAATTGAATTAATCTGAAAATGAACACTCTTTAATTTCTTCAGGAAGTCTTTTTTAATGATGAATTCAAATTCACAAATGGTTTTAAGGTTCCATTCACCATAACTGTGTATTTCATTAATGTGGACCTTCAAATATAAATATTTACACTGTTTTCATGATATTATCACAAACTCCTATAAAAATAGTCTGTCTCAACAGACTATAAATTCATTGTGGCTGAGGATCAAAGCTCAGCTGTTTTTAAAAAAATAAACGGTGTGGATAATACAACGTCCCCCATCACCACGTACATGACCAGCACTGGCTGGCTGCCGCCGATTCCAATCTTTAGTTGAAACCTGATGCGCTTTCTGGCCACATCCTTAACAGACTCATGATTAACCTTCTATCATCTGGCAGACCACCAACAATCCTAACAGAGAATTGACAAAGGGATGGTCCTGATGATAATCAGTCTATTCTGTGACATGCAGATTGCATTTGAGTCTTAAATACGGTAATATTTTAACACCTGTCACCCGGGAAAGATAGTAAGTCTTCCCCCAAAACATCTCAGGACATAATTTTCAATCCCCTTGTTTCTAAAAATACTGAGTGAGTGATACAGATCTGCCAGTACGCCAAAGAAGGCTTGTGCCATCTGCTTCATTCTGTTCATACTGATTATTTTGGGGATGAGTGAGGATCAGATTGGAATAAGAACATATATATATGGCAACAGCTAGGAAAGGCTGTGTGCCCTGAGAGCGGGTGGTATATGATGGTAGAGGTCAGAGCACAAGTGTAGTAGTTCTAGGATGTCCCCAGTGCTGCGTAACACAATCAGCTAATGGGGAACGACAAGTGTTCTACGGCATTCTCAAAATAAACTATGACTTCTGGCTTCTATTTCCATTGTGCCCAGTGACACAATGCAAGACCCATTTCTGATAGGAAACTGAATTTCCATTTTTAATCTTCCAACGTTGGTACTCTAAGATTTTTTTTACTCCATTCATCACCATTCCTTATAGATAAGAAGGCTCTGCTCCAAACATTTCCCTGTGTCTCATATTCCCATAACTCGGGATTGTTTTTCTATAAATATGTTAAAAGCCAGTTTTAAAAGGGCCTCTATCAAGTTTCTGTTTACTTCTTATACTCACAAAATATGAAACAGTCAATCATGGAGCAGGGTGGGTAAGTGAGAGGGTGCTTCTCTTAGTATCAGTTCTTTGGAGGACATTGGTAGCAAGTTTCCAACATTAACAAAACTATCCAGAAACATCAGCAAGGTAAAGATGATGTTTCTCAGAACCTCGAGGTAGCTGTTTCTTATTACACATATGCATTGAAAAATCTGGTAGGTATCGTATCTGAGTGAGTGTGGCAGATGATTTGGGACTCAGTGTATGTCTAATCAGCAAAACAGGTGCTCCCGGGGCAGGACTAACTTGGTTGAAGATGACAGATGTGAGACCTTGATAAGTACCTTACCAGATGGCTGTGGCTAGGTTTTCACTCTTAACTTAGAGCAGGGGTTCATAAGTGGCTGTGAATTCTCTGAAATTCTGTGCAACATTAGGAGGTATGAATATTGGAGTTCTTGGACCAAAGCTTGTTTCAGATTTGCTAAGGAGTCCAAGATTCAAACAGGTTAAAGGCCACTGTCTTAGAGTCTTAGATAAAAACAGGAAAAAAAACAAAAAAACAAAAAAACCCTCTAGGTGCCATCAACTCTGTGTGTTCGCAAAGTCATTGATATTTCCTAATCCATAGGCCATATATTTTGTGAAACAATCATTGCATTTTATCAGGTTAGAGTAAAAGAAAAGCCAAAAAAGTTTCTATAATAATGTTCTTCTGAAATTTAAGCAGTAAACAACTTGTACAAATTTCATTTCAAATTTGACTACATGGGGGAGGAGGGGAGGAGCCGCGGCGCCTGGCTGGCTCGTGTCGGTAGAGCATGTGACTACGGATCTCAGGGTCATGAGTAGGCGTCCCAGGGTAGGCACAGAGATTGCATAAAAAATTTAAAAATGTAAAAAATAGATTAAAAAATATGGCAACAGATGACAACTATCATGTAAGATAGGCCTACCTTCTGCCTAGAGGGTAAACTACCCTCTAAATCATAGGGAGGGGTCACTTGTCAGCACCTCGAAAAATCTTATATCTGAAAAATGTCTGCATGTGTGTATTTATCCTCAATAAAGTACTAAGACACCATCACTGAAATCCACTAACACCTGAGCAGACAGCACCTGGGATGAACTCTTATGCTGGATCCACAAGGCAGGACACCCTGTTATGTCTGCACATCTCTTTCCTACAAAGGCCCAATGGCAACCAAGGCTGCAGGTCAACCCACTTGCTATTTTCTTAATGTGCCATGTTCTGTCCCGTCCTGTGTTTTCCACACAATGCCCCTTCCTAGAGTGTCCTGCCACCCCTGCCCACCTGGCAACTCTTCCTTCTTCCTGTCACTCTGAGGCAAGGGAGCTCCCTGTCCGCTTGGGGAGATGGTAAACCTAGGAGGAAGCAATTAGAAATCCAGCTGAAACCCAGGGGGCCTTGGGCTAAGGAGATTGTGATGGAGATAAAAGTAGCTCACTAAAAAGCATGGCTAAATAAGAAAGAGCAAAATTGGTTTGGTGAAAACCTATCTCCACAGAAAGTTCTTCCGTGTTCCCTCCAGAACTACTTATTCAACAGCGTTTTAGACAGCTCCGCCTTAAGAGGTCTGAGACCCTGTGTTCTCGGTGGTGGGAAGCACTGACTGCCCCTGCGTTCCACCCTTGGGGGGGGGGGGCGCCACCAACCACCCCAAGCAATTCCCCCACCACCTGTTCAAATCAGGTTTGCTGCCTGCTGACTTTTAAACCGTTACCTTGAGAGACTTAACTTTGTTAACTCAGTGACTCAGCTCTTATTTTCTTGGAAACAAGGCCTGAAATAAACAAGAAAGCCAAAGTGACTTATGTATCTAATATTCAGAGACCAAAGTAAGGAGAAAGCTCTCTGGTTGATTACACCACAGCTTTAGAACATCAAATCTAGGCACTAGACAGAAAATGGCAATGAGGACAGGGTGTGAACCTTCTATTCACAGATGTTGGGTACAGTCTAGTTAAAGACGGCAATTGAAGAAAGGTATGTGGCTCCAGTCTCTTCTGAAACGCCACTCAAACAGTACTAATGAGATTTTTCTAAAACCCACCCAAAGAGGAGAAAATGGCAATAAAATGTTGGGAGCTGGAAAGCAGGGAAACAAGCAGTGACTGGCTTCTCAGTCCTCAGAAAGCTCAAATCTAAGCCAGTAATGAAAAGCTACAGGGCGACCTGATTTACCCTGGGGAACCCATCAAGAGACTCAGAAATGTGGGCACTAGGTAACTCTGCAGGGGAGGGGAGAGTGGGTATAAGACCCTAGAGAGTCGAAAAGTCTGCTGGTGAAGCATTCAGCCCTCTGACCCCCTCCTAGTGGGGCATCTGAGGGCAGCGCACCCTGCTGAAACAGAGGGACTCCCGTGGAAGATTGTATACCGGCCCTCTCTGGCTATAGGAACCCAGGCAACAGGCCTATCCCCTCCAGGAGACTTCTCTGGGAAAGCTGACCAGCCCAAGAGAAAAGAGCTAATTACAAGGACAAATGGCAGTCCCCAGGTGTACCTGCATTAACCCACAACCAAGCCCTATTTAAGTATACAAAGCTTCCATCAGCTTTTTAATGGCTCCACTCATAAGTCAGCAGACAGCTGAGGATCACCAGAAGTCAGAAGAAAGCAACTATGGAGAAAAGAGAACTTCAAAAACAACTATAAATGTGAGAGAGCGAGCGAGGGAGAGAGATCCCTAAAAGGACTATAAAACACACACAGAGATATTTTTAAGAAAACCGAAAAGGCAGTTGCAAGGACAAGACCCAGGGGCAGGGGCAGGGATTTGAGTGCAATTTGCCGGGGAGCGTCTAAGAATTTGCAGAAACTCATCTGATGATTCTTAGGCACCTTTATGTTTGCCAATGTGGCTTCTTTTGAGGGTATCTGCTATTTTTACATATTTGCTCCTCTTAATGCTCACTAGTGATTAATACCACGAAGAACCTTTTATAAACCAGCTAATATAACCCAGAGACTAACAACAAATTCATTCATAGGTTCAACGTCCAAAAAATGCACATTTAGACAAAATAATATAAGAGGAGATCAATTTTTAAATTACTCAAACAGCTATCTTCTTTTTTTTTTTAAAAGATTTTATCTATTTGTGAGAGAGAAAGGAGCGAGAGAGGCAGGCAGAGGCAGAGGGAGAAGCAGGCTCCCTGCCAAGCAAGGAGCCCGATGTGGGACTCGATCCCAGGACGCTGGGACCATGACCTGAGCTGAAGGCAGCTGCTCAACCAACTGAGCCACCCAGGCGTCCCTCAAACAGCTATCTTTATTATATGATAAAGTTACCTATTAAACACTACACCTTGTTAAACATTTTATACTAGAATGGACTTACAATAAAGTTATAAAGAGATGAAAGACATAAAATTGGAATGCAAGAGATCTTTCATTATTTATAATGACTGTCTACACAGAAAACCAAAGAATTCACACACAGGCTAACAGCTTGGCAAGATATTTAGTTATAAAAATCAAAAAACAAAATCAACTGTATTTCTAAATGCCAGCAAACAGAAATATAATTTAAAATACAATATACATTTGCCATAAAACAAAGATATCTAGGAACAAATCTAACCACAAAGGTACAATATATATTTATGGAGCAATTTCAAAACTATACTGAAAGACATTATAGGAGACCTAAGTAAATGGAAAAATATACCATGATCATGAATATGGAAATACAGATGGAATTACCGTAACACTGTCAGTTCTTTCCATATTTACATATTAATTCAATGAAGTGCTAATAAAAATTCAACAGGGTTCTTTGTTAGAACCCTGATCATTCCAAATTTTATATGGAAAAGGAAAAGTCCAAGAATGGCCAAGAACTTTCTAGTCCTACTGGATCATACTCATCATTATACCAACAGACCATGGTATCTCCCAAAGAAGAAAAACTTAAGAGATAGTGGATAAGGTTGTTTTGTTGCTATTGCTTTTGTTTTTAAAGCTCATCGTAACTGAGGTGGTATGACATACTGAGGCACAGGATTCGACAAGTGGACCAATGGAGTAGAATGAATAGCCAAGAAACAGACCCACCCTTGTATGGAAACAACATATGACAGGGCTTGGACAGCAATCACTGGGGTGGGAACCGGCCACTTAATAATCGGTTATCCATGTGGAAAATAAGGGAGCTGGATTCCCATCATGCACCACATATAAAAATTCTAGACAGATTTAGTCTTAATGTTTAAAATAAAACTTTAAAACTTCAGGCAAGAATAAAAATTAAAAAGGAGTTTCACAGAAAGGGAAACTCAGATCACTAATACACAGGTGAAAATATGCACAATTTTATACAAGTGAGATTTCTTGGTCCATCATTAAAACAATTTCCCTATACTTTTCTACTCCATGGGATTGCCTTTTTTTTTCCTTTTGTCATATACCACATCTGACATGTCCTGTTAATCTTTTTAACACCCGTCCACCCTCCCACAAAAACACACTGGGATGAAATTCAGTTTTTAAGCCAATCCCATTGCCAAAATATTAGAAAGTCAGGCAAGACCAATGCCTCATGAGAGTAAGACAGACAATATACAAGACTGGAATCATCGACAGACCTTCAAAGATGCTCTTCCTTAGGGATTAAAAGGTACGATATAATTAAATCACTCTACGAAGATATATGCCTGATAAAAGTGAAAGGAATGATCAGAATGCAAGGTGGATAAAGGATACAGCTGTCGAAGGTGTGGTCATCTCTTGCTTGAGAGCTTGCTTGAGAGATTGAGACAGTTCATGGAGAGGCCAATGTTAAAGCTAAGCCTGCAAGTTTACCAGGTGCTTAAGTGGGGAGGTGGTCGATTTCAGGCTGAGGGAATGAATCAGCATAGGATACTTGAAAACGAGTAGTTCAGTATGACTGGATTATTCTGCAAATATGGGGCACTGCGGCCAAAGAGGCCAGAAAAGGAGGCAAAGGCCAAATCATGAAGGTTCAGGGATATAAGACTGCTTCATTCCACTAGGGTAAGGTGGGGTTTGTTGCTGTAATCCTTTAGTAGTTGACTGACCTATTTAGTCAAGCTAGCCACTAAGAGTTTATGAGTTAGTGTGGAGTGAAGGAGGCGGAAGGAGAAGAGGTAGAAGGAAGGAGAGAAGGCCAACAAGACACGGTCTCCACAGGAACGGAAGAAACACTGGGAAGGGCATAAGCACAGGAATCTATGAAGAAAACACAGAGGAGGCAAACCAGAAGAAGCAAGAACAGCCCAGGACTGATACCTAGGCGCTGGGCAACACAAATCCATGATAAGCACCGGACTTGTCATCAGGTCAGACTTAGTGACCATAACTACAGCAGAGATGTGGAAGACGATTTAGTAGAGAGTGGTGAGACCAGAGGCAGTGAGACCCTCTGGCTTCTGCCGCGTGTCTGAAGGGGTAACAGCAACCTGGAAAGAAAAGCAGGCAGGCCGAAAGGACACTTCGTAAAGTCTAGTTAGATGAGGACTTAGGTTAGGTCACAGGAAAGAGGTATCTGTGGTGGCGGAGGAGGAAAGGAAGGAGTAGTCCTGGAAGAGAAGTCCAGCCGAACGGCGCACAAGGAGCTCCATTTTAGACCTGTCATCCTCGTGCAGGGCCGCGTTAATGCTCTCTCCGTTGCTTGGATTTCAGTCTGTGCGCTCTGCCCAGGCGAGGTCTGGTTCCAGACCTCTTCAATCTAATGGTGCCTAATGGACACAGAGGCCAGTGAGGACACCTACGCCATAAAGGAGAAGCTGAGGCTCTTTTCTAGACCAAACACAAAGAATGACACCCTTTGGCTACAGGAACATGGATACCGTTCTGAATCTGGCTTCTGTAATTGACTCTACATTACTTGGAGCTCTACCTGGGTGGTCTCAGATCCTGCATTAAGCCCACATACTCAACTCTGATCACCAATGTTTGTCCTTTACAGCATCGTTTGGTAAAGTGGGTGAGGAGGAATTTGTTTTCTTTATGGCAGGCTGTAGCTAAATCGATTTTCCCTCAGGACATCTATTCTGCATTGTGGAACAGGGCGGAAGCAGGCTTGTGGGGACAAGTAATTCTTAGAGGTTCCAAAAGCAGAAGAAGCTTTCTGCTGCTAAATTCCTCCACTTTTCTTGGGTAAGAGAGAGTAGTAACAAGTCTATGGCAACAAAAATAAGCAAAATGAGAATTTGCATTAAAAAATGTGAGGCTTCAAAATAATTTCTAGATGGTTACTGTATAAAGCAGGACCCCAACAGCTCAAAACCCCTGTTTGGCTGCCCAGTCTAGTAGGAGAAAGTAGGCTTTTCTGCAGGTGGGAACCTTCCTTTGTTACCGTTGTGTTTAGCAGACTGAAGATCTGTCTGACCTATTTAACAGTTCAGGCAAACCACTCTGAGTCTACGTGGAATGGTTGGGGAAGGTAGGAGGAGAACAGGTAGAAATAAGGAGAGAGCGCCCCTGGACTTCTGTCTCAACTGAAACCAGAGGAAGCCCTAAAAATGAGCAGAAAAGGCAGAAACCCTGGAACATGAGCCTCAGAAGGCCAGAGAAGACCAAGAGAAGCCACACTACCCAGGGGAAAGGACTGCTGCCTGGGGCGGGTAGCCAGGCTCCATCCCGGCAGGGGCTCCTCCCTGAAGCAGGTGTGTAAGCAGCGCCCCCTCCCTCCCAAACAGAGTGGAAGCAGAGGGGCTCATCCAGCTCAGGCCTCCCCAGCTAGGGCCAAAACACTGTCCTAGAACAGGTCCCTCTGCAAGATGCTGAAAACTTCTGCTCCCTTCCTCTCCACGCCATGTACGTGATCATTTTAAGGACACTCCGGAAGAAATATCAAATGTCCACAAACAAGCAAAACAGGCTTGTGCATCCAGAGAGGCAAGGGTGAAGTCCAGGGCTGGTTGTCAAGCTGAGACGGAGCAGACCTGGTCTCAAGGAGACCAATCATGGCCTCCATCTCATGGTGGTATCATGGTGGGTGAGAGGGGTGGACAGCAGTCCTGAAACCCACACGAGAGCCTCTGGTACGAGAAGATTTTCCAGTCATAAATTCAGTGATGGAGGCTATCCTTTTGTGACAGCTGAAACTAGATCCCCCTCCTCCCTCCCATCAAACCCTCTATGGCTGGCCTTTAAGCCCTTCTAGGCTATGCTTCCATAGCTCACAGCCCGTGATCTCTGTTTCCAGGTCTCTAAGAGTAGGGCACGGAGGAACCAAAACTTACCTAATTAGTGGCAGAGCCTATTGTCCTAATACAGTTACCATTCTAGGGAAAAGAAAAGCCTGGTTTCTTCCCAGGAAGTGTGTGAGGGTAAAGGTTCAAACTGAGGAAAAAAAAAAAAAAGAAAGAAAGCAGACCAGTCACCCTAATGATGGGAAGCCAGATTCAGGAGTTAAAAATCTCCTGAGGGGGGGAAAAAAAATCTCTTGAGGGAAACATAAAAGCTACAGGAGGTTTGAAAAAGATGCTGAAGACCCTGATGGACTGTTTGGTTCTGAAACAACAGTGTCTCTAAATAAAAAGAAAAAGGCCTGCAAACAGATAACACTATGTCAGCAAAGTATCTCGGAGTGGCAGAATGAGAGAGGACTTCTGCTCTTCCTTTCTAAAAATCTGACACTGGCCACCGAGGTGCGGCGCGTAGCAGGTGGGCGAGGGGGACTTCAGGCAGAGGGAGGGACAGAGCAGCACAGGGCAGCCTGTGGTGTCCCATGGGCAAAGGCTGCTTGAAGGCAGCTGTGAGGCTAAGGGGAGGAGCAGGAGATGGGCCTGGAGAGGAGGCAGGGCTGTCCCAGAGGGCGTGGGGGCCAGTGACAGCCAGGATGCTTCCATCAACAGATTCCTTCACACAGGACAAAAGTCACAAGCATGCACAGCACACACTTACCCTCTCCCCCAGGGACAACTCCTGGACCCAGAGGGAACCGCAGATTGAAAGGTGCTGCTCTAAAATTCTCCATGGTTGTTTTTTACACGCAATGAGCCTGAGATCCAAAATCTGATTACCCAAATGGCCACGAATATAACTGGCAATTGGTAAAGGACAGCTTCAACTCTTTCTTTCCCTAAGCTTTTTCACCAAATGAGCACCCAGAAGTCATTGTCCTATGAACTGTGTACAAACTTAACAGAAAAAGGTAAAATGGCTGTGCCTGTGCCAGCGTTCACTGACCTTCTTCCAGAAGCACGGCTGCCCCCCTCGGAGGGCACACGCCCTATTTATCAGACAAATGACCACACAGTGTTGGAGCAAGAATGTTCTCTTTGCCTTTCCATGCCACGTCCCATAGATCTAAATGACGCAGAGCAAATGGTTCACGCAGGAATACTTTAGTTGAAATATAAAAATACGTCTCACTGGTCCTTCAAAGTGACTCCAGTTGTAAATTTTTTTCCTTTTTAAGATGTTACACATTTCATCAGTTTCCATTTTAAAAAGCAAAGGCACTGGAAAGACAAGGCAACTTGTCCCAGTTCCTGCACTGGCTTCGCTGAAAGGCAGAAAGGAATGCCGGGGGAAATGGAGGCGAAAGCTTCAGAAGAGAGGAACACTGGCAAGCAGGGCCGCATCTCCTTTTCACCTCCAGTCTTTTCTCTCCCCCCATTCACAGCTTTAGGTCCTTTGTTTGTTTAACAAACCATTACAATCATACCCCGCTCAATGGGGAGGAATGTGAGCTCTCTAAGTAGCTGTGCTGGCGAGCCACATGTGTGGTCCACCCCGCAGCCCAGCCCGGGGGCCTCACTGTGCGGGTCTGTGCTCCCGGCGCCCTGGAGGCCAGGCACCTTGCTCACAATGAGCCCCATTTCCCCTGCCGCATGCCTGCTGCTCCTTCCCAGTAGCCTATAGCGATGTCCCAAGTAGCTCCTCCTTTCGGGCTAGCCTAGCCACCGGACTGGCCATACTGCCTGGGCTTGTCCGGTTCAGCTCCCGAGACCAACACTACCTGGTGTGGCAGCCACCCCCTACCTGCTCCCGGCCCATGGACTCACCAGCCACACAGAGCTGACACAGTCCAGGCTCTTCCCAGTTATCACGCTTAGCCTTCCAACGTCCATCACATTGGAAACAGAAGACACAAGGGCAAGACCCCCTCCCCTGCTTCACGGGAGCTGCTCTGCCTTTCTCCGTTCCTACTAGAGAGACTGGCCATGTTGGGATGAATTTCAATGTCTTGGCCAAACATCAATATGTTTTTTAGTCCGATTGTATTTCAAAGGGCATTCAAAGGCTATTTATTTAGCACAATGACAGTCTCATTAAGCCCTCTGAGGCCCTGTCAGAGAGAGAGGCATCTTTATCCCCATCCGACAGATGAGGAGACTGAGGTGTTGAGATGATGCTCCCTGCCCATTGGAACTGACAGAGAAGAGGCTGCAAGTGCTGTTCTGTGCAAAGCACGGTGGCACCCAGTGAGGGCCCCGTGAGTGTCAGCATCACTGGTGATGACGAAAACGACCAGAGGCCAAACCTGGGTGATCTGAACTGTGTGCTCTTCCCACCCGTACCCGGCCATCCTTCCTAGGTACACCGTCTGCACGAGCCCCAGGCTTCAGCTCTGACTACAGTATTTCCAAAGACAGCCTCAGATTCCGTGGCTGGATTCCCTGGTACGATTGGCCCCTGACCAGCATCTTCCTCAGGCTGGGCAGCCAACACGTGCCAGAGAGAGGAAGACACCCTCTATGCAGCTCAGGCACACCAGGTGGGTCAGGGAGGCTTGAAAACATTTGAACGGACAGGGAGCCTGCAGAAAAGTCCACAGAGTGATCTGTCACCTCTGGCTGTGGGTGGTGGCCAGCAGATGACAGAAAGGTTGCCAGTGGGAGCCTCTGATACCCTGGGTTGAAGAGCATACTCAAGTTTCGAAAAAAGAAAAGTTAGAAGAATGCTGTTCGAAGATAGTTGGCAGTATGAGGGGGAAGTGTATTTCTTCTCTAATAGAACCTCTGGGAAGGCCCTGGAACCTCCTGCCCAACCGGACTGACTGTCCCTTGTGCTTCCAAGTGACTGGTCATACACGCACCTGGACGGCAATAATCTGAAGACGCTACCACCGTTTACATACCTGCTAGGTGACAGGAAACACCAGCTTCCGGGTGGTCGTGGAGTCCTCTCAGGAGCTTGTCTGAGGAGTCAAACCTGTAGGAAGAGATCTTGCATGCCTTCAGTGAACGAAGCTGGGGCAGCGTTCCCCCCACCAGGCTGCAGCCTCAGCTTCCCTTCGGGAGCACATCCACACACCTGATCCTGTCTAGAGATTTCTGACCACCCTTCCAGGCATTTTCATGGACGACAGACCAGTTTTAAACTTTACAGTCCTGTAGTAGGATACCTCCATAGCCACACCACCGTTAATTTTTAAATGTCTCTGATCTACCAGATGGCAAAAGTCTTAAACATTTAGATCTGATATATTTAAAAGGTATGATAAAGTTCATAATGCAGTAACTTAAAGGATTTTCAATCCGACGTCATCTTGCCCAGGAAGGTCTTTAAGAATTTCTACTACATCTCTTTTCCTACTTGCAACTAGATTAAAAAAACCCTGAAGTTTTCCCCTGCTTTCTGCCAGGTTGGTGGGGAGGGCCAAAAACCATGAAATTGTTTATAGAAAATATTCAAAATAGCACACAGAGGAAATGACTTTTTTTTTAAATGAACAATATTAGAATACCATAAAACAGGTATGCAAATCTATGCAATGACAGAACCTGAAACAAATTCTCAAATGAGAAAAGGCAGCAAGAACCAGTAGGCATTCATTTTCAACAAGACCTTCAAAGAAACATATAGATTTACCAGATGTGCAGGGGGAAAAGGCTGAGGCCTCTAAACTGAACCCACAGTCCAGTGGTCACCAAAGTTGGCTCTGCACTAGAATTGCCAGAGAAATCTTTTAAAGAATACAGACTCCTAGGCCACAGTGCAAATAGCACAGCCTCGCAGCATATCACTCTGGCCCTGGGAGTCGAGGTTTTCACCAAGCCTTCCAGAGCCCAGCCTGCATCTGGTTTTGCACCACTGATCCCTGGTGAGCATGCAGAAACCAGTACCTCTGCTCACCAGTTCGTTATAAAACTTGGCTTCTTCCAATTTAGAACTATGCCAGACTGTCAGTCCTCAGAGGGGAAAGATTGTTAGGACTTTCTTAACCAGCCCAAAGATAAATCTATTATGAAACAAAGCCAATCCTATCTCACCTACGTGATTTACTCACTTGGTTGCCTGTTTCCTTCTCTTAGTTTGATCAAAAAAAGGCTCTGCCCGTTTATTTTGTAGGAGAACACCCTTTTAACTTAAAAATGGAAAATTAGGGGTGCCTGGGTGGCTCAGTGGCTTAAAGCCTTGCCTTCGGCTCAGGTCATGATCCCAGGGTCCTGGGATCAAGTCCTGCATCAGGCTCTCAGCTCAGCAGGGAGCCTGCTTCCCTCTCCCTCTCTCTCTGCCTGCCTCTCCGCCTACTTGTGATCTCTGCCAAATAAATAAATAAAATCTTTTTTAAAAATTGAAAAATTAAGATCATTTTAGACAACTAAGTTTTTAAAATAACCCATCGCAATTCAGGAAAAAGCCTGAAGGAGGGTTAAAACTGGAGGTAAGTAGGATTTCTGAAGCAACCAGAGAGTTTGTTTTGCATGTATAAACACTTCACGAATCATCTCATGGCCCAGCCCTCTTCTCCAAATACCCAACATCTACCATGGTGCTTTAGATTATTGGGTAGCCTCCAAAGGCCTGTATTAGTCGCTGCTGTTGTTGTTGTTTTTAAAGCACTTTAAAAAACATTGAACCAAGAGAGTAAAATCCTTCTGGATGATTCTTCCTTTGCTCTTACACATCTCACCAACGGACAATACCAATTTATGAATTCAGAGAGGCGGGAGCTCTCTCCTGCTTCACAAGAAAGGGTGCACATGACATGAAGTACGCAAACCAGGCAGTGGAGTAGCTTAGCTTCATTGTCAAAATATTCAAATTATCACTAAAAGAAAGCAATTCCTTTCTGAACCCAACAATACTCCTTGGCCTCCGAGGGCTCACACAGGAGCTTATTCTTAAGCTGTTCAATGTAAGCAGCACCAGTGAAAGAGGAGAACTCTGGCAGGGAGGAGGCCAAGTTCCTCCTCCTCTCCCACCTGCCATCTCAGACCAGTAACGCTCCCAGAGTTAACAATGCAACAGAGAACCTGCAAGCATGCGTGGCCCTGGGGAAAACCGCGCACTGTGCAACAGTGTAGCCAAGCAGAGAAGAGAGGGGGAAAAGAACACATCTAAGTTTGACAGGACGCTCTTTGCACACTGCATTTCAGGTTAGAATTCAGATTTTCAGAATCAGAAGAAAAGGTTTTAATCTTTCAAATGTAAACATATACAAATATGTACATATATATGTGTATATATGTGTGTGTGTGTGTACATGTGTGTATATAATCTTTGTTATATACATATATAGGTGTTATAGGGTCATTTTTGCCATACACATATATGGATATGTATATCCATATATAGATACATATGGATATATATATATATATATGGCAAAAATGACCCTATAACATTAAACTCTCCTAAATACACGTATTTCTGAGCTCCAGAGTAGCAAGAAAAGTCACATTTTTCTAGGAATGAGGATTGGCACACAGTAAACAGATTAGAGTTAATTGTTTAAGAGGGAGAATTTGCAGGGGAATGATCTGTTTGTGTTTGCTCATTCACTGATGACAAACAGCGAAATCTCCTAAATCTAGAGCATATGGTTTCTAGAATGCATCTTTTCGGGCACAGTCCATCTTTCGAGGCAACTGCTTCTGAGGGCCACATTTAAGAATATATCCTTTTCTCTTTGAAGGTACTGGTTCAGCTGCCTGCTGGGCATGCACCGAAACCCAAATTAAACAAAGGGATTTCCCTCCAGCTTCAGCTCATTCACTTCTGGCTACTCCTGAGTTTTCTTAAGTCAATTCTTCAAACTGACTTTTTTATTTCTAATGATCTGAGTGGGAAAGAGTTGGGCAAGCTCCACATGCTGGGATTTCTTCCTCCTCTAGCTTGAAGATGGGTAAGGCTTGTGTTTGAAAAGCTTTTCAAATGAGTTTTTTAATTTATTCTATTTTCTGAAGACTGTAATTCCAGACGAAAAGGAGCCCACTAGATACAGGAGATAACAGACACCCCACTCTTACTTTGCTGAGTAAACAATGAGATTATTCCCCTGAAGTAGAGACTTTAAGTGGGATATTCACATTTATCTCAAAACAACAAAATCAGTTTAAAGAGGTCACGGAGGAGTGAGCTGCAAAGGGTCCCTCAAAAATTGAATACCTGTGCAGGTCTGACAGCTGGCCATCTACCTTCACACACGATCGCTGGGGACCCCACTCGTGACTCAGGCTTTCAACTCCTCCTTGAAATCAGAGGCCTCCTCAATCTCCATCTTCAATCCTGAACTTTCTTGCAAATTCCAGATGAATCCAGCTGCCACCTCTCTGCTTGGATATCTCACAGCCCTGAAAATCGCCTCTTCTAAAGCATGGGCCCCTCCAGCAATACCAGTTTTAGCCACTGGCTCCACTAGGTACCAGTTCCTAATATATCCTGGATGCTCACAGGTTGTGGCCATTTTAATCACTTAACACACCCTTAACAACCATATGAGTAGGTGCTATTAGCCCCATTTTACTGATGGAGAAACTGAGGCTTAGAAGTACTCTGCCCGTAGGCACGTGACCAGCAGGCAGTGGAGTTGGCATCCAGATCCCTGGTGGGAGCGGCCATGTTACCAATAGGGCAATCTCTCCACTGTGTCACTCCCCAGACTCTCCCAAGTCAGAAACTCTGGGGTCACACTAGATTTTTCTCACTGACTCAGCTATACGGATTCTGCGAGTGTACCGGCCCCCTCTTTCCGTAACTTCCGTAGTCCCCACTGTTTGGGCTGTGTTTTGCCTTCTTCACAGCCTCCACATCAGCATGGCAGGACGACTCTGGAATTCTGCTCCATTTGTCCTCCCAACAGCTTCTCTTTCTAGCTCGTTTAAAACAGGAGGCAGGCTTTCTCATTCCTTATGTTTGAGCCCAGATGACCGCGGAGACAGTCTGTCCTTGTTAACCTCTAAACCCCATGAGGAGATTCTGTCCAACCCCCAAGATGGAAGAAAGAGAGGGTGCCCACGAAGGGGAGAGAAAGCACCTCTCCGGCCCTTGCACAGCTCTCTCTCCCAGGACAGTGGGCACAGCCCTTGGGGAGGACAGGGTGTGGGCCGTGCTCTGGGAAACCCACACCCAGGGCGAGGTTTTCAACCTCCACTCAGGTCCTGAGGCAGAGAGCTGCAGAGCCCAGTGCTGGGACACACAGAAGGGCCACGCCAGACCTTCACCTGGCAGGTGCCGTGGAATTCTCTGGGTTTAAGGTCATACCCCATGAAGAAAAGGGAGAGAGATGAAATGAAATTTCCCTGTAGGTTAGCAGAATGGAGGCTGGACTCTGAATCAGTCACAGGGAATAAAAAAGGAAGACTTCCTGCATACTTCAAGTTGTGTGGTGAGGTTCAGACTTGGGGGGGGGGGGTGTTGGTTCTGGAAGGTTCCAAGAACCTTAGCCTCCTACTCCATATGCATCTGTGCTACTGGCTAGCCTCAACTGCTACAACTGGTGCCAGACTGTTTTTCAAAAAAGGCCATCCCCTGTTGCAGAGAGGAGTGCGTCTATGCAGAGGCTCTGGTGACCTGGGGGCAGTCCTGTGCTCACAGCCCCGGGGCAGAGAGAGGAGGAAGGAAGGAAACCCGCACAGATGTGGAGAGTTTACTCACAAGATTAACTCCTCTGATTCCTATGCAAACACCTAGAAAGGGAGAAACACAGAAAGCTGTCTTTAGGGCCTTTATCTTAGACTGTGAGTTGCTTGAAAACCAAAAAAAGTAAGGATGTCGACCAGGACAAGGAGAGAGGGAGGCCAGTGCAGCTGGGCTCAGACAGGACACTCCTCTTCCCAAGCCTGGCCGGGACTCCGGGGCAGGGCGCTGGGACAGCGAGAGGGTCAGCTCATTTCCATGTGAAGGAAATGAGAGTGTGCAGCAAACTGACAAGCTCAGGGAAGAGGAGAGTCCTACGCTAGGAGAGAGGATGTGAGTCCTTCACGTGACAAATTTGTTCAGTCAAAGATGTTGCAGTAACGGGAGGTCCTTGTGGCACCAAATGAAACAATGAAGAGGGGCTCATACCTTGAGGCCAGTCACACATACTCAAAGCCAACCCCATTTCAGTCCTGTGGCTAACTATTGGAGGCCTTCGGAAGAGACTTCCAAAAGCCCTGAGGAAAACTGGACAGGGATCCAGACAAGCTCGGCTCTCCCAGCCATTCTGCAGAGATCAGAATGTTCAGAACAGCGAGCCCTGGCCGGAAGAGCTTCAGATGGACAAGAATCAGCAACCAGGGAATCCCATTCTCCTGCCACCCAGGCACCGAGTCTGCCCAGCAATGGGGCACATCTGGTGGGAAGATGGAACTGGGAGAGGAGGCTTTCCCTGAGGAGCAGGTGCCCTGTCACAGAGGCAGAGCAGGCCAATGCAGTGCCCTCTCCCTGCTTTGGTTGTTGGGAAGATGAGTATTTCGTAGGAAACTGGACCTGAGAAGAGAACTCACGGGCAGTGAACGTGGAGGCGAGGGTGTATTGGGCAAGCAGGCCACGGTTTGGGAAAGCAAAGCAACCACAGCGTAGAACCACTCTGGCCTCATAAGGATCTGGCCTCTGTTGACACTTGCTTCCCTTCTGATGCCAGATAGGTGAGGTATAGAAGGGAAGAGAGAAGCGAGCAGCTCATGAACATTCGCATGGCCTGTCCCCAATCTCTGTCACCCAACACGGGCACCACGTGCAGGAGACTACTTTCCAGGCTGTGGTGCCTAAAAATTTTCTAGGACAAGTGTGCAGAGGTGTGCTGGAGGACGAGGCCAAACCCATCTTATTGGCCAAAATTCAATTTTCATGTGGCCTAACTTAAACCTGAGACTGGCCTGGTGAGTAAGGAGCTTGAATCTGTGAGGTCAGAGCAGAGGGCTTTCTACAGACTGGACCCTGAGGTCTAGTTGGACTCCTCAGGGTCTTTCTGGAGTGGTTCCCTTTCCTTCTTATCACAGTGCTGCTGTCAGAGGGATTCTTGTAACATGCAAATATGCCCCTGTTCCTTGGTTCTTGGGGATTTCTCCGCCTTCCCATTAGTTTCTGCCAGTGGCAAGCAAGAGTCCTGACTCATCAGAAGCACCAAACGTTTGCCATCAGGAGACAATGTGCTCAGGTTTATGTTACAGAAGGAGACCTCAGACAGCAGACATAAGGGCTATGCTCCCAGACTGATCCAGTGTGTATTTTAGAATCAGTATGATCATAATTACTTTGGGGGGGGGAACAACCCAAAAAAAGTGCACAAAAAGAATAAATGCAGTAACTGTGCCCTGAAGTTTGTTCATAAAATGAACTGTTTGCAGGGAGTTCTCAATCTTCCCTGAGCCAGAGCTCACCACACTCTCACGGTGCTCTTACAGAGTTGACAATACAGGGCAAGGAGAACCATTTTAAGGAAACAACATAAAACAATGATCATCTTAATGTGGTTCTAATTTACATGTTGATTGTGAGTGTGTCTGTTTTATGAATCACTTTTAATTCCTGCGCTCCAACAAAAAGGAAAAAATTACCTTGGTAAACACCACATAATGGATCAATTAAATGACTCCCCAAATAAAGTTCACTTCATTAGAGTATAAACATGCATAGCTCCTAGTGCTATTTTAAACACGCTGGTAGAGAAGTGTGCTTTATTTACTAATTTTAACAAGATTCAATACCATCCGATATGATGAAGACCCCCTTCCTGCCGTCAACTCCCTTCATCTCTAAACTGCCTTCATTTTTAGCCTTTTGTTTGTTCAGGGAGTCAGAAAATAAAGACATTTTAATGATAATTCTTACATGACAACTTTTCTTACGCAGGAGTGGTGTAAGAATGTGTCTTCCTTTGCCTTATTCCACTGTATTCCAGTGCCGTGTAACAGTATCGTGTAATAGTATCGCTGTGCTGTACATAACAAGATCATGTTTAACTAGAGACAACGATCACGATGGTGCCTGGCACAGAATGGTCTTCCAGGTATCATAAAGTGGCCTAAAGGACGTACAGAAGTGATTCTGGCACTCTGGGATTTTGCTAAATATTTCTCTTTGAATATGATGGTTGGACTAGTTTCAATTAGAATCATTTGGAGAACAGGAATTTAAACACACACCCCCATGTATCTAATATTCTCTTCACTCTGGTTTTCCAACTCGGGCAGCCGTGAATAACCTTCTAGAAGTCAGCCCCCAGAGCAAAGTAAGTTGGAACGTGACTTATCTAGTGAAAGGCTTAGGGGAAAAAAAATTTCAAGTGTAAGATGTAATATAAGAAAACTTACACAGAACACTGGAATTAAAAAAAAAAAATGGCATATTACAGTCAAGGACATTTTGTAAAAAAGAAAAAAAAAAGGCATGGAGAGAGGCCAAGAATTAAGGTTAAGCAACCGTTAGCACTGAAGGTCCAAATCCAGGGGAGGGTGGCGTGAGGTGAGGAAGGCACGGGCTTCTTAAACAGAGAGCTAATACATGTTACAGGGGAAAAAACATCAACATGTTGGATACGAAATTTAAGGCTGGAATTAGAGGTTGCTATTTTGAAATAGGTGGTTAAAACAAATTATAATCTCCATATGTATGGTGGAAAATGATCATAAATAAAAAATTCTGATAAATATGGAGTATCCTGCCAACCATAAGTCCTCTCAGATAAACACTGGATTTAGAGGCCCACTTTTTCCCCATTTCATAACTTTCAGAGATTTGGACAGAAGAGATGAAAACTGAGAATCACCTCATATTATGGTCTTATGAGGATGATTGAGAAACTGAACTATAACATATCTAGCAGACTCACTATGATTCTAAATGGAGGATAATGCTCCCAAATTTTCCCTTAGTATTTTATGTTTTTTTCAGGATCATTTTAAAACATCTTTTTAAAATGTAAGAGAGGGAGCTCATAAATTTCCAGTAAACAAGTCATGCTAAATAAAAATCAGCTGTATAATAATCCCTTATTTCTAAATGAAAATAAATATCAATGACAGTTCTTCACATATTTTCTTGATTTTTTTCCTAAAGAGTGAAAAACAGGCTTTTCTATCCCTCAACCCTATTTTTCCTTCAAAGCCTGAAGTTCCTCAAATGAAGATTCTCTGAGAGCGAGCATTTTCTGGAACATAACCCCCTCTACTGTGGGAAAGGTGGAAGGCTTTGGTGTGTGCCAAACCAGAGGAAAGAACAAGAATACAGACTCACGCCTGAGTGCAGGAGAGCAGACGGGGCAGAAGTCTGCTGGCTCGGCAGAGACATACTTACCTTTGTCAGTCTGAGGTACAGAGGACTGTTCGATGTGACGTGAAACAGAGGCCACATCAGACGTGAAAGCAACCCTAGAGCGAGGGGGGAAAGAATCAAAAGGTTAAAAAAAAAAAAAAAAGGCACTGAGAAAAACCACATCCCTGCTCTGTAAGAGACACTGATATACAGAATATGAGTTCAGGAATGCCAAGATCAAAAAGTTCTCCCCGTCGACATGCCCTAGCGCCATATCCCTACATTCCAGAGACCCGCCTTCAAGTTCTGGCGGCAGTCGTCCTTTGAGAGGGGCCGGGCAGTGGTGTGGGGAAGGGCATGGGCCTCCGTGTCCGAAGGCCGACATTCCCAGGTGCCCCTGGAGCCACTCAGAAACCTCACACAATCTGTTCGGTCTCCCTCGGCCTCGGCTTCCCGCCTGTCACATGAAGACAACAATCGTACCTACGGCCCAGGAGTCTTTCGAGGATTAAATAAATTACTTTGAGTAAAGGGCTTTGCTCGGGTATCTGGGAAGCAAGGAGCCCTTGTGGATTTGCAATTATTTTCCAGAGACCCCAGTTCAAGTACAAATACCTCACAGCCTCAGGCAGAAATCAGGTGACTATCAGAATCTTTTAAAAAGTGTCAAACACGAACACTATCCTTTGGGAAAGGGAAACCAGTCCCTGAGCAGGGTTGAAGGTGAAGTGGGGGTGGGGGGGGAGATTCTAAGGAGCAAGAAAGGATCATTCAAAGGCCCCAAACACACACAGGCAAACAAAAACCAAACACACAACCAAAAAACCAAAACAAACAAAACTCGCTTCACTCCTGTTCCCCACCCCCCCACCAAAGACAAGGCTACTGTGAGAAAAGAGGTCTGAGGCAGAACTTGTTGACAGTAAGCACACCCAATGAAGGTAATTTTAAATCTGTATTTCAGAACAGTCTTTCCTGTAATTCAATCTAATGAATTAGGAGGATGTTTCCCTTGCAATGACTAGATAAGCCTGTAGTAGGGCTGCTTTTTTTGCTCAGTCTGGATGGACGGGAAGCCATCTGAGAGGGAAGTATCTGGTGTCTTTTTACTAGGAAGTTTGATGATGGAGATAAACACACAACGCAAACACAAACATGTCGTATATGTTGATTCCCAGGCCTGTTGTGAAGGTCTGACTCTCAAACCTTTTGAAATGATTCTTCTTGGGGACTCTAGCAGTCTTCGGTCCGAGACGAGGCTTTTTTTTACAGAGGATCATGGAGCTGGAGTTATCTGATTCAACAGGCATAGCAAGAACACAGCTTTTTAACCGAAGTTACTTCCTTGGCCTGTATGTAGTTCCTTCTATCAATCTAGACAAAGATATGCCTTGCTGCGAAAATGAAAAAGTGTAGTTTGATTTCCTACACTTCCTTCCACCCTTCACCCCTCCCTACTTTGGTATGATGTCACATGAAATTACTTCCAGAAACGGAGAGTAGAGCAGCCAAATCATAAAACCTAAGTGCTATGCTTACTGCCTTCTTATCTGCAAGTTAATACTTCTGGGGGTGAGAGTGTATCGATGATCAAGGCCATGGTAATTTTCCTATTTCATAAGAAATCTGAAATCTCAGCAGAATCGCAAACTGCTGAATCGACCACATTTGTATGACCCACACAAACACCCCAATCCTATACAAGATTCCTACCAAAGCTCACACACTTGCAAACCTGTATTTTATACCGCACCCTTACCTTCAATCAAAAACAGACAACCAAACAGATTTCTTCAAAAATAATCTTGGTGGTAAAAACAAAAATATCACGAAGGGTAAAATATTAGCCAGTTACTGTACTTCTGTGCTTCCTTACCCCCTTTACTAAAATTTTCCATTATGATTTTAAGATGTTGTTTCCCAAAGAATGTTGACAACTATTTCCCACTTAAAGCTGTGGTTTAAAAAGAAATAGGCTTTAACTTGAAAAGAGCCCCAAACTGGGCTTGTTCTAGGGTCCTGTGAAATCATAGTAGTTCATCCTTTAGATTCAAAATTTCCCTTCTTTTCACTGACGAGTGAAGGTTTTGCTTCTTTTGATAAGGGGCTCATAGCAGTGGTAAATCTGGTTAAAGAAATTGTCAAAGGGTGTTTTGTTTTGCATTATTTAACACTACATCATAGAAATAAATCACGAAAATGGATGCTTTCTCCATCACAATCACTAATTCCGGCCCAGTGAAAGTCCACAGAACTCTAAATATAAAGCTTTTCTCGTCTAGCTGGAAATATCTAAACACTGTGTTGAGATTTAATTTTAGGAAAGAATACTGGAGAACAGAGCTTAGATTTTAAAAGGACAAAGCTATCCACTTTTTTATGCCTCCTGTTCAGAGGCTGATGGGCTGCTCAACAAACTTGCCAAATAAAAAAAAAAATGTTTAATAATTCTCCATAAAGAATAGATTTTAAAAAGCTATAGCACCAATCAGGTAACAATAGATCAATCAGGTTTTCCTAAAATGTAGTATTTGCAGTTGAAGCCTGGATAAGTAATTACATTCAAAGTAATGTACAGGGAGCTATCAATCCCCATTCATGCTGCTCGCATTCACCGAGCCAGGAGCTTTGCTGGGCTTGGAGATATAAAAATGAATCCGCCACAGCTGCTTTACTTCCAGCTAAAAGAATACACCTAAACAAAGAGCTACAGGGTAGTGTGTTAAGTGCTATAATAGAGGTGTGCACAAAGGGCTTGGGGCCAAAGGAAGAAGCTATAAATTCTTCCTGGGAAATCAAGCAAGTGAGGGGTGATGTTTCCTTGCGATAAACTCAAGACTTTTTCCTTACTATGTTCTCAAAAGTAAGTTAGTAATTTTAAGATTTATGAACTGTGTTAATGTCAAGTGCTATACTGGTCTCTTTGCCAGTTTCATTCACGCTTGGCATAGCCTTCAGTTACGACATCCCAAGAATATAAGTTTTTAAAAATAAACATATTACAATATTCCCATACAACACACGCTATCCAGAGCGGCAGGAAGAGCTCCCATGAGTGACATTCAGATACAATGTTCAAAGATGTTTTGAAACATAAATGAGTGACATTCTTGACACTTAGTAAAGTTACATTAATAATGCTTACTTTAAGTATCAATTTTTTCCTTTTTCTTCTTAATGCAAAAATAAAAGAATCACTTGATTATATCATGGTTCATATTTGTCTTTCTCTACTTCTGTGTTTAAAATAGAAGGAGGGTGTTGAATCAACTTCTACTTAGCATCATTTATTATGCATACCATATTCCTACTTATAACACAGTTGTGACAGAACCTCCATTGTTCATTACACACTAGCCCCAAACTTGAGTCATTCTAATGTAAGCATGAGAAACCACCGTCTCCTTTGGGGTGAATTTCCAAATTCCTCTGTGTTAAATTGAGGTCTAATTTTCCCTGTGCCTGGTTTTCACAAGAAGGCCCATTCCACCCCATGTGCTCCTTTTCAGCTGTCAATAAACAGAGGCAGTGAATTCCCCCACAGCTTCACAAAGCTAGTTAGGCAGAGCCATTCATTCCTTCAGGAAAACAGGGCATTGATTTCAGCGAGTTCCCAGGGAGCAGCTGCAACAAAGAGATCAAAGGCCCACCTCTCTTTCCCTCCACTGCTTCCATCAGGCCGGGCCCAGACAAACAGGCACAGGTTTCCTTGAGACAAGGAGAGGGCCCGGCAGACCACCTCATGGTTCCATTCAAATTCATCCGTTTCCTACATTCCAGGGACAGTCCAGAATGCTAACCATGACAAACCAGCACAATCGGCCGGCATAATATACTGCTCGCTAGTTCATCCAAGGTCAGAGGGAGAAAACAAGCACCCAGGGAAGTCCTCCACTTCTAGGGCCTGCTGGGCCTCAATGGCCCCCTGACATTCCATAAATAAACTTCCCCGGCTCACTCTCCCTTTCTTTTTGCGTCCTGCAATCCCGGGAGCAATGGTCTCACTTAATCTGCAATTTCTTTCGTGTCACTGTACCCAAACGCTCGGGACACTTTCTTCTCAACCCTGATAGTTCTAATGATGATAGGAGCATGGCGATGGGGGCAGCCCTTCTCCGTTCTCAGCCGGCACACTACCATCACAGGATGAATTTACGGCGGCAATTGCTAGGACTTCCTTCAAGGCTTGATCTCCAGGGAAGGCCACACAAACTGGAGTCAATTCTCGTAGATTCTGTTTGGGGAACAAAAATGTCCACGGAGATAGGACTGTCAGCTTTTGCTGTGAGCCAGGTAATCACCCAAACTGGCAATCCAGACCCCTAACTGACAGTCTGTGCCTGAATGAGCTGTGTGAGCTCTGTGGGAGTGAGGAGGTTTAGCGGGGGGAGGGGCGCACCAGGGGCTAGGAAAGAAGATGGATTCTCCAGACCGGTTACCTACGCTGAACGGATCTGACCAAAAGGTTTCTAAGGTCTCCCCAGAATTCTGAGCTGCTGCTTTGACACAACCTTCAAGAACGCCTGTAAGAAACTGTTTATTTTATTGTGCTCCATTCACTTCTGTCACTAATCCTGAGGAAACATGGGAGTGGATGGGTTAAATTTGAAAATTCCTAAACCAAAAAGAAAATAAACAATATTGGAATGAAAGGTATGGAGAATTCATTCTTTGACACAGAACACAACCTTCCCACGTGCCCATCTTACGAGCTTCAGTACGACCTGGGGGATCCATTCACTGATTATTCACTCGGACTGCCAAAGATGCCATTTTGTACATGGTACCAAACAGCCCTCAAGGAGAAGACTTTCACTTATTCTCAAGTCTGAACAGAAATGAGCTTAGAAAATACAGAAGTCTATATGGCATGGGAAAGGTAGCTTCCCAGTAGACACAGTGTGACAGTTATATTAGGAGCCTCAAAGCTGACTCTGGCACTGATCCACTTTGGACCTCTCTGTCTTTCTACTCTTCCAAAATGGAGACAGAAATATCTGTCAAGAATTCCTTTACAAGGTATTGTGAAATAACCATTCCTCAAAAACAAAGTATCTCATCGAAGAACGCTAGGCTTAGGAGTAGAACTTCCTTACATAATAGATGACTCTAATTCAACAGAGCTGCTCTGGAAACTCACTAGTTTCTATAAATCAAACCATTTTTTAAAAGCACTCAGAAAATTTACTACTTAAGGAAAGGCTATGGCAAATAATGAAATACACTCATCAATTCATTTATATACTCACTTGAATTTATATTCAAAAGCATTTATTCATTTATTTGTGGGGTTTTTAAAAAGATTTTAGTTATTTGTTAGAGAGAGTGAGTGAGAGTGCGCACAGCAGGGGGAGCGGCAGGTAGAGAGAGAAGCAGGCTCCCCTCTGAGCAGGGACCCCGATGCAGGACTCAATCCCACAACCCTGGAATCATGACCTGAGCTGAAGGCTGATGTTTAACCAACTGAGCCACCCAAATGTTCCTTTCAAAACCATTTAAAGCCCTGAAAAACAACAATTTCATCTTCACCACAACCACCTCAGATAGGTGGTTTTACTAGTTTCTATTTTTGAATGAGGAAAACAGACTTGAGAAGGGTAATAAACTGATTTGCCAAAGTCACAGAACTCATAAGCAGCAGAGCCCCTACTGTAAGTATTCTGTTTCTCAACCCCATGCAGAACCTAGCTACCATGTGTGCATATAATCATTCACTGACGGCTTTCACCGTGACTCTATTAAACAGTCTACCTCTAAGCCCAGCGCACTGCTCCACTCATCCAAAGACACAGTGCTTGCATAAGGAGGCTGGTGTTAGATCGATGCTGAAATTTTAGTGTCACCTTCTAGTAATTTTGTAAATTAAGCTAGTAATGATATTTTCAGACTCTCAGTTTCCTCATCTACAAAGGAGGAATAGTATCTTCCCAGATAGGATTTGGGAAGGATTAAATCAGATAGTTTGTATAAAGCCCCTAAAGCAATGTTAGCAAATTAATAAATACCTAGTCGTGGCAACTATTATCATTGGTGTTGAAAATCAAACCTACATGAAACTCGTTAAAAAGGGAAAAACAGGTTTCTTTTTCAAAAAAAAAAGACATCAGATGTAACTTTCAGCCTCTGGATTACACAGTTCTCTCGAGCACTAAAAATCTACCACTCGGGGGGCGCCTGGGTGGCTCAGTGGTTGGGCCGCTGCCTTCGGCTCAGGTCATGGTCTCGGGGACCTGGGATCGAGCCCCATCGCATCGCGCTCTCTGCTCAGCGGGGAGCCTGCTTCCTCCTCTCTCTCTGCCTGCCTCTCTGCCTGCTTGTGATCTCTCTCTGTCAAATAAATAAATAAAATCTTAAAAAAAAAAAAATCTACCACTCGGGTCTAATATCGGAAGGTGGACAACTGATAAGCCCAGATCAAACCGTCATAAAAGATACGCTACTTCCCAAAATAGAAACACTGACTAAACTGTCTTTCTTGAAAAGATGTCTGAGGAAACTCCCTGGTTTTTATAAAGCAGCAATGTGGTTTCTCTGTCCCATCAGCTTTGCTTCTTGCCATTTAACTGCTTACAGTAGGAATGTACGTCTGCTAGGCAGAAATTCACAGACAGTTGCCACATGAAAAGAAAAAATGCATGATAGGAATATTTTGTTGCATGGAGCTAGTGCTTCAAAGTTTTCAAAGATTACGTATGTTATCTCATTTGACCCTCATACTACTCACTAGAGTAGTACTCACTAGAAGAAAACAGATGAACGTTTTAGCACAAAGTGGCCGATCGTAAACAGCAAACTTTTTTTTTTTTCCTGGTCTCATTTTCCATAACACCCTATCAATAGTTGGTAGTATGTAGATGTTACAGTACAGAGTGTACAGATTACTGTGGGAAGACAGAGGCCACTAAGTCTGGGAAAGGCAGAGGCGGCTTTGGAGAGAAGGTGACATATACCCAAGCTTTGACCTAGTACAAAATCACGTCTAGTGATTGTCCCTAAGCTTGATGCAATTTTCTCTGAACTATGTCTTCCAGTGGTTTACTTCTCATGCACTGTTTCTGCTGATTTGCAAACTTAAATAGATCACCCCCTTAAAAAAACTCAAAAAAATTTTTTACCCAAGGCTTTGATATTAAAAGAGGCAGAGAGTTGAGGTTACTGTTGTTTGACTAAACACCACTTACAGCTCCTTCTAATTCTACAGTTCTGTGATTTTAAATTACTGCTCATTCTTATACTATATTACATACTATATAATACATCAGCTTAAAAGTACATGTTAATCTATAGTCTATTAACATTGAAAAAAAGTGTTTTTTTTCCTTCACTACTGTTTATCTCAGAAGTTAATCGTTGAGGGTACCTGGGTAGCTCAGTGGGTTAAAGCCTCTGCCTTCGGCACAGGTCATGATCCCAAGGTCCTGGGATTGAGCCCTGCATGGGCTCTCTGCTCGGCGGGGAGCCTCCTTCCCCCACCCCCTGCCTGCCTCTCTGCCTACTTGTGATTTCTGTCTCTCAAATAAATAATTAAAATCTTTTTGAAAAAAATTTTTAAAAAGAAGTTAATTATTGGGAAGAACCCTTAGAAATATTTAAGGGAGGGGTGTGTGGCTGGCTCAGTTGGTAGAGCATGTGACTCTTGATCTTGGTTTCCTGAACTGAAGCCCCACCTTGGATATAGAGATTACTTAAAGAAAAACAAACAAAACAAAACAAAACAAAAAACACTAAAGAATATCTAAGGGAACATGCTAAAGAAATTCATCACTAAAGAAATTCAGCCCACAGCAGGGCAAGTCTGATGGCTATTTCCTTCCGATGAAGGGCTAAGAGTTGCCTTTTCGTAACCATCTATATTATCTTCTCCAACATGAAATAAACACGTTTTTTAACAAAAGGCATTCAGATATTTGAAGATGATTTTGACAATCCTTTACCTAGAGCTATTATTTTGAGACTGTTGCTCTCTTCCAATATAGGCACAAAGTGCTATAAATTTCCCTCGAAGCCCTGCTATAGTTGCATTCTAGTTATTTGGAAGTATGTTTTTATTTTCAATAAGATAACAATACTTCTAATTTCCCTTTTCTTTTTTTTTTTTGTTTTTTTGTTTTTTTTGTTTTTGTTTTTGGGTTTTTTTTTTTGTCAAAGGGGTTATTTGGTAAAATTCACCAGCACAACCATTTGGGTCTGGTGGTTTTTCCGTTTCTGAGGAGTTGTTCTTGTTTTTTGTTTTTGTTTTTACTACTAACTTGATTTAATAGATAAAAGATAATTCAGGTAATCTATTTCTCCTTGAGACAGTTTTAGTAGTTTGTATGTTATCTTTCTAGACATTGTTTCATTTTATCTGTTATCAAATTTGTGAGCAGAGACTGACTGTAGCATTCCCTTAATCACCCTATAATACCCATGAGATCAGTAGTTATGAGCCCTCTTTCATTCCTGACATTGGTAATTTATGCCTTCTGTTTTCTTTGGTTAAATTGGTCATGATGAGTCCTGATGAGTTTACCATTTTTATCATTATAAAAGAACAATCTTTATACCTGGCAATATTTTTTGCTCCAATTTCTACTTCCAGTTACTCCAAGTTTAAAAATAATTAGTACTAAAATTCACATTGCTTTCCATCCCTTACCTTATAACCCAATTGTCCTTTGGTATATGAAGTGCATCTTTTTGCAGGCAGTATACAGCTAATCTATTTTCTTCTTTTAAAAAAAAAAAAATCTAAGCTGCCATTCATTGCCTTTTAACTAGAGTGCTTACATCATTTATACTTAATATGATTATTGATGCAGTTAGGTTGAAATGTACATCTTGCTATCCATTTGTTCTCCATTTCCCTTTTCCTTTTTCTCCTGCATTCTTTGGACTATTTTTTCTTTTTATTTTTTAAAAAACATTTTATTTATTTATTTGACAGACAAGAGATCACAAGTAGGAAGAGGCAGGCAAAGGGGGAGGGAGAAGCAGGCTCCCCGCTGAGCAGACAGTCCATTGCAGGGCTCGATCCCAGGACCCTGGGATCATGACCTGAGCCAAAGGCAGAGGCTCAAGCCACTGAGCCACCCAGGCATTTCTGGACTATTTTTTCTGATTTAATTTTATCTCCTTTGGCTTATACTCTTTCTTTTGGGGTCTTGGTGGTTGATTTAAAGTTTCTTATTATATTCTTTTTTTTTTTAATTAAATTTATTTATTTTCAGCATAACAGTATTCATTATTTTTGCACCACACCCAGTGCTCCATGCAATCCGTGCCCTCTATAATACCCACCACCTGGTACCCCAACCTCCCACCCCCCCACCACTTCATTCCCCTCAGATTGTTTTTCAGAGTCCATAGTCTCTCATGGTTCACCTCCCCTTCCAATTTCCCCCAACTCCCTTCTCCTCTCTAACTCCCCATGTCCTCCATGATATTTGTTATGCTCCACAAGTAAGTGAAACCATATGATAATTGACTCTCTCTGCTTGACTTATTTCACTCAGCATAATCTTTTCCAGTCCCATCCATGTTGCTACAAAAGTTGGATATTCATCCTTTCTGATGGAGGCATAATACTCCATTGTATATATGGACCACATTTTCCTTATCCATTTGTCTGTTGAAGGGCAGAAAGATTCCCTTCTTTTTTTTTTTTTTAATAAACATATATTTTTATCCCAGGGGTACAGGTCTGTGAATCACCAGGTTTACACACTTCACAGCACTCACCAAAGCACATACCCTCCCCAATGTCCATAATCCCACCCCCTTCTCCCAAACCCCTGCCCCCCAGCAACCCTCAGTTTGTTTTGTGAGATTAAGAGTCACTTATGGTTTGTCTCCCTCCCATCCCATCTTGTTTCATTTATTCTTCTCCTACCCACTTAAGCCCCCATGTTGCATCACCACTTCCTCATATCAGGGAGATCATATGATAGTTGTCTTTCTCTGCTTGACTTATTTCGCTAAGCATGATACGCTCTAGTTCCATCCATGTTGTCGCAAATGGCAAGATTTCCTTTCTTTGGATGGCTGCATAGTATTCCATTGTGTATATATACCACATCTTCTTGATCCATTCATCTGTTGATGGACATTCTTATTATATTATTAACACAAGGTAACTTCAAGGGATATTACACCTTTCACATATAGTATAAAAACTTTAGGGGTTGGGGCGCCTGGGTGGCTCAGTGGGTTAAAGCTTCTGCCTTCATCTCAGGTCATGATCCCAGGGTCCTGGGATTGAGCCTCACATCTGGCTCTCTGCTCTGTGGGGAGCCTGCTTCCTCCTCTCTCTCTGCCTGCCTCTCTGCCTACCTGTGATGTCTGTCTGTCCAATAAATAAATAAGATCTTAAAAAAAAAAAACAAAAAAACAACTTTAGGGGCACCTGGGTGGCTCGGTCAGTTAAGTATCTGTCTTCGGCTCAGGTCATAATCCCAGAGTCCTGGGATTGAGCCCTGCATCAGGTTTCTTGCTCAGAGCGGAGTTTGTTTCTCCCTCTCCCTCTGCACCCTTCACCACTGTTTGTGCGTTCTCTCATGCTCTAAATAATAAAATCTTAAAAAAAAAAAAAAAACCTAATTACATTTCAATTTTTCCCATCTTGAACTTCAACTATTGTCATACATTTTATATGTTATAAACCCCAACTACATTGTTACTATTTTTGGTTAAAACAATCACCTTTTTAAAAAAAGATTTAAATAAATTTAAAAAAACTTATACATTTACTCAGAACTTTACTATCTCTGGTGTTCTTTTACTTTGATCTAATATTATTATCCTTCTTCCTAATGGCTTCCTTTAACATTTCTTATAGCGTGGGTTTAATGGTGAATTCTTTCATCTTTTGTATGCCTAAAGAAGCATTTTATTACCTTTTTTGAAAGACATTTTTATTAGCTATAATTTCTAGGTTGACAGTTTTTTCTTTCACTATATTGAAGAAGTTGCTACACTGTCTTCTCGATAGCATTTCTTTTGGTGAAAAGTCTACAGTTATTCTTTGTTCTTCTAAATTTATAGTGCCCTTGTTCTCTACTTTAGAATCTTTATTATTGGTTTTAAACTATTTGATTGTAATGTATGTTGGTATAATTTTCTTCATTTTTTGGTACTTGCTGGTATTTATTAAGCCTCTAAGATACGTGAACTTGTTGTTTCCATCAAATTTAGCAAACTTTCAGTCATTATTTCTTTAAATATTTATTCTGTTACCTTCCTCCTTTGGAGACTCCAATTATACATATATTTGGCTGACTGAAGTCCCACAGCCCATAGTGTTTTATTCTGTATAATTTCTACTGCTATATTGTCACGTTCACAAAGTCTTTCTGCAGTGTCTGGTCTGCTGCTAATCCTATCCAATTTATATTCCATTTCAGATGTTTATGTTGCCTCTAAACATTTAATTTGGACTTTTTTTTATATGCCTTTCATTATCTTTGTTTAGTAAAAATGTTTACTAAATATTAAAAAATCTGTTCACTAAACTATCTTTATTAAATATATCATCTCTGAGTCTATTTGTGTTGATTAATTTTTCTCTTCCCCATTGAATTTTCCTGTTTCTTGGGAGATCTGGTAAATTTTGATTGAATCCTAGATATTGCATACTTTACCTTGTTAGGTGCTGGATATCTTGTAGTTTTCTAAATATCCTTGAGCTTTGTTCTGGGATGAAGTTAAAACTACTAGAAACAATTTGACCTTTAAACGGAGAGTCTGCAAACTGTGGTCCACAAGTCAAATCTGGTCCACAGCCTATTTCAGTAAATGACGTTTTATTAGAATTTGGACATCCTCATTCATCTACATATTGTCTATGGCTGCTTTATCACTACAGTGGCAAAGCTTAGTAGGTGCAACAGAGATCATATGACCTACAAAGTCTAAAATATTTTCTATCTTACCCTTTACAAAAAAAGTTTATGATCACTCTAATGGCTTATTTTTAGGATTTTTGGGGGGTGGGTGGGAAGAATCAGAGCTTTAGTCTAGGGGAAATTTTCCTTCCCTACTGAGGCAATACTCTTCTAACTATTCCATTTTATGCCATTTATATTAAAAAGTTTTTCTATTCTTATGGGACACATTCTTCCCTGACCTGTGATCTACATTTTCCTTTCCAGTGGTTCTTTTCTCAACCTTTGGTAGTTCTTTTATACGTGTGCACTAATCAGCACTCAGCTGAACACTCCAGGGGAATGCTCTGATGACCTCCAAAGTGTTCTTTTTGTGTAACTCTCTCTTCTCTAGTATACTGTCCTACATATTTTAGCTGAAACTGCCTCCTTGAATTCCCAACTCTATTACCTTTCAGTGTGACCACTGAGCTGTGTTTGGGTTCCCCTTCTTACACTGTGGTCTTGGGCACATCACTTTTTTCCCTTCTCTCAGGGTTCAATCTTATGTTATTCATTGCCCAATGTCTGAAACCTGTTTTAAATATTTTATGGCCTTTTTTTGGTTTCATCTTGGTTTTTGGTTATTTAAGACAGGAGAATGAACCCAGTTCCTGTTACTACACCATGGGTAGAAGTCACAGAAGTCCTCTCAGTATGAATTCCTTACAATTGCATTAGTGTTTTATACTTATAAGTAAGTGCTGAAAAGTCTGCATTATTTCATTTCATCCTCTCTACATCAAAATGTAGAGATTACTTGAAAGCTCAAAAAATGCCAAAAGTTACTTGTTTGGGGTCACACTACAGGGCAGCCCATGTCTTAGTCATTTTCTCTTCCATAAAAGTATATAATTTTTCAGAATTTGGGATATATAACTAAATAATATGAGATGGTCTTCTCTAAAAAGTACACTGTAAAATAACTTATTAGTAGTACCTCAATTATAATATTGAGCAATATAGAATTAGATTGTTACTGAATATTATCAATGACCAGGTCTATCATCTCAGTTAATCCTTATAATCCTCATAGCTATTATTATTTCAGTCTTATAAAAGACAACCTGAGGCTAAGAAAGGCTCATTAATTTGCTCATAGTCATGTACTTACTGGCATCACAGTTGGAATTCAAGCCAGGCTACACTCATTCTAAAACTTGTGCTCTTCACCATGCTGTCTGCTCAATTTATAGCTCTTGAAAAGAGAGCTTTTGGAACTAAATTATGATAGAACACTCCAAATCTTCAGTAGCAAAATGACATTAGGAGCCATTTACTAAAAGTACCAAGATCTATTCACTTCTTCCTGAAGCTAATCAAACAAGCACTTAAAAAGAAAATGAGTATTCTTCAAAGAAATTTCAAACCTAGTTTTTTGCCCAGCAATACTTAGAAATATATAGATGATTGAGATTTTAGCTGCCTTTTAATCATGTCTAATCTAACTAGAGTTCTAAAATCAAGCATTCAAACCTCCTTATTGAATTATTTGGGAAAGCCTACAACTGATAAAACTCAGCTGGGCTTGAGCTCTAGCACCAGAATTTTCTTACCTCTAAGTATTGAAAACATATTCTTAAGATCTTATATTCTCTCATAACAAAGCTATACATACTTACTGTAGGAAATTCTGAAAATACACATTTCTTAATTGAATTATTCTTAGCATGTTAGATTCTCTAACATAGCCATAAGAAATGAACCCATTATCTTAAGCTTCCAATTATTTCCACTAAACACTTAATTATCATTTCTCTAACTACTTATGGAATTGCATTAATTCTAAGAGTTTTATAATTGATTTTCAGAACTGTATAGGTCTATCCATCACCTTGCCTGTAAGATTTTAGTGTGCGGTACCTGGATGGCTCAGTCAATTAAGTGACTGCCTAGGGCCCAGGTCCTGATCTCAGGGTCCTGGGATCAAGCCTCCCCCGCTCAGCAGAGGGTCTGCTCCTCCCTTTCTTTCTCCCTGTTTTTCTCCCACTGCTCATGTTTTGCACTCTCTCTCTCTCCCTCTCATAAATAAATAAAATCCTTAAAAAAAAAATTCAGTGTTATCTCATCCTCTAATAACTATACTTGTTACTTTTCTGTCTCACTGCCTGGCTAGATCTTATACTACCATGTTAGCAGACATCATGTTATGACTCTTGATTTTGATGGAAATGTTTGTGAGCTTTACTATTAATAAATGTACAGATGGTTCAAAATGAATGTTTTGTATCCATAATAAGTACTAGTCCTAAAAGATGACCAGGAGTGGGTGTTAAATGTTACTAAATGTCCTGTAGGACTAAAAAAAATTGTTGTACAGTGCATTTATGCATAAGATCTCCAAATACTGGATCATTTTTGTACTCTTAGGGTAAGTCCTATTTGGTCAGAGTAGATGTTTTTAAAATCTTATTTGCAGATTTTACATTTATTCTCATAACTGACAATATTTAAAAATTTTTGCATTGGCCATTACATTTTAATGAGGGTTATATAAGCCTCTTGAATATATCTATTTGATCTTTCTGAGCTGTGGAAGTCATGTAGCATGTAAGTAACTATTACATGAACATTAGGAAGAATTTATCAACCTGACAGGCAAACTAGGTCAAAATAACCTTTAGTGTTTTACACACTGAAGGTTTCAAAGTTTATTTATATAGAACTTTATATAGTATTCACTTAAAATGTTCTTATTCTCCCCCGTATCTGCTCTAATATATATATATATTTTAACTTTTCTGGTCACCTAGTATATGGGCAATTTTCTAAGTGTTCCAAAGGCATTATAGTATACAGCTATACCTACCTTTTGTCTAATGGTCTGTTAACAGTTAAAAGGACCCATGACAAGATAGGACGTATTTCTTTATTGCCACCACCAGTCAGAAAAATTGAAATCCAGTTGGCCTGGCTTGGACCCCATGCCCACCCCAGGACTAGAATAACAGAAGGAAAAGATACAAAGACAGCCCCAATTTGGGTCACTTAACCATCTTTGTGGTCAGGAGGTAACAAGAGAAATGCATGTTAGGCAAAGTCAGTAACTACTACACAATCCCTTTCCCCTAATCCACATCTGTCTTTCTGAATAAAACACACAAAGCTCCCTTCCTTGTGGAGTTCATCTTCAAAGGAAGGTCAGACAGACAAAATATAAATCAGACAGTGATTTAAAACTAAAGTACTGAAGAAATAAGGAGCACTAAGAAGGTAAGACAAGGAGAAATAGTGGCAATTCAAAACAGGCTGGTCAGGAAAAGCCTAAGTGTGACGACAATTTAGTAAAGATCTGAAGGAAGTAAGAAGCAAGCCTTAGGGCTTTTTGTAGCAACACTAGCTGCAAAACCCTGACTTGGAACAAGGATATTGGTATGGCTAAAGCAGTGAGTGAGGGGGAGCAGTAAAAGGTTAGGTCAGAAGTAATGGGGACCCATATTAAGATGATAAACCCCTAGAAAGAGAAGCACTGGCTAGAGTCATTAGAGCAGAATAGTAACATGATCAGAGTTAAGAGTTAAATAATTTATCTGGCTGCTGTTTGGAGAATAGATTATAGGGGAGAACGTATAAAAGCAGGGAGACCAGTAAGAAGGCTACTTTAATAAAAAAAACTGATGAAGGTTTGCCCCAGTATGAGAGTAGAAGAGGTAGTGAGAAGCAGTCCTCTTCTGGATACATTTAAGGTAGAGCTGATAGTATTTTCTGATAGCTAGATATGTAAAAGGTGAGAAAAAGAAGAAATGATAGTGGTGCCAAAGAGTCTGGCCTGAGAAAATGAAGGAATAGAATTACCATTTAGAGATTCGGAAGACTAAGGAAGAAGAAAGTCTGGCTGTTAGTGGAGAGGAACCTCATTGTGGACATGTTAGGTTTGATATGCCTATCAGACATTCAGCATCTGGATATTTAAATCTGGAGTTCTGGAGGGAGGTTCATACTGGAGATATAAATTTGGTAGTTACAAGCATATATGTGAATTAAAGTCATGAAACTGAATCAGCTTGGTTAGGGAGTGAATGTAGGCAGAGAAACAGTGCAGGAACTGCCCTGGGTCACCCAGTGTTTGGAAGTCAGGTCAATGAAGAGGTATTTGCATGGAAACTGATTTAAGTGGTCATAGTAACTGGTAGGCAGCTGGGAAAGTGTGAAGACTCAGAGCACTAGGGAGGAGTGTAACTGATGGGGTCAATTCTACTGATAGGTCCAGTAAGATGAAGACTGAGAACTGTCAGACTTGCAAGATGGAGGTCCTTGGTGACACTCGACACAGTGTTGGTAGAATGGTGAGATCAAGCCTGACTGAAATGGGATCAAGATAAATTGGACATAAAGACAGAAAAATTGTGTAAAAGGAAATGGAAATGAGATGGATTGGTAACTAGGAGGGATGGGAGTTAAATAATTATGTAAAGGAAGGGGGACATCCACAAAAGCTATACCAATACCCTTGAATAGGGGAAAGGAAAGAATCTAAGAACATAAGTACAAGAATAAGCCTTAGATGAGATTCGAGTTCACCCAGGGAGGAAAGAAGAGAAGGTAGAATGTAAGTTACAGGTCCATGTAGTTAGGTAGATATGATGATGGGTGCTTGTGGAAGTTCTCTTTTGGGCATTTCTATTTTATCAGTGAAAAAGAAAATAGGGTCATCAGGTGAAAGGGAGAATAGGAGAAGAGGAACTGGAAGTTTTTAGAGAAATAGGTTTTAAACATTTTCCTAGGAATTGTCCAAGCTGTAAGAACACATTAAGGGCCCCCTGAGATTAGTAATCAAAATAGTTAAAGTAAGACTAGTGAGAATGGCTAGATACTTTTCTCCAGCTGTGTTCGGCTGGGCAGCTACAAGGCATAAAAGAGATTATGTCTTTGGGATTTAGACAGCTAAGGACAACAAAGCAAGAAGAGGGATAAGAGAGGGGATAAATGGGTTATTTTAACAATAGGGTAGAGGCTATTTACATTGAGTAAGGAAATGTCCAGGTGGAATTAAAAATTTGTTGGTGGGATTGGAGGCTGGTGGAAAATGGGATGCCTAAAGTCAAGATCATGGAGGGGAAACAGTTATTGCTAATGACTAAGTCCACAATATGACTATGAGAAGACTTGGCTGAAGTAGTCTGGGAAACAAAATCATTGAAAGAGAAGAAGTTAAGGCAGTGAGGAAGCAGGGTGTTGGAAGGACCTCAAGATGGCCATAAAACCACCAAAAATTAAGACATATTAGTCTTGGAGAGGAGGACAGTGAGCCAGGAGCTAAATCTTCAAGAAATGAGAGTGAAGTAGGAATTGGTAGGTGACTACAACAAGGAAGAATATGTATTTTTATCTTCAAGATTAAAAAATTGTTTTATAACTATAATAATTATTAATGCTTAATTGCATGTCAACTCTTTTAAGATACTTCAAAGTCTTTGTTATACTTCTTCTATTCTAACTCAAATGTCCTTATTTCTTTTGCCATCATTGTGAAAAATGTACAAGGGATCCTGTCATTTTTACCAATTTCCTAAATTTTAAAGCTATTTCCCAAAAATACTTCAGGGAGCACCAGTCTTATGGCATATTTGAGAACACTGAGGTTATGTTGGAAAATACATTTGAGAAACACCATACACCACTGGCCCTGTTAGATAATCAGTTGTTGGAAATAAATATAATTTCAACTCAGTTTTTTCCCCAAATTTACATGACCACAGGTCCCTTTCCCATGTAACATCAGTTAACATCCAAAGGAATGAGTATTCCAAGGCATATACTTTGGAGAAGACTGTACTGGAGTTGTCTTCCTAGTGGCCTCAAAACAGGTGAAACTATACCCGATTTGATTCAAACTGATTATGATACTGTCAGAGAATACAAATCCCCCAAATGTTACTTTGTAACAATATTATCCTCCACTGCTAACATGATGAAAAACAAAGCCATCTTCAGACAGTATTTCTCAGAGATGTCCTTGAAATTAGCTTAGCATATTTTAATCCCTCATCAAAATGACAACATATAGAAATCAAAACTAATGACTGCATATTATGGTTCATAACCATACTAGGAACACAGTTTCTTTTCTAAGAAACTGGCCAAGTAAACACACTTAAAAATGTAACATGTTTTCAGTTATATAGAGAAAAATTTATTTTCTCAGGTTAAAAATGTTGGTCCAAATTTTCCTATTTCAAATGTTTCCATTTCATGGAATTAAAAAAAAACCTACCCATTATTAAAACAGGAATTCTATTTTTTTCCCCACTATACAATAAAGAAAAAGTTACAAAAGAGTAAGAGAGTTACTTCAAATGATAAAATGAGAACAAAGTTAAATTCTCCCAGTCTGGAATACTGACTACCCTCATTTCATCTAATTGTCGGATTCTCACAGGTCAATGAAGCAGAATTCATTTTATCCCACTAGTCAAACCACTTATACGAGTAGTTTTCTCCCAGGGTGTTGTGTCCTTCTTAACAGCCACAAAGATGTTCTGTGTGAAGAGCATGATATTCAACAGGATGGATGTATATACCCCAGCTCCACAGATGGCACTTTACTGCCACTAATCATAACCCTGATAGGAAGTCACTCCAAGAAAACAGATGGCACTAGCCTAAGATATGTACTCAAACTTTCTCAAAGTAACTACCACCTAATGATATCAGAAAAAGTGAAACCGACCTTAAAATAATGTAGGAATGAATCTTGGAACACCACACCAAAAACTAATGATATATTGTATGGTGACTAACATAACACAATAAAAAAAATAATGTAGGAACCAAATAATAGAGTTTTGTTCCAATTTTTGCTCCAAGTTCTCTAGAAAATTATGCTTATGTAATTAGAAAATATAAAACATTTGGGGTGGGGAATAAAAAAAATTAAAATATCAACTTACAAATCCAATGAGAACTTAGCAAGGAGTCAGAAACAACCTAAAAACAAAAACAAAAAATAAAAATCTTTAATAGTTTTATATAACAGTTGCACATGCATTTTTAAATTTTACTGCAATAACTGTAGACTTGTACAAGATTTCGAGAGAAATCTTGAGTATACTTTACTCAGTTTCCCCAATGATAACTTTTCACAAACTAAAGTAGAATTTCACAATAAGTATATTTATATTACTACAATCCACTGGTCTTTTGAAATTCCCCAATTTCTTTATGCTTGTTTGTACATGTATTTAGTCCTACAGAACTTTATACCTCATAGGCTCACATATCTATCACCATAGTCAAGATACCAAACAGTTCCATCACCACAAGGATCCCTCAATGTTGCCTTTTTAGAAGGATACCCACCCCCTCCCCACTACCCCTTTTTGTCCCTAACCTCTTATACATCTATTTTAACATTAAAACAGCAAAATCCATTTGTGAGCAATATTTTTATTGCTCATTTATTTTACTCATTGGGCATAAAAGACCACTATCTAGTATATGTCAAATTATGAATAAAGAATTCCATTTTTTATCCATTAAAGAATATATTTTAAAGGAAAAAAGTCTGAAGAGAATTCTTTTTTACTCATTGTTATCACAACAAACTATTCACTTCAAAAGTCAAAAGGTGAAAGGTAAGCTAAGCATATTGTCTGAACTCAGATTCCGTATTTTCAACATACATTTTAAAAGATTTCATTCTTTTAGAGCAGTTTTAGGTTTCCAGCAAAATTGAGGGGAAGATTTTTTTTAGTTTCAAATTCCTTTTGCTCAACAACTGGTATACAGGGAAGCAACTGATTGCCATATATTAGTCTTATATCCTATAAACTTGCTTTAATTACTTATTAGTTCCAGGTTTTTTGTCTGTCAATTCTTTTGGATTTTCTACACAGATGATCAGGTGATGTGAACAAAGATAGTTTTATTTCTTCGTTCCCAATCTGTATACTTTTTATTTTCTTATCTCATTGCATTAGCTAGAATCCCAGTACATTGTTGAAAAGGATCAATGAGAGATCATCTTGCCTTGTTTCTGAGCTTGATGAAAAAGCTTTTACTTTCTCATCATAAAGTATGATGCTAACTGTAAGTTTTTGTAGATATTCTTTATCAAGTTGAGGAAGTTTCCCTCTATATCTAGTTTACTGAGAGGTTTTTTTTTTTTTTAAAGATTTTATTTATATATTTGACAGAGAGAGATCACAAGTAGGCAGAGAGGCAGGCAGAAAGAGAGAGGAGGAAGCAGGCTCCCCGCTGAGCAGAGAGACCTATGCGGGACTCGATCCCAGGACCCTGAGATCATGACCTGAGACGAAGGCAGCGGCTTAACCCACTGAGCCATCCAGGTGCCCCTTTTGTTTTGTTTTTTATTGTGAATGGGTGCTGGGTCATAGCAAATGCTTTTTCTGCATCTATTGACACAATCAGCTGATTTTTCTTCTTTAGTCTGTTGATGTGATAGATTACACTGAATTTTTTGAATGTTGAACCTACTTCATATACTTGTGATAATCCCTTTTTGGTCATGGTGTAGATTTCTTCCTATAGATTATTGGATTTGATTTGCTAATATTCTGTGAGGATTTTTGAATCTAAGCTCCTGAGAGATACTGATTTGTAGTAGGTTTTTTTTCATGCCTTTGCTTGGTTTTCATATTAAGGTAATGCTGGCCTTACTGAATAAGGTAGGAAGTACTCCCTCTGCTTCTATCCTCTGAAAATGATTATAAAGAACTGGCAAAATTTCTTCCATAAATGTTTGGCAGAATTCACCAGTAAACCACCTGGGCATGGTGCTTTCTGTTTTGAAAGGAAATTAACTGATATCTTTAATAGATATAGCCATAGGCATTAAGTTATTCATAGTATTTTGTTATTATTTAAATGTGCAAGGGATGTGAAATGGTATCTCTTTTGTGATGTTAATAATTTGTAACCTCCACCTTTTCTCTGCCTCACTAGAGGTTTATCAATTTTATTGATCTTTCCAAAGAACCAGATTTTGGTTTCAATGCTTTTCTCTGATATCTGATTTTCAATTTCATTGATTTCTGTGGTTTTTGTTTTAGTTTTGTTCTTTTTAAGATTTTATTTTTAAGTAATCTCTATACCCAACATGGGGCTGGAATCCACAATCCTGAGATCAAGAGTTGCACACTCTGCCAAAAGCCAGCTAGGCACCCCTATTTCTGCTCTAATTCTTATTACATCTTTTCTTCTGCTTACTTTCAGATTTTTTTTCTCCTAGTTTCCTAAGGTAGAAATTTAGATTACTGATTTCAGGACTTTTTTTTTTTTTTTTTTTATGCTCTATATTTTCTTCTAAGCATCACTTTCTCTGCATCTGACATTTTGATGTCATGTTTCCATTTAGTTCAAAATAGCTCAAAATTTCTCGATATACTTTTCTGACCTTTTATAAAGTATGTTATTCAACCTCCGCATTTTGAAATTTTTTTTTAAGATTGTATTTATTTATTTGACAGAAATCATAAACAGGCAGAAAGGCAGTCAGAGAGAGAGAGAAGCAAGCTCCCTGCTGACCTGAGCTGAAGGCAGAGGCTTAACCTACTGAGCCACCCAGGCACCCTGAAATTTCTTACTTATCTTTATATTATTGATCTCCAAGTTAAATTCTACAGTGGTCTGACAGCAAACAATATAGGATCTTTATTCACTTAAATCTGTTATATTTTAAGGCCCAGAATGTGGTCTATCTTGGTGAACGTTCCATGTGAGCTTGAGAAGAATATATATTCTATTGTTGTTGGATAAAGTAATCTGAACATGTCGATTACATCTAGTTGACTGATGGGATATTATGTTCAACTATGTCTTTATTGATTTTCTACCTCTGAGGTCTGTGGAATGTATAGCATCTTTCTAACCAGAAACCTCTAAGCTCTATAAGCTTACCATGGCATAATCTAGGTATTTTATATATATTATCTCATTTAATATTCATAACAATTCTACAAGGGATGTGGTTCATTAGGAAATTTGGTTTTTGGTTCATTAGGAAATTCAGGCACAGAACATTTCCGTAAGTTGCCCAAGGTCACACAATTAACAAATGATTGATCCTGACACCGGAGTCCAGGATTTTAGCCATCTAGGCTATATGATCCCTCAAAGAAACCTAGGATGATGAAATCAAGTTATTTTGTGTTATCATTAATTTCTATGACAGTAAAAATTTTCCCAGTAAGTCTTGGTACACAATAGTAATTACTCCGAAGTGTTAATGTCCTTTTTCCTTGGGGTTGCTAAACACAGTTACCTTGGCAGATACAGTTTAAGCACAACACTTGTATGGTTATTCTGTGGTTCTTCATTCTAAAACATTCCATAAGACTGAATTTTTTTCATGTTTGTTTGCATGTTACCACAGATACAATATTTATGTTCACATTCACTGTTTTCTTAAATTGTTAAATTCTTAATAGACTATCTGTACAAATAGGTTTGTAAATAGCTACAGAGGAACATGCCGGAAAGGCCTTTAAGGAGTATGATCATGAGCACAAAGACAATGGCAGGTAGGCTCTACTTCATCAGGTTCTCATTTCCAGGAGCCTAGATTCTGACACGGGAAGGGAATGAAGACCTTCACTGGAAGGCAGGACCCAGCATCAGAGAATATTGTGAGCACTTTCCTCTAAACTTCATTTACCTGCCAGGAAGATGATATAACTTATTAACCTGCATTAAAGTTTTTAAAATTCTAGGATGTAAAAAACTAACCATGCCATTCTTAGTTCATGTAACAAAGTACCATAGATTTGATGGCTTAAACATTTATTTCTCCCAGTTCTAGAAGCTAGAAGCCCAAGATCATGGTGCCAATATGGATGGGTTCTGAGGAAATCTTCCTCAGGGCTTTGGATGACTAACTCCTCACATGGTGGAAAGAAAGCTAGCTAGTTCTTTGTTCTCTTCTTACAAAGCCACTGATTTCATTCATGAAGGCTCCACCCTTATGATCTGCTTACCTCCCAAAGGCCTTACTTCAAATATCATCACATTGGCGGTTAAGATCTCAACATACATATTTAGGGAGACATATTCAGTCAACTACAATGACCTTATATGGAGATGAAGACAAAACAATCATCTCTGAAAAACCTCTCTACAAAATTTCACTTGTAAGAGAAAAAATATGGACAGACTACTAAAAGCCTATGCAATTCTGTAATCAGAGAACTAGACAAATAATAATGGTATTTTGCAGATAATTTGGACAGCCCAGGGAGGCATCTGTGTGACTGTAGAATGCCTCAGGGGGTACTAGAATGCACAAAAGCAGTAGAGTGGAAAAGTTACTGCAGTAGAAATGGAGATGGAGAGCTCAGAGATGGGAGTCTCAAAGCCAAGGAGAGTGACTTCACTGTAATTCTATCAACTCCAACTCCGCTGAATTCTAAAGCCTGCCCAGGACCCTGGAACACTTCTCCACTCCTGTTATTTCCTGTTTTCTCTCCTCTCTTCCAGTTGGTGTCCTCACTCCCAATACTTGTACATAATACTTATGTCTCTGTGAACATCCCCACATTATACTCCACAGAGGGGGAAAAAAGAAATCTATTGGATAAAACAGTTTATCTCTTCAGTGCTCACCTTACAAAATTCCTTTTCTAGCACCAATCAACTCCACCTCTTCATTTAAAGTCTCCTCTATATTATCACGTTCTCCCTTACTACTAGAGATACTTCTTCCCTACATAGTACAGTGATCTGTTATTTCCCAACCTTTAACAAACAAAACCTTCATTGACCTTGCACTGCCCTCCAGCTTCTACTGTATTCCCAGACTACATTCTCAAACTTCTGAAAAAGACTGAAAATGTAGATAATCCCCATTTCCTCACCTATTCACTTTCCAACCCATTCCCTGGCTCTTATCTCTTCCACTCTATCAAGAGATCCTTATCAAGGTCATCAAAGCAATTCTTATTATCCTCATTTTAAGAACCAGGGCACTGAAGCTCAAGAGAGATTACTAGGTTGAGATAGTAAAGACATACCTTCCCTTAGAGATAAACAAGAGCCCACGGCTGCCCCAAAGTTCTCTTTTCAGGGTATTAGACTAAGGACTTTATCTTCCAGGGACCCCACCTCCTTCTTCCCTTAGGTCATCTTCCCTACATTAAATCTCAGACTTACTCCCCAAAATATCTCATTGTTTTTCATCATTTTTCACTAAGAAAGTATTTTGTTTGATCTATGAATATTTTCTGCAGATCACTTAGTGTATACTCTTTTAATTAACTAAAAATAGGTGGTTTTATTCCCTTTGTACAAATAAGAAAATTATGAAACAAAAAACTTTCCCAATATCAGACATTTGAGAAGTATCAGAGTCAGAATTTGACCTGATCACATGGATTCTACAACCCAGGCTGCCTGTCGTCAGATGGTTAAATCTCACAGCTTCTCAGTTTGTCCTTTTACAAGGTAACAAGGTAAGAACATCACTCCGAAATGTGACATAATCCCAATACTTCCATAAGATCAGAAAACATAGGGTTGATACAAATCTGTTATGAGCAAACATGTAAGAAACTGATTTATAAATCATAATGGGACTTTGTAATGAGAAATACAGTTTTTAAGATCGGACACTCAACTTTGGTTACTAGAGCATTTTCGCTCTCCAGCACTATCTAGGAAGCTAAATTAGTTAAGCATGAAGGATGATGCAGATTTGTATGCTCACCCATATCCTATTCTTTTTTTAAGCACACAGGCATTACACTTGCTCAGTATTGCTCTTAAACCTGGACATGAGGGGTTCATAGCAAATCCTTCCCTCTAGAGTAAGAAGGTCAAGAGTTTAAGGGGACTACCCACCCAGGCCCAGACTCCCCTCCTAGACCATGCTGCAGGTTCCTGGAACCAAGGCGTTCCTTGTCCAAAGAATTTCAAGCCTGATAGTAGGGACTGTGGAGCTCTCTTTCCCAGACCTAGGTTTATAAAAACAGGTTGTGCTCACCAGCACAGAGAATTAAATAGAAACAAAGAGAAATTAAATCTTCTAGATTTTAGAGAGAACTGCACTTCCAAAGAGAACCAGTCCATCAGCTGAAATCTAAAAATGATCTTCGGCTTCTCCTATATGGAAGCACTGGGAAGAAAGGGTTGCTCAGTTCCAAGCACAGCAAATTCTCTACTCTCCATTTCATAAGGAGACAAGGAAGATAAAAGGAAGAATTCCCCAGAGGGAACAAGAAGGTAGAATCAGGCCCCAGGCAAAAAGCATCTTGTTCCCTCAAGGTGTCCCAATACCTGTCATGAGGGATTTCAGAACTGCTATGGACCAGTGACTCCAGTGTTTCTCTTATGTTCCCCTTTTCTGGAAGGGACAGTTTTACTACATTTAACTGCCTCATTTTACCATTATGTATTAGGTGTATATAAGGGAGATGTGTGCACATATGCACAGAGGGAAGGCCATGTGAGGACACAGCAAGAAGGCAGCCATGTACAAACCAAGAAGAGAGGCCTCCTCAGAAACTGAATTTGCTGGCACTTGCACTTCTACTTCTAGTTTCCAGAACTGTGAGAAAATAAATTTCTGTTGTTTAAGCTACCCAATCTGTGGTATTCTGTCATGGCAATCTAGACAGAATAATCCAGATTTGCACGGTGAACTAGAATGCTGCAGTAACAATGTTGAAGTGGCTTTGGAATGGAGTAGAAACTGGAAAGGGTTTTGAGGTGCATTATAGAAAAAAACCAAGATTGCCTTAAAGAAATACAAAGTTAAAGGAGATTGTGGTGAGAACTCAGATGTGAATGAAGAACATGCTCTTGGAAACAGAAGAAAGATGATCCTTCCTAGAAAGTGGAAAAGAATTTGGCTCAATTGTGTTGTGTTTAGTAGAAGAGCCTGTAAGTGATGAAATGTTAAGCTTCCAAGTGACGGATGTTTAGCTGAAGAGATTTCTAATCAAAGTGTTGTTGAGGGGATAGCCTGGTTTCTCCCTATAAGCCCTTCTTCTTCTCACTGAATAGAATGTGAGAAGAGAGATAAACTGAAAAGAATTATTAGAAAAAAACAGAGAACCTGAAGAATTGGAAAAATTCTGTCTATCCATATTGCAAAAAATGAGAGAACATGTCTTGGAGAAAAACACCAAGAGTGTGGCTGGACAATGATTCCATGAAGAGATAACCCTTAAGAGAGTTATTATTCAGCCAAATCAGCAGAAGCCAGGAACAGAGATGGGATTATACCAGCAAAGACTCTGACGGTTTGGACCAAACAGAACAGAGTCAGGATGAAATAAAGGATGGATTTTGGAATTCTGAGATTGAGCAGGTCTAGACATAGAACTATTTGGCAGCAAAGATGCTTTATTCCTCATGAAAAGAAAAGAATGACCCCAGGGCATGCCAGACATCCTCACTTCTACTCCAACTACAGCCTCCCAAAGGGCACAGCTGTTCCTCCTTTGTTTAAGAGGGTGGGGCTCCATCCTTGGCCTCAGTGGGCCAGACTGCCCCCACTGAGTGCCTCAGGGGTGGGGCCACTGCCTAGTGCTATGGGACCAGAAGGCAGATTGTGAAGCCGAAGAGGATTATTCTTGGGATTTAAAATCAAATGGAGTTTGCCTCAGTAGATGCTTGCCTTGTTTGGGACCTACCAATCCTATTTGGGACCTACCAGTTCCATTCTATCCTACTCTGTCCCACCAATGTATTTTGGAACCCCTAGTCTGTTTGGTTTCACGGGTTCACTGTAGGAGAGGAATTTTTCTTCAAGATGAATCTTACTTTGAGTCCCATCCATACCTAATTAATAAGACATTTAATTTCTTAATTTTTAAAAAATAGGCTCCACACCCAATGTGGGGCTCAAACTCATGACCCTGAAATCATGAGACATATGCTTTACCGACTGGCCAGGCACCCCAGATGATATTTAGATAAGGTTTTGGACTGTAGACTTATGAGCTGATGCTGGAATGGGTTAAAACTCTTGGAGCTGTTGGGATGGAATGAATGCATTTTGCATGCAAGAAGGACATGAATTTAGGGGTTAGAGAACCAAATGTCATAGATCAAATGGTATCCTTCCAAAATTCTTTTTTTTTTTTTAATATTTTATTTATTTATTTGACAGAGAGAAATCACAAGTACACTGAGAGGCAGGCAGAGAGAGAGAGAGAAGGAAGCAGGCTCCCTGCTGAGCAGAGAGCCCGATGCGGGACTCGATCCCAGGACCCTGAGATCATGACCTGAGCCGAAGGCAGCGGCTTAACCCACTGAGCCACCCAGGCGCCCCCTTCCAAAATTCTTATGTTGAAGCCCTAACCTCTGACATGATTATATTTGGTGGCAGGGCCTTTAAAGAAGAGATAACTAAGACTAAATGAGAGACGGGTGGGACTTGTGTTCCTACAAGAAGAGGAAGAGACATCAGAGACTATTCTCTCTCCATACATGCAAAAAGGACATGTGAAGACACAGCAAGAAGCTGGCTATCCAAAAGGCAGGAAAAGAAGTTTAGAAACAGACCTGCATAGATGGATGGAAACCATCACTACAACTCAAAAGATGCAAAGGAAATTCTTTTCAAAAAATGATTCTAGAGCAACTGGATTCCTACAATAGAGAGAGAGAGAGAGAAAAAAAGGTAATCTAGATTCTTATTTCACATCATACTAAAAAGTATTGCAATAAATCATAAAATGGAACACAGACTTGTGAAAAGAAAATGAAGCTCTTCACAACTGTGGGATAGGCACAGATTTTTTAAATAGGACACAAAACATGGTATTCAAAAAATTGATAAACTGGATTTAGGAAACTGTATTTATCAAAAGACATTATTAAAAGTGAAAACAGAAAAATCAGACTGAGAAGCTATTTGCGATACACACATTCAATAAAGGACTCTAAAATATAAATAATTCCTACAAATCAATACGATGACAATGCAAAAAATATGCAAAAGACTTGAATAAGTACTGCATAAAACATACAAAAGGCTGCTCAACATTAATAACGAAGGGATGGAAAAGAAAACCATGACCTACCAGCACACATCCACCAGAGGGCTTAAGAAAAAAACTAATAATAATATCAAGTGCTGGTGAAGAGGTGGAATTACAACTCCCACTGCTGGTGGGAGAGTACCCTTCCTCATTCACTGGTGGTTACCTGGCAGAATTTACTAAAGCAAATTCCTGGCTACCCCAGGACTTTAAAATTCTACTCTGACATATACAAGTAAAATACTACAAAACTCACTAAAAGATCCATGTATGACTATTCACAGCAGCTTTGTTTTTTTTTTTTTGTGTTGGTTGGTTGGTTGTTTTTTGTTTTTCCAGTAAAATTTTATTTTGGAAAAAGTTATTTCCAAGAGAAATGGATCAAATACCCCAGTTAGTTGCAATGAGTGCTGAAAATGTTCATCACCACTTCATAGAAATTGTAGTTTCTCTTAACAGAATATTTAGGATGGACGCATCATGTTTAAATAGTTCAACCTGTAAGCACAGACGATTAACACAGAGACAAAGACTGAGCTGGGGAGTGTTTTATTGAAAGAAAATGCCCGTGACACCATCACAGCCCAGTCACCTCCCTCATCTGCCAAGGTGCTGCTAGGTGCCAGGAAAGGCCCAGCGATGTGGGTGAGTTCAGATCTAACAGCATCAGAAGTACAGGACTCTGGACTGAGACACCGGTTATCAAAGCAAGAACCCAGTTGAGGAGAATCTTAAATATCTAAGTGACTAAAAGGGGTTTTAAGATATGAGCAGTATGTACAACAAGAAGTACTGAATAGAAGTGCTGGTGGCCCCTGCTCCTCTGGGCCCCTCCCGACTGATGGGCTTGTCTGACCAGTCTTGAGGGGCTCTCATGGCCAACTGTGATCACAACCAAAGACCCTCCTGTGGACTGGCCATGGTCTCTGCAGATGACATCAGTGAGGCCTCCTCCCTATATATAAGGCAGAAAACCACGAAAGAGAATTCCAGCTGACCTGCTCAGAACAATTCCCCTTTCCATCCAGGGCAAGAAGTATGGACTGAAAGGCCACGTTTTAGATAGTTGGATATTCACACTTTTTTACTCTCCTCCTGGAGAAATGCAATGTAACCACAGTGCAGCCCGTGGACAGAAGACAGAAAAGAGGCTATGTCCTTGCCAACACCCACGGGAGCAGGGCTGGGGGCTGAGTAGAGTGGGTCTTCAGGCAACCTTCAGGAGTGGGAGATCTTGTCTAGAGACATGAACCCCATCTTCCCAAGGGTCCTTAGCCACACTCAGCCACCAGGCCAGACCACCGGGGGGGTGATGGGGCCATTGTTGGGAGAGAGGTAGAGCCAGCCTTCAGGGTGGAACTGCAGAGCCCTGCACACCATCAGCAGATGATGCTGGCATGGCAGATGAAGATCTCCTAACTGCCCTCCTAATGCTGGGCGTCTGCAGTTCTGGACAGCAGCCTCAATCCAGGCTCCATCTTCATAAACACAGCCTCGTTCTTCCAGCGGGAAGTAGGTGGGTTGGTCTCGATGATGGTGCCTTCCCTCAGCAGGTCTGTGCTGATCTTGCAGATGCCAGGCAGGTGTTTGCTGCTGATATTGGTGGTTTCTCTTGCAGGACACACGGCAGAATGGACAATTTTATTAAACTTCAACCCCAAGCTTGCGAGTCAGAGCCCAGTTAGTTCAGTCTGTTCATGACCCAAGAGCTTCAGAGTATGATCGTTCTCCATGGAGGAATCCACGTGGTTCCAGGAGCGCCAGATAAGAAAGATGCGTGGCCTGGCCTTGGCTTCGTAGTGGTCCAGGCTGCAGGCCAATTCCTCTTCTCCAGAGTCCAGGTACCTCTTCTGTAGGTTGAGCAGGGACTGTGGTTCTTGCCTGTGTCAGCTTGGGTCAGAGATGCTCAACGTGGCACATGGCCCCCACCCACACTGCTGCCTTGAGTGTGAACAGCTCTGTGTCCCCACCCTCGCAGGGCTTCCCCAACACCACTGCAGAGATGAGCATGGCAGTCGAGCCCTCTGCCAGGGCACAGGCCACCAGCTGCCACGCCTGTCGGAATGCCATGGCGGTGGGAATGCCATGCCCACCTGACCTGCACCAGCCCCTTGCCCAAAGCACCTTTATTTGTAATAGCCAAAATTAGAAAGAACCCAAACATCTGTTAACAGAGTGGATAAACTGTGGTATGTTGACACAATGGAATACTACAGAAATAAGAATATGAGAAAAAAATATATGCACATGCATTAATATGGATGAGTTTCAAAAAACTATGAAGTCAGACAAAGGAATACATATTATTTGGCTACTCTTATAGTCCAACAATAGACAAAACTTATCTGTAGGGATGGAAATCAGTACCTCTAGGGGATGAACTAGCTGGGAGGTACATGAAAATTTTCTCTTTCTGGATGGAATATGGTCTTGTTCTAGTGTACTAGATAGTTGTACATATATAAAAATTCATCAAGCTATATATTTAATATTGGCACATTTTATATGCTTCCCCCCCCCATGTATTTTATACCTTGGTAGAAAAAGTACTTCATAAAAGATAAGCAGACTATTTTTATCTTATCAGTTGCCTAGTAAAGGTTAATAGGTAAAAACAAAATTATCTACTTAAAAACAAAGACCAAGCAAATTGTGCTTATATCTGTTTCACTGACCCCAAGATCAGTCAAAACTAGACCATTCAAATCTTATCCATTAGTATCAATAAAAACTTAGAAGGAAAATCTGAAGAAAGTAGGAGTACATCAGTTAGTCCACAGCAGTTAAGCTTGTTACTCAAGTTAAGACTCCACGTAACATACTGGCAATGTATGTGAAGCAATTTTAGTAGTGTCTTTTACCATAAATAAACCTATTTAATAATTTTAACTATTTATTTTTAGTACCAAGGCAGTATGGCATAAAAGAAATAGCAAGAGATTTTGAATCAGACAAACCAGTTTTGCCACTTACTAACTATACAGTGTTGGGCAACTTTCTTAATCTCCTTGATACTGAGTTTCTTCACAATTTAAAACAGAGACAATAATACTTACTTTGCAAAATTGTAGCACAATTATAGTAGGTATTTAAGAGTAGTAACTATTTAGCAATAGCTCTTTGTATGCAAAGTATCATGATAGGTACTGGAATCCTATCTCTAAGAACCTGACCAACTGGAAATGACATTTAGATATAAAGATTGGTGATGAAAGGTAAGAATTTAACAAGGGCTATAGATTACAAATTATAGGGTTCCTATCCAGCTAGGAGGATTGTGGAGTGAGTATCCTCTGAACAGAGCCTGGAAAAGTTTTGGAAAATCCACTTAAGGCAAAGGAAATGGCGTGAATTAAAGTACAGCCTCAAAACACAGTGCAGTGACTTCAGGTTCGATCAGTTAAGACTAACTGTGCCACTGGACTAATTCTAAGAAGTAAGACTACAAGGCTAGTAGAGCAAGCTGGGACTACATAGAAAAGGACCAGTCAGGACTAAGAAGTCAAGGACCTGTTTTCTCAAGTCCTGGGATGTCCCTGAGGGGTTCTTTTCAGGAACTGACTCCAGTGATCACTGTACACAAATGTAGGGAAGGAAGATCTCAATACAGGGAAATATAGCATTGGATAATAAGGGCCTAACCCAACATGCTGAGAGGAATAAAAAAAACCAAGCAGGAAAAATATTATAATTCAATTTTATCAGCTTAAAAATAATGAACAAACACGTGGGCCTGCCTTCAAATTTGAAAATGACTGACAGGCACACAAGCTCCTCAAGAGCAAAGTAGTATCCAAAAACAGCAAAACGTTGCTAGGCACATTGAAAGCACTTGATATATACTGCTGGCAAATGAATCCTTTTAAATATTCCAAATACTGAAACGTTTATAATACAATGTTCATGGTGAACATGAAGAAAAGCTAAATTCATTTTTCCCTTCCTATTGACAGACTTTTTTTTTTTTAAACAATACATGCCAAGTTTTGGATTTGTTCAAATTCAATATTTTAAAAGACTCATTTGCAAGAGCTATATCTACCAAAAGACTCAGATAAAAATCACTCTAGAAAGTTGGGAATATTGCCACTTCAAGTTGCTAAGCTCTGTGTAATTTTTTTAAAGGAATTTATCAGTATGTCTTTTGCAATAACAAAACAAAACAAAACAAAACAAAAAGAACTAAAAAACAACCATTGCATGACTCATGAATATTACATGAAAAAATTAAAAAGTTAAATCCATATCATATGAATATATGTAAGGTTCACTTAAGAGTACATAATTTATGTAACAATTAAAATAATTAAAATGAGAATAAGCTACTACATTAAGAAATTTAAAAAATGAGTGCTTCCTAGGGGCTAAGCACAATGCTTAGCCCTTTCCATGTATTCACTCATTTAATCGTCTCGACAACCTTCCATGGTAGACATTTGTTATCTATGTTTTACAGATGAGAAAACACAAATATGGAGAATTCTCCGAGATTACACTGTATGGCAATGAAGAGGCAGAACTAGGAATTGAACCCATACAGTCGAGCTCCAGCATCAGATTCCAGTTAATAAATGTAGAATGAATGAAGGAAATGGCAAATCACCATTAGAATACCACAATAATAACTGTTACAGGCAAGACCAGTTGAATGCTAAAATTAATGAGCTAAACTTTGAGAAAGAGGACATTTGTACAACTCAAAACATCTCCCTCAGAAAATGTTGATTGCCCATGGTAATTTTAACATATATACACAAATAATTTGATACTTTCCCTCTCCTCTCTTTGAGTGTGGACTTCTCCTAACAAAACAGAGCACAAGGGAAAAGCAGTAATGTGTTACAGTGGAGAAACTGGGCAGGCACTGTCTGAACTACTTGATTAAGGTTAACATGTTGATGGGCACATCCTGTGCCCCCAGATATGATGCAATGAAAAGAGCACAACATATCTGTGGAATTCTTCCCCTAAAGCCCATAGCCTCAGTCTAATTGTGAGAATACATTGGACAAACCCAAAATGGAGGACACTGTACAAAAAAAGTGGTGATGTCTAAAAGACAAACATTTTCACAGATTGGAGTACACTAGAAAGACATAACAATTAAGTGCAATATGGAATGTGGATTAGATTATAGAATAGAAAGAGGACACTAGTGGAAAAACTGGGAAATCTGAATGAAGTTTGTCATTTAGTTAATAGTATTGTGCCAAGGTTTCTTACCATAATTAATATCATGGTTATGTAAGATGTTAACATTAGAGGAAGCTGCATAAAGGATATATAACAACACTCTATACTATCTTTACAGATCTTTTGTAAATCTAAAATCATTTTGTAATTAGAAGTTTTTAAAAATTCAATAACCATTTGTGAAAACAAATGTCAATAAGCCAGGAATAGAAGAAAATCTCTGGTAAAAGTCATCTCTAAAATAAAACACAATAAACAGCATTCTTAATAGTGAAATATTGAGGTATTCTCCTGTAATATCAGGAGAAAGCAAAGACATCTATTCTAATGTTTCTGTTAAATACTGTTCTGGTGTTCCCAGCCAGTGTAATAAGGCAGGAAAAAGAAAAAAGGAACAGAGATTAGAAAGGCTAAGTTAAACTTTTTTTTTCCAGATGATACTGTGAAATCACAGAATACATGCTCAATATATAAAACTCAGCTGTTCATCTATATCCTATTTAGATGGTTAGAAACAAAATTGAAAAAAAGATACATTTACAACAGCATCAAAAAAACTCAAATGCCCAGAAATAAGTTGAATAATGCAGAAGTCCTCTATACTAAAAACAAAACAATGGTGGGAATAATTGAAAAACTTATTAGATGAAGAGATATACAATATTCATAAATTGGAAGATTCTCTTAAGATCTCCATTCTCCTAAAACTGTTCTGTAAAGGCAATGCAATAACAGTCAAAAGTTTGGTAGGACTTTTTTTTAAATAGATGCTTACAAGCAATTCCAAAACCTATATGGAAATGAATCGCACTTAAATAGCCAAAACAATCCTTAAAAAGAAAAAAATTGAAGTGTTTACACTACCATATGTCAAAACTTATTATAAACTACAAAAAAGAAAGTATGATGTTGATAGAGAGATTGATAAACAGTCCAGGTGGAACAGAATGGAGTCCAGAAACAGACCCAAATGTATGGTCATTCCTTTTCAACAAAGGGACCACTGCAATTCAATGGAAAAAGAAAGGACTTTTCAATAAATGTGTGGAACAGTGGAATGTCCATATGAAAAATCTTGATATCCCCCTCATCTCATACCACACACAAAAATCAATTAGAAATAAATCGAAGACCCAGCTGTGAAGACTAAACTTTAGTTTCTGGAGGAAATCATAGGCAAATGTATTTAGGACTCTAAGGGTAGGCAAAAATGAGGGCAGGAAGAAAATCTGTGGGCAGAGTGCAAAAAGCACTTTCCACCCCCACCTGTAACACTGATAAATTAGACTTCATACGTCTGCTCATTCAAAGGCAACATTAGGAGAATAAATATGCAAACCTTAGACAGGTAGAAAATATCTGCAAACATGTACATGATAAAGATTTCCTATCCAGAATACATAAGAAACTAAAATCATTAACAGAAGATAACCTACTAAAAAAGTAGGCAAAAGATTTGAACAGCACTTCACAAAAAAAAATCTGAATGGCCAATAGATACAAAAAGATGTTCAACATTATTATTATTTTTTTAAAAAATTTATGTATTTATTTGACAGACAGAGATCACAAGTAGGCAGAGAGAGAGAGGAAGGGAAGCAGGCTCCCCGCTGAGTAGAGAGCGGGACTCGATCCCATGACCCTGAGATCATGACCTGAGCCGAAGGCAGAGGCTTTAACACACTGAGCTACCCAGGTGCCCCGATGTTCAACATTATTAATCTGCATAGGAATGCAATCAACTTACTCTAAAACCATCAATTTAGCTCCTTGGTATATATCTGTAAAATAGGAGTATATGTTTGCCAATGGCAATTTCAAGAACATTTGCAGAAACTGCATTAATAATGATCAAATCCAGAAAACAACTCAAACGTTCATCAACAAGAGGATGGAAAAATGAACTATGGTCCACCCACATAATGCAATACTATAGAAGAGGGTCACTGAACTTTTTCTTTGGCCCTATTAAGGGCCAAATAGTAAACGGTTTAGGCTTTATAGGTTACACAGTCTCTTTTAACTACTCAACCCTGTTGAATGGACATGTTTATGTCCAATAAAGTTTTATATACTAAAATATGTTTGGGCTAACACTGGCCCACAGGTCATAGTTTGCCACTTCTTGCAATAAAGAAAACAACAAAAAACTACTTACCACCTGGATGAATCTCAAAAATATCCCATGAACAAAAGGAAACCAATATGCATGCATGCACATGCACTATAGGATTTCATTTATATGAAGTTCAAGAACATCTGAAAATAATTCATAGTGAGAGAAGTCAGGACAGTAGTTCACTAGAGGAGAGGAGTGGCTCCACTGAATAGAAGAGACAGGAGGGAATTTTTGGAGGGATAAAAATGTATTCTTTTACCTGGGTGGTGATCACACAGACATACACCTGTGTAAATTTTATTAAGCCATATACTTTATTTTTGTGCTTTTGTTGTATAAAACTATAGCTCATTTTGGAGAAAATAAAATTGGACAAAAATCAGAATACAGATTTGAAGAAATTTTCTAGAACTCAGTATAAACAAACATATACAAAAGCTAGATTAAGAGAAATGGGTAGACTGAGCAAGTCTAAGAGAAGTCTAACCAGAGTTCTGAAGGAAAACATAGAAAAAAAAAATGGAGGGAAATCTACACAGAAAGAAAAAAGACGAAACCTGAGAAGTGGTGAAACACCAACAATCCAGGATAAATGAAATGTCCACACCTTGATACACTATCATCAAACTGTAGAACATAAGAGAAAAAAATCTTAAAAGCAGACCCTCCCCCCAAAAAGACAGATTAACAACAAATGATAGTTATTTGAACTAACTGTAACATGGGAAGCAGAAGTCAATGAAATGAGACCTCCAAAGGACTGAGAAAGAAACTGCCAGGACAGAACTGTATGCCAAACAAAACCATCATAAAAATGAGTAAAATAAAGACATTTTCAGATGAAATTTGCCATCAACATTCCTTTAAAAAACAAGCTCCTAAAATATACTTGACAAAGGGAAAAAGATCTGAGGTGTAAGATGAAATGACAAAAAAAAGATCCATAAAAAGGAAAAAATGATGTTGAATTTATAGGAGGAAAAAAAAAACAAGGTGTAATTAAAACTCTAAATGACAAAAACATGTAATTAACTCATGTCAAAGCAACCTAGGTTTCTTGAATTATTTGCAAGTAGAATTAATAAACTTTAGATTAAGTTGTACATTAAAATTTTAAAGAAAACTACTAAAAGGAATAAAGCAATTTTCATACTAATTAAGAGGAAAGAAAATGGAATAAGAAAAATATCCCAAAGCTGGCAAAGAGAAAACACACACAAATACACACACCAGAATAAAAACAACCATAAAACAGAATGTTAACTTTAATCTTAAATATATAATTATATTTTACCTAATTGGACTGAGAGCTCCGTTAAAAGACAAAGATTGTCAGAGTAGAACAGAAAAAAACAACCATCTATGTGAAAGGGGTATTCTAAACAAATGCCTTAAGGTGTGACTAGAATTTCTAAAACAGAATTGATTTTAAGGTATGAGGCATTTGGGTGAGGAGTTGTAGAACATCACTGTAGAATGACAAAAAATTCAATTTACAGGGAAAATAGAGCAATTCCACACTTGTATGTACCAAATTTTCAACTTTTATAAAGCAAAGTGACAAAATTACAAAAGAGACGAGAAAATTCATTATTTTATTGTGATCCTTTTGTTACACCTTTCAGTAATTAATAGCTCAAATAAAGAATTAGTAAGGTTAAAAAGGCTTTAAAAACCACAATTCATGTGCTTAACCTAAGACATGTGTACGCGCGTGTGTGTGTGTGTGTGTAGTTGTTTTTATACCTACCTTGCCCCAAAAGTCTGTGAGTGCATATTCTTCTTAATCATTCAAAGCGCAGTTGAAAAACTAACCATGAGGCCACAAAGCAATTCTCAAATTTCAAAGAATCGGTAGCATAGAGCCCTCACTTGCTGACTACAGTGTGAGTTAGAAATCAATAACAAAAGGATAACTCACAAAACCTTCCACATTTGGAACAAGAAAATACTTCTAAAACTCTCATGGGGAAAGAAAAAAAAATCATAATGAAATAAATTTTAATTCTTAGAACTGAAACAAATATATTACATAGAAAGTAACACTAAATAAAAATCTGTAGGGTTTGTGGAGACAAATCTATGACCAGAGTAAAGAGCCCAGAAATGAGCCCCAGCATATCTGGGAATATGTACAGGACAGAAGTGGCGCTGCAAATCTCTGGGACGGGGCTAACTGCCACTCCACATGGGAAAAAGAAAACGAGGTCTTCTTGATCTCCCAACGTAAATTTAAAAATAGCTATCTATACGTACACAAGTCAAGCAAATGAAAGAACTACATGTATAAAAAATGGAAACCTTAAAACTTAGAAAAAATTTCAAAACACATTTCCCTCATAGTAGAAAAGAATATCTTGAGATACGAAAACACAAAGAAAAGATTGTCTGCAGTTTACATAACCAACAAAGGATTTGTACCTTGAACAATGTTTTCCAACAGAAATCGCTGCAATGATGAAGTGTGTTGTTATACAATATAGCACAGTATAATATAAAATAATAGCGTATAATATAATAGCCACTAGTCATATGTGGCTATTGAGCACTTGGAATGTGGCCCAGAGTGACCAAGGAATTGAAACTGTTGAAGTAAATAAGACAGCATGTTAACATTTAAAAATCCTTCGTGAAGGTCCATGGAGGTCCATTATGTTTTTATATATTTTTTTAGTATTTATACTTTTCATAAAAGCATTTTATTCTAGCTTATATTACTATATAGAATATAATTTCAAATTTGTAAAAAATGCGTTAACAGTTGCTTTTCAGAAAGCAAACATACCAAATGTTCACAATATTATCTGTGAATCATTTTATTTTTCTCCTATTTTAAAAAATTAAGACATAAAAACAAATAAAGGATTTAATGAACACAGATGTATCCACCCCAGAATTTATGAAATAAAACATTACGGATATTGTGTAAATTCCCTAGGTACCCTTCCTGACCACTTTTTTTCTCTTTTTAAAGAAAAGCTGGCAAATATGATTAAGAGACTAGAGTCCTGGCTTCAGACTTCTTCATTTCACAATAACCATACTTTAATAGGTTTGGGGGGAAACTTAATATACAGGCATTACATGTATCATTTAACAAAGAGTTATAGAGCAAACATTCATGTAACCATTATTGCCCAGGTCAGGAGATAAAGCATGTCCAGCCTCCCAAAAGTCCTCAGTATGTCTCTTCTCAATTGCAACCTCCCCTTCACCCCCTTGGAGAAGATCACCAGCTTAACTTTAAGGGTGTCAATTTAGTCACAATTTCTCTTTACTACTTTTAATGCCTAAATATGCACCTCCTGACAACAGCTTTATTTCACCAGGTTCTGAATTTCTCATAGAATAATGAATGATACCATCTTCAACAACTTGGGTTTTTTTGTTTGTTTTTTTTTTGGGGTTTGATTTTGTTTTTTGGTTTTTTTGTTTTTTGGCTCAACATTGAGAGACACATTTATGTTGAAACACAAAACTACTTCATTCACCACTGTTCTGGGTAGTTTCCATTTTAAGAATATAATTTACATCTCCCCTTCAGATAGACATTAAGGTTGCTTCCAGTTTGGGAGTATTACAAATAACACTGCAGTAAACCTTCTTGTACATGTCTGCTTGTGTATATGTATGAAAAATTTATCTAGGGCAGTGGCTTTCAAACTTTTTTGACCATGACTCATACTAAGGAATGACGTTTTACATCATGACACACATCTGTGTGTGTAAAAACCGAGAGGAAAAAAAAAAAGTTTCATGAAGCAAATACCCAATGACCTGAGACATATTCTGTTATTTTCTGTTCTCTGCTAATTCGTGTTTTACAAATTCTGATAATTATCCACTTAGCTGATTTCACGACTCACTAAAATGGGCTTCAAACTTTGAAAAACATCACTGTAGAGGATAAATACCTAGGGGTAGAACTGCTAGGGCATGGAACATGGACATTGGACGCAGTCAGCTCTTTTAGATCCTTAACTTTTAAGTAAATGCTCTTATCTGAGTGCATATAAATTGACCACTCTAAAATTTTAGAGCTAAAACTGTGAAACATCAGATCGTTTTATCTTTTCCTTCGGTCATAAAACAGTACTAATCACTTACCATGTGCTATGTATCCAGTGGACTCCGAGCGAGACTGATGGGTTAATACACAGGGGGGTGGGGAGGACATAAGGGACCCGGACCTCAGTGAGGCCCCAGAAAGCTCACAGGAGGGGCCTCCGATCCTGCTTGGGGAGGGAGGGGTTAGGGAAGGATTCCTGGAAGAAGGAGGACCTAAGCTGAGTGCTTCTATTTTTAATTTTATTGGTTTCCTAAAACATAAAAGTAACACATTTGTTGGGGGGAAAAAAGTCAAAATTATAGCGGCACATTTATTAAGAAGTAAAAAATCCCCACCACCGTCCTTAAAGTTTGATGCTGAGACTAAACAACCAAAGTTGCATTATCAGTTATTCTAATCTAGGAAATTTTTAGGAGCCCACATTTTAAAACAGTTTTAAGGATACATCTGACCGAGTCCATCCTATTAAAGCAAAAAACGAATCATATTTTCCATCATGAATATAAATGCAAACATTTCATGTTTAGTCACATTATTACTTTTTTTTTTTTTTTTTGGCCTTTTGGCAAGGTTAGAGAGCCAGTTTTCAAAACCCGAGTCTATTTACTGCATACCAAATATACACAAATGCTTCAAAAAGTGGCACTAGAAACGACCCGTTGAAAGAATGTTTTGTTCAAGTCAGCTTGGCTTGGCCGGTGACAATTTGTCGGAGTTTCACACTTGGTCCCGCGGAGCCCCGGACCCCGTCACGTACGCGGCGCGTCGGCACCGGCACACCCTCCCCAGCGCGGCACGGAGCCCAGGACGGTCCTCGCGCCGCGGCAATGCCGCCGCCCCGCCGCCCCCAGGCCCGCCGCGGGCCCCACGGCCACCGAGCCGGGCCGCGAGCACCCAACCACCTACCCTGCGGGGTCGAGAGCCCCCCGGAACTCAGGCGAGGCAGCTCGGGCGCGCCGCCTGCGCGGCCATGACGGCGACCCGGGGAAGCACCCCGCGCGCCAAGGCCCGCGGTCCGCCGGGCTGGGAGGAGAGCCGCCCCGTCCGTTCGTCCGTCCGTGCGCCAGGAGAGTGAGGCCAGAATACGCCCCAGACGCGTCTAAATCAAGGCTCGGGGCGGTACCGACGGGCTGAATGACAAATGGCAGATGCCGTGGGCTTTGCCGCCCTCGGCAGCCGCGAGGATGGCTGCGCCGAGGAGGCCGCGCACAGGCGGAGCCCGGGAGCCGGAACGGCGCGTCCGCGAGGAGGGCGCTGGGGCCCCTGGCGGGGGCGTCACGTGGCAGGAGGAGGCCCCGCTGGGGAGCCAGGGGGTCGGCGGCCTGGGCGGAGGAAGAGGACAGGCGCCCAGACGCCTGGCCGATTGAGTCATCCGCGTGGGCTAAGCCAAGGTCGCCCAGGTGCAGAGAGGGCGCAGGTAGACCCGAACCAGCCCGAAGCCCCGCACGGTCTCGAGGACTGTTCACTGAAGTCACCACCAGGATGAACCGCCCTGAGCCAAACCGTAACCGAGAAACACGACAGATGCTAGGAGAACCCTGCAATGAGCCCAATTCGCTTACCTCCTAGGCGTGCAGCGTGGAAATAATGGCAGCCTGACTGTGACCACTCACTGTGAGCCGGGCTCTGTGCTAAGCACTTCACGGGGAAAGAAATGTGGTCCTTGAGACAACCCTGGGAGAAACCCTACCTCTCGTCTTTCAGACGAAGATACTAAGGCACAGAAAGAGGAGACGGAAAGAATTTTATAGTTAAGGAACCGTGCTCTGGGTCATCTAAGTCATTTAAAAATGTTCAAAGCTATTTGAATTTAAGAAAAAGAAACTGAAGCGGACCTCCAGCGGTTGCTTTTCCCCTACAAGATATACGTTCCTAAAAGAGGCCTGTAAACGTTAAGTAAAATGAAAGGCATGAAGAATTCACTACGTTATTTCGGAGTCTCATAGCTCCGAAATACGAGGTTAATAGCATCTTACAATTCCACCCACCGTCATTGCAATCTTCCAATTTCCACTGCTTATATTACTTTTGGCTTACTAGCACTCAGAACATTTACAAGTGCTCTCCCACCTTCTTCTCCCAGATGTTCAGTCTTAATTCTGTATTTAGATCAATTCAGTATTCATCATAACTTATTCATTCCTAAATTCTTTATTTTTATTTAATGGCCTGTTCTCTTTTTCAAGTAGTTTTCCGAAGGAGGGTTCAGCGAGCACCTTAATGTTTTATCTACTTTGTAGTTCCACACATAAATAAACACTGAACAAGGTAAACATTTTGGATTCACACCTTTCTTCAAAACCTAACAGAACAAAAACACAATTGCTTTCATTGATTTTTGACATCAAATTTTGTGGAGAGATCTGAATCCTGTGTGATTTTTCCCTGCAAGGGGATTTGACTTTTCTACTTGGATGCCTGAAGAATTTTTTTTTTTTTTATCATTAAAACTCTTTAGAGCCTTATCTGGGCTATGTCTCTGTCAATTATTCGATGTCCGTTTTTTCCCTCCTGTATATAGTACGATCTTTCAGTCTACGGATTCCATTCTCCTTCTCTTAGTGTAGAATCCCATTCATAGTATACATCTGAGTAAGTTTATCTTTTGTCGATTGGGTTTTTACTTCAGAGTCACCAGATTCCTTATACTTGATTTCTGTCCTTCCATATCCATCTTCTGGAGATCTTGTACTCACTCGGATTCTCTCAAAATACTCTATTCATTTTTCTAGTTTACTTGATTTTAAAATCATGTTGGTTTGAACCTCAATTTTCTTAGCCATGCAATTTCCTTTTTCATCACATTATCGTCTTATACTGTCCTTGAGCTGTTTTGAGTATTCCATATTCTTTTTTTTTCTCTTTTTCCTGTAGCGTGAAACACATACAAGGAATACAAATTTGGCTTTTTTTGTCTGTCTTCTACATGCCGTTTTTCTTGTTTCCCACTCCCATGTTATATAGCATGTTTGCATAACAGCTATGTCATATTTTTTATCTTGTTTATCCCTAGAAGTGAATACCAGACCTTATATTTGCACTCATATGCAGCTAGTGAATTCCTGGTACACTTTGCTCTTCACCGGAGATGTGTCTGTCTTCCCTATCATGAGCTTCAGTTTCAGGGCTGAGTGCTGTTGCTATCTACTTTTTCTGTGACCTGAGGGTTTTAGGATGAGGGGAGGGGTGATAGGGATTGTGGAGCTCAGCCTGAAACAGAGTGTAGAGCTTGCTGGGGGAAGTCAGCCATCACTTCTGAATTTCCTTTAAATCCTCAGCACCCTTCTTCAAGTCAGCCAAGGAATATCTCATGAACTTCAGTTCATTTGCCTGGTTTAACATAGTACCGCAGAAGATGGCAAACTTTTCGTGCTTCTGGGAAAATCTCACAGTGGTATATAAAGATTCCTTGATGTTTTACAGGGATGCCATTGACTTCTTTCTTAATTGGAGGACATTTGTGAAAATTCTCAAAATTTGGTCTGATCATCTTTTTCCTCAGTACTTTCCAGGGTGAGGGAGTGGGGTGGGTAGAAGGTTGTAGATACACAACAAATTAACAGACTCTCTGGCATTCCTTCTCACAGTTTACATTATAAGCTTCCACAGTACTTCTTTCTCTTCTTGGTTGTAGCAGGTGAGTTGTTTTTCTTTGTGTGGCTTAGGGTTTTAATTTAGATTTTTCTTAATGTTTCTTTGTGCCATATTTATCCATAAGTCAGCTGATCAGAGTGTCTCTCTCACTGGTAATGAATTATATGAAAGCCCTTTTTTATCTTTAAATCATTCCCACAAAGTTCCCTGAAGATCTGTATGTTGACTTGGTAACTGTAATACCCTCCTTTTCCCTAAACCTTCCCTTAATGACATGTGCCTTTGCATTACTATGTGCCCCAACAAAGGTTCTAGGGCAGAGACTGTAAACTCAAATCTCTATGAAGTTTAAAGCAATGAGGAATGGGATTGTAGTAGAGTTAGTGTAGTACACATTCTTTGTGTAAGGGGCAGATGTTGTACAGCTCAGGCCAATCGCTGCCATGTTAGAATTCAGGACACTGTTGCCAGTCTGTATAATTCAGGACAAGCATGATATTTAGTGCTTTAGTAATCAAATTTCCCAATTTTGAAAACTGTACAAAGGCCAAATGAAGTATCTCTCGGGGCACCTGAATGGTTCAGTTGGTTAAGCATCCGCCTTTGGCTCAGGTCATGATCCCAGGGTCCCGGGATCAAGCCCTGCATTGGGCTCTATGCTTAGCAAGGGAGCCTGCTTCTCCCTCTCCCTCTGCCTGCCTGCTCTCTCTCTGTCAAATAAATAAATAAAATCTTTAAAAAAAAATGAAAAGAAAAGTATTTCTCAAGGCCAAACTGAACCCCAGGTTTATGAGTGTGGTCCCAGTTATAGGGAAGCACCCAGCTAAATTCCATGATCTGTGTTTTATTCTTCTAAGCATTTTGAGATACATATTTATTCTACAGACTCTTCAACGACTTCTTAAAATGTCTTTAGCAAATATAAAGCAAGAAGATTCATGCTGACATATTTACAATTTGATACAACATGTCAGGACCCAGCACTTTCAGGAACAGATGTTACTAGGGGTAACAGTTATGATGGAACTAAAATCAATACCATGTGAGTAGTGTTTATATAGATTACAACAACATTAACCAAACAGCAAGAAAGAAAATATTTTCAATTGATGCAGAAAAGGCATTTGACAAAATCCAACACCCATTCCTGAAAGAAGAAAAAAAAAAAAAACAGGAAAGAAAAGAAACTTCCTCAGCCTGATAATGGACATATTTGTTTCCTATAGCTGCTGCAATAAATTACCACAAGTTTGTGGCTAAAACAAGGAATGTACTCTCTCACAGTCCTGGAGGCCAGAACTCCAAAATCAAGGTGTCAGTGGGGCTTCACTCCCTCTAGTGGCTCTAGAGGAGAATCCTTCCTTGCCTCTTCCAGAGTTTGGAGACTGTTGGCACTCCCTGGTTTCCTTGGCTTCCTTGGCTTCTGGCCACATCACTCCAGCCTCTGCCTCTGTTGTCCCATTGCCCTCTCCCCTGTGTGTGGTGTGTTTCCTCTTCTGTGGGTCTATCTTACCGGATTTAGGATACACCTGAATTACTTGTGATGACCTCATGACAAGATTCTTAATTACATTTACAAACTGCCCCTCTCTTTTTTCTGCTCCCCATTCTCAGTGTAGGGTATTAGGACATGGGCATATCTTTTGGCAGGGGGAAGGCACCTGTCAACCATTTACAGTGGGCAAAATCCCAGTCAGCTTTGTTGTGGAAAATGACAAACTGAAACTAAACTTCATATAGAAACACAAAGAATCTAGAATAACAAAAAGGGAAAAGAAGAGCAAACTTGGAAGAATTACACTACCTGATTTTAAGGCCTATAAATCTACAATAATCAAATCAGAATGGTATTGGCGGGAACAGTATATAGAGTCCAGAAATAGACCCACACATATGATCTCTTGATTTCAGACAAAGGTACAACATAACTTCAGTGGAAAAAGATAAATGATGTGAGAATTGGTTATTTGTATGGAGAAAAAAAAAAACCCTTGCACTTAGACTTCACATCATATACAAAAATCAAATCAAATTAGAGCACAGATCTAAATAAAAAACAAGCACTATAAAACTTATAGAACTCTCTGTCCAATAAAGTAGCCTCTAGCCATGCTGTTGAACACTTAAAATGTGACTAATCCAAACTCAAATGTGCTATAAGCATAAACTATAGCCTAGCTTTTGAAGACTTAGGATAAAAACAGAATGTAAAATATCTCCATATTTTTATATTGATTACCTTCTTTAGTAATATTTTGGACATGTTGGTTTAAATAGAACATATGATTAAAATTAACTTCAACTGTTTTTTACTTTTTTAATGTGGCTACTTAAAACTTAAAGTTATATATGTGGCTTACATAATAGTTTTGTTTGATGGCACTGTTCTAGAAGAAAACCAGGAGATAGCAAAGACTGCTTGGGTAGGACACAAAAAGCAACAACCATGGAGGAATAAATTCTTAACTAGATTTTACCAAAAATAAAATCTTCTGTTCTTCAAAAGAAGCCATTAAGGAACTGAAAAGCCAAGGCACATACAGGGAGGAAAATATTCCTAATACATATATCTAACATAGGACTTGGATCAGAATATTTAAAGAATACATACAACTCAATAATACAAGAAATAATGCCATAAAAATGGCCAAAGACTTGAAAAGATCCTTCACCAAAGAAGATACTTGAATTGGACCAATAACTACATGAATGACTCTTGATGTCATTTCCCCAATGACTAGCACAAATTAAAATCACAATGAAATACCATTACATACCATTACATACCATGTAATACCATTACATACCCGCTAGAATGGCTAAAACTTAAAAGACTGACAATACAAAGTGTTCTCAACCATATGGGAAATTTAGAACTCTCATACATTGGTGGTGGGAATATAAAAGACTACAGTAACTCTGAAAACCTGTTTAAAAATTTCTTATAACTAACGGGGACATCTGGGTAGCTCAGTCAGTTAAGCAGCTGCCTTTGGCTGAGGATATGATCCCAGGGTCCTGGGATCGTGCCCCGCATCAGGCTCCCTGCTCAGTGAGAAGCCTGCTTCCCCCTCTCTCTCTCTGCCTACTGCTCCCCTACTTGTGCTCTCTGTCAAATAAATAAATAAAATCTTTAAAAAAAATTCTTGTAACAGCAAATATACATTTACTATATATCCAGTGATCTCACTCTTAGATATTTATCACAAAGAGATTATAACTTATCTATACAAAGATTTATACACCAAGATTCATACTAGCCCCAATCTGGAAACAAACAAGTTGTAAGAAAATGAGCAAACTGATGACCATCTCATAGATGAATCTAAAAACATTATGCTGGGTAGGGGCACCTGGGTGGCTCAGTGGGTTAAACCCTCTGCTTTCGGCTCAGGTCATGATCCCAGGGTCCTGGGATGGAGAGCCACGTTTGGCTTTCTGCTCAGCAGGGGGTCTGCTTCCTTCTCTGTCTCTGCCTGCCTCTCTGCCTACTTGTGATCTCTGTCTGTCAAATAAATAAATAAAATCTTTAAAAATATAAAATAAAAACATTATGCTGGGTGAAATAAGCCATACATAAAAGAAGATCTGCTATGTGATTCTATTTATAGGAAATGTTTTGTTGGGGGGGAACTAATCTAGAGTAACAAAATGCAGATCAGTGGTTTCCTGGGGTGGATGGAGATGGGACATGAGGAAACTCTGTGGGGTAATAGAGATGTTCTATATCTTGATCATAAAGAACATCTCAATAGAGATGTTCTATATCTTGCATGGATATGTTTGTCATACTTCACCAAATACTACACTTCCGATAAGTACATTTTGTTATATGTAAATTAAATCTCAATGAAGTTCATTAAAAATTTTCTATTAATATTTGCATGGAATGGGGAGAAAGAAATTATGAAACTCTTTTTATCTTCACCCACTATAGTTTGAATTCATATTTACCTTCTGCTGTTTTGTTAACTCTTTTGTCAGCACGCCCTTGTACAACATCAGTTCATTTTGTCTCCTGTGAGCGTTTAAGTGGCAGAGACAAAACTCCGAACCACGTCTTCCCTCAGATTCCTAATCCAATGTTCTTCCACGATATAAGCAGCCAAAGGAAGAAATCACATCATACAGTTTACATTCTGCTTAACAGACTTAAACCATACACCTTGAAAAAAATCTTCCAGTGAATTCAACTCAACAAATATTCAGTAAGTGTTTAGATTTTATTTCCTCTAACCAAAATCCAAGTAACAGCTTAAAACCTAATTAGACAATTAGTTCTTTTGAGGTCCATGGCTTCTGACCAAACTACATCTCTCACTGGCTTTATGCTAGCCTTCCCTCAATTTCCAAGTGCCTGCCAACTTTTTTTTTTCTTTTAGAGAGAGAATACAAGCAATGGTGGGGTGGAGGAGCAGAAAGAGAGGGAGAGAGTGAACGGTTAAGTAGGCTCCATGCTCAGAGCAGAGCCAGCAACAGCTGGGGCTCCAACCACAACCCTGAGATCATGAGCTGAGCCAAAATCAAGAGTTGGATATTCAGCCAACCAAGCCACTCAGGCATCCCAAAGTCCCTCCTTTTTGAGAGACTATAATCCTTGGCTCACAGGGCTCTCCTCCCTTCCCTACACTTGTCACTATCTGCGATCACTTCTCTATCCAGGTATCACTTCCTCAAATAGCCTCCCATGAGAACATTATTTTTCCCAAAGTAAAACTGACTAATGTTCACTTGTAGCTTCACCTGAGTAACATTGGGTGAATATAGTAAACTCACAAGACAATGTTTAAGTATACGTAGTTCCTCTGCTGACATTTTTTACATTATGTGGTCAAGTTGTCCTGTTACATGCATTTTGGAAAGTGCAACAAAATAATCACGTTGTTTTGCCATATACCAAGGATCAAGAGAACATGGCTGCTTGGGGCTTCCAAAGAAGTAAGTGAGGATGGTCCATTGATTTAAGTAGCTATTTTTTCCTATTCTTATAATAAAATGTTTGGATGTAATTCAACTTACATGAAGTGTGGAGAAGACTATCCAATCTTTAAGTAAGAGAATTCAGTGTCTAGTGTCTAGCTTGAAATGAAAATAGCACAATTAAAGATGGGGAAAAAAAACCCATTCACCTTTTATTAGTAAGCAAAAAAAAAAAAACAGAAGTGATTTAAAATATAATCAATGGCATTTATTTTCATTCCTGTTTCATGTAGCATGAAAAAAACCAAGTTGTTAATGACCAAATGCTGACCTTTGGAGTAAAAAAATAAATAAAAGTATGCAAATGCCGAATATTGATACCTATCCTTTTCCCGACTATAATTAAAATTTTATCAGAAAATCCAACAGCAATAGGCAAGAAGGTGCAAGACGGAGAGAAGGGGGTAGAGGCTTTTCATAATGTAGGAGTACTAGCTGCCCATTTTAAAGCACAAGCATATGGCAGGCTGACTACACTTGTTTATCTTTTCCCTCCCAGAGCTCTGCCAAACCAAGGACGGCAGAGAGAGACAGGAGCCACAGTTGAAAGAGTTCAATAGATTTTAAAAGACAAAAAGCAAATGCTGGAGTGGTAACTGACTTAAGAGCGGAGAAGTACCCCCTGAGGGGCTGGACACTCAGAGAGCAAGAAGTGGGGTACGGGACTGCCAGCCAAGTGTTGGCTGAAAGCCTGTATTTTGCGCAAAGGGCAATTAGGTGACCAGGTCCCTTCCTGTACCTTGGGTAGTCTGGCAACCCCACTTCCCCCACCCCAGAGAAAACCAGAGTTGTTCTCTGGATAAACTGCACTGAGAAAGATGTAGAGATCTATAAAGTAAGAGGATTAAAACAGAAATACTGATTATCTGAAAACTGAACCAGGGCACATACGTTATTTGGCTTTAAATCTGTCATATGCTTTTTACTTACATTTTTAAAAAGCCTTTAAAGAATTAAAACAACAACAACGCTTGCAGTAAGTGCATACATAACTGCTTCATCATAGTCTTTACTGTTGATCTTAAAATTTCCCTTTCCTTTCTGGAGTTTGTAGTCTGATAGCCTGAACTCCTGGTCCAAGGACTTTACCAACAGTCACTCGTGATTGTCAAAAGATATATTTTACTTCCCCTCCCAAAATGTCCCTAGTGACTCTTAAGTCTCTGCTTTAACACAAATTCCTACACCTTTACCCTAGAGAAGGGGTTAGCAAACCACGGCCTACGGGCCTCAGGTTGTCTTCAGGTCTCCTTTTGTACAGCCTGTGGGCTAAAGGTTTTACATATTTTAGATGTTTGGGAGAAAAAAAAAGTCAGAACAAGAGTATTTGGTGACATGTGAATATTACATGAAGTTAAATTTCAGTGACCGTAAAGTTTTATTGGAACACGGTCACCCTCATGCATCTACACAGGGTCGATGGCTGCTTTCATGCTCCAACAGCAGCCATCTGTATGGCCCACAAAGCTGAAAATACTTGCTTGCCAGTCCTTTACAGAAAAAGGGCTGACATATGCCCTGGAGGTCTAGGCACAATCCTGACCTCAGCTCCAACCTCCCATCTCTTGTTTTCTTTCCACCCTTTGCCCTCCAATCCTCAATTACCCTGCAAGGTAATCTCCTCTCAGATTACCCTGGGCTTCTCTGTCTCCTCTTACTCTCTATTCCTACAGCTGCCTGTCCTATTGCCCTTTCCTTTGTGCCCTCTGATCCTCTCCCCAGTAGCAAGACCATGCTTCTCCAAAGCTGCTTCAAAGCTCTCTCCAGCTCTCTACCTTTATTCAAAGGCCTGGCTCTCCTTTAGGTTGGAGGAGGTGCCATTGCTGGTGGCTACTCCACACTGGAGAGGTTAAAAAGAAAACATGATGTTTACCCCCATCCCCACTGCTACGTCCTTGCTCTTTTACCCACTTAATAAAACATCTTCTTTTGGGCCCAGGACATCCGACTCCTCCACTCTCTTCCCACCCCCATCACCGTCATCCACGGACTGCCTCGCTACAGATCTTGAACAATGGAGGGCTTTGGCCCTTGGCTCATATAATTTCTCCTCCAGTTACCCCATCTTCTGGGTCAATTCAATATCTACACAGTGGATTTATGCAGTACTTTGGTCTCAGAATTCCTTTGCTTCCTCTTAATGAAAAAACCTTCTCTCCACTGAAGCTATCTTCTGAATTCATGGCAACCTCCTAAAACCTCAAAAGCCTGGAATGGCTATACCCTAAAAAACTTTAAATTCCAGCATCCTCACCTCTGACCACAACTTCCAATTCTTTCGGGTCCCTCACTCTGTGCTCCTGGCATATATACTTTGCAGCAACACACACATAGACAACCTACATGTGTGCATGCCCTCTCCGATTTCAGTTTCTTCCCTAGCCAACCCAGACTGACTCTTCTCTTTCCACAGGATTATTCAATGGATGCTAAAACTATTGGGTTCAAATTGGAGAGGAACAGGATATTTACAGTTCAGGTAGTTCCCAAACTTCTAACCACCACTCCCCAACAAATTTCTTATTAATTTAAAAGGGGGAAACCATAACTTGACAGCAAAGAAACCTAGAAAATACCACCTTAACCAAGTGATGAAAGTTCATGTTACCAGTAATGGGGTAGACTGACCTAGCCTTCTTGATGCAATGCTTAGATAAGGACACATCACATAAGTAGTGTTCCTGCTAGAAACATGGGACCCAAGTTTATAATAAAGAAATAAACCAAAATTAAGGGACATTCCCCCAAAAAACTAGATGGTATATTTGAAAAATATCAATGTTACAGAGCTAAAAAAATTCTTCCAAATTAAAGGAGATTAAAAATTCCACTGAATACAATACCTAATGAATCCTGGAGTGTTGTTTGTTTTTTAAGCTATGAATTGATTGAGAGGTGCCTGGCTGGTTCAGTCAGTAGAGCATGTGACTCTTGATCTTAGGGTTATGAGTTTAAGCCCCACACTAGGTGTAGAAATCACTTAAAAATCTTTGGAAAAACTACTGAGACAATTAGAGAAATCTGAATATGGACTAAACATTCAATAGTATTGTCCTAATGTGAAATTTCTTGAGTAATAATTCATACTATTGTTATGTAGAAGAATGTCATGGTTTCTAGGAGATAAATGCTGTAATATTCAAGGTTAAACAAAGTCTAATTTATATTCCAATAACAAGTATTACACCCATAAAAATGATAAAGCAAATATGTAAACATTAATAATTGGTGAATCTACATTAAGGGGTGTTCATTCTTTCAACTTTGTGTTTTGAAAAGTTTCAAAACCACACAAAATTTTATAAAAAATTCCAGCTCATGTCCAACTATCTATGGATGTTCCCATAGTCAGGCTGTTGAGGACTGCTAGAAAACTCCCACAAATGAAGATATGACTGAAGACTGAGCTGTGCCCAATAATGATTATTCAGCTTGCCACCCATTTGCTGGATAGCTTTTTGAAAACTTTATTCCTCTCCTCAAAACATATTCAAACATCCTCACCATCTTCCTACTTCCTGGAAAGTGGAGATTATCAAGAACAAACTCTTCACTTCCTCTCTTTCCCACCACCTATGCACTCGTCTGTATCATCCACCCTGCCCCTTGTTTTGTCCAGAGCTAATTCTCCCCTGTGAATTCTTCTGCCCTCTAAACACTTCAGAAAACTTGGGCTGTCATTAAATATCCAAAGCCCATCTTTAACTCTCTACTGGCTCTTGCTCCTCTGTAAACAAACATATTAAATTTTTCCCAACTTGAAAAAATATTAAACCCAAACCCCAGATCTCTTTTAGCCATACTTTATAGTTTGGGGTTCCCCCCATAAAACTTCTTGAGAGTAACCTCTGCTTGGTCTATCTACTTCTTTGGCATCATTCATGCCTCAGACTTGGGTCCCCAGTTGTCAGCTCTCCTCTGTCTCCCTTACTACCGATACCCTTCTGAAATTGGAAAGCCAATGGAGAGTTGATCATCTGGAATCTCTCTGCAGCATCTGATATCATTCCCCACCCTTTCCTGCTTGGAAGACCCTCTCTCCCAGTATCAATGGCATCCTTCTCTTTGGGCTCCTCTCTTTCTACTCTGACCATTCTTTTAAAGCCTCCTGGAAAGGGGAGGAGTCTCTACCAGGACTATTTTGCCAGGGAATTTCAACAACATTCTCTTTCATGGGCTCCTGAAATGTCCTTGGCCTTCTAGTCTTGTCACCCGAAACATTAACACCTAGGTGACCTCATCTAAACCAGTACCGGTAGCAGCCACAAATATATGCCAGGTACTACACTAAGTACCTTTAGGTTTCATTAGTTTCTTTGACATAGCAATCCAAACAGGTATTATTATTACCTACATAGTACATATGAGGAAAGAAAACTCAGGGAGTGTAAAGAACTTGCCAGAAAATTTCTTGGCTAATAAGTAATAAGGTTTAAAACTCTGACTCCAAAGCCTGTGCTGTGCTACTCCCACAAAATCATTAAGCTAAGACAACATAGGCATAATAGCACGTGACCAAAACAGAAACTAAGTGGGTAATAGGGCATTCTATGAGATCTGAGTGAGTCTGTACTGCAGGATTTGAAAGTTGAAGGAAAAAAGACTTCATATTCCCTGGTTAATAACACCATAGGATGGGTTTAAGAGCCATAAAAGTTCTATTTTGTTAGAACATTTTAGCAATTATTACTGTACTTTTTGTGTTACAAAGGTTTATTAATATGTTTTCTAAGTTTTATTCCATCTGGAGATATCTTCAAGGTACTGTACCTCTACTTTTTGTGAGTCTTTCTTGTAGTTACTTTCCTGTTCTGTCCTTCAAGGGACATTTTTGCAGGAAAAGTAAATTTTCATAGAAAATGGGGTTTGCTCTTTCATAATGGAATAATTACCTAGAGGAAGGATAGAGAGAAATTCTAAACTGCCATTGTTTTCCCACCGGCCTACAAATGTACACAATTTGTAATACATGGTAAACATGGAGGTCATTTTTTTGAGCAGTACCTCTGAGACATGACCCAGTAGATTTTTGTCCTATTGTCATTTTAAAGTCACTGCCAGATTTATTTCACTCTGGCATTCCATCATAACAGTTGAGCTTTTTAGGCAGTGGGAGTAAATAAAATTCCACAAAGAAATTAAAGACTCTCAATGTCTGGATCGTTCAGTTCTTTTCCTTTGTGAAAGCAATTAGAAAGGTAAGGAGATCTAACTGTATATTGGTAGCATTCCAGGAGGGTTTCAAAAGGTCAGGTGGTCATGGAATCATAGAACTAAACATTGAAAGATACCTGCTGTCTCTGGAAGGTAACTTAATATTCTTCATTTTACAGAGGAGGCGATCAAGACCCAGAGAATTTGACTCATAAGAAATGGAAAGCGAGAGAAGGGGTAGCTGCAGAAGAGATGATCCAATGCTCCTATGTCAATCAGATCTGGAGTTTTGTGCCAGAAGTTCAGAATCACCCAAAGAACTTTCAAAACCCACATTCCAAGGGCAAGTCACAGACTGGGAGAAAGTATTCGCAAACCACAAATCTAATGAGGACTTATAGTTGGATATACAAAGAGTACTTAAAACAACAACAAAACCAATTAAAAAATGGGCAAAAGACCCAAACAGACCACTACCCAAGGAGATATACAGATGGCATATATGCATATGAAAAGATGCTCAACATCATTTGTCATTAGGGAAATGCAAATTAAGACAAGATACCACTACACATTTATAAGAATGGCTAAAATCCAAAAATCTGACAATACCAAATGTTAGCAAGCATGCAGGGCAAAAATCCATCATTGTTTGAGGGGATACAAAATGGCACAGCTACTTTGGAAGACAGATTGACAGTTTATTACAAAGCTAAATATAAACATACCATACCATCCAGGCATTGCTCTCCTTGGTATTTACTCAACTGATTGGAAAACTTATGTCTACACAAGAATCTTCACAGAAATGTTTATAGCAGTGTTACTCACAACTGCCAAAAACAGGGAGCAACGAAGATGTCCTCCAAATGAGTGGATAAACAAACTATGATACAACCATACTATGAAATAGTCTTCAGCAACCAAAAGGAGTGAGCTACTAATTCATGCAACAACATGGAAGAATCCTAAATGCATATTGCTCAACAAAAGGATCTAGTCTCAACAGATTATACTATAAGCTTCCATTCACCGAACATTTTGGAAAAGGGGACCCTGTGGAGACGAAAAGCAGATTAAACTCACCAGAAGTTTTGAGAGGGAAGAATACCAACTATCCTTGGTGAAGCACAGGAGTTGTTGTTATTGTTGTTGTTGTTGTTTAAGGACGGTGAAACAATTCTGGATGGTAACGCAGTAATGGATACATAACTATGCGTTTGACAAAACCCATAGAATATGCAGCATGAAAAGTAAACCTTATTGGATGCAAACTTTGTTGTTGTTGTTGTTGTTTTAATCAGCCAGGAGGTCACGAATGCAGACTGTGACAAAAGAATCTAACTGTATAGACTCACTGAAGAGAGGCAGAATAAAAAAAAAAAAAAAGGTGTTGACCTAAGTAACTTTAGAAATGACTAAAGACAAAAGAAACTATATATAAGCACTGAACTCCAGTTGGTAAAGTTGTTTCCCAGGGGGGTACAAGTTAATGGTTCTGAAACCACTGTACATGCATACTGGGAATGAAAAATTAGTAAACAGATGGTGATAATGGAAGCCAGGATTTTCTCACTGTTGGAGAGGGAGGTTACAGGGAAGAGAGGAGAAAGCTAGAATAAGCTACTGGATTAGAGTCAGAGATAACATTATGAACTCATGTTTGCCTCAGTAAAGATACAGAAGGATACGGCAGTAGTTACAGGTAGATGTGATCCACAGGTTAACATTTCCTACTTCTGGCTGTGGAGAAGACCTAGACACAGTAACATCCTGTCGCCATGAGCATACCCAACATTCGCATCTTTGTCTCGAATTCTCCAATGAAAGGAACCAGCGCCCTTGAGAAAAATGACCAGTTCTAGGGCTGGGACAGGGAATACACAAGATGAACCAAAGCATCCTGTTATGTCAGGAAGTGACAAAGGGCTCCAAAAGAAAATGGCAATGGCAGTAGGTCTAGGTCAAAGAAACACAGGAGCCAACCTAAAAGAGTTCCCCAGGACGGAAACTGGAATAATTTGAGCAAAAAAATAATTCATGCAGTACTGAAATACAAGCCAAGGTACAAAATAAATACTCATTTAGGACAATACTGACAAACCCCATGTAGGAGAATTCCAAATAATATATGTAGACCCCTGGCCTTCAAGTAAGTGGAGCGTAAGTCCTCCCTCCCCAGCTAGTGGGTTGCACACAGTGACTTCCTTCCAGTGTGTGCAGTATGGAAAAAGGAAGGAAGGCAACACCATAGGGGAGTAAGCTGACAAACATCACCTCAGTCAGGGGATCAAGGTAAGCATCAACAGTGACAAGTCATATTCATAGCATACACCCTATTCCCTCACCTCGATGGCCTTCATCCCCTAAGCTCGTTAGTCAGAAGACAAAGCAATCAAACAAACCCAGATTAAGGGACTTTCCACAAAATACCGGATCAGTACTTCTGAAAACTGTCAAGGTCATCAAAAAAAGGAAAATGAGATACTGTCACTGCCAACAGGTGACTGCCCTAAATAGAAGTGAGAACTAAATTGATTGTGCTCTCCTGGATGGAATCCTGAAGCAGAAAAAGAACATCAGGGAAAAACTAAAAATCTGAATAAAGTATGGAGTTTACTTAATAATAATATAATTATTAGCCTATTAATTGTGACAAATATACCACAGAAATGTTAAGATGTTAATAATGGGGGAAACTGAATGTTGGGTATCTGAGAACTCTCCATTGCCTTAGCAACCTTTTTGTAAATCTAAAACTACTCTAAAATAATAAATATATTTAAAGGAAAAAAAAAATCCTGGTCTAAGCTCCATCTAAAGGGATTTGGATTCAATCCGGGAATACTGCTATGAAAGAAGCTAACAGGAATACAGAGTAATGGGCAACAAATGCACAAAACCCACCTCTAAATAATTTCTCCAATCTATCCCAGCACTTTATTACTCATCCAGCTCATTCATTCATGTATGCAATGAACATTTATAGAAAGCCTACTGTGTGCCAGGAGTTCTGCAAGGTACTGTGAATCCAAAATCTAACAAGGCACGGTTTTCTAAATAGTGAGCCACAAACCATTAGTGGGTCATAAAACCAATATAGTGGGTTGCACCTAGCGTTTTTTCCCTAATGAAGGAATTAAAAAATATGGATGCGGGGGTATCTGGGTGGTTCAGTCGGTTGGGCATTTAACTCTTGATTTCAGCTCATGTCACGATCTCAGGGTTGTGAGATCACATCTGATTGAAGCACAGAGCCTGCTTAGGATTCTCACTTTCCCTCTCCCTCTGCCCCTTCCCTCTAAAAAAAATAAGAGAAAAAAAATCAGAATGCAATTATCACAGAAAAATTTTGCTTTTGGAAAATTATTTTGAGGATGTATGTGTTTGTTCTGGACGATGATATAAAATGCACTTTTTAAGGTAGGTTAAAGTCAAAAGAATTTGAAAGCTAAGCAATAAATTATGCCCCTGGCTTCAAACTGCTTTAATTTAGTAGAAGAAAAGATACTAGTAAATCTTAGATTTTTTTTTTAAACTACAGCATAATGAAATAGTTTTCTATGATTCAGACACACACACAAAAAAGGTACAATGCTGACCAGTTCACACAATCTTAGCCTAAGTTGTATCATTGCATATTTACAGTGATTTGCTTATAATTTATTCTACATGTATGAATAGAGTGATGTCTCCCTCCCAGATTCATATATTGTGGCCTTAACTCCAAAGTAACAATATTTGGAAATAGAGCCTTTAGGGAGATATTAAGGTTAAATGAGGTCATTAGGGTGGGGCTCTAACCAACAGAACTTGGGTCTTTGAAGAAGAGACATTGGAGCACTGTCTCCGTGACCACAGACTAGAGAACATGTGAGGATACAGTGAGAAAGTAGCCTACTACAAGCCAAGAAGAGAGGTCTCATCAGACACCAACCCTGATGGCACCTTGATCTTTGATTTCTAGCCTCTAGAACTGTGAGAGAATAAATCTCTGTTGTTTAAGCAACCTGGTATGCAGCATTTTGTGAGGGTAACCCTAGCAGACTGATACTATACCTCCAAAAGGAATTTAATGCAGCCAACTAGCTAAGATACTCAGCCAAGCTATGAAAGTTAAAGATGTGGCACTCAGTTGTTGAGCACATTTTCTTTACAAATGGCCTAACAAATTCCTGATGGTATATTTCTATAGAAATGCATACATCCAGACGTGCCTAGTCGCTGAGTTAAGTATCTGCCATCAGTTCCGGTCATGATCCCAGAGTCCCAGAATGGAGCCCCAAGTTGGGCTCCCTGCTCAGTGGGGAATTTGCTTCTCCTTCTTCCTTCCCTCTGGGCTCCCTCCCCATTCATGCTCTCTCTCTCACTCACTCACTCCCTTGCTTGAATAAGTAAAAATCTAAAAAAAAAAAAAAAATGCATATATTCATGATTTTCCAATAATTCAATTATACACAAGTCTCTGATTTGTTTACTAACTTAAATGTTATTTTAAGCCAGAATATATACACATTTCTCATCTCCAGATCACTTCCATGAGCACACAGGATGTTTAAAACTAATTAGTAGTTAACCATATGGATGACCTGTAAATCATTACAACTACTAGCAAGCAGGTGGAAAATTTTCTACCTAAAGACTGAAAAAGTCATTTTTTTTAAATTGAAGATTTACAGGTTGGACTTAGGCATCTAAGGCATCACCTTAGGCATCTCAAACGCAAATTAAGCATATTAATGCAACCTAGCATTGATATTTTGTCTGAAGTATAAAGTAATTAAGAAGTTAAATCTAAGTATTCAGAACAAAAAGTGAAATTGCAAATAAGAGCCTCCTTTTTGTTGCTTTCACAATTTCCAGAAAAGAGGCTAAGGAGGAAGAGAAAACAGAACAAAAGAATAGTTGGAAGGAACAGGGGAGAAGGAGTGAAAGGCCAGAGAGGAGGGTGCATAGAATACTGAAATACGAGAGACTAAAATGACAACAGCCAGAATGACAGCACTGATCCCCACTCACCCTGAGTATATCCTTTCCCCCCGTTTCCACTGAGCCACACTGAAAAGGACCTATAAAGTTACCAGTACAGTCAGATTCTGAGGTTGTGCCACCGTGAAAGCGTGTTTAAGTGTTGCTCTTTTGAAATGAGGTTAGATCTTGGAAACAATCTCTTCACTGGGAAACACTTTGCTCTGCTGGGGAAATCTTAATCACGTCTGCTAAACTATTACACGTCCCTTCTCATTATCTCAATTTCTCGAATCTTGCTAATATGGGTACAGGTTCACATATAATGAAATCCTAAAGAAAGAGTTTGGATGTTCTCAACTCAGAGTATAGTTCATTTTGTGAGAAAAAACAAGTGACTTACAGAATTTTAAGGGAACAAGGTCAAGGAAATATAAAGAAACCCAAATTCCTAATAGAACGGTCCCTTTGAAGTTGCAGCCCCTCAAAGAGTTTAACTGAGGGTACATTTAGCTCTTTATCAAGTTTAGCTATTACAATTTTATGTTATGACCAAAACAGAGGTCTTTTGTAAAGTTAATTATTTACCTATATACAGTTACTGTATAAGCCATTAACTTTTGAAACATCTTTGTCTCTTTTGAATACTCTAGAATTAACTGTTTCTCTCATAAACACTCCAGAATATATTAGTATAAAACACATTAGATCTTTTAAATTACATTTTTTAAAAGTCAGATCTCTGGGGGCGGCTGGGTGGCTCAATCGGTTAAGTATCACTCTTGATTTTGGCTCAGGTCATGATCTCAGGTTCGTGAGAAGGAGCCCCCCATCAGGCTCCTCACTCAGCAGAGAGTCTGCTGGAGATTTTTCCCCTCCCTTTCCCTCTGCCTCTTCCACTTCACCCCTGCCTCTCTCTCAAATAAATAAATATATCTTAAAAAAAAAAAGTACAATCTCTGTCATTTCCTAATGCAAATGTTTTTATCTTAATTGTGGTGGCAGCTCCAAAGGTAAACACATTTGTCAAAACTCAAGTGGTATAGTGAGATTGGTTATATTTTATTGTTTATAAGTTATAAATCAGTAGAGCTGAGAAAAAAAGAAAGCCTCTACCAAGGGTTATAAGGATGTAGAAACTGAAATAAAAAAAAAAAAAAAACCAGCTTAAGTTAAAAAGAAAGCCATGCCACTACTAGGAAGAAGAATTTAAAAGAGAAATTAAAAAAAAAAAAATCACTATTACGTGCTAATTTTAGGGTGCCACTGTAATTTGAGCTGTACTTTCTCAATGGTGAAATGAATAAAAGAGAACATTCCCTAAGATCCTGATATCTGACAATAGAAGAAAAGAAGAAAATCTGGATAAACTAGCTCTATTCTGGACAAACAACCACAGTTTTCTTTGCTCCACTTCTGGGCTGCCGAGGGCGTGAAGAATGTCAAGTAGCCAAAGTAAATGGACCCCACAAAGCACACAGCATATGATGCACGTGGAACTACACTAGCATCCGTGTTGTGTTTTCCTTATTATAAAAAGACAGCTTTGTTTTAGAAGTTTAGGAAGAACTGGAAGACATTTTAAATTGTAATAATAATAATAACTTCTCTCACCATCTAATTACAATTATGAATTACCATTATTATGGTGAATTATAATGAATTAGAATTATTACAGTGAATTACAATTATGAATATGCCTTCCATTTTTTCTTATTATTGAGAAGGTCTGGGATAGATAGAGTCTTGAATCTGGCCTCAATCTGAACACAAACTTCTTCCCATGACATTCCTTTGTCGGCATGAGGAGGAAATATTATTTATACAGGTTGTACCCAAATCCACTGTATAGCAATATCACAAAGCAACCATTCTTCAGTTATTGTACTTCTATATTATCAGTTTAAAAAAAAATCACAAAGAATGTAACATCTTTACATATAAAGTGTTTGGGTTACCTAAAAATTACTTTCTGAGGTAAGGAATGCCTTCCTAAGTTTGACATGAACTCCAAAAGCCATGAAAAAAAAATAGATAAATTCAACTATATAACAAAATCAAATTTTTGGCATGGCAAAACACACTATAGGCAGTTACAAAACAACAAACCGGGAGATGACTCATGATAAAGGGCTAATTTCCTTAATATATGTAGAGAGCATGTCTACAGATCAGTAAGGAAAAGAACAACTTAACAGAAAAATGAGCAAAGGACAGGAACAGACACAGTTCATTTAGTGAAGAGTATGCAGATAGCTCTTAAATCTATTAAAAGACACTCCTTTTAATCTTAAGAGAAATGCAAATTAAAACGATGCTGAGATTTTTTACTTATCACACTGGCAAAGATTCCAAGAGTTTAACACATATTGCTCTGTCAAAGGTCTAGAAAAAGGACTGTCACCCTTCCCCAAGAGGAAGCTCTTCATGTACTGACATGTGACAAATAAATCGTCAAGGTCTTGGTAAGTCAAACAGCCAACTACTGACCAGCTTAGATAGCGTGTTATCATTTGTGTAAAAATGTAGTGTGGTGAGGGGATGATACCTCTCCCCTACCCCCACACTTAAACACAGGCATTTGGATGAATAACGAACAAAAGTACTTGGAAAAGAAACATAAACCCTAGTGTGTGGGGTTCAGAGGAGGAACCAAACTTCTTCACTGCCCACGCATTAGTGCCTTTTGAATTGAAAACATTTTACTACAGAAGAATAAAAGTCCAATTAAAAAAATAAAATTTGAGTTATTTCTTAAGGATAGATATCTAAAAGTAGAATCTTCCTGCCAAAGAATCTAAACATTATAAGACTATTGACTGTGGAACTATTGATTGTGGAACTGTAAGCCCTTTCCCAAAGGGCTTACACTCTATTTCTGGTAAAAATATGTGTTCTATATTCCAATATGGAACAATAGGAATATCCAATATGAGTATCTTTTCACAAGCATTATAGGCTACACAAGAGTTACTCTGTGGTTTTTTTGTTTGTTTGTTTGTTTGTTTGCGTTTTGTTTGTTTTGCTTTGTTTTTGACAGAGAGAAAGAGAGCAGCAGGCAGAGCAGCAGGCAAAGGAAGAAGAAAAAGAAGGCTCCCCACTGAACAGAGAGCCCATACGGGACTCATCCCAGGACCCAGGGATCATGACCAGAGCTGAAGGCAGACACTTAACTGACAGAGCCACCCAGTCAACCACCCCAAGATCTTTATCTTTGAGAAAGTGATTAGGAAAATGGCATCATTTTGATCTGCATACTTTGATTATTAGTGAGTTTGAGCATTTTCCACCATTTGCTAGTTCCTTATATTTCCTCCTTGGAGACTTCCAGTCATCACATTTCCCCTTTGCATACTGGAGACAATGTTTTCCATAAAATATACTCTACTGTATATCAATCTTCTCCCTGTCACTTACTGCAACTTTTTTTTAACCAGTTTTTAATCTTTTAATTTGTTTGACAGAATTCTTTTTTGTTTTTTAAAGATTTATTTATTTGTTTGACATAAGAGACATCACAAGTAGGCAGAGAGGCAGGCAGAGAGAGGGGGAAGCAGGCTCCCTGCTGAGCAGAGAGCCCAATGTGGGGCTCAATCCCAGGACCTGAAATTATGACCCGAGCAGAAGGCAGAGGCTTAACCCGCTGAGCCACCCAGGCACCCTTGTTTGACAGAAGTTTTAACCTGTTGTCTGCTCAAATATGGTCTATCTAGTTTAGTCCAAACTTTCTTTGGTTGCTACTACATACCAGGCAATCAGTAAGCCCTGGCAGTAATTGAGAGGCATGGTCTACCAGGGTGATGGACATATACAGGATAATACTGATACAGCGTGGCCAGTGAAGGTGAAGAACTACATACTATCATGGATACACAGCACTGGGGCACTTAACTGAGCAGCAGAGACCAATTTTCTAAGATGATTCTACACATTTAGAAGATGAAGACATTTGAATGGGATGAGCAGACTAAGTACCATATGCAAATTCATATGTTGAAGTCCTAATGCCAATGTGACAGTATTTGGAGCTGGGACCTTTGGAAGATACTTGGGTTCAGTTGAGGTGATGAGAGTAGAGCCTCTCTAGAGGCTACTCTCCAAGGGTAGAGGATAATGACAGGATTAGTGCCCTTAGAAGGGTGATGATGAGACCAGAACTCTCGGTCTACAAGGGAAAGCTACAGCAGGGTGGAACTGGGAAAAGGACCCTCACTAGAAACCCAGCCCTGATGGCACCCTGATCTTGGACTTCCAGGCTCCTTGTTTAAGCCACCCAGTCAACAGTAATCTGTTAAAGCATCCTGAACTGAGAAACTCGTACTGAGAAGTGGGCATGCTTTAGCGAATGCCTGAGAATCTGAAGGAGACTTTGGAACTGGGTAGAAGTTGGAGAAGATTTGAGGTTCATGCTAGGAAAAGCCGAGATTGCTTGTAGAGATGTTTAAAGGAGATTCGGATGAGAGGGTGGAATGAGAGGAAAGCGGTAGAGAAGGCTTCCAGCTTCTTGGAGAACACATCTGTAATCCCACACCGAATGTTGGTAGCAATATGGATGACAAAGGCCATTCTGCTGAGGATGAGCCACAGGTGAGGAACATGCTATTGGACAATGGAGAAATACCAGTGTTTTGTGGAAGGAAGACCTTGCAAGCCATGAAATTGGATATTTAGCCAAAACGATTCTTAAGCAAAGTTTTGAAGGAGTGGTTTGGTTCCTCCTGAAAGCTCATAGTAAAATGTGAGAAGAGAGAAATAAATTGAAGAAGGAAGTGTTAAGCAAAAAGGAAGCAGAACTTAAATATTTGGAAAATTCTCATCTTATCCATCTCGCAAAAAATGAGAAAGCATGTTTGGAAGAGAACACTTAGTGTGTGTGTCTGACTGACCATTTGATAAGATTAGTGCAAGGGTGTGAACCATGATTAGTGACCTAATCAGCCTCCACAGCAGGAACACTGTCAGTTTCAACAACGGTGTGACAAAATGAAGGAAGGCTCTCAGACTTCTCAGATCCTACAGGACCTTAGAATTATTTGGTCATGAACATGCACTATTCTTCAAAACAAAGGAAGAAGTACACTGAGGGGGATTCAGAGGTAATTGGGGCTGCAACTCCCATCAAGAGTTGCATGGAATACATGGGTCAGGCTACCCTTACCTCAATTTCAAAGTGTGGGATCACAGCCCAGAAGAGTTGTGTGAGTGGGGCTGCCCTGAGAAGTGGGGATACAATGCCACCCCCTCCCCCCGCAGCAGATGCTCAGAGTCAGAACCTTTGCCCCAGTGAATCTGAAGGGTAGACCATCCAGCCAAAGAGGATTATTCTCAAACCTTGAGGTCTAAGGGAATATGCCTTCCTGGTTATGGACTTGAGGGAGACTCACTGTCCCTACCTTCTTTCCTATATCACCCTTTAGGAATGGGGGTGCCTATCTCATGCTTATCCCACCATCATAGGCTAGAACCACAGAGCTTGTGTCCTTTCACAGGTATACAGTTGGGCTGAAATTTTGTTTCAGGCTGAATCATGTAAGTTTCACCCACAGCTGATTTAGAGGATATTTAGAGGACACTTTGGACCTTAGAACTGATGCTTGAATGAGTTAAGACTTTTGGAGCAGGTGGAATGAAATAGATTCATTTTCCATGTGGGAAATTGGGGAAGCCAGGAGTGTAATGTGTAATGCCTTTGTGTCCTCCCAAAACTCATATGCTAAGAATCTCACCCCCAAATGTTATGGTATTTATGGGTGGGCCCTTCAGTTCACTAGGTTTAGATGGGGGGCTATGGGGGTCATGAAGGCAGAGCCCCAATGATGGGATTCTCAAAAACTTACGTGGGGATGATGAGACCACAGCTCACCCGCTTCCTGGGTGCAATACTAAGGAAAGGTGATGTGAGGATATAACCGGGAAAATGGTTCTCGTCAAAAGCCCAACCCTGCTGGCACTGATCTTAGACCTCCAGTCTGATCTTAGACTTCCAGTCTCCAGAACTGTGAGAAATAAAGGTTTGCTATTTAACTCACTCTATGGTAACTTCTAACAGCTTGAACTAAGACACTAGCTAAAGGTAAGACCACAAAGCGCATGGATATGTAAATGGACTGGTATCTACAGGGAACTACCAGCTACTGGTTATCATCAGAGCCTGGAAGAATTATGAGAGGTAAAGCTAAAGGGCTAGTGAAGGGTCAAGCCCAGACTTGGGATTTATACAATTTGAAAGCAACAAAAGAGGTGTTTTAAGCCACTTGGTTTATGGTAATTTGTTATGACAACAATAGGAAATGAATAGAGACTTTGGTGTCTGGAAGTGGAATGCTTTTATAACAAAAATATGGAAGAGCCCTGGAATCAAGTAGTAGTGGAGGCTAGAAGAATTTTGACAAACATGACAGAAAAAGCCTTCAGTGGGGCACCTGGCTGGCTCGGTTGGTGAAGCATCCGACTCTTGATTTTGGCTCAGGTCATGATCTCGGTGTCCTAGGATTGAACCCCAAATAGGGCTCCTCACTCAGCAGGGAGTCTACTCAAGATTCTCTCTCTCTCCATCTACCCTCCCCACCCCCATCTGCTCTCTCTCAAATAAATAAATACATCTTTAAAAAAGAAAGAAAGAACACCAAACTGTTCATGGAAATATGGGCATTAAGGGTACTACCAGTGAGGGCTCAGAAGGAAATGAGAACATGTTACTAGACATAAAGAATGCTACACCTGAAGTTGATCTGCAAGTGTAACACAATCTCTATAAAAATTATGGTTAAGTTCTATGCAGAAATTGAGAAGAGAAGCTGCCCCTAGATTCATATGGAAATTCCAGGGAAGCAGAATAACTAAAACAATCTTAAAACAAACAAGATCAAAGTTGGAGGGCTCATCCTTCCCTAATTCAAAACTTACTATAAAGCTACAGTAATTAAGACAATGTTGTACTTTGTATAAGGCTAGCTAGAGATCAGTGGAATAGAATTCAAAGTTCCAAAACAAACCCATACGCCTATGGCCAGGTGATTTTTTTTTTTTTTTTAACAAGAGTGCCAAGACCATTCATTGGGAAAAGAATAGTCTTTTTGACAAATGGATAAATAAAATAGGGCATACCCATACAAAGATTTAGCAGTAAAAAGAAACAAAGAGGGACACCTGGGTGGCTCAGTCAGTTGAGCCTCTGCCTTTGGCTCAGGTCATGATCCCAGGGTCCTCAGATCAAGTACTGTATTGGGCTCTCTGCTCAGCGAGGAGTCTGCTTCTCCCCTCTGTCTGTTGTTCCCACTGCTTGTGTTCTCTCTCTCTCTCTCTCTCTCTCTCTCACACACACACACACACACACACACACACACAAAGAAATAAAAATCTTTTAAAGAAAAAGAAACAAAGAACTGGTATATGTTACAACATGGATAACCTTTGCAAGAATTGTGCTATGTGAAAAGAATCAGTAACAAAGGACAACATATTTTATGATTCCACTTACATGGAATGCGCAGGATAAGCAAATATAGAGACAGAGCAGATTAGTAGTTGCCTAGGGCTGGGGAGATGGAAGGATTGGGAGCAAGACGTTTCTTTTTTAGATAGTGAAAATGTTCTAGAACTGATTATGGTGATAGATATACAACCCTATGAATATACCAAAAATTATAGAACTATATACTTTAAATGATTAATTGTACTGCATATGAATTATATCTCAGTAAGTTTTTTAAGAGAAGAAAAGCACATCAAGGCACATCATAATCCAATTACTGGAAAGCAATGACAAAGAGAAAATTTCAAAGCAGCTGGAGGAGGAGAAAAGAACATAAAATAAAATGACAAATCACAAATTGGCAGATAGGCTTCTTATCCCAGAATTATAAAGAAATACTATAAATAAAAGAGAGAAACCACCTGATATAAAGCTGGGCAAAACATATAAATAGGAACTTAACTGAAAAATAAACTTAAATGGTCAAGAAACAAATAAAAAGATGGTTGATTTCCTTAGTAATCAGATAACATAAATTTTTTAAATGTCAGATACCAGGGCACCTGGCTGCCTGTAGTCAGTAGAGCTTTCAGCTTTTGATCTCAGGATCATGAGCTGGAGCCCCAGTTGGGGGGTAGAGCGGACTTTAAAAAAAGAAAAAAAATCAGATATCATTTCTCATGCAAAATTTAAAAATCTGACAAGAGTACACTTCTGATGGAAGTATCAAATAACACAATGTAACCAATAATTTAGATATTCAATGAATAAAAAGGAGCATATACTAAATATTCCAGAAATTCCATTATTAGGTACAAATCCTAGAAAAATGGATATATATATATATGTACACCAGGATATATGTAGAAGAATATATCTCAAAATAGAAGCAAACCTATTAATAGTAGCAAAAAATCCAAATGTCTGTCAACAGGAAAATGAATAACTTGTGACATATGACAATTTTTATGCCTAACAATGGACATAGTTAAGGGCACCTGGATGGTTCAGTCATTTAAGCCTCCAATTCTTGGTTTCAGCTCAGGTCATACTCTCATGGTCATGAGATGGAACCCTGGATCAGGCTCACACTGGGCATGGAGCCTGCTTTAGATTCTCTCTGTCTCAAAGAAGATGTGGTATATGTATGCATGTATGTGTGTATGTGTGTATGTGTGTACAATGGAATATTACTCAGCCCTCAAAAAGAAAGAAATCTTGCCATTTGCAATGACGTTGATAGAACTAGAGTATATCATCTAAGAGAAATAAGTCAGAGAAAACAAATACCATATGATTTTATGCATATGTGGGATTTAAGAAACAAAACAGATGAACACAGGGGAAGAGAAGGAAAAAATAAAGTAGGAGGAAAACAGAGGAGGCAAACCAGAAGAGATTCTTAACTACAGGGAATAAACTGAGGGATGCTGGAGGGGAGTCAGGGGGATGGGATAAGTAGGTGATGGAAGTCACTTGAAGTAATGAGCTTTGGGTGTTGTATGCAACTGATGAATCACTGAATTCTACCTTGGAAAATAATAATACAGTATATGTTAATTAAATTGAATTTAAATTAAAAATTAAAAAGATTCTCTCTCTTTCTGCCCCTCCCCCATGCTCATTTTTTCTCTCTCTTTCTCAAATAAATGTTTTTTAAAATAGACATAATTAGAGTTAGTTTCCAAAAAGCAGGCCTCCAGGTAATTTACATCATAATTCTACTTATAACGTTAAGCAATATTCACAGAAAGGTAAACTATAAAGGGAATGATAAATACAAAAATCTGCCTAGTGGTAACACTCAAAGGGAAATGAGGAGGGAAGGATTTAGAGAGGAACTCAGAGAACTTTGAAGTTAACAGGAAGTAGTAAAGACAGAGGGTTGCAAAGTACTCAAAATAGAAAATACTTTTATTCAGGGTTTCTGGGTGGCTCAGTTTGGGGGACATGCAACTCCTGATCTTGGGATTGTGAGTTTGAGCCCCACGCATAGAAATTACTTAAAACCCTTTTAAAAAATAGAAAATACTGTATAATTTGCATATCTAGTCAATGTCTCATTAAAAACCATTTCTAAAAAAACAAATGGGTGAAGAACTAGAGAGAGCTAAATTTAAATATTCTTTAAAACACTTGAGTGGGAAGAGGAGAGAGTAAAGATAGTGGTTAGAAGGGGCCCAAGGTAAAGAGAAGGTTCGGCTTTATTCTTTTCCAGAAAAGGAAATGGTTCAGCAAACATATCTGCTAAGGAATGAAAACCAGTAGAGACATTGAAATTAGTAGGTAACAGCAGTAGTGGTGGGAAAGGCAGAAAGCAGCATTCACTGCTCTGAGCCTTTTACCTGCCTCTCTTGTCATGGCTGTTCTATCACCAATCCCATCTCTCAAATGGAAAAACTGAACCATAAGAGAGGTTAAGCAACATGCCCAGGATCAGACATTTAAAAACTATGAAACTGTATTCCAGCCTGGCAGACTCTGGCCCCAGAGCCAGGATTTTTTAACCTCTGTGCTGCTAACCTCTGGCTATAATAGAGGGAGCAAAGTCCTAACAGGAGCAAAGACAGATCCTGACCAAGAAAGATACTTCTGAGGCTGAAGAAGAGGAGGGTAAACAGCAGTGGTGGGGAAGGACAGATGGGAAGAAAGCAGTTCACAAGTTCACAACTTAGAGTCTCCCCTCCCCCTGTTTTTAAATGAGGTAGGTGGTCAGGTTGTTTGTTGAAAGTGGAGTGGAGGCTGGGGGGAATTAAAAATATTTGAGAGTTGAGTGGACCTAAGACTAACTAAGGGAACACATCACATACACCTACTGTGTGGAATGCTACGTAGGACCTCCTGTCCTGACTGACTTGTTGTTTTTCTCTTGATCTTGATGGGTTGAACTCAAGTAAATTAAATGTCCATAATACAATTCTATTATAAAGTCTTTGATACCAGCCACCAGAGCTCACTTAGCTTTCCTGCTTAGACCCCCTAAACTCTATCTTTTGTATGTTGCTCTCCTGTCTGCCAAGGAGAAAACAGCTAGCTTTCTTTGACATTTCTGCCTTCATAATTAGATCACAAATTTATTCAAGGGAGTACAACCGTGGTTTGCAAAGAACAAGCATATATATATCGTTGTCCTGGCTCATTCAATAATTTCATTTCTATACATATCTCTGAAACAAATTACAATGTAAAAAAATAGACTTAAGTGCTACCAAAATCTATGTAATTTTACATAGATTTAAAACTCTTAAGGTCTCTTTACACAATCATTTTTAGCAATAAGCTCTTATATTTCCAAAGTATCAGTCCAATTGTCCAAATTACCAAATTCCAAATTAAAGATCTTTTCCCATAGTCTATGAAATCTCCCAATTTAGGGAACTGTATCTCTTACTCTTTTATTACAAATAAATACCTTCAGGCAAAACCCAGTGACAAATATTCAGAAATTAAGTGGAAAAAATAATTTTAAAACAATTTAGGTTATATTTAGCAACATATATTAACGTCTAATCAGCTGCAGACATTAGCATAATCAGATTATATGATATTGCCTCAAATAGGTAATTTACTTCCCCAAATTTCTCTATATATCATGCAATTAAATTGCAAAATGTATTTCAAAAAATAACGAAACCACTCAATACAGGAAACCGCAATAAGCAAAAGACTAGGACACAGGGAAACCAGTAACTGCAACATGTGTGTGTTTAATGAAAAAAAAATCTGTTCAGGCATATATTCAGATGCCAAGTAACTTCCATTAAAATTTTCTTCCAGAAATTCTACTTTATTGCTGTGATCCCTTTGGGTTATCAACACATACACTAAAAGGACTGCTAAGGATAATCATCTACTTTTATTTTTGTCACAAACAATATCTTACCTGATGCCCTTAAGCCAACATTTCAAATGTTTTTGACCACAACCAACAGTAAGAAAAGTTTCATATTGCAATCTAATACAAAAATATTCATGAAGTTCACATAATATTTATCTTACTAATACTGATGTACTTTTTGTTTAAATAATGGTTTCATTCTACCAAAATAAAACAAGAGTTTGAAAAAAATACTGCTTCAATTATTTTATTTTACTTGTGTGTGTATGATTTTTTTTTGTCTTTTTTATTTATTTGACAGAGATCACAAGTAAGCAGAGAGGTAGGCAGAGAGAGAGTGGGGAGGCAGGCTCCCCACTGAGCAGAGAGCCCAACGTGGGGCTCGATTCCAGGACCCTGAGATCATGACCCGAGCCGAAGGCAGAGGCTTTAACCCACTGAGCCACCCAGGTGTCCCGTGTGTGTGTGTGTGTCTTGAGAGAGTGTGAACAACTGAGCCTGGGGAGAGTTAGAGAGAGAGAGACAGAGAGAAAATCTCAACCTCAAGCAGGCTCCATGCCCAGCACAGAGCCCAAGTGGGGAGGGGGGATGTGCTCTATCTCACAACCCTGAGATCATGACCTAAGCTGAAATCAAAAGTCCGACGTTTAATGGACTGAGCCACCAAGAGGCCCCTACTCACATGTTGTTGTTTTTTTTTTTTTTTTAAGATTTTATTTAGCGGAGAGAGGGGGAGGAGAAGGAGGGAGAGAGGGGGAGAGAAGAGAGAGAGGAAGAGGAGAGGAGAGGGAGCGGGAGAGGAGAGAGAGGGAAGACGAGAAGGGCCAGAGAGAGACGAGGGAGAAGAGGAGGAGGATTTGATACAGAGAGGGAGGGAGAGAGAGAGATCACAAGTAGACAGAACAGCAGGCAGAGAGAGAGGGGGAAGCAGGCTTCCTGCTGAGCAGGGAGCCCGATGTGGGACTCAATGCCAGAACCTCGAGATCATGACCTGAGCCAAACGCAGAGGCTTAACCCACTGAGCCACCCAGTGCCCCTCACATGTTATTTTTAATAACATGATTCTAGGTCGTTATTCAGAAGATGAATATGATTTTCCCTAGAACTAGAACAAGTGTAACTGGCTCCCATGGATGGTATATCTCTCCACATGCATTCCATGCCACACAAGATGGAAGAGTGAATCACCACCTAGGGAAGAGCAAAAAAAAGGTTGACAGAACCATCCTGCTGTTATCTGACCAGGGTCCTCCAGAATTATGTAAAGTATTATAGCAAAAAGAATAGAACACTGAATTTAGAGTTAAGTCCTACTTTTATCATGTTGGGCAGGACACTTTGCAGAGATTTAATGTTCTCATCTGTGATGAATAACACGGGCCAGGGGCTCACTCTCTTACCCACTACTCTATTCCCAGAGCCTAGAACAGTACTTGGCATGTAGTAAGTGTTCAACAGAAATTGTTGAATGAATGAATATCTTGTTCATATGGTTGCAAGCAAGATATTCTGAAATAATTGGAGACCCAAAGTGCTGGAAGCTTCATACTACCAAATAATTGACTAAGTGCCTTCTTTTCTCCAAGAAAAGAATAAATAGGGTTGGGAGGACTTTCTTATTTTTCTTTTCTAACAGCTCATACATCCAGCATGTACGTAACATTTTGCCCTCTTAAACCACGAATGTAAAAACTGAGCCACTCTTGGGGCTCCTGGGTGGCTCCGTGGGTTAAGCCTCTGCCTTCAGCTCAGGTCATGATCTCAGGGTCCTGGGGTCAAGCCCCATATCAGGCTCTCTGCTCAGAAGTGAGCCTGCTTCTACCCCCCCCACACACACACACCGCATGCCTCTCTGCCTACTTGTAATCTCTCTGTCAAATAAATAAATAAAATCTTTAAAAACAACAACAACAACAAAAAACCTGAGATACACCAAAACCATTTAACTCCTTCTTGGTACCAAACAGATGATTGAAGAGGGCCTCAGAACAAAATTGTAAATTACAATACTTGGTTTTTCAGCCAAACCTGTATACTGGTAAATGTTCTGAAATTATTTTGGTTGATGCTCAATCATACTGAATTATCCTTATTAGCTATAACCTCAACATGACAAGATAAATTATTCATCGTTAATTCTTGAGTAATTCTTTTATTTTTTTTAAAAGATTTGTATTTATTTATTTGACAGAGATCACAGGTAGGCAGAGAGGCAGGCAGAGAGAGAGAGAGGAGGAAGCAGACTCCCCGCTGAGCAGAGAGCCCAATGCAGGGCTTGATCCCAGGACCCTGGGATCATGACCTGAGCCAAAGGCAGAGGCTTTAACCCACTGAGCCACCCAGGTGCCCCTTGAGTAATTCTTATAGTTACACTATTATGCCTGCCTCTATGAGGAATACAAAAGATGCCAGTCATTGTAATCTTAACATGATTTATCAGAAAACTGTCCATTAACTATGCAAAATACTGTCTGATTAAGTATAATAAATGGTATAGATAGTAAGCCCTTAAGATATGTAGATAAAACTCATCACCTAAAATTCTAGGATTCAGGAATGGTAAATGCATGGCAAATGATCATTTTCTTCACCCTCTGGTACCTTGATGAGGTCAATTACTGATCATGGTTTTTTGGCCAGCGAACATAGATAGGACCTCTAAATTCTTCCCTCTAGGCAGCCACAACCAGATATGATGACACTTATTTGTCATCTCTGGATTCAAGACTTTTTTAGTGGTTGGAGAAATGTCTTTGCTTATATCAACTATCACATGAATCTTGTCCAAATATACACCAAAAAACACATCTAACCCCCAAATCTACTCTTCTAATGGAACAGGTATCCATTTTCCTAGTCTAACAAAATGATACTATTTAACTTTAAGTCTTATATTACTTATGTCAAATGGTGATCGTGGTCTACCAATCCGATAAAGGAAGATACTTTATGATCATGAAGGCTCATTCTGTAACAAATCACACATGATACTATAAAATATATGTTCCTTGTAACAACACAAAAGTACCTATGTAAAAATTAGAAGTTTACCAGCTCCTTTAATAGTCCATTCCCCAGAGGTAGACAGGATTAAATTCGATGAACATCCTTTCAAACTCCCTTTATATTTATATTAGGAAAAAGTGTACACACACTTATTCATGTCTGAGTTATACCAGAGCTATTTTCTTTACGAAAATATTTCCAGCAATTTTAAATTTGAAAATGATCTACAGTATTTAATAGATGAATGATAATGCAAATGTTATATCTTGTACCTAACGCAGCTCAGTGTTCGACATAAAACAAACACTTTTTCCTCAATATGATGTTATAATGAAAGATTCCACCCAAATTTCGTTCAAGCTAAAAAAAAAAAAAAAAAGAAACTTCTATTGAAAAATATCCTTTACATATGGTGGCATGACATACACAGAAAAAGGAAGGTCTCATTTCTTTTTTAGGAAAAATATAAAATATGAGAAATGAGCACTGAGAGGCACAGATATTCATATCCATAGTTATTCATAAAAATACACTTGCCAAGACACAAGGTATTTAGCAGAGAAGGAAGCTCGCCAAGTGCTTAGTTTGATACTTTCACTTTACATATAAGGAAGAAGATTCAAAGGTCACAAAGCCAAGAACAGAGGCAGCATGAGAATCACAACCCACCAGCTCTTGCTGTGCTTGCCACACAAAACCAATGGCCTCGGCATTCTTTAATGTGAGGAAATGTGTTTATATGGTTTAAACACAATTGCCTTTATTCCCAAATCTTGCTCCTTAGGATCCTGCTCTCCTGCAAAGCTTGAGGTAACATCAAACCTACAATCCTTGAGGGTCCCTACAAGGTACCTTCAATCCTACAAGCCTACAATCCTTTTTCCTCATGCAGGCAGGATTCCACAGAAAGGGTCTATAGACCCACTGGCCGGTGCAGCCCCACTCTGCCCAGAACTCTGTCCTTCACTTGCATCCTTAGCAAAGTCCTAAGGCTCCAGGAAGAGAAATGTGGCCTGCTCATCTCCAGATACAGAGCCACAGTTGTCAAAGGGATAAATAGTGAGTACAGGTGCCTTTAGGGAAAAAAGTACATTCCCATGATTAATGATGATGAGGCCTGAGAGAAAAACTCTGGTTCCCACGATTATATAATCAATGTCTTGATTTGGGTTCTGTATTCAGAGATAGATTCATGTTCCAGATAAATAGCAGCCCTATAATTTGGGCTAAAATGTAGCCTTTGATAGTGCTTATACTAGTAACACTCTTACTTTTGAAAGCAGATACACTTTTCCATAATGATACAGCAGAAGGTCAACACAGAAAACAGACAAAAGGAAAGCAGAGTTGGAGCAGGAACATGTACAAGAGATTTCACTTTACTTTTCCATTATCCCTTTTCCTAACTCCCATCCACCTTGGGGCAACCTGGAGGAACCCTTGAGCTCCAGAGAATTCATTTAAACAACTTTATATAGTTTGACACATTCACCTTTATTAAGCCACATCAATACCTATATAAAGACAGAGTAACTGACATTTTACACATAGCAAATTGATAATAACAGGTAGTGTTCTATTTACCTTTTGTTTGCTAAAAATTTTCTACTCTGATTTTTCTCAAACATTAAAAAACTATTAATATCTTCTTCTGTCTCAGATAATGTATATATTAAAACATTTTTCTTCTCATCACAGACCCACTTCTCCACCCTCCCCACCACGCCCCAGCCCAGGGCTGTTCCATCACTGGCAAGAGGGGCACAAGCCCATTGCCAGCTTCATGCAGGCACCTCACAGTGGTCCAGAGAACCAGACCCTTCCCTGCTCACCTTCCAACTTACCCCCAAACCCCAAACCTTCAAGTGGCTAAAGATGTTATATTTCTCTCAATCCTCTTGCAAAAATGACACCAAAATTAGTTCCATCAGTTCACACTTCTGAGCCCCCTACCCCAAAGTCTAAGTAATTGGGCCCCTGGGGTCAGTGGTTGTTGCTGGCAGGGGGTGCTGTAGGCCAGCCCATTTCCTCCGCACCACTCACCTCCATTCCTCTCACCACTAGATGCTGCTTTTATCTTCTTTTAGCCTAAAGTCTTCAGGTTTGTGGACCTATACAAATGGATGGCCAATTCAGAAGCTACTTACTATTGTGGTTGCACCTTCAGCCAGATCTCAATCTAAGTTTAGGCTGAGCCAAGACCTGATTATCTCTAATAAGAGAGACTCAAAATTCATACACATATACTGAAGCTAGAATTGGTGTAGTTGCCGAAAGAGTCCTCAAAAGTAAATTCTCACATACTAGAATTTCTCCAAGAGACAATGACCTCCAACTTAAGAGAGATTATCATGACTAAATCAAAATCATGAACACCTATAAGTGGTTGACAAAGCTAAGCAAATGCCAGTGATCTGGGAGCCCTGGAAAGGGAGACTTAAAGTGAAGCATGACAGTCGATGGATCTCTATCACTGTGCAGAGGAGAGACCAGCCGTGGGCTCACTGCCTGGTGAAGGGGAGCTCACAGGCTTCCGTGGCTTCGTGACACTATCATGCAGGATCAGTCAACTCCTCTGTTCTCTTTCCTCAACAAGTTGCCCTCCAGCTTTTACCTGGTTGCCTCTGTCATAATGTAAATGTCTCAACCTACTAATCTGAAAAGGGGCCTGGCCTGTTAGTCACTTTCATCTTTCAGGTGTAAATTAATAATCTAAAAATGGGATGATTTAGACAGATTTGGATTTGTTTATTTACTGTGACTCAGACCCACAGGTCCTGCTAACATCTGGGCAGAACTCAAGGGCCTTTGTGTCTGATAACAAAGATCCCCAAATCCTCTCCAGACACCTGCCCACCATTTTCCTTCCCTGGGGATCCTATGACTTCCTGATCTCTAAACTCTGTTCCAGGAATAGGGAAGAATCATTTATACTTGGATAAATGCTCTTCGAAGCCCTAACCCAAACTCCCTCAGGTGTTTTCAGTATATTTAGCAAATGTATTCAATAGATAGTTAATGCCTATTGTAACTAATGACTAAACAGACTAAGACACCTTGTGAATTTCAGGGAGCCTTGTAACTGGCGGAGTAAATTTGCCTTGCCACTAGTATTCTCCCAGGGACGCTGTGCAGCAAGGAAACCTGCTTTGGTCTTTTCGGATGCCTGAGATTAGCTGTTGGGGATGAGCCTCAAGGTCCCAGTTATCTATTCTCTTACTCCTTCAGCTCTTTATCCCTAATGCCATCCTCAGGGGACCACAGTTTGAAAGGCCATTCTGACCCTTGTAGGAGGGCTGCAGTCTGCTCTCCTCCACCACGAAGAGTTCTCAAACCTTTTGGGAGACTGTACCATACCCACTTGGCATTTACATTCACCCCACCACTTGTTTCTTCACTACTTCTTGGGCTATCTGTTGACTTTTTACCTTGAGTATCACCTACAGCACCCAACACTATCCTAGGCATATGCAGTTCTGATTGCTCGATTAAGAAGGTTAAAAATGCTAAATTGAGGGGTACCTGAGTGGCTCAGTGGGTTTAGTGTCTGCCTTTGGCTCGGGTCACAATCCCAGGACGTTGGGATCCAGTCCTACACTGGGCTCCCTGCTCAGCAGGAAGTCTACTTCTCCCTCTCCCTTTACTCCTCCCCCCCAGCTCTTGCTCTCTAGCATGTGCAGGCTCCTTCAAATAGATAAAATCTTTAAAAAAATGCTAAATTGAGAGTTATGAAGTTGGGAATCCTTTGCAGGTAAAAGGAGAAAGATGATCCATGAAGATTAAAGGCACACCTTTATTAAGGAAAAAAAAAAAAATGAACCAAAGCTGGGGGCTGCTCTCCAAAACATTCTTTCTTTATACTTTTCTGCATCCTTGTTTTACATTGAAGAGAGTCTTGGTTATACTTCTCCATTGCGAATTACCAGTTAACATTCTAATTAAGATCTGACCCACAGCCATGATGCATGATCCCGTCCCCCACCTCTCCAGGGACCAGACGTATGTGACCAGGGATATGCAAGGAAATATTTTTGCACCAGAATCCCCACCAGCTGCAGATGAAAGCAGTTGAGTTGCTGAGCAATAAGGCTACTTTTCTAGTAATATTACGACACATTACTGGAAATTGGAGCAAGGGGCTCCTCATTTTAGAGCTCTTCCATATAGTGCTTCCTTATGGCTTTCCCATGGTCTCCCTCTTCCCATCCATAAGCCCAAGAAAAATGTAATTTTCATAGAAATCAACCATGAGAAGTGGAGAGTCACTGAGTGCTGTTGTTAGTGAAAGAGCTGAAACAGACACACACAGTTACAGCCTTTGGCCCTTTAAACACCAGGGAGGGGCGACTTTAGCCAGAACCCCATCAGCAACAGTGAGGAGCAGGAGAAACGCAGACACAAAATCGCAAAAGACAGAGCTTCTCCCTTCAGTTCAGCTACCTATTACCTATATGACTTTCACAAGCCAGCTTGGCCCAACTCCAACTGGAAAAAGAGGACCTAGCTATCTGCCTGGCTCACGGGTGCTTCTACTAGGATCAAGTAAGGGGAGATAAGAACAGCAAGAGTAGAGGCCAGTGGTGACTGAGGCCTTATCACAGCCAGGTGCCTCCTAAGCATCATAGCTGTTAATCCTCACAAGTCTCCTGGAGATCATATTATCCTCATTTTACAAATGAGCAGACGCAGGTAGTTAAAGTCATCAGTCAAACTCAGAACTGTTGAACCCATGCTTTAACCACCACACTATACTGCCTCCCATTATGTTCTGAAATAACTTTGAAAACTAAGAGTCCATACACATTGAATCCCTGAAGAAGCTAGTGGCCATGTTTGATTTCCCCACTTTTTTTTTTTTTTTACTCTTCCCTCCCAACAAGTACCCTCTCGCTACCAATTCTACCAAACACCGTACTCCTCCCGACCTCCTCCTCCTCCTAATTATTCCTTTTTTTAAAATTCCTGTTGCAGCTTTCCTCTTGCGCTTTCTCCTCTATTAAATCATATTAAGCTTTCCTAATGAACACAATGAAAACCACCCCAGAAAGAGCACATTTTAAAAAATATGCATATAACAGACTTTATCTGAATGTTATTTTTAAGTAGAGATAAATATTTAGTAAGAACGCAGGACACATTGAAAAGTTTGTTGTTTTTGACAACCCCTTTCTTGGATTAACTTTAGACCCAGCTGAGACTTTTACAAAGATGAAATGACAGAAAGCTTAGTAAATTTCGAAAAGAGTCATCATGAAACCAAAAGTAATTTCTACTTTAGATTGTCAGCATATGATTACACTAGAATTTCATCAGATTGAAAAATAACACAGATTTGACTACACAGAGAATCCTCAATTCTCAAAGCTTTTACAGAAGTGTGATGTTTACCCAGCTCCAGGGTAATGCCCTTCCCCTGAGGCTGACGGGGCTGCTCTTTCTTCTGGGCCACATGGAACTCTGCTCATTCCACAGCGTTATTATCATCTTAACCAGTTTATATCGTGGCCTGTTTCACACACCACTCTCCTCCACTAGCCAGAGATAGCTCGAACAAAAACCTGCGTTTTATTCATCTTTGTATTTTTGAAATGCCTAGTACATCAAGATCTCCAACATAGGTCTGTTGAGTAACGGAACCCAAATTCACATTTATCAGGGGGAGCATGCAGCCCTTGGCCTGACTGGGATTATGACAGGGCAGGACACACTGCTGATCCCTGGCTTTTGATTTGCCTCTATGAAAAATAATCTAAAGCCTTTGGTTTTTTTAAGAGGAGGAAATGTACATGGAGAGCCTTTTTCAAACCATCATCCTGAGATGGGGCAGGCTGGAGCTCGCTTGCGTCTTTTCTAAATGATTCTGATTTTCTGAGTTACAGTTTATACCAACACTGTTACAGATCAGACTACCTGAAAGCAAACACTCCTTTTCCCTGCAAGGTTTTTTTCTTCCATTCCCCTCCCGCTTAATCCAAACACCCCTTGCAGGACCAAAGCATGCGTCCTTTGTGGCGACCGAACCAGAATTGTGGATCGTTATTCTGATTTCTCCCTTTTCCACACTTTGTTCATTCTATACCTTTATTAGGATCTTAACCAGCTTACTGGTTACTTAACCGGGTTACAGGTTACTACTTTACAGGTGAGAAAACACGGTGATTAAAGTTTGTTCAATGGTCACACTGAGTAAAACCCAATCCCTCCACTTCCTGATTTCTAATCAAGTGCCCATAGCAAAATCCCCAGGGAAGCTTTTACAAAATTAAATAAATAAATAATGTCCGGGCCAGGGCTTCAACCCCATCACTTCTGGCTCGGGATCTTTGGGGTGGGTCCAACAAGGTGTACTTTGAAAAACTCTGCAGGTGCTTCTGGGAGGCGCCTGAGGTTTGGCCGTCAGGCACCAGACAGTATAAACCTTGTAGTGTCATTACGCATTCCGTAAACACCTCACAGTATTTCTGTTTTCATTCAAGTGGCCAGACAGACGCTCAATACCACGACACTGGAGTAAGTCTGATCTTTGTCACTTATTTTTCTCAGTAGGAGCGGCTTCTACGAACCTCTTCACACTTAAGTAAACGAAACCCGGGGGTCACTTTCCTTCGGCCAAGCCGCCCGCGCCCCCAGCGCACACACCCCGAAGCAGGGCCGCTGTCGCGGATAACACACACAGCTGCGCACCTGCAAAAGCCACGGCGACCGCGCTGCAGGTAGCGTGTCCCGCACGCCACCCAGCAAGGCCACCCCAATTCTCTGTGCCTTGTCGAGGGTGTTGGGGGCACCACGATCCCCGGTCCCTTTTCTCCCGAAGTCTGTGGGGACTTCCCCCCGCCGCCACTCGGTCATTTTCTTCCCATCACTTCGGTCTCTCGGGGGACAAGCTACGTTTGAACTTGATATTCTCACGTTTGGGGTGGTTCAGAAATTACCCTGCGGTTAACGCAGAGGTCCCCGCACCCTCCGCTCCCAGCCTCTGTGCACCCAGAGTTGGATAAGGCAAAACACGCCCCCCGCCCGGGGACTGCGGGGCGGGCGGTAGGTGGCGGCTCCTGCGCTCGCTCGTCACCGTCACCCGCCCCGCCCCGCCCCGCGGGAGCGAGCAGCAGCCGACCCGAGAGAAAGGGGAAGCGCGCCCCAAGCCAGAGGCGGCCCGCCGGCGGCCGGTGCGCCCCTCAGCACGCGGGAGCGGCCTGGCCCGGCTGCCTCCGGTCGTGAGCCTTCTCCGCCTCGCCCCGCCTCGCCCCGCCTCGCCCCGCCCCGCCTCGCTCCGCCCCGCCGGCCTCCGGCACCTGCCGCGGGACCCGCGCACCCACCTGCGCGCCGCTCCCGCCACCACGGCCGCCGCCGCCCCGCCCGCCGAGCACCTCACCTTCGAGTCCTCCCGCCTCGCCGCCAAGTTTCCCCTCCTAGGAAAGTTCTGGGGTCCGATCCCGGGGCCCGGCGCGGGCAGCCGAAGGGAAGCGGACGGTCTGGGCGGCCGCCGGGCGAGCGGCGCGGTTCCGACTCGGCGGCGCGGAAAAGGAGAAGGGGAAGGGGAGGAAGGGGCGGGGAGCCTCGGCGGGGTGATCCCCTCCGACCCCAGCCTGCCCGCGTTAGCCGCTCGCAGGGACTTGAGCGCTGATTTTACGCCCCGCCGTTGGCTCCCTCTCCCAATAACCAGCATCCGCATGGCTAGGAGTTTGGGCTCTGGGGTCGGGCTGTTTTAAAGTCTCGCTCCACTACTTACAACTGTGTGATCTTGGGCAATTTACTTGACCCCTCTTTGCAAAATGAGAACAATAGTACCCATCCAGGGCGAATCCAGATTTTGTGGGACCTGAAACTTAAACAATGAGGGGTAGGGGGCTTCTTCGAGGGAAGATGTAAAATTAGATTCAGGGCTTTGGAAGGGACTTGGACAAGAGAGGAGGCCTGAACCTTCGCTAGCTTTACACACCAAATGCCTTGATGGGAGAATTAAATGAAACGAACCACGGGAAACCCTACAATGGGTCCTGATACATTCGACAGGTGTTTATAGGCATGATTGTAGCCAGTCAGGTGGACCTGGGACCTGGGAGCGGAAGTAATAACACTGTCAATATGTGCCAGGTGTTTTAAATACACACTGCACTTAATTCATGCACGTTATGCCAATTTTACAGTTCAAAAACCCAAGGCTCAGAGAAGTCCTACAACGTGCTTATGGTCACGTAGGACCCAGTTCTGCCACATTGCAAGTGCCTGGATTTTCCACAATTTCACCTCACAAATACTAATATGTAAATATCTTCTATAGTTTTTTTTTGTTTGAACGAGAAAAGAAAGAAGAAATTCCCCCACGAGAGAACAAAATGCCTCAGAAATACCTGTTTCTGAATTTTCACTGCAAAATTTCCCCAGCTCAATACAACAGCAAATAAACTGCCCTTGAAATCACACCCAGTGCATGTGAAGTACCCTGTTGTAAAATCAATAAATGGCTTTACTTAAATGTGTTCAGGTTACACATTTGCTTGCTCTGCTAGCACTGTGTGTTTACTTTTTCTATCGATTATTAATACTACTGCAATTCAGATTGATGGGTTTATAATCTTTCCCCAAAGGGTTTATAAACTAAGACAAACAATATAATGAAAGGAACACTCCTTGGTGGAAGGCATTTTACATACCTTTCTCATCGAAGCTGCACATCTTTTTGCTATAGATATAGTTACCCTCCCTTAACTGAGAAAAACACAAAAGTATGTTGTCTCTAAGTTCACATGGATACCCAGAATTTGAGCCTAGTTTTGCTTGGGCCCTAACCCTTGGCTTCTTTTTTTCCCCCTACACCTTGGAGAAAATAGAAGAAACTAGCAAAAATACATGAAGTTACTTATATCTTGCAAAGGGAGGAAGAAGAAGATGTCAAATTCTAGTGGTTCTTTTCCTAAATTAAGTTTTAATAGCAGAAAACCTAAACATAAACTTAGATAATTTGGTTTTCCAGGAGTGAGGAAGAGTGATAAGTATGATATCACGCACATAACAAACGGTGTATTTGTTGAATGAAATAATCCATGAAAGAATTGGCGAAATAGTGCTTAGTGGTGCCCATTAAGTCACAACATGTCAGTGGATGTGATTCTTGTAAAATGACAGCATAACAAAGAGGTTTCCATTCCCCCTCCCCTCTTTTATTTTTCTTTCTTTCTTTTTTTTTTTTTTTTTTTGCACTGTATCTACTTTGGGGTCACTATTAACCAGTAAAATGGGCAAGTCAAATTTTAAGAGCAAGCAAAAGGAAGAAGGAACAAACAGAGAAATAGAAGGACCTTAGGCAAGAGAGGAGAGAGAAGGAGGAGGGACATGCTTTCTTTTTTCCTGCTGCTCAGGGGAGTAAGATCTTTTATCTGCAAGAAATAAAAATAAATTTTTTTTTCAAAAGTATGTGAAATACCCTAACTAAATTGTGAAATTGAAGCCATAGTTTCATTTTTATTATAATAATGTAAAAACAGTAATATTTTGTTAAGACAGAAAACAAAACCTGTATCTAAGTAATCTTTTTTTAAAAGATTTTATTTATTTATTTGACAGAGAGAGATCACAAGCAAGCAGAAGCAAGCAGAGAGGGGGAAGCAGGCTCCCTGCTGAGCAGAGAGCCCCATGAGATGCCGTCTCAGTCCCAGGACCCTGAGACCATGACCTGAGCCACAGGCAGAGGCCCAATCCACTGAGCCACGCAGGTGCCCCCGTATCTAAGCAATTTATGCAACCTCCCCCGCACCCCAACCCACCCATCATGTTAGTTCTTCAGGGGCTTCGGATGAGATGGAGGATGGGACATCACACATTTAGATAAAGAAGGCAAGTTCACTACCTCTCCCTCAGGCTGGAAAGCATTCATACAGGAAGTGAACTTTCAAAGACTTTCAAAAACAAATTCAATAAAGGAAGTGAGAGAGGGGGTTACACAGGCAACTCTCAAGGAATAGGTGATTTTTCAGAAATTCCAAGGAGGAGATGGAAGGTGGTTCTAAGGAAGGGAATCACAGCTAATTTTTAATGTTTACCCAGGCAAGCTGACTCCAGAGTCCAAGCTCTTTAGCCCATGCTGGTAAGCATTTGCAGGTGGAGGAGGTTAGACCATCCGATCTAAGTATGGCAGACTGGATTATAGACGGTGAGGGGAAAGGAACTCTGTGTGCTTTCTTAAATGATCTGCAGAAGATGGGCTCTTGAGCCTGAAGCTTAAAGCCAAGTTTAAAGAAATGGGGGAAGGGGATCAAAGGGTAAAAAATATCAAAACAAAATAATATCTGTTGAATGAATGAATATGTTGGCTGAACTGAAATCTGAATCATCTCATATAAAGCAAGAACATATAATTGACTTTACACATTCAACTTTCATTCAATAAATACTTATATATTAATCTAGCATTTTTATCATAATGTATACATACAGCTCTTGAATGAATAGACATAAAGTTAAGCATATTGAGACAAAAATGATAGCTCTCATTCTGCATTTTTCTGTTAAATGCAAGTTCAGCTCTGATGCTCAATGATTGAAGTACCTTAATTTTTTTTAATTACCTTCTCTATTTTTACTAGATTAATAGCAAATCACTTGCTTATGGTATAATTCTCTAACAAGGCCAAAAATAAGTGTATCACTAAAAACTATAAATATACACATACATACACTGATTAAGGAGGATACTTGTCTCTACTAACTGATTTAAAGAGTGCAGTTTATAGTATAATATATTCTGAAGTTATAGCTTTTGATTGCATTAAAACTATAGAACAACTCTATTAAAATTATACAAAATATAAAATGCAAAAAATGGTAGAGATTTCAGGAAAAGATGACAAATACATTACTTGTTGGAGGAGGTCATCAGGAGGATGTAATCTCCAATTGACCTGAGAGACTGCCCTGGGCAATTTGAGGCTCACCACCCCCTTCCCAGTTCTTGGAATGTCTGCTTTGCCCACTGTTTACAGTGAGAACCATTTTCAAGGACACAGCCTTGAGAGAGTAGGGTGTTGCTGAGACCATCTAGACTGTATACATGATTGAACCCAGTCAAGGCCTCAATAGGATTCTGATAGGCAGGTGTGGGGATCTACTCATCTTGGGGCCACCCAAGACAAGCCTTGAAAGTAAGTTCCTTCACTTAATAAATCTGCTACCTGCAAATCTGGAGTGGTCGGCCTCTTTGCTTTTCCTTGCCCCCCATACATAGGGACCAGTTTGTGAACTAATGCTACCATAGCTGGAATTTTAACAGAATCTCTCTGAAGTATGGTCAGGTTAAGAGGACAATAATAGTAAGGGTACACAAGTTTTGAAAAACTTAACAGGCTTGATCTACCAGACACTTTTAAAAAATAGTGATAAATAAAACAAATTTATTCCCTAAAGCCAAACAGAGAACAGCTGTCTTTAGTTGCATTCCTGGTTAGGACAACCCTCATCTCTTCATCAAATTTCACTGGCATATCCAGTAGTCCTCAACTGACAAATACAGCATCTGAGTTAAGTACGGTTGGCACAGTTGTGCACTCTACATTTTACCCGCTCCCCCAGCCCCAGCGAAATTCCATTCTGGGCCATCACCTGCTGAGAGATGACAATAACTACCAAGTGATAAGGGGTGCTATTACCTGCTTAACAAAAGGTCAGGCTTTGGGGGAAGCCTGAGTTGTGCTGGGGGCTTATGGCCCCTATGCCCACCATTGCAGACAGAATGACAGGGTCCTGAACCTCTGCCTCCCCACAGATGACATCTTGAAGGAGGCTGGGGAGTCATATTCCAGTGTCAGAAACCTACTCCACCCAGTGGGTGGTAGGGTAGTTCGGGCAGATAGCCTCTGTCCAGTAGTGACACCTCCAACTCCTGTCTCCTCTTCTGTCCCGACGACACTGCCTAGCATGACACTGGGAGCCAGCTTTAATCTCCCTAGGTGCCCAGGACTAGGGGTGGCCTGACACCAGTGTCTCTCTGCTTGGCACTGCAGGGTGCGGGTGGGGAGGCTGTAACTCCTGCTTCCCTCCCAGGCTGCTCAGGCTTGAAGGAGCCAGGGTTTACTGAAATCATAATGAGGAATTCTGTAATCATTTCTTTGTTGTAGTAATGAGAACCATTTATAACATTCATGGTTTTTCTTTCCTTATACATTTGCCTTTTGAACGTGTTTCCAGGAACTCATTAGTTACCAATAAAAGGGACTGTCTTAGGCAATACGTTACTCCAAGGATATGGACTTCTTATCTCACACCACAGCCCCCTGTCCTGCCCTTCCCTATCTTGCTTCCTTTTTTTTTTTCTTTCTTAATTTCTTTACGACCTTTAATCCCTAGAACCCCTTCCTATTTTCTCAGTCCATTATCTCCATTCTGACTTCCCTTATCTCCCTACCCCATGGAGGTCAGTTGTGTGTGTGTGTGTGTGTGTGTGTGTGTGTGTGTGTGTATGTTTCTAAAATCTTTTTAGTGCACGTTTCCTTACCACCAGGAGACTTCATTCCCTAGTCGTCCCTCCATTCCCGGTCGGGAGTCTCTTCCCATCTACTTTCCTTGTTATTTCCCCAAATTGTTCCAAGTTACTAGAACATCAGAAGAGTATGCGGATTGGAGCCACCATGAATTCATACAATATGAGAAGAGCATCTCTCCCTTATTAGCATCCTTTTCATCCTCTTTCCAAGGCATGCTCTTCCTTAATCCTAAATCCCTTCCGTCTAGACCTCAGTTGATGCCCCTCCTCACTGTCAACAGACAGGATTGCCTCCAAGTCGAAAAGTACTTCCCCTCAGAATTTCCCCAGATAGTCTAGCATCTTTCCATTCTTTATCTGTCTTCTTTCTGAGAAACAATTCCTCTTTGCAAAAGCTAATCCCTAGGCCTTAAACCCCAAACTCCCAACTTCTCCAGGATTGGATTCGATCAGTTTTCACCTTTTACTTGTGTTTTCAACGTCCTCCACTTTTTTGGCTCTTGGGTCTCTGCCTTCAGGCTGAGGCCTCCATTACTATTTAAATAATAATTATTAATATTAATATAAAATTTCCCACCAGCTCTGCTTGTTCCTTCAACTATTGACCTGTAATCTATGTTCCCTTAGCCTCAAACTTTATGAATGATTGCATATTCTCATTCCTTCAGATTCTGGCCCTTACCTTTTGCAGAATGCCTTAGAACAGCACACCCACCACCTATGCCCTGGAATCTGGACTTCCCAACCATTCTACTTTACCTCCTTCCTTAGAAATCAATAGTCACCTCCACTGGACTCAGTCTTAGCATTAGTCACTTCTCTGAACCATTAACCATTAATAAGTTAACTTATTCTTCCTCCTTCACTTTCTTGCCCAAAACGCCCCCCCACCCCGCCACCCACTAGGAAATTTAGAGAATTTTTTTTATTGGCCACATGATAACTACTTGATGTTACCCTTAGTTAGAGGTCTTGGTTCCTTTGGTAGTCCATCAGGTTGAACACTTTAAGAAAGCCAGACTCCTGGACATCCCATGTCATAGATCAGTTATCCAAAATTGTGTAGATTTTATATACCTAGATTTTATATGCTCTTTCAATATTCTCTATCTACAGACTTTCTGGGGAGAGGGACAAGGAGTTATAAATAGGCCCAAGGAAATAGCTAACAGGTGTAAGTAGAGGCAAAACAATTATCAAGAAGCTGAAGGAAATCCTACAGGAAATGGTCTGTCTGTCCAAAGTTATTATCTCCATATTGAGAAAATAATGCCAACCCTGGAAGAAAGCAATTCCTCGGTTAGCTTCTATGATTCGCTATCTCCTGATTCTCTGAACACATCTTAATCTCCATCCTTTTCTCTTCCCTTTTCTGAAATGTAGGCAGTCCTCCAAAGTTCTAACTTCAGATCTTTTCCTTTTTCTGTCTTCTTTTACTCTCCTTCTGTTTATGTTCTAAATAAGCTTATTATAAACCACTTGTCGGCACACAAATTCCAAATCTCTAGCCCTGAAAGTTCCTGAGCCATCGGATCCTACCCATCCAACTAACTCAACATTCCAACCTGAACTCAGTATCATATCACTATAACAAAGTTTCCTATTTCAATTTTGTAATAACAGCACTGCCATTTTCTTAGACATCCTGATCTGAAACTTCAGTGGATTTTTGTTTCTTCCCTGTTCCTTCCTCAATTCTATCAAAAGTGCACTTAAAGTTGATGTATATAGCCTTATGATATCTTTGGTACATATCTGAAATTATAGTATGTGACAGTTGTAAGAGAAATATCTGCAAGAAGAAATTCAAATAGTATTACTCAGATACTTAAGTTAATATCAATGATATTCACTCCGCAAAAATGCTATTGATGGCAAGTACAAGAGATAAAACTCAATTTCTACCTTTAAAATTTAATTTTAATGAGTTAAAATTGCATGGAGTTGAAATACTTTTTACCTACTAGAAAAAATCAGTAATAGTTTAAAACTATGTATCAGTCATTTTACAAGGTAACTCAATTTCATGTGTTAAGGACAGATTTACATTCACTCAAGATTCATATGTTGAAGCCTTAACCCCAAAGTGACTGTATTTGAGCATAGGGCCTTGAAAGAGGTAAAGTAAAATGAAGTCATAATGGTGGAGCTCTAATCCAATAGGCCAGGTATCTTAATAAGAAAAGAAAGAGACACCAGAGATACACGTGCACACACACACAAAAAGGCCATGTGAGGACACAGGGAGACGGTACTCTCTGCAAGTCAGGAAGGAATCCTTGCCAGAGATTAACCCTGCTGACACCTTGATCTTGGATTTCCAGTCTCCAGAACAGTGAGAAAATAAATTTCTGGGGGATCATAGGGGAAAGGAGGGAATAATAAAACAAGATGAAATCAGAGAGGGACACAGCCATAAGAGAATCTTAATCATTGGAAACAAACTGAGGGTTGCTGGAGGGGAGATGAGTAGAGGGATGGGGTAACTGGGTGATGGACATTAAGGAGGGCACGTGATGTTATGAGCACTGGGTGTTATATAAGACCGATGAATCACTGACCTCTACCTCTGAAACTAATAATACACTACATGATAATTAACTGAATTTAAATTTAAAAAATAAGTAAATAAATAAATAAATTTCTGTTGTTTAAGCTACCAAATCTGTGACTTTTTTTTTTTTTTTAATTATGGCAGCCCTAGCAGACTAATACATTATGAAAATTTTAAATAAGCAAAGAGGGGCGCCTGGGTGGCTCAGTGGGTTAAGCCGCTGCCTTTGGTTCAGGTCATGATCTCGGGGTCCTGGGATTGAGTCCCGCGTCGGGCTCTCTGCTCAGCGGGGAGCCTGCTTCCCTCTCTCTCTCTCTGCCTGCCTCTCTGACTACTTGTGATTTCTCTCTGTCAAATAAATAAATAAAATCTTTGAAAAATAAATAAATAAATAAGCAAAGAAAGCAGTACAATGAGCCCTCCCACCAAACAATTGCTAAAATTTAATAATTACCAACATTTGGCCACATGCATATCACATATTTTTTTTTCTTTCTTTTGCTGACGTATTTAAAGCAAACCCTAGACATCAGCTTACCTCATCCTTTCTTACTTCACGATGTACCTCTTACACAATATCAGTGCCATTATCACACTGAGATCATTAACAATAACCTGGAATTATATAAAACTCAGGTCATATTCAAACCCTCAAATGTATCAAAAATGTGTTTTCACAATTGTATTTTATGTTGTTTTGTTTAGTTTTAATCAAGATCTACACAAGTGGAGCACCTGGGTGGCTCAGTGGGTTAAAGCCTCTGCCTTCGGCTCAGGTCATGATCTCAGGGTCCTGGGATCGAGTCCCGCATCGGGCTCTCTGCTCAGCAGGGAGCCGGCCTCCTCCTCTCTCTCTGCCTGCCTCTCTGCGTAATTATGGTCTCTCTGTCAAATAAATAAATAAATTCTTAAATTTTTTTTTCTTTAAGGAAAAAAAAGATGTACACCGGTTCCATCCATTATGTTTGATTACTGTGTCTCCTGAGTTCTATTTAGTCTTTTTATTTTCCATGTCATTGATTTATGGAAAAACCAAGTTCATGATGTTCATGAATGTTCTACATTCTGCATTTGTATGATTATTTCCTTGCTAGTGGTATTTGTCCCTCTATCCCCATATTTCCTGTAAACTTATGCCACTCTGTTTGTTTTTTACATATTTTTTCTCTACTTTATGGGTCATTCACAGAAAGACATTTATCTCAGTGATGCCTTTTTCTTTCTGAATTAATTTCAGTTGGTTTTTGTATTTCATTCAACAGGCACCAACTGTGAAAAGTTATTCACATTCTTGTTGTTTCTTTAAGATTAGAATGATATAATGTAGGATTTGAAGATCTATCAACAGGGGTTAAATAAAAGAAAATTATTTTAGAATAAATTCCAGAAACACTTTGTTTCTGGAATAAATCATTGTTTTATATAGCTGTGTTCATTGATTCAGTATGCTCTACTATAAGACTATTTCCTCCTCAAAAATTTATCTGTTTTAAAGGAAACAAAATTTCCCCATATGTCAATTATCTTTCTCGATTATGAGGGCTACACTTTTAGATTTATAGAAGCAATTATTTTTAAATTACTGGAGGGATTCAGCTTATATGTGTGCAGACATGCTATTTTTAGTAGAGTAGATGAGGAATCTTGTGTTTCTCAGATGAAAAAACAGAGCTCGGTGAGTTTCAGTTTCTTTCCCAAGTAAATACAGATATTATGGTTAAGTATTTTATCATGTAGGTATAACTTTTTAACAAGTATATAGGTTTTAAATATTTTCTATAGACTTGATAATTTTTCAATGTTATGGAAATTATATAAAAGATACAATGGTACAATTATAATTACTTATATTTATTGGGTACCTTCAATGTGCCAGGTATGAGTTTATGCTCATTATGTGTAATAAAACATTTAAACTTCACAACAATCCCATAAATAGGTTTTAGAATTATTTCTATTTAATGGGTGAGGAATCAGACACAAACCAATGAGATTTCTTTGCAAGTTTCCTCATAGCCAATAAGTGGTAGAGACAGAATTTGAATCTAGGCAGCTTAACCCCCTGATCCTTAAAGACCTCATCTTGAGCCTTAGATCCTTAGCCTCCATGCTGAGCAAAGCCTGTATTAAAGTAGTCTAAGCAGGGAGGAGGAGGAAGTCACTAATTAGTTCTCAGCCTGTACAGGCCAGTGCCTAATTTCCTCATGGCTCCAGGGGACTTCTCCAGTTTCAGAGGGGCTTCAGGGAATCCCCATCCAAATAAAGCAGAGGGGATAGATCTGAGAATACTCGTGAAGAGCAGTGGAAAGCCCCGGCCATTGAGAGACTTAAAAGAGTCTAGCAATTTCCCTCCCTGTCTCTTCCGACAGAACTAGTCAGTTAGTTTACTAAGCCTGCAGCAGGTCAAGAAAGAGGTGGATGTAAGTTCCTTTGGGAGAATGCAGAGCTAGTAAGACCACGTAGCCTAGATCTAGCACACCTTCCAAGAACATGCAGGAGGATGAAGTATGCATTTTAAAGATCAGTTCTGAGGGAACTGACTTAGGTGAAAAGTCACATGTCATATATGCCTTTTTTTCCTCCATGCTGACTACCTCACATTAATACCTCAAAGACTTCTGTTAAGAAAACCTTTGTAGAATAAAAAGACATTGTATTAAAGACGCAATTGATTTGGTAGGGTTCTGTTTTGTTTCATTGCAAAACTCCTCTGTATATCTGAAACTTAGGTTTGAACATATTCTAAAGCTTTGTATTTTTACTACCCCCCACGACGTTTTATGTTTTTGATGTCACAATCTATATATTTTTATCTTGTGTATCCCTTAATAAATTAATATAGTTTTTTTACCACTTTCATCTTTTAACCTTTTAACCATCTTTTAACCCACTTTTTGTAAGTGACCTATTAGTCCATTACAACATGAGATTATTCTAAATTTTACTGCATATTTACCTTTACCAGTGAGATTTATAATTTTGTATGTTTTCCTGTTGCTAATTAGTGCCCTTTCATTTTGGCTTAAAGACGTCCTTTTAACATTTCTCATAAAGCCAGTCTAGTGGTGATGAATTCCTTTAGCTTTTACTTGTCTGGAAAACCCTTTGTCTCTCTTTCAATTCTGAATGATAATTTTGCTTGGTAGAGTATTCTTGGTTGGCAGTTTCTTTTTTTCAGTACTTTGAATATATCACACTACTCCCTCCTAGCCTGCTTTGTTTCTGCTGAAAAATCTACGGTAGTCTTACGGGGTTCCCTTGTACTTAACAAGTTCTTTTTCTCCTACTACTGTTAAGAATCTTTCCTTGTCTTTAACTTTTGAAGATTTAATTACAATGTGTCTTGGTGTGGTTTCTTCAGGTTCATCTTTTTTGGCACTCTCTGGGGTTGCTGGATCTGGATGTCTGTTTCCTTCCCCAGGCTAGGGAAGTTTTCAGCCATTATTTCATCAAACAAGTTTTCTCCCTCTCTTCTCCTCTGGAGCCCCATAAGGCTAATGTTGTTCTGCTTGATGTTATCCTTTAAGTCTCAATCACTGTCCTCACTCTTTTTTCATTCTTTTTGCCTTTTGCTTCTCTTATTGGTTGAATTCCACTGTCTTATCTTAAATTTACATTGAGTGTGCTATTGAACACTCTGATATATTTTTCAGGTTAGTTACTAAATTCTTCAGCTCTGTGATGTTTCTTTGGTACTTTCTTATATTTTCTATCTCTGTTGAAATTCTTACTTTGTTCATCCATCCTTCTTCTAAGCTCAGGATATGTACTGATGACCAGTTTGAACTCTTTGTTTTTTTCCCCCTGAGACAGAGAGAAAGAGAGAGATAGGGTGGGACAGGGGGAGCAGAAAGAGGGAGAGAGAGAATCCCAACCAGGCTCCACATCCAGTGCAGAGCCCCACACAAAGCTCATCTCACAACCCTGAGATCATGACCTGAGCTAAAAATCAAGAGGTGGATGCTGCTCTTGGCTTTAACACCATCTTCTTGGAAACCTCTACACCATGAGGGCCAGGTGGAAGAAGAAGCAAATGCACAGCCTGAAGCATAAAAAATGAAAGATGAGGCAGAGATCTGAGTAAATTGGTAACTTGTGCACCCTTGGAGCTATAGGAGCAGAAATAAGGAAAACCAGAGGCCAGAGGCTCTGGTACCAATTGTTGGATTGCATGCCTACCTTCTAGAGCTTAATTCAATGGATCTAGACCATCCATCACCATCTGATCACAAGAACCACCTTTGAGAGACCCACAATGTTCATACCAAAGCAGTCCCTTTTGGTCCTTTGCCCTGAACCTGTGACTTTGGGGACTAATTTTGTTTTCATTTGTGGCTGAATGTAATACATGTACAATAAATCATCTCTTCAGCTGTCTTAGCTGAAGAAAAAAAAAAGTTAGATGCTTAGTCAAGTGAACCCTCCAGGCACCCCTTGAACTCTTTATCAGGTAAATCACTTACCTACATTTCATAATGTTTTTTTCTAGAGTTTTATCTTGTCCTTTCATCTGGAACATATTCTTCCCTTTATTCATTTTCCTTGGCTCTTTCTGTTGGTTACCAAGCATTAGATAAAACAGTCACTTTTTCCAGTCTTGAAGGAGTGGCCTCTTGCAGAAGATAAACCTTATTGTTCAACCCTGTCCAAAATCTTGGTGGTCTCTCAAACCTTCATGACTGTCCAAGCAGCTTACTTTATTTTTAGTGGCTCCCGGTATTTGATGGTGCACCAAGATCTGTTAGTGTCCCCAAGGTAAAGAGCTCAGTCAACATCTAGATTCAGGCTCACTAGACTCCAGACCCTCTCCCAGCAGCTTTTAAAGTATGCAAACATGCCTCTTCCAGGGGAAGACAGGGACAGGAGTGTTTCTGTCTCCTCCCTTTTTACTGACCCCTGGGAGTGACGGCCAGTTAAGGACCATTTCTTTCTTTGCTACTGTTCTGTTGAACACAAGCCTCCCTTGTACCAGAGCACCATCAAGGATTGCGTCCTCTGGGTGACAGACCCAAACTCTGGGGCATCAGACGTGCACAGAAACCCTTCTCTTAATGATACTGATCACCTGGAGCATAGCAGAGAGATAGCATAATGACAGCCTTGCAGGCCTCCCTGATTTCTGGATTGGATTGTAATCAGCCCTGGAAATGTGTCTAATTAGAAGGCTTCCCTCAGGTCACAGCCACGAAGACAAGTTAACAGATCTCTTTTACAGAAAAAAGATTAGGGGTGTTTTAATCTGCTGTCTCATTGTTGTGCTCTTAGTAGAGGGTAACTGGTTCAGAAGTATTTCTCCATTTAAAAAAAAATATTTTATTAATTTATTTGACAGAGAGAGAAGGAGAGAGTGTGCACAAGCAGGGGGAACAGCAGGGAGAGGGAGAAGCAGGCTCCCCACTGAGAAGAAAGCCTGATGCAGGACTTGATCCCAGGACCCCGGGATCATGAACTGAGCTAAAGGCAGATGCTTAACAATGGAGCCACCCAGATGCCCCAAGTATTTGTCCATTTGTAATAGTTCCACAAAATCCAAAGGCATAGACCCTGCAGGCCACCAGGGCCATGAGATTAAAAAGTGTCCCCTGAGCAGCAGCCACAGAAGTTGGGGTGCCAGAGAAGTGTGCAAGCCCAGCCCTGGAAGATACTGGAAATCAAGAGCGAGGCAGAGGGAGAGCACAAAGGTGGTGCCACTGGCCTTTATTCCCAGGGAGCCCCTCAGTAGGTTTCTTGATGTGTGCGAACCCAGAAGCCTGCCCCTCATGCTGAGGTCCCAAGACAAGCAAATGGGTGTTTTCCATAGAACACCTGGGGTGTGTTCCAACTGGCTGTCTCTGCACTGTGCTCTGTGGCTGGGAGCCAGCCAAGAACGATCTGTCCATTTGTTACAGTTCCACGGGACCCCAAGTACATGCCCCACCAGTATCCAGAGCCAGGCAATAAACTGGACTCTCCTAGGTGGAAGGCATGGAAACCAGGGCAGCAGACACATGTAGCAGCTCTATGCGGGGAGATTCCAGTGCTCTGGAGCAGGGCAGAGGGAAAGCCCAAAGCCAGCAGCAGCCCTCTGCAGTCTCTGGAGGCATCAAGTCGGGGCTCTTAGATGTGTGCTTAATTAGAAACCTGCCCTTCAGGCCACAGCTACGAAGATAAGCTAATAGGCCTCTATCACAGCAAGACTGGGCGCCTCAGTTTGTGGTTGCCTTTCTGCTGTGGCCTGGGGGTGATAGCTGTTTAAGAACTCTTTCTCAGTTTGTTATAATCCTGTGGGATCCCTGACAATAAGCCCGGCAGCCACAAGTGCCTAGCAATCTAGAGGTGTCCCCTGGGCTGCAGCCACAAAAATCAGGACACCAAAAAAATGTATAAACTCCTTTCTGGGAGATACTGGTGAGCTGGAGTGAGGCCAAGAGAGAAAGTAAAGATGGCGCCCACTGGCTTCTATCTTTGGAGAGTATGTCAGCAGGCCCCTAGATGCTTGCTAAATTACAGGCCTGCCCCTCAGGCAGTCACCTTAAGATAAGCAAATAAGTCTTTTTCACAGAAAGTTTGGATGTTTTTCAGTCACCTGCTTCTGTGCTGGGCCTCAGGTTGGGATGTCTGTGAGGCCCATTTAAGGACTGTTTTTCAGTTCACCATAGTCCTGTGGATCTTGTGGAGGCAAGCCCTGTTGGCTTTGAAAGCTAGATATTTGGGGTGCTTGGCCCTCAGGTACAGGTCTTAAAAGTTGGGGTGTCAGATGTAGGGTCAAACTGACACTCCTCGGGGAGAAGCTTGGGGTTGTGAGTTCCCTCCTGATTGTGTGTTGACACACCAGGAGTGAGGTTTGTGGTAAGATTGTGTCTGAGCTTTTCCTACCCACTTCAGTGTGGGTTTTTTTCTTGTTCACCCAATCTGTAGGCGTTGCTCAGTTACTTTTTGTTTTGGTTCCCCTCGCCCTCCCCCCACTGACAGGAAATTTTTCCATATGTAGCTGTAGATTCAGTGTGCCTGTGGGAGGAGGTAAGTTCAAAATCCTCCTACATTGCCATCTTGAAATGGACCTGCTCTTCTTTTATTAGTTTCATCTCTATTTCTTTCTCAGAGTATTTGCTCTGTCTTCATCCTCCAATGATAGATGACAACTTTCCCCATCTCCATATTGTTCCCTGTCCCTTCTATTTCTTTCACCCCTTTTCTCTCTACCCAGTTCTTTCTTTACATTGATTTAGGCTCATCTTCTAACAGCATAACTTTGAACAAATAAATCTGTGCTCAGAAATCCCCATTACCTTAATACTCATCATGTGGAGCCCAGACTCCTTTATTTGGAATTTGGGGGTCTTTCACAATCTAGCCTCCAACAAAGGGAAAACATTCCACTCTTGACTTTCCCTGAATGACTCATTCTGGCCAGGAGCATCTTTCCTCATAAACTACATATTTTTACCTCTAATTTTTTTCTTGCCATCTCTTCTATTCCTTCTAGAACAGCCTCTCTCTTCTTCCTTTTTGTTTACCTGAGTCACAAACTTATTGAAATGCCAAGTTCAAGACCTTCTTCTTTCAGAAGCGAGTATCTTATTATATGACACAACCCAATTTCAGAGACATAAAATTGTGATCAAATGTACATTTAAAAATAAATAAAATACAGGGGCACCTGGGTGGCTCAGTCAGTTAAGCATCTGTCTTCAGCTTGGGTCCTGATCCCAGGGTCTCAGGATTGAGTCCCACATCAGGCTCCTTGCTCATCAAGGATCCTATTTCTTCCTCTGCCTGTTGCTCTCCCTGCTTGTGCTGTCTCTCTCTCTCTGACAAATAAATAAATAAAATCTTTAAAAAATAAATACAATACAATATAAATGTATATATATATAATTGTATAAATATAATAAAATACAAGCATGTGGTCTATTGACTGAATGTTTAACAGCCTTAGTGTAGGGATCTGTAGAGGATAACTGTGGTTTACTTTTGTTCAGCGTCCATTCAATCTTCTCCAGATAACCGTCCCCATATTTCTCACAATGGGGCCACCCCTTTGCCTACTGTGGGATCACCTGTAGGCACCCCTGGAAACAGTGAATCCACATACATTCCAGGGATGGAACACCTGACCAAGACTAAATTGGTCAATGTACTAATACCCCTGAACAGAATGATTGGTTTAGGGAAAATCTGGGATTTGAACCTGAAAGTCTAGACATCCTGGAGCTACTGGCAGCCATCAGGAAATGAAGGCAGCACCAAGGAATCAGAAATAAGAAACTAAGAGAGAAAGAGAGAAACAAAATTTTGGTCACACGTTCGAGTCTTGACTCATAAAGCACCAAGACAGCAGCCCCTGGACTGGTAATGGCATGGGTCCCTGTGTTCTCTTTTTGCCTCACACAGTGGATCTCAATACCTTCTTTTGCAATTAAAATAATCCTGACTTAGACTAAAGAAGACAAATCCTTAGCTGTAAAGACACATTCAACAAATATTTATTGCATGCCTATCATATGCGAGCACTGTGCTAAAAATAAGTAAAATGTCTCTCCATTTAAGCTCTTTTTGGGTAGGAAGGGAAAAGCCTCCACCACTCTTGCCCAGGTCAGTGCAACATTCTACTTGGATTCTTTTGTACACCCTGAACAGAATAAATACAATTTCATGTGAGTGGCTTAATCAGGAAGAATTGCTCTAAATATACCATATAACAGATAAAATTTGGACTTTATTAACCACATATTTGTGGTAAACTCTACCCTTTTGAAAACCATAATCTCTCATTACAAAAAATTAAACCATGACACCAATTTAAAATAGAGATTTAACATTATCTCTTAAAACCAGCAGGCTGTTTCAAGGAAGCTGTTACTAAAGATACTCACATGAATATTAGAGGGTAGTTGGAACTAAATCCTTTTTAGGTCATGTGCCATGTACTACTGATATTCAAGGTTCAGTTAGTTGGTAGAAATCTGGAAGAGAAAATACTCAGTGGATTAGGCTGAAGAACAAAGAGAAGGTTGTACAACACTTGGTGTACAAATAAATGTCATATTCATTTCAAGGCTTAACATGGAAGAGAGAAAGCCAACTAATGTAGATTATTAACATGCTAGGCACATAAAATTGCATTTTAGCATTCCCATAAATAGCCTGACACCAAAAGTTTTAGCAACTTAGAGATAGTGAGAATGAACTTCAAGCTCATACAATCAATATTATCACACACACACTTAAAAAAATAAGGTAGTTATCATTAATATTAATTGGAATTTTAAAACTCAAAGCCAAAGTGAAAACAGAGTTTCTGCAGAAATCTATACATATGTTATTGTTCGAAACTTAAAAATGGACCTGCACACACAGTGAGAGTAAATTTTTACCTTGGTAATTGATTAGGGCCTGTGTCTGAGGCGAAAGTAGGCTTTTAAATAAATTAAAAATGATACATTAGAATTGAAAGAGACCTTAAAGGTCTTTAAAGTTACCCAGATGTAGAGCAAACTCCTCATATAGAGAGGACAGGTAAATTGAACACATGCAAATATCACTTGCATGAAGGCACAAGGCAGCCCTAATGTGACAAAGAACAAGCTTGAGGCAACAGGCTTTGAATAGCAAAGAAAAACTTTCTGTGTGGCAAAATCTGTACTTAGAGATTTGTATCTGTGTATCTATACCTACATCTATTTATCCATTTATCTATCTATCTGTCCTAAAAATTATTCTTCCAGAAATACAGAGCCAACCACAATTACCTCCAAACATCGACACTCCAAAAAGTGGCCTTTGGGAGAAACATGGGCTTTTCACTGCTCACAAGATGTTATGGCGAAGACATGCCCTTTGGAATGCTCTCTGGTAACAGCACCTAGACGGTTGCATCTGTTTCCCACTAGGAAATATTTCCGAGTCCTGGCCTGGGTGTCGTCGTCGTCTCTTTCTCGTTATTGCATTAATAACGAGCAAACTTACTGGCTTGATTAGTGATTATGCTCTCATTCAAAAAAATCCTTTTGCTAAGTAAATTCATCACCCTTAAATTTTTTTTAGAGATTGTATATAGAAGCATGAAAAACCAGCTCAAATGTAATTAGCACATGAAACATACTCAAGGGCTCCTAATACAAAGAACCCCTTCAATCTTCTGTATGGACCCGTGAAAGAATATAAATATTTAAACATTCTGTTTTCCATGAATAATGCCTATTTATAAAAATAAATGTCTGTTATCAAATCATAGAATCCTTCACAGAAATATGTCTTATTTGCTATCTTAAAAATGTGTGCCTCTGTGATGCAAACGTCAGAGTGTGTGAAATTTAATTAGCACCACTTGTTTTAACATGCAAATTCTAAAGAAGTTCTAGGGCTGAGAGATAAGGTTAAAGATGTATTGGCTTTACTACACTACTTATCTGTTAATTATCTTATCACAGAACAGCAAGAATCAAGAGGAGATAAATGGGACGGGAGATAGAACAAAAGCCGTAGAGAATACTGAAGAGAGAGAAAAAAACGTCAAATCAGCTTACAACCTGGAGTGTAAATATATTAACTTTTAATAATTCGGATTCTAATAATTACAGGTCCATTTAAATTAACTGGAAGACAAGGCACCTGTTTAGTCCTGTGTTAACCCATTAAATTCATCAATCCCAAAGTGGGTCCTCACTGAGGTGTATTTATCTCCGTTTTCATTTTCCATAAATCAATAGCTATTTTCTGCTATGTATTGGAGATATTTTATTTTTAGCAAAATATTCTTTCCCCAAGAAACTAAGCAAGAATTCCCATGTAATTCTATAAAAAATGGATATTTGAAATTGCTTATTCAATCAAAACTGTATTTTTAGATTTACATAAGGCTTTCATTTTATGTGAAATTATTGAGTTATTTGGGTATTTGATATTTTTCACATCACTAATTCTATGTCAAGTTGCAGGAACAGGTGTGCATTTCTTTGAAAGATGTTGAGGCTGGGGGGGGGCCTATCTTGCTTATCATACTTGATAAGACTAAAACCATTTAGGTGAGGTTTTTAACACATGATAATACACCACAGTTCTGTTTTGAGCCTCAAGGGTGGCAAGATCCATAATAAATCTGTGTTTAAGTTCATCTGAACTACCCAATCCCCATCGCCTCTTGTGTATTTATTTGTTCATTCATTCACTTACTCATCATTCGACAAATAAAGTTATCGAGTGCCTACAGTTCTAGAACCTAGAAATCCGTGGGTGCACTATGTTTTCCTTGTTAATTATGGCCTTATTTTTATCATATTTTCACTGCCTAGGACTGTGCTTTATATGGTTTGATGACAGACCGTACTAGTGTTTATGGTCAACACATATTAAAGCATCTATTGTGTTGGATGCTAAGCTACAGGGCAGACAACATCAGCTAAAATTGTTGTCCATGCTTAACACCTTAGCACCCAAAGTTCGAGTTAACCTAGTAGGAAGACAAAAGTTTTAAGAGAAGGTCAAATCCTAAATTTTGTAGGAAATATGCACCATGTTCTTTTGAACTCATTTTTAGAAAAATTTTTTCCATGGCTTGTATTTTTCTTTTTTTTTTTTAAGCCAGATGGGATGGAGTAGGTAAGGATAAAAGAAGGACTCTTGACATAGGGAATATATTCAATAATATTGTAATACTTTTGATGACAGATGGTAACTAGATGGTGGAGATGGGGAATCACTTTGTAACGTGTAAAACTATCAAATCACCATGGTGTACAGCTGAAACTAATAAGATATTGTGTGTCAATTATACTGTCACAAAAAAGTATGAGATATATTTTATTTTTTACTTTTTTAAAAATTTTATTTATTCATTAGAGAGGGTGTGTGCATGCAAGGGGGGGAGGGGCAGAAGGAGAGGGAGAGGGGAGATCTCAAGCACACTCCCCGCTGTGGTTGGAGCCCATCACCAGGGCTCTCACCACCTGAGGTCATGACCTGAGATGAGACCAAGGGTCAGTCGTTTAACCAGCGGGGCCACCCAGGTGTCCCAATGAGATAGAAATATCTTGTGTTTCACTATTAAAGTTCAAACAAAAAAAAAAAAATTAGAGAAATTCCCTTTCAAGAGGTTGGGATGAATAAAAATGCTGTGTGGTGGGGGGGTTCGATAACAAATGAAAACAGTGGGACCGAAAAGGGAGTGCATGGAGGAAGGAAGAGGGAGAAGCTGAGGTGGACACAGATGACAATCCTAGAGCAGAAGGAGCTGCCTCATAGAGACTGTCATGTTCAAGAATCTGTCACTCCTGATTCTAACCAACTGGTTGCTTCTTCCTCATAGACTGTGAGATCCATAAAGGCTGTCCCTGTTTGCCTTGGTGTGGGTTCAATAAATATTCATTAAATGAATGGCTCATAGTAAAGGTTCTGAACATGAGAACTGTACACTTAAAGAATACCTTTCAAAACACTTGGTACATATTTGTGCCTTGAGTAGGACAGACACCCTGCCCTCACCTGAGGGGACGTACGTTAGGATGTCCCACTGTTTGAAACAGTGAAAGGGTGCAAACTGTCTAAGTGCCCTTGATTAGGGAATGGATATATAAATTGTGGTATATTCCCATCATGTAGCACTTTAAAAAAAACTACAAATCTATATCTCTCAATCAGGATAGATCTAAAAAATATAATGTGTGACAAAAGCATTGAATTATATGTACAATATAATACTATACACTCGCACAGCGTATATACAGACACGACTTTATCAAGACGTACTTCACATATCATACAATCCACTCATTTAAAGTGTACAATTCAGAGGCCCTTGGGTGACACAGTCTGTTGGGCATCTGACTCTTGGTTTTCGGTCATGACCTCAGGGTCGTGGGATTGAGCCCTGCGTCAGGCCCCAAGCTCAGTGATGAGTCTGCTAAAGTTTCCTTCTCTCTTTCCCTCTGCCCCTCCCTGTGCTTGCTCTCTCTCCCTCTTCTAAAATAAATAAATAGATAAACCTTAGGAAAGTGTACAATTTAATGGTTTTGATGTTATCAATTTTTTAAAATTATAGCAAAACACCTATAACATAAAATTTGCCGTTTTAATAATTTTTAAGTGTGCACTTCACTGGCACTAATTACATTCACAGTATTGTGCAGTGATTACTATGCTTTCCAGAACTGTTTCATTACACTAAACAAAAATTCTGTAACCATTAAACAATAACTCACCCTTGTGCCTCCTTACAACCTCTGGTAATCATTAATCAACTTTCAGTCCATGAATTTACTTATTCTCAGTACCTCAGACAAGTGGAATCATACAATATTTGTCTTTTTGTGTCTTGCTTATTTTATTTAGTATAATGTCTCCAGGATTTATCTATGATGTAGTGTGTATCAGAACTGCATTACCTTTTATGGTTGAAAGATATTCCATTGTATATATTATAAATCATATTTTATATATTCATTCATCTGTTGATGGACACTTAGATTGTTTTTACCTTTTAGCTGTTCTGATAATGATACATAGAATTTGGTTTTACAAATAACTGTTTAAGTCCTTGCTTTCAATTCTTTTGGGTATATACCTAGAAATGGAATTGTGGAATCATATGTAATTATGTTTAGGTTTTTGAGGAATTGCCAAATCGTTTCATTGGTATATTTTTAAAAAATACTAAACACTTTGATAGATGATAGAGAAAGAGAGAGAGAAAGCAAGATGTTTGATCTAATGAGTATACTGGAGGAACACTCACAGAAGTTCTTATTTTGGTGGTAAGGATGGTCTGCACATATGGAAAGAGGAAAAACGAAGTTAGGAGTGGTCAAAGGAAACAGTCTTCTCTGTAATACTTCTTTTTATTTTTTAGAAGGGCTACATATCCATAATTTGCAGAATTATCTTAAAAACAGTTAAGAGGAAAGATCATTTAATACAATATAAACAGTTGTTAATTTGAAGTAGAAGGGAGGGATACCCATGTTATTCTTTGTACCATTCTAATTTTTTAATTAGAAAAAGACAATTTTTTCTAAAAAGTATCTACCACCTGATCCTCACATCAAAATTGATGAAGGAGACAGGACTGTGATATTATCCTCATTGCAAAGGCAGAATTCTGAACCGGACACTGGTGGACCAGAACCAGAGACTCGGGCTCTGCGCGTCTCGTGGGACGGCTCAATGAGGAGAGGGATGCTGAGGAGGTGGGCACCCCAAACTCTTTGATGGCGCGTAACACAACCCCTAAATATACCTTTTTAATTTTCCCCCCTTCTCCATTGTAGGATGACATTTCTGTTTCAAAAGCCACCGCTTTTGTGGGGAGACGTGAAGGAAGAAAGGATAAGATTCAGTAAAGCAGGAGGACAGCATGATAAGAGGGAAGGCTTGTGGACAAGATAACAACTCACAACAGTGGCTAGGGAACGAGGGAAGTGGAGAGAAGGAGGGATTCTGAGGTCATGCAGATCAAAGAGATAGGGGTTCAAAGGGCCATTTGTAGCAGACCATTTGTGCTGTGTGCGAGATGACACGGATTCTTCCATGTCCTGGTGTCCGGCCCACACCCCTCACCTCTTCCCAGTTTTCACCATTTCTGTGCTTAGTGAGTGAATGCGCAGGTGCTTGTGACGTGTGTACTGCAGGTAAGGAAAATGAGATGGTGGGGAGCCTGAAGGGCATGTGGGATGTGAGATAAAAAGCCAGTTAAATTAAGAACAAATTAGCATCTTTCTGAAATAGAACTAACTGTTGGCTGCCAGATTATTCACTACTGATCCCTTGTCAGGATACATCTTCCAGAATGAATAAAATTAGTGAAAAAATGTCTGAATTCCTTAATAACATTTTTTATGCCCTTGTCCTGGAAAATAACCTTAATACCTTTGTCACTAATTTGTACAGTATAAGTCTCTTTTCTTTTTCATATCCTAAAGTCTCTAGTCTCAGAGAGATGAAAAGAATCAGAGCTGAGAACAAAGAACGCTTCGCTCACAAAGGTGAGGGAATTAGTCTAAGAAGGAAAGGGAAGTTATCTGTGGTTATGAGTTCCACCTACACGTTGATACAAATATATCTCTCTTGAGCCCAGGGTTGAATACATTTACTTTATTCAAGTTTCTTTCCTTGGCAAAAGTGGTATCCCCCAGAAGTATTTCTCAAAATCATATCGATAAGTGTTTTTGAGAAAAGAAACTCCATGATCAAATAAATTTAGGAAGTGATGAGTTAAGAAAAATTTCTTACTGCAGAACTTTAAAAAAGTAAACACTAAGCGTGACCCTCCAAACTATGGGGGCATTGCTGAAACTTCTTTGAACAAGATATTCCCCTCTTTATTCCTCCCTCCCCAACCCCAATCTGTAGCTTTTCATGGAATTAGAATTCTGTGAAACATAGTTTTGGAAACTTTGACCTACCCTCTAAGAGCCTGGATGCTGGAAATCAGATCTGAGTGTATGTTCCTACCTTAACACTTACTAGCTGAGTGATACTAGGCAAACAATTTAAGTTGTCCTATGTCTGTTTGCTTACTCGTATAATGGGATAATCACCCTCTCGGGTCGGTGTGAAGACTTATTGAGATAGCTTACGGAAATGTTTGGCATGTAATGAGTACTCAGTAAACACTAGCTGTTACCTCCTTGTTATTCTACGATTTGAACCTTAACTTGCTTATGAAAAAAGTGGACGCCTAAGGGTGGGGAATCTTATAACCCAGCCGAAGTAAATGAAAGTAATGGAAAGGTTTTAAATGGGAACAAGTGGTTTGAATTCTGCCCCCCTCTTGCTGGGACAGCTGGTATAATCTCCAGAAGCTTATTCTGCCTTGTCATTGTCTTAACAGTATGCATCTTACTTATCACCGAAGCCTTTCTCAACAATGTCTTCATTAATTCCCTCACTGGCGGTTTGCAATAATCTCTTCTTGTAAACTTTATAGCCTTTTTTCTGTATCTTTTGTTAGCACTTACCACTTGCTACTGTGAATCGTTATTTATGTGCTGCTATATTTATTTCCCTAAGTGGCATCCTTTTAAGGGCAGGGTGCGCATACTGTCCCGTGTTTGTAAGCACAATACAGGGATTTGCAGTATTCGCTACGTATTTATCAAATGAAAAACATGCTATCACTTTATAGTTCACAGAGTGGCTTTCTAGTGACAACATCAGTGTAAATGAATATAGGAGCAGTTGATTTTCTCCAATTAGCAGAGATCTATGAGTACGGAGCTCTTTCTGAAAGTAATTTCTGTCAGAGGATCATTTGCTGCCCTCCTGTGTTTGATATGAATACTATTTTACACCAGAACAAAAAAAGAATAACTCGCTCAATTAAATTCATTTAAACTGCGTTTTGTTTACTTTCAAATCCTTAAATCAATTTTTCCCCATACAAATTATTTTTCCTTTTCCCATTAAAATGATCTTTATTCAATACATTTCAAGCTACTTTTTCACTTAAGAGTTATACAGTATATAAGAACTTTTCATATTGGTCTGATACTCCTTCAGTATAATCTACTTAACTGGTTATATTTTCATTTTTTAAAATATGAGACAATAACTTATATCAAATAATTCTTTTTTTTAAAGATTTTATTTATTTATTTGACACAGAGATCACAAGCAGGCAGAGAGGCAGGCAGAGAGAGAGAGAGAGAGAAGGAAGCAGGCTCCCTGCCGAGCAGAGAGCCCGATGTGGGACTTGATCCCAGGACCCCGAGATCATGACCTGAGCCGAAGGCAGCGGCTTAACCCACTGAGCCACCCAGGCGCCCCTATATCAAATTATTCTGATACGATTTTTACATATTAGACCTGCTTGCGTAACAGTATATTTAAGACTGTATTTTGGAGCTAGAAAAGCATGGTTCAAATCGCAGCTTAGTCACATAGTAATTGTGTAACTTTGGGCAAATTACTTGTCTGAAACTTTCATCTGTAAAATAAAGATAATACCTCTTGAAGACCACGTAAGATAAAACCCTTCGCGCACCCCATAAAAGATATTCTACTTAGGAAGCACGTTTTCAAATCTTTTTTTTCTTTGGCATTACCTATTTTGGTGAAGTTGAAGACTGCATAAGGATATGAATTAGAATGACCCAGCCTATTATCTGGATTAAGTTCTGTTTTTCCATATTGAATGTGCAAAATCGAACTCTTGTGATGTGCCAGGCACTGTTCTAAACACTTGGCCTTGTGCAGCCTGGTAACGTAAATCCTAGCCACCTCATGAAGTCTTTCTCTAAGTTACTAATTTCCCTTTAGATTCTTGTCGGTCTTATTGTCCACTTTACTTACTGGATTCTTTATACAAGCTACCCTAGGTTATGTTTCCAGTCCCTTCCTCTCTATTTCCAGTGCACGTTGTCATCCCTCTACTGCTACAGCTTCTACTTAGGGATGGGGGCTCACTCTCATGCCACTTTGTATAACTTTATTAAGTTTTTAAGGATGGGGATTTACAGCTTGAATCTCTCCTACACTTCAACATAAGCATTAGCATTGATACTTTTTTTTTTTTTTAAAGATTTTATTTATTTATTTGACAGACAGAGATTACAAGTAAGCAGAGAGGCAGGCAGAGAGAGAGGAGGAAGCAGGCTCCCTGCTGAGCAGAGAGCCCGATGTGGGGCTCGATCCCAGGACGCTGGGATCATGACCTGAGCCGAAGGCAGAGGCTTTAACCCACTGAGCCACCCAGGCGCCCCAGCATTGATACTTTTAATTGCTGACAATTGCAATCTATTCTCTGTTGCACCATCTCGGGCTTTTGTCAACACAGCAGACAGAAGGATCCTCTGAACCAGCAGGTCAGTCGGTTTTCCTTGAAGTGCTATCCCTTTTCATTCATGTCTTGGGAAAATGCCTACTAAACACTCAAGTCTAAATAGCCGTATTTTAATCATTGGTTTTTCCAAGCAAAAATGATGGGAATTTCAGGAAATCTGCGAATTGAACACCATTTTCATAATATGAAGATTCGCCGTTTTTTAGCATTTATACAGATGAAACAAAAGCAGCAGAGAGTAAACAAGCACTTAGCATGAATCAAGGTAGTGGCATCAAACTAGAAGCAGTCTTTGTAATTTTCCACTGGCACTCACTCCCAATAAAAACAAAACCAAAAAGTCAACTCAGTTTCACTTAAAAATGTCCTTTATGCAGTAAAAAGTAGTAATTTTATGAAGTCTTAGCCTTTGAGGGCACATGTTTTTAAATATTTTGTGTGACAAAATTGGTAGTATGCATAAGGCATTTCTGCTGCTGCCAGAGTACGATGGTTTTAAGGAAAAGCACTTATTATTTGAATTGCAAACTGAACTTTTTTCTTTTCTTTCCCCTCAAGGAACACCATTTTTACTTGGATGATTGACAAACAAGTTACTCAGAATTGGGTATTTGGCAGACATTTTCTTGAAAATGAACCAAGCAGGCCTGTCACGTCGAGAGAAACAGAAGTATTTGCTACCAGTGATTAAATTGAAGTTATCAAGCAAAACTTAAAATTGTGGAAAACTCACACCATCACTGTGAGTTTTTCAGCTTCCAATACTATAAAGACTTTCCTGATGAGACCAGCGGTGATATTAGTAAGTGTGATTTTTTGATACGTATGAGATGTGTCAACACTGGAAGACCTCTATTACTCAGTGAGCCAATACTTTCCAAATCAGGGATACATGACGTTACAAAATCATGTCTGGGTAAAAGATTCTTTCAAAGTTTAAGATAGATGAATGAATTCTAATGTAACAGAATGAAAGTTCATTGATAAGGGGCACCTCGGTGGCTCAGTTGTTAAGCATCTGCCTTTGGCTCAGGTCATGATCTCAAGGTCCTGGGATCCAGCCTTGCATTGGGCCTCCCTGCTCAGCGGGAAGCCTGCTTCTCCCTCTCCCACTCCCCCTGCTTGTATTCCCTCTCTGTCTCTCTCTGTCAAGTAAAGAAATAAAATCTTAAAAAAAAAAGAAAGAAAGAAAGTTCATTGATCAGATTCCATGTTATCACTAAGTTTTAAGAAATGGCCACTTGTGGGAATTTTTCTAGAGCGTTAAAGATTATCTACAATTATTTGAAAAGACTATTAGAATATTCCTCCCTGGGCGCCTGGGTGGCTCAGTGGGTTAAGCCACTGCCTTCGGCTCAGGTCATGATCTCAGGGTCCTGGGATCGAGTCCCGCATCGGGCTCTCTGCTCAGCAGGGAGCCTGCTTCCCTCTCTCTCTCTGCCTTCCTCTCTGCTTACTTGTGATCTCTCTCTGTCAAATAAATAAATAAAATCTTAAAAAAAAAAAAAAAAAAAAAAAAAAAAGAATATTCCTCCCTTACCACATATTTTTGTGAAGTGGATTTTTCAAACGTCTACCAAAACCTCGTATCACAATAGTTCAAATATAGAAGCAGATAGATAAGTCTAGTTGTTTTCTATTAAACTTGACATTGAAGGCATCTGCAAATCTGTTTAAAAAAAAACAAAACAACAAAAAAACAAAAACCCAAAACATTCTTCTCACTAAATTGCTTTTGGAAAAATAGTTATTTTTCATAAAATGTTTTTGCTAACATGTAATGGTTTTGTTATTGTTATCTTTAAACAAATTACTAAATACTTTAAAATTTTGTTTTAATTTCTAATTTGGTGAGTATCAACAGGTATAACCCTCATATACAGACTCTGTAGGGTCTTCCAAGAATTTTTAAGACTGTAATGGAGTCCCATGGCCCAAATGTTTGAGAATTACTTATCTAAAATACATCAGATCATGTTCTTTTAATAAAACCATTACTCCCAATGGTTCTCTATTTCCCTCAGGATAAAAGTCACAAGTTCTTGCACTGGCCTACCAGTCTCTGCTCTTATGTGTTCCTCCTCCATTACCTATCCCTCTACTCTTCCCCTTGCTTACTCCCTCCAGCCACATTTACCTCTGATGTTTCTCCAGTAAGCCAGACACAATTTCAGTATTAGCACCATTGTCCTGGCAGTTCCTTCCGCCTGGAAAACAATTCCTCCAGTTTTCCCCATGGCTATTTCCTCCAAGTCTTTGCTTAAGTGTAACCATCTCAATAGTCTAACATAAGCAGCTTGTTTAAAACTGCAAACGTACTGCTACTCCCATCCTGCACAACACCTTCTAATACTTGCTTGTTTATGCCCACAACCTGTGCAGCGTCCCCGGCCCCCAAGTATAACATAAGCTCCAAAAGCGTGGCAAAATGGCCCCCACACAGAACTCAAGAAATCTGAATGTTGAATGAATGAAAGAACTCGTTTGACAGCTTGTCATTTTTCAGGGACCTGTCCAGAGTCCCAAGAGGATGCAACTTACAGAGAGGAGTGGACAATGCTAGCAAAGATCTTTTGAATGGAAGAAAATGAAGGAGGGATACAGTGGTCACAACCTCGACAGGGAAGGCGTTCTGGGCCTGACAAAAGGTCTTGGGAGAGTGTGCAAGGCGTATTTAAGTGTCTGGCAATGAACGCTGTCCTTGTGCTTAACTCCACCTCCCACCTCTTCCGTCTCCTATGAAACCAAAGTCCCCAGAGCCTTCCCGGGACCCCTCCACCCCAACACAAGTAGGTCACACCGAAGAGACTGAAAAATTTCTAAACTTTATGGAAAAAAGCAAAGACGACAATCAACTAGCCAACAAGGAAGCCTCCAAATCCCGTCTCATTCCAATGCCGTCTCTCCTCTGTTGCTGGCTTTAGGATGTCTCCACCGTCTCAGTGCTCCGGGGTCCCGACGGTCTCCCAACGCTGTGTTCCGAAGGGTCCACGGGAAGGCAGGTCAGGCGGGTCGCCCCCAGGTAAGCACTTCTGGACAGGGAAGGCACGAGAAACAGGAGCAATGGAGAATCGGTCCACTTGGGGCAGGAACACGCGGGAATGACGGCAAACGGGAGAGCACAGGTCAGGCTCCCGCAGAGCAGTGACAGCACGAGGGTCTCAGTTCTCCTCCGGCTTGTCGGCCGGCGGTCCGCAAGGCTGCAGCATCTTCTCCATCAAGTTGAAGCGGACTCGAGCTTTGCTCTCATTCTCCGCAATGGCGAAGTAGTTGAGAAGGTCGAAGTGGCCCATGTAGGAGCAATAGGAGTCGCGGTGCTGGTTGACCAGCCACTCCCACTTGGTGGTATCGGCGTGGCCCGTACCGATGTACTTGGACTGCAGGTGCTCCAGCTGGCTGTGGATGGTGTAGCGGTCAGTCATCTCGCCGTTTTCCCTTAGCTTCCAGGTCAGAAGCCACACGGAACGACCTGCTCTAGATTTTCACGCGGGAGAGAAGCTACGGCACGGAGGCCCCGTCCGCTCAGTCGCAGGAAAATGACGTCGCAGCTACGAAGGTGCGTGGACTCGCGGTCCTAGGGGCTCAGAGGCGGAAGCGGAAGTGTATTCTGTCAGGGAATTGGAGTTGCCTAGGCGACGCTCAATGTCGGCCGCCCACCCATAGAGAGCCCCGCCCCCTTCGTTGAGCGTTGCATTATGGTTCACTTAGTGACCCTTTTTCCAACGGGGAGCGTTGCATGCCGGGACTTGTGGTCTCCGAGGGTCTGTGCGCGCCGGTTTCTGGGACCCGTCGTCTTGCTTTAAGAACCCGCCGGCGGCCTAAAGGACCGCGGGAGCATCCTTGGGAGGCTGAGAGCCGAGAAGAAATGGGAAGCTCATGTAGGACAGGCCACAGGCAACCGTGAAAGCAAACTCGGTATAATTTTGATTTCGGAGCGAATGTGACAGCCGGGAAGTCCCTTCACAGCCAGGAGTGGGCCGCCCTGAACATCAGTAGCCGCCAGTTCTAGTCCCAACTATGTGTCTTGTAGGTTGTGTAGAATGAACGTTATTTCAGCGCCCCCAGGGCCGCCGTTTCCTGCCCGGTGACCGAAGTACTCCCAGTTCGGACCCGTTCCGGCTCCCACACCAAGCCCCTCCTTCCTCGCCAGCCGAATTTGATATCCCCGCTGCAACTCCTCACCCCACCCTACGCACCCCGGCCCGTGTTTCTCAACAGGCGGAGCAGCTCGCCTCTCCAGTTCTTTGTGCTAGATGTTCCCTGCGCTTGGAATGCTTTTGTTCCCTGGGCAAACAGCGTCTCTCTTTAAGTCAGCTCAAAAGCATCTCCTTGAAATCGGCTTTGGACACACCAAACAGATGTAAATTCTTTCTTTTTTTGCTTCTTGGACATCTCCTCATTATTATAGCTTTATACCCTACTTTTTGGCTTGAGAACTTCCTCATGTGAATTCAAACCACTTGAGAAAAGTAATTTGTACTTTTTTGATGCCATCTTTTATCATATGCTTCTCTTATGATAGCTTTTTATAATATCTTCACGGCTCAGCAGAGTTTGTAGTTCCCCCCAAAAGTTGATGAATGGATGAACAACTGTCTGGCAGCCATACAGAAGGAACTCTTTACTGGGAGAAAGATAACGTTAAAATAGTTTTATTCTGATACAAAGTTGCAGTTATGTACAGATGAGTAAGTTTAGAGATCTAATGTACAGCATGATGACTAAAGTTAAATACTGTTCTGAATATTAGAGTAGATTTCAGGTGCTCTGACCACACACACACAGACGTACACACAAAGGTAGCTGTGAGGATATAGATATGTTAATCAGTTTGACTCTATAATCATTTCATTATGTATATATATATCAAATCATGTGCACTCCTAAAACAATTTTTATTTTAAAAAAAGATTTAAAGGAAAATGATAAAAAAATATTCCTCAAGCGATCAAACGCTTGTGCCAAAAACAAAAAGAAGTCTTATTCTTTGGTTTAAATTATGTTATAATAAAACATTTCATCCCTAAAATGTAGAGAGTACTATAAGACATAACCTGTGGATTCACCATCTGGATATATCAAAGCTTGCAATTTTGCCATTGTTGTTTCCAACATTGTTGGTTTGGGTTTTCAAAGAAATAAACTATACAAATAAAGCTGAAGTTCTCATATTCCCCTCCTTAATCTATTTACTTCAGGAAACCAGAGTTAGAGTTAGAGTTAATCATTCCCAAGTCTGGTTGTTTTTGTTTTTGTTTTTGTTTTTGATTGCTGAAAATTTTGTGTATCCAAGTGGTTATTTTTATGCATGTTTTGAAGCTTTACAGAAAGACACCCCATGGGGGCACCTGGGTGCTGCTTCTGCCACTTTCTCTGCAGCTCTCCCTGCTTGTGCTCCCTCCCTCCCTCCTCTCTCTCTCTGTGTCAAAAAAAAAAGTCACAACCTGTAGGTATTTTCCCTTATCAGAATCCATGTTGATGTAGTTTATATGTAGTTTTAGTTAGTTTTGCCACACTGGTTATACCAATGGGCTTTCCCAGCAAGAGAATGAGAATTTCTTTTGATCTATATCCTTCGCAAAACTTGGTGTCCTCAGACATTTAAAAATTTTTTTCTGATTCAGTGGGTGGAACAGAATTTCATTGTATCTTTAATTTGCAATCACTGCTTACTAGGGACACTGAGCATGTTTTTTATCGTTATTTATTTATTTCAAAATATTTTATTCAGTTATTTGAGAGAGAGAGAGAGAGAGAGCATGGTGGGAAGGTTTGATCCAAGACCCTGGGATCATGACTTGAGCTGAAGGCAGCTGCTTAACTGACTGAGCCACCCAGGCACCTCTAGGCATGTTTTTAATGAGTTTATAGGTCCATTATATTTCTGGCTTGTGAATTGCATAGTCATATTCTTTGACAATTTTAAAAATTGGGATGTTTGTCTTTTTCTTAATTTTTTAGGTGACCTTTATATATTCAGAATACCAGGCTTGCTAGTTATATGCAATAAAAGTATTTTTTTTCCAGTCTGTGATACATCTTTACACTTTATCTATGGTATCTTGCACAGTAACTAAATTTAAAGTAGTGAAATATATCAGCCTTACTTTATGATTTATGCTTTTTGCAATTGGATTTTATTTTATTTTTTTTTTTTTTTTTTTTTTAAAGATTTTATTTATTTATTTGACAGACGGAGATCACAAGTAGGCAGAGAGGCAGGCAGAGAGAGAGAGAGAGGAGGAAGCGGCTTAACCCACTGAGCCACCCAGGTACCCTGCAATTGGATTTTAAAAATGAAATCAAGCATAACTCTTTTTTTGTTTTTTTTTTTTACCCGTAGGGCCATAAAAAAGTAATTTCCTTTATTTCATTCTTAAAGTTTTATAATTTTGACTTTTTATATTTAGAAATTTAATCTACCTGGACGTTTTCATTTTGATTTGTTTGGCCTATTTAGGGATCTAATTTTCAAACATTTTCCTATATGGCTAACTAGTCGCCAGTAATAAAGATCATTCAGTAAATAGTACATTTCCCTACTCATCAAACTTGATGAGGGCTCGATCCCAGAATGTGGGGATCCATGACCTGAGCTGAAGGCAGATATCTAACTGACTAAGCCACCCAGGGGCCCCCAGCAATTCTTGATTCTTTGCCCTTTCACATGAATTTAGAGTTGTCAGTAAAATCCTCATGGAAGTCATGATTACATAGTCAAAGCCAGGGAAATTAATAATTCCATATTATTAAGAACGATTCCAAGAATATGAGAGAATTCCTCAAATTCAAAGGGCTTTAGAACTAGATGGAAAATACATTTACGTGTAGTAATTAAGAGCTAAGGTGTATTAGTTTGCTGGGGCTGCCCAAGCAGAGCACCAAAGACTGCCTTAAACAATAGAAATTTATTCCCTCATAGTTCTAGAGGCTAGAAATCCAAGATCAAAGTGATGGCAAGATTGGTTTCATTCTGAGGCTTCTCTCCTTAATTTGCTGATGGCCATCTTCCCTCCCTATTCCTCTGTATGCCTGTGTCCTAATCTCCTCTTCTTCTTTTTTTTTTTTTCTGCATTTTATTTTTAATTATTTTTAATTAAACATATTATGTATTATTTGTTTCAGAGGCACAGATCTGTGATTCATCAATCTTACACAGTCCTCTTCTTATAAAAAGGTCAATCATATTATATTAAGGTCCACTCATATGACCTTATTTTACCTAAAGACACTGCATTCAAATGCAACCACATTGAGTTACTGGAGGTTAGGACTTCATCAATTCAGTGGTAATGGCTTTATACAGTAATGAGGAATAAATAAGAATACTTTTTTTTACATATTTGTAAATTTAATTAATTAGATTTGTGAATACAGTTTACATACATGAAAAAACTTTGTTAAGTCAGACAATTGCAATACTTATAAGGAAAATGCAACATATTACATTAATAAATGTGGTTTAAAATGTTTAAGAGTAAACATTTGGAGTGGAACTAAATTTTATCAAATATTCTCTTAAGAGCGATTGTAAAATTTTGCTAGACTTATGAATAGTTTAGGATTTTTAACTGAGCTTACAAGCTTATGGAAAAAAGGCAGTTTTTTGTTTAATAGCTTTAATAAACTGAAGACTAACTTTTAAAATCTAAACAGATCACTGAATGGTATTTTGTAAATTTCCCAACCAAAAAATTTCCATTTAACGAGACCAACTTGCAAATAACATAAAAACCCTGCTTCAGTTTTAATTGTTATTATATTTTACAGATTTATTTGGGGAGTATTGTTAACTATATTGAGTTGTCTTATCTATGCCCATAGGATACATTACAATTTAAGTTCACTTTTTTTTAAAGTTTGTATAATTTTTTCCATAAAGGGTTTTCACATCTTCTGTTAGATTTATTCTCAAGTATCTGCTATATATACTTAAAAATGTTCCTTCTGAGTCTCAAATTGTGACCTCCTAAGGAATATCACAATTTCTTACACTTTTGCCAATAAAGAATTTTGGTCTGTAATCAGTGACCTTAGAGAAGGCATGGGAAGACATAGCATAAAATCCGAGAGATTTTACTATTTCCTGACCCAAGATATTACCTCAGGTAAATCCTGCTTTTTAGGTCACTTCTATGTAACTATCAAGTACTATTTTACAATTTGACATTTGAGTGAGAAAAATGTGCAGAAAATATGCCATTGGAAAAAACACAGAATTAAATGTAAATGGGAAAAAAAGGAAAAAATATATTTTTAGACAGAAAACTATACTTTTCTTGTCTATTTTTTAAACCTGGAAATGCAAGGTAACAATTTCTCTTTCATTGTTCTTGTTCTTGTGCTGATGGCTTTAAGTTTTTTAAAAATCATTTCCTATTTTTTTCTTTTTAAAAAAATAGGCTCCATGCCCCCAAAACCATTTCATATTTTGAACAGTCAAGGTGTCATTCAAAAACAGAAGATGTATACAGAGGAACACAGTTTCTAACATCTGTCCATTTCCCATTTGCATCCTCAGTAAGTAACCATGGCTATGTGTATCTTTTGTATCCTTACAGAGAATTTTTTAGTGGATGTATATACATAAACACAAATATATATGGTATTTCACTCCTTTTAAAATGTAAATGGTAGCAAAGTACTCAAATGAATTTTTTGTTATTTTATTTTTTATTTGACATATTATGGAGATTACCCCAGAAGAGTACATGAAGAGATTCATCATTGTCTTTTTTCAGTCTGGTTTTACAGCTGTATAATATTTCATTGTATGGATATATAGTACTAAGTAACCATCCTTATTGTCAAATGTATTCTGTATCCAGAAGTTATATTTACATTTTATTACTATTGCAGAAAAATATTAACTTCAAATGTACATAAACTAAAGTCACATTTCCTTTGGTGGGAAATTATTTCAGGTATCTTTTTTTGTCTGTAAGCCAAGTTTTAAAATATAAGGATTTTCAACATGTGCAGGTGCTGATACCATGTTTCACACTAGGGGTCGCCAAAACAGTATTTAACGCCAACAAATAGACTGGTGGTTGAGAACATTTTGTAACCAGGTCCCAGGAGTTTCTCAACCACTATAAGAATAAGCAGTACCTGTGGCAGAGATGCTAAAGACAAAATTTTGGTCTGCTGTATTTTTAAAGGCACGAAGGCTTGGATAATTTAGGAGGAAAGCAAGCAATCCTTCTCAGATTTTACTTCGGGGTTTTATATTTAGCTGAATTAAACAGTGATGTGGAATTTTTAGAATTTAGAATTTAGGGAATTTTTTAAAAGTTTGCTAGACATGATCTTCTTTTCCTGTGATTAAAAGTGTCATTAGCTTCAGCTTTTCTTTCCTGGGTATCCTGGGTTTCATACACCTGAGCAGATCTAGAACTCGATTTTTGAAGGGTTTTTGCCTCTAATTGGGTATATGTGTGGAAAGACATCTGTATGTATCACTTTTATAATTGCTCCTGGGGAAAATATGATAGCCACAGGTATGCATTTTATAACTCTTCGTTTGAGATTTAATAGGCTGTCCCTCTCTGTTCTTTAATGATTACATTAAAACACAGGGTGTAATTTTTGAACAAAAATTTCTCTGGAGAAATTTCACAAAGGAACTTTGAAGTATTTTATACATGTTCCATTCATTGCAGTGGTATGAAATCTTGCAGCTCAAAGATTAATGGTTGGCATATCACAGGGATTAAGTTAATATTTATTGAATAAATTGATGAATTAATGTTTATGACAATGTCTTGAGTGACTACAAGGATTGAAAACAACTTTATTGTCAACAATAAAGGAATAATTATGTAAATTATGGTGTAATCTGGATACATATGACATATCTCACTTAAATATAAGTTTTTTTGAAATATGTGACTTTTTTCTCCATTATATTAGCATAATGATTTACCCATTGCTGGCACTCCATAAATACTTGTTGAATTAGAATACTTGTTCTCGGGGCGCCTGGGTGGTTCAGTGGATTAAGCCGCTGCCTTTGGCTCAGGTCATGATCCCAGTGTCCTGGGATCAAGCCCCGCATCGGGCTCTTTGCTCAGCGGGAGCCTGCTTCTCTCTCTCTCTCTCTGCCTGACTCTCTGCCGACTTGTGATCTCTCTGTCAAATAAATAAATAAAATATTAAAAAAAAAAAAGAATACTTGTTCTCATGCTGGATTAATCAAGGAGATATCCAAAATCTCCCAGCATCCCCCTGGAGTTGGGACTAGTTACCCCAAAGTTGCCACCGTTCTTAACCTTAAGCTTAAGAGATGTGGATTGGAGGGGAACAATTTTTTCTCTGGAGTTATTGGTAAAGCAAACAAACAAACAAACAAACAAAAAACAACAACCTATGACTAGGCTTTGCAAAATTGTGAATATACTAAATTTTAACTGCTACAGAGTTGCTTCAGTGAGTTATCCAAAAGGACTGTGAGGAACAGTTTTTCATTAGCTGAGCCAGGTGCTTGAATATCAGTAATCACAAATTAGAGTATGGAATCTAAGAACAAGAAGTGAAATGGATGGGACTGACCTCCTACAACATTTCAAGTACCCAATTAAACATGTTGTTCATTATGGTCCACCTAGAGTAAAAGTTGTAGGTGAAACTGTAAGAAAGGAGCTGAGTCTAGACTTTCCTTTGATTTGAATTTGAGCAAGTGTAAGATTTGTCCAGTTCCTAGAGAAGGATTTAATGCCTCTTCGTTTCATTGTTTTAAATAGGCTCCAAGCCCAGTGTGGGGCTTGAACTCACAACCCTGAGATGAAAGGTCACATGCTCTACTGACTGAGCCCGCCAGGCACCCTGGTGCCTCTTGGTTTTAAATCAATTCAGGGAAGTTGTTTCATTTTGATTTTTTAGAATAGGTACATGTGTAAAAAAGAACTGATAACATCCCTTTCAAAGTATGATTTCTTTCACTTTCTACAAGTTGCACTTACTTTCATGCATCAAACAGACCATGTTTCAAAATCTCGATGTGAATTTTTGTGATTTTCATTTGTCATACATTTCGTTTATATGTCACCTATGATTGTTTCCTAACTTAGAAATCCCACAGGATCTATGTTAATATGTTGTGTACAATGCCCCACATCAAATGACATAAAGGGGCGCTTAGGTGGCTCAGCCAGTTAAGTGTCTGCATTCGGCTAAGGTCATGATCTCAGAATCCTGGGACTGGGCCCCCCATCATGCCCCACATCGGGCTCCCTGCTCAGTAGGGAGCCTGCTTCTCCCTCTCTCTCTGCCTACATCCCCCCTGCTTGGTGTTCTGTGTCAAATAAATAAATGAAATCTTTAAAAAAAAAAAAAGAAAATGATATAAAAGCAAGGCTCAAAAATTTAATGTTGTTAATTTGGTTATAGTAGTTTAAGGCCAAAAAGGAATTTAGGGATGGAACAGATTAGCACACACAGCCATGGTAAAGGACCAATGATACTATTTGCCCACCTGTTTTTCTCACTTTTTCTTCAGTTTACATAAACCATTGTGCAAACACAGTTTCAAGTCTCTCCTCTTCCAAGTAGTTGTCTGCCTCTAAGTCTCTCTTGTCTTATATCCTTTAAATTCTAGCATTACCCCCAAGAACTGCTCTAATAATACATTGCAGTAGGTTAAATGCTTTAGTTGTTTGAGGAACTGATTTATTCTGTAGAGATATAAAATATTTCCAAAGTCTCTTCCTTGGATCCCTCAAGGTAGCTGAAAGCTGTTGGCATCCTTTTTCTTTTTAAGATTTTCTTTTTATTTTTAAGTAATCTCCAAACCCAACATGGGGATCAAAACCATACCCTGAGCTCAACAGTCACATGCTTCACTAACTGAGCCATCCAGGCATTCCGTGCATACCTTTTCATTTCTATGTTTCTGTCCCTTTATTTGCAAGGATAATCTTTGTATTTGGCTTAATGGCTTGGCTTAAAAAGGTCGGAAAAGCACCTGCAGTTCTGTCCCAGTTTTAGTGCAGCTCTTCCCTGAGATTAAGACAATAGTGGGCCTTGCCCTTGGTCCTCTCCCTGCAGAGAGTCTTATTTGGCTTTCCCCTAGCTACAATCTCCCAAGAACTAAAAAGTCCATGGTTCAAGGAAACATACTCATCCATGCTCCCACTCCCCCAGCCCCTGACTCAAGCACACACAGACTTAGCCTTGAAGCACAAATTCCTAGTACAAATGACCCCAAGCTCACCTCCAGGATCTGTGCAGGCTTTTTCCCTGAGTCTGTCCTCCGAAAGGCTGACCTCACAGCTGATGTGCTGTGAGTGTGTCCACACTCCTTGCTGCAGTGTGTCCAAGGAATGGCTGGCTATTCACTGGGATGTTTACCTTGTGAACTCAGAGAGGCAGGTTGAGAAATCCCTTCTGAAGAGTTTGGGCTTGGAGGCCATGTAACTTAGAAATGATTTTTCGAAGAACTCGGGTGCGACCTGTAGATTATCCTGTACTTAAACATTCCCCAGGTCCCCATCCAATCTCAAATTCTTTACTGGCAAGTAATCGTACCACCATAAGTGATATACTTGGTAATAATGACTTGTTCCAGGAGGTAACCTCAGTTCTCCTGAGATGAAACTTCTTATCCCTTTCAATATTAAAGCTGCTTCATTTAGAAGGTGAGTGACTTTTCAGTCAGAGAAAGATTTATAATACAAGGATGATAAATAATATTAGAATTAATATGTTAGACTGAGGAATAGCCTATTTATGTAGTTCAAGTGTAATACTTTAAAAACTTTGGCATTTTAGACTAACAGATTAATGTTGTGATTCTATTTATTTAAAATTTGGGGACACCTGGGTGGCTCAGTGGGTTAAGCCTCTGCCTTTGGCTCAGGTCATGATCTCAGGGTCCCAGGATTGAGCCCCACATCACATCGGGCCCTCTGCTCAGAGGGGAGCCTGCTTCCCCCACTCTCTCTCTGCCTGCCTCTCTGCCTACTTGTGATCTCTGTCTGTCAAGTAAATAAATAAGATCTTAAAAAAATTTTTTAATGTGTAATTGACTTACAATTTCAAATTAAAAAAAGAATGTGACCAAGTTTGTAAATGGTATTCTAATATTTAAGAGAAATGGGTTTACCAAATACATACATTAAATTTAGACTTATAAGAGCCTTTGAGATGCTTTGGAATATTTTTCTTACTAGGAGCATGTGCTTTCTTGGTCAGACATTTGAAGTGCTTAAAAGTAAATTTAACATATGAAACCCATCAATGAAGTTAAGGGACGTTGATGGATACAAAATCAATACAAAAAATAACAGTGTTTCTATATTTCAGTAAGAAGAAAATAAAATGGTGTCCACACAAATGGATACTTGACATATGACAGAGGTATATTGCAGGGAGCTGGGAGAAAAAACAATATTTCTAATAATAGTATCATATGGTTTCACTCATATGTGGAATATAAGGAGTAGCACAGAGGATCATAGGGACTGGGAGGGAAAACTGAATGGGAAGAAGTCAGAGAGGGAGACAAACCATGAGAGCCTCTTGACTCTGGGAAACAAACTGAGGGTTGTGGAAAGGGAGATGGGTGAGGTGATGGGGTAACTGTGTGATGGGTTTTAAGGAGGGCCCATGATGTGATGAGCACTGGGTGTTATACACAACTAATGAATCATTGAAAACTACATCTGAAACTAGTACAGCTGTACTATAAGCTGGTTAATTGAATTTAAATTAAAAAAATAAGGTGCATGCCAAAAAGTTCCATTTTGATAGAAACATTCTGTTATTTTTACGAAGTAGAATTGGCTATAGCAGTTGAATTAAACTTAGCCATCATGTATTCAAAAAAAGAGTCAAGATTAGTGCATTTAATTACATAAAAATGAAACACTTTTGTTCTAAAAATACCATTTAAAGAATAAAAATATAAGCCATAGACTGGGAGAAGACATTTACAGTCTATGTAACCAAATACCATCACCATCAACAACAAAAACTAGTTTCCAAATACATAAAGAACTCTTTAAATTTGATTTTTTAAGAAAGGCAGAAAATCCAATAGAAAAGCAGATAAACACCCTGATTGTGCATTTCACAGTAGAGATCATTCAAATGGCTAGTAGACATTGAAAAGTTTAATAAACCGAGAAAGGTTAATTAAGCCAATAAACTGTCACTGCACACCTACCATATTGGCAAACTTCTAAGTTTTATAATCCTAGTGCTGGTGGGGAATTCTAAATTTTGGTAGGAATGTAGTACAATCACTTTTGGAAACCAGATTAGGATTATCAAAATTGAAGATCTTCATACCCCATGTCCAAGCAGTTCCCCTCCTAGATATATTCCTGAGAGAAGTGGTTCTCAAAGTAGAGTCCTTGGATCAGCTGTAGTAGCATCATTTAGGAACATTTAGAAATGCAAATTCTTGGGCCCTACCCCAAGTCTACTGAACCTACTGATCTATTGGGGATGGGGTCCAGCCATCAATGTTTTAACAAGACTTCTAGGTGAGTCTGATGCATTTTGTGCATGTATATATAGCAATACATTAACAAGAGAGTTCATAGCATTTTGCATAATAGATCCCTAAAATGAAAGTAGCCTAAATGTCCATTGTTAGTAGAAAGGTAAATTCATTTTTAATTTGGGAACAAAGGAAGTATCATTACATACTGAGAGTTGGAAACAAATGGGAGAGCAAAGGCAGGTTTAAAGGAGAAAATAATTTGGTGGAATAAGTTGAAAATCAGATTAAATCTAACTGGGGAAGTTATTTGAGGTGAAAAAGAAGTTTTTCTGAAAGACTAGAGAAGGAATGCAGAACTTTTACTGAAGGTGGGAGAAGAGGAGGAATTGAAGTTTTTTCATCCATGAGAGCATTTTTTTTTTTTTTTAATTTGTTAGGAATCAGAGTCCTATGCAGAGGGGAGGGGATAGGCTGGGCAGCATGAGAGTTATGAACGTTTGAAATATCATAGGAGTGGACTGGGTTAAGGTGTGGAGCAGCCCAGTTCTTTTTTTTTTTTTTTAAGATTTTATTTATTTGACAGAGAGAGACACAGAGAGAGAGGGAACACAAGCAGAGGGAGTGGGAAAGGGAGAAGCAGGCTCCCCACCCAGCAGGGAGCCCGATGTGGGGCTCCATCCCAGGACCGTGGGATCATGACCTGAGCCAAAGGCAGACGCTTAACGACTGAGCCACCAGGTACCCCTGGAGCAGCCCACATCTAACTGCACATTTGAAACCTGTTACAGTGGATATAGGAATGATACAATTACACAGAATTGCCTTATCATTTCTGTTATCTCTCTAGCACTTACACACATTCTTCATCCAATCTTTGTGAACTAGTTATTTCAAGTAATTGCTTCTGTTGAAGAAGAAAGCTTCATCTTAAATACTCTTTTTTTTTTTTTTTTTGAGAGGGACAGGGTGGGAGGGGCAGAAGGAGAGCGAGAATCTTAAGCAGGCTCCACACCCAGAAAAGAGCCCAATGCAGGGCTCGATCTCACAACACTGAGATCATGACCTGAGCCGAGTCAAGAGTTGGATGCTTAACTGACTGAGCCACCCAGATGCCCCTCAAATACTCTGAATACAGTGTTACATTCTGTAGCAGCTGCTCAATGAAAAAAATTCTATCAGTGACGGAGGGTTAGCAAATGGTGGTGGATAGCATTACAGAGTGAGTGTGACTAAGTCAAAGAAGAAGCTCTTTGGAGATGAACAAGTACACACACACACACACACACACACACACAATAATAGTGACTCTGCAACTTCATAGCTGTTCTGATCCTGGGAAACGTGCGGTTCTCAGGATAGGTCCCCTAGAAGCACAGCCTGACGTGGGGATTCTTAGGTAAGAAATTTATTGAGGGAGAAGTCTCAGGAGAAGGGAAGGAAAAGGCAAGTTAAGGCAGGAGGAGTAAGTTCAGGTTCAGCTGATCCCTTAGGTGGTGATGGAACTCAGATTGCCCACAGAGCTCATCTCACCTTGAAGCGAGAGTGTCCACAGTCAGTATCTCCCAAGTCAGTCAGTTATTGGAATGGGCTATCCACCCTAGTGGAGATAACTTCCCAGGCAAGGGGCCTTTTGCTTGGCCAAGGTCAACTCTGTAGAAAAGGAGGCAATTGTAGGCATTTAGAACACAAAATTCCCAGCAGCCCAAGGATTAATGCATTGACCTGGTTAAGGATATCTAGATAAAAAGCAGCATTAACTACAATTCACCCCTTGTACCCACATAGCTCTAATTCCATCTTACCAGATTTTTGGTTGGTCACAGTTTCTGGGAAAACTAACAGGAGAAAGATTAGTAAATCTAATGTAGCCTCTCACTATGGCAGCTGGTTCCAAGTTTGTAACTGATGTTTATCATTTCCCTTTAGCACCACACTCCAGATTCCCCTCCTCTCCAGCTATCACCTAGGTTGGTCCAGGTAGCTTTCCTGTTAGGCTAAGGCAGACTTTCTTCTCATTCAGGGTATCTCTAGGTTGCCCTACTATTATTGAGCTGTGGGTACTGGACTTCTGGGTATAAGCCAACCAAAGGACACTCTAGTAGATGATGTGAGTATCAAATATATCAGTGTCATATGATGATAAGGATCAAGCTACCCTAACAATATGGTAACTCCTTTCTTTGATGGCTCATTTACAACAGCCATAGTTTTAAGTTTAGTGGTTTTCTTACTATGTTCTTTGGTGGAAGCATCCCTTTCTGGGGACGAGGACCTTTAGACCCACAGAGGCTAAAACTGTGGGAATAAGAAACATAATTTCCCCAGAGAGTCACAGGAAGTAATGGTGGGACCATTCTGACTTTTATTTGTTGGTTCCTATTGGACCCATGTCCCATGTATTCTACTGAATGGGGACACAGACATATAGTGGCTGATGGCTTAAGATATACTCTGCATCCTGAAGGATAGTGCCCTGTCCTTTGCAAGGTATCAAGTAGCTTGTGCCTTGGCTGTAACTTCGAGATGCTATTGCACTGTTCTTCCAGGCTTAGCAGTTTCTGGGTGGTGAATATATATGATCTATAATTGTATGCCTGGGGTCATACTTACTTTACTGCAAAGAAGGTCCCTTGGTCCAAAGATGATGTTAGGTGTGACCCCATGCCAGGATATCATATGCTTCATGAACCCTCACATCGTGGTGATAGCTGAGGCACAACAGGCAGGAAAGGCAAGTCCGTATCTGGAATAAGTGTCAATCCCATTGGAAATAAAAAGGTGAGGGGGGACTTGTTATGTGTCATCCATTTAGAGAACCAAAAGGAGGTTCTGTGGAAATTCCAGATGGCCTGAATCCCTTTGGACCATAATGGCAAAGAATTAATAGAGAAGTAATATAGCATGGGGGCAAGACCATCCTGTTTAATGGCAAACTGTTTATGATTCTCATTCTGATGGATATAAGATAAATAGATGTAGACATAACTGCAAGCCATACACCAGGAGCTGTGGTCATCTGTTAGAGTAAATACACTACATCTAATATAGCAGATGCAAATGAAGCTACTACTTGGATAAATTTGTAGTAGCTCAATGTCATGTCCTCTGATTGACCTGTTAAGCCAGAATGAATTAAATGGGGGATATAGTGACACCCATCACTCCTACATCCTCTGTCATTCCTTTCCTGAGATGTAAATTGTTTTTGATTTACAGTCTTGGCTGAGTGTTGGTGTCTTTTCAGGGACTTCTACTTGCCCTTCTTACTACAACAACCCTTATTATACAAATAAAGGAACTAATAATATAAAGGCTCTGTAAAGATTCCCAACTCTATAATCTATAGTTACTCTTTCCCCACAATTCTCAAACTACCTGCTGGTGTAGCTCTCTCCCTTTATAATCCATCAAATTCACTACAAGTGGAAGTTTTAGCAATCTCATCTCTATAGCATGCCAGGAATGCTGTCCTCTACCTACTACTAGTGACTGCCAGCTGATCAGTGAGTGAATCAACTCCAAAACCACATTTAAGAATCTATGTCTTAAGATTATTTTCAGGACGAGTTATCTTAGGTTGAAATTCCAAGTAGCAGAACTTGAGGAAAAATAAAAAGTATATTTATTGTTGTTCATAGTAGTTTCCTTTTATAAAAATAAAGATTTAATTAGTTAATTTATTTGAGAGAGAGAGAGAGAGCGGGTGTGCATGTGCACACACGTGAGCAGGGGTAGGGGCAGAGAGGGAGGGAGAGGGACACGTAGACTCTGCACTAAGTGGGAACCTGATCTCACCTCCCTGAGATCATGACCTGAGCTGAAACCAAGAGTCAGATGCTTAACCTATTGAGCCACTGAGATGCCCCAGCAGTTTTCTTTTTATTTTTAAATTTATAATAATAATTATGATTATTAATTTTTAAAATTCTAGTGAGGTTAACATACAGTATGATTTCAGATATACAATATAGTGACTCAATGATTTATTACTAAGTGCTCATCACAAACAGTGCACTCTTAATCCCATTCACCGATTTCATTTGTCTCTCCCTACCCCACCCCTCCTCTGGTAACCACCTACTTGTTCTCTATATTTAAGAGTGCGGTTTTTTGTTTCCTTTTTTCCTTGTTTGTTTGATTTCTTAAATTCCACATATGAGGGAAATCATATGGAATTTGTCTCTCACTGATTGAACTATTCTACTTAACATTACACTCTTTAGATCCATCCATGTTGTTGCAAATGGCAAGATTTCATTCTTTTTATGGCTGAGTAATACTCCATTGTGTATGTATGCCACTGTTTATTCATTCTTCTATTGATAGACACTTGGGGTACTTCCATGGTTTGGTTATTGTAAAGAATGCTGCAATAAACATAGGGGTGCATATATCTTTTCAAATTACTGTTTTCATATTCTTTGGGTAATTACCCAGTAGCAGAATTACTGGATCACATGATACTTCTAGTTTTAACTTTTTGAAGAAATTCCATACTATTTTCCAAAGTGGCTGCATTTCCATTTGCATTTCCACCAACTATGCACAATCGTTTTTTTCTCACATCCTTGCCAATGCTTGTTTTTGAGTTTAACCATTATGACAGGTATGAAGTGTTATGTATACGTTGTGATTTTAATTTGCATTTTCCTGATGATTAGTGATGTTGAACATCTGTTCATGTTTCTGTTAGCCATCTTTATATCTTCTGCACATTTTAATTGGATTATTTGTTTTTTGGGTGTTGAGTTGTTTTAAGTTTTTTGTATATTATGAACATTAACTAGAATATTCTAGATATTAACTAACCCTTATTGGATATGCCTTTTACAAATATCTTCTCCCATTTAATAGGTTATTTTTTGTTTTGTTGATTATTTCCTTTACTTTTCAGAAGCTTTTAATTTTTATGTAGCCCAAGTTATTTATTTTTGGTTTTGTTTCCCTTGCCTTAGGCGACATATCAAGAAAAATGTTACTGCTGATGTCAGAGAAATTACTGCCTATACTCTCTCCTAGGATTTTTATGGTTTCAGGCGTCCCGTGTAGGTCTTTAATCTGGGAAAACCTGTCAGTAGATAGCACTGTGATTCTGCAGATATTCATGAGTATGTGTGTGAACCCTCTGGGAACTCTCAAGCATTCTCTAGAATCACCTACTCACTGTCAGGCTGATAGAGCCTAAGGAAGCTTGGAAACAGCTCTAGCATACTTAGAACACTCAACGGAGTACAAACTCCTAACAGATTCTCAATCCATTTTTTCACTCATCCCTCCCCTATTCAGTGCCTTGACCCTGCTGCCTTTCTGTCACCAAGGAGGCAACCCTGAATACACTTTTTAATTACTGTCAGTTTAAGGAACCCTTGCTTCTGGACATACCCTCTCATATTCTTGCACTTAGTGACAGTATCTGTGAAAATCTGTTACTTTTAATTAAATTCCAGAACGACAACAATTTTTTCAAAGTGGGTGGAAGAATCAATAACCTAGAAAATCTAGTATTCAAAACTAGCTTTTGCAGAAAGATACTGTTTTGTTGTTCTTGTTGTTATGTTTTGTTTTGTACCTGAATAATTCCACCCATGAGTCACTGCCTGAATGATTTGTCTTTTCTTTTGTTTTCCTTGCTCTAGAAAGTTAACTGACTTTCCTTATATTAAAAAACAACTGAGGGGAACCTGGATGGCTCAGTGGGTTAAGCCTCTGCCTTCGGCTCAGGTCATGTTCCCAGGGTCCTGGGATTGAGCCCTACATTGTGCTCTCTGCTCAGCAGGGAGCCTGCTTCCCTCTCTCTCTGCCTGCCTCTCTGCCTACTTATGATTTCTCTCTCTGTCCAATAAATTAATAAAATCTTTAAAGAAATAAAAATTTTAAAAACAACTCAAAATTGGATAAAGAGTTAGAATAAAAAATATTAACCTTATAGTTTATTTTTATTCCATTTGTATATTTTCCTAAATTTTCTTCTAGCTCAGGATTCAGCTGGAGTGATATGTCATCCTGAGCTTTGATTAGTGCCCCAACTCTTCCCATGTAAGTAGGGTTAATACAAAGTGCATGAAATAGTTTTAGTCAGATCAGAAACAAGAACTAGGGACACAAAAAGAGGACAGAGAGGGTATAGGAGAAGGATAGACAGAGGGACAAATAAAATTACAAAAAGGTTAAAATGAAATCCTATTTTTCAGAAAAAGGTGTCCTTATGAGGCCAATATGGGGTCGATTTTCAAATAATTTATTAATTTTAATTGAGAGTTTATTGTTTATTTCAAATTCTATACCCATATTTTCCTGTCTGAATCTAATACATAGAGAGCTAATTGAGAAATTGAGAGAAATTGGCCAAAATGGACAAAAGATTAATATTAAATAGATCTTGTGGTCATATTTAACATAAACAATTCAATGTTGAAATTATTTTAACTTCTACCTGCTGTCCAAGACAATTAGAAGCAATCAAACTATAATTTTCTTCTTTTGTTATTTCTGAATATGCCTGAGAGTTAAAATAGAAAGTAAAGTAACACAAGTGACAAACTAAATGACCTAGCAAGTGTTTGACTGAGATAAGTTATAACACTTCTGCTAAAAATTGAAAAACTGCCACTTCCTTGTTAGAGCTGAAAATAGCTCTTACAAGTTGTTCTTTCTGAAGTAAATCCATATTAAGCTTTATATATTAACACAAATCACTCAAAACAATTCCACATAAGTATGTACAGACTTCAAATTATGTAATAAGTAATGCTATATTGTTGATAAAACATTTAAACCAGTTTAAATGAATGTTTTACTCAAAGAGAGCTGACTTGAGATGTTTCTCTTTCCTTCTATAATTTTAGTGGTTACATACCAATTCCATTTAATAAAAATGTGTTGTGCAGCTATTAGGTAAACATCCAGAGACTAGGTGTACCCAGGACTGCAAAGTTAGTAATATGTAGTGAATACTGTGTAATTTACAATATAATCATGATTACAAATATGAAAATGTATAACTTATTAGAATGGAAGGCAGCATAAAACAGTGGCCATTCTGAGAATGAGTAAGTCATTTTTAATAGAAGTGATGAAAAATGAGTTTATAAAAGTAATATCATTATAATAGTAAAATATCATTTTACAAAAGTAATATCATTTTGTACAGTGTTTCAAAAGTTGGTGATGGGGTTTTAGGGAGCTGATTCTGGTGGAAGTTCTGTCATGATGAAAGTTATGGAGAACTGGGGTGCCTGGGTGGCTCAGTGGGTTAAGCCTCTGCCTTCAGCTCAGGTCATGATCTCAGGGTCCTGGATCAGAGTCATGGCATGGAGCTCTCTGCTCGGCAGGGAGTCTGCTTCCCCCCTCTCTGCCTACTTGTGATCTCTTTCTGTTAAATAAATAAATGAAATCTTACAAACAACAACAACAACAGCAACAAAACAAACAACAACAATGACAAAAAAACCAAAGTTACGGAGAGCTGAAAATTCATGGTGCCCCATTCAGGGAATGGCCAGTTGAGAGGATAAGGAAGGGTAGGAAAGAAGAGGGAGATCAAATGAGATGGTACTATGGACTATATTAATATCATGTTAAGCAAAAGAGTTTGGGCTTAATCTACAAATAGTAGGGACCCACTGAAGATTATGGGACAAGAGAGTAATGTAATTAAACCTGTGCTTTGAATTCATGACTCATGACAGTGACCGAAGAGACTTGAAAGTGCAGGCAGTAGACAAGGGAGAGGGGGATTCCAACACAGGTGGAAGAGGAGGTCACATTTGGGAGAGCCTTGAAATGTTAGGTTCCTGTGACAAGGACAGTGTTTTGTCTTCCAATATCCATTTTCCCCATCTCCCTTTGAGTGAAAATTAATCCTTGCCTTCTTTGCAGTTGGGTGGGGCCGTGTGTCTAAAGTCTGGCCAATGGATGAAGAGGAAACCATGCAACTTCCGTGGACTTCTATCAGAGGAAGAGGTTTCCTCTTTATCTTTTCTCCTTTCTGATGAATATAGTGCTATAGACCGAATGTTTGTGTCCTCCCTAATCCCTATGTTAAATCCTCATTTTTTCTTTGTTTGTTTGTTTGAGAGCAAGTGCACAAGCACAGGAGGAGGGGAGGGGCAGAGGGAGAAGGAGTCAGATAATTCCGAGCAGGCTTCCTCTTGAGCACCTTTGTCAGATCTGTGGCTTCCAAATCTTGCGTTCTCTTTACAAGGTCTTTCACGACGCAAAAGTTTTTTTAATTTTGGTAAATTATTGATTTCTTCTTCTGTGGATCCTGCTTTTGGTTCTTATATAAGCACTAGCCTAGTCCTGTCCCAAAGAATTAAAAAAACAAAAACAACAAAAAAAGAGGGCACATCAAACTGTTTGAAGTTAGTGATACAGAGAAAAAATTTTAAAGGTATGTTAAATACAGGCTTTATAGTGCTGGAAGGGAAGTACAAAAGGAATGATTAATATTTTAATGTCATATATCTATTTATCTGTATACACACACACACACACACACACACACACACACCCCACACTGGGAGGTGTCCTTACATAACTGGATAAGCAGACTCTGTAAAACTGATACCTGAACTTGAAGACCAGAGCGCAGGTGGACAGGAAAGCAACATAGATGTAAAGCGGGGAAGAGCAAGAACAAGCTGGAGCTTACAAGGACAGACTGAAACCCTTGTCAGTTCTCACTGCCCCAGGCCTTGGTGTGAGTGTCCTGCAGAGCCTGAGGCCCCTCAGGATGGAGCTAATCACACACACACCTGGCCTAGGAGTCAGACAAGGTAAAGGAGGATTCTGGGGGAAGGTGGAACAATCAGAATCCTGGCTGCTACCTCACACCAATGCGGTCATCCAGCAGATAAACAACTATAGGCGTGAGCTATAAAAATTTCCCCCAGATCTCATGTAAGACTCTGTCCTGTGGCCCTTCCCATGCAGAAACAGGCAGGGGAATTCTGGAAAGTATAACAGCCTCGCTACCACACGTGATGTTTTGGTTTACTTTAGAACAATGTAATAAAGTGAAGATAACGATAGGGATACCTGAAAAACATCTGGGAAAGGGAGTGCACTTGTTTGGTTGTTTGAGATCTAGTTTATTGTGGAATCCATCCCCCAGAAGTTTCATAAACTTTGCTTACTGGAGAATATACCTGGCTTGGCTCCAAGAGAAAACAAGTTCTTTTTAGGTAGATTTTGATGAGAATCTGTTAAATTTACCTAAATGAAGGAAAACTGAGGTCTCTAGAGCAGCACTGACAGGAAGACTTCCCTTCTCCATAGCTCCAGCAGGCTGAACTCCACTGGAGCTGTGCTGATCAGGAGCAGTTCCAGCCAGAACCTCACCATCACCTAGAGAAGAACAGAAGAAGGAGGGTTGCCTGGGTGGCTCAGTCTGTTAAGCCTCCGACTCTTGATCTCAGGGTTGTGAGATGGAGCCCGCTGTCTGGCTATATGCTCAGCTTGGAATCTGCTTGAGATTCTGTCTCCCTCTGCCTTTCCTCCTGCTCACATGCACTCCCTCTCTAAAATAAATAATTTAAAAACACTCCCCCCAAAAGAAATACCCTAACCCAGCCTCATTCTTTGGGTCTCCTGGGAGACCCATCCTAAAGCCTCCTGGGACTCAGGGCAGCAGATACAATGGTACAAAATGGGTCTGGGATACACACAGAGAACAGCTAGCTCAGTGAATGATATCTAATTTGGCCAAACTTCCTAACATTTACCAAAGAGCCTGAAATAGTTATAATGATAAATAATCTGGTGTAGAGTTTGCATTTTTTTGTGAAACTTGTTCTTTTCCACTGGTGTTGAAACATATTCATCATCATTCTGACAAATGCCATTAATTTTCATTTTTCCTCAAATGGAACATTGCCCTATAAATTATTTTCATAGCAACGAGTGACTCTACTCTCAATAAAAGTGATTTACGGAAATCTGCCATGTTCTCACTCTGCTACTCATAAATTTTCCACATGTAGTCAAACTTCTTTAAGTGTTCTGAGTCACAATAACTCACGGTCAGGCACTGAAATGCAATTCAACTATTTGAAAGGTGAACGCAAACAATGGGTTGATATGTCATTCAAGTAATAACATAAGAAAGCGAGCAGCTTCAACAAAGTCAAAGCACTTGATGAACTTAGTTCAAGAAGCTGGTGGATTCAAACTCATAAAGTCAGTGCCATAACAAAATATTCCTCTTGTGCACCCTCACTTTAAGTATAAGTTTAAAAAGTCAAGTGTAAATCTCTGGCTATTTCTTTGGAACACATTCAGGGCTCACCCACTCTTCCTTCCTCCCTCCTTTCTTTCCTCCTGTCTATTCTTCAGTCACTTCCACGTACACCATCTTATTTACCCCTGAATAGAGGTATTATCCCCATAATGCAGATGAAATACAGGAAGTTTAAATAACTTGCTCACTCTACCCAGCCAGGAAAACTAACACTCCATAAATTGAAAGCAGGTCACTTGCTTCCAAACACTCTAATTTCAATAAAATACTTTCTAATATATTAAAAGGACATTTAGGGGCGCCTGGGTGGCTCAGTGGGTTAAGCCTCTGCCTTCGGCTTGGGTCATGATCTCAGGGTCCCGGGATCAAGCCCCACATCGGGCTCTCTGCTCAGCAGGGAGAGTGTTCCCCAACACTCTCTCTGCCTGCCTCTCTGCCTACTCATAGTCTCTCTCTGTCAAATAAATAAAATATTTTTTAAAAAATGCCATTTACCTGCTTGCTGACTCTGTAACCTATATTTTTCTGTGAACTGTCATACTAAAAATCAATCTTTTGACTTCATTCTTATGAAGGCCCTGCCTTGTGAGGAAGAAGTGTAAGTATAGCCTTATGGAAAAAACTTTTTAAAATTTTAAAACCTCTTTGCAAACTTATTGGGTCTACAGTGTTAAAAATGAATATACAAACAAACAAAACCAACTCAAGAGGTAGCAGCAACCTTTGAAAGCCACTCTTTAGGTCAAGAGACCAGAAGTTGACTAGAGAGACAGAAGTCATCAAATGCATCTGAAACACAAATGACCAATTCAAAATCAGTACAAAAAAGGAACTCTGCCAAAAGCTTGTGTTTGTCTATTTTGTCTTCTTCAACAAGCACTGGAGAATACAGAGTAGTGTGGAGGGTTTTCTCAGACATATATTTTCAGGGAAGTCTACTCTTACCCACCATTTTCCTTCTATTCATTATGATAATATTAATAGTATTTATTGAGTTCTTACGTACATGCCAAGCATTCTCAGATCTTTTTAGAGTAAACTCACTAATCCTCATATAGACCTTGTGACATAGGTGCCCTATTTATCCTGACTTTCAGATAACAAAGCAAGCAGACAGAGGTGATGTAACTTGGCCCATGTCACCCAGCCACTATGGGCAGAGTCAGCCTCTGAGCCCAGATGGTCTTACTCTAAATCACTGCATTGTTTTGTCCTCCAGCCTAAGCCTTCACTGAGTCCCTTAGATGCATTCCTGGTCACCTGAAGTCTCCTTCCAGAGCAGGAGCTGTCTGTACCAGAAGAGTAGCCAGTACTATGAATGCTCAACAGGTTTATTGTATGGTTGATAGAATGAATGATAGCAGGAAGGAGGAATGAAAGAATGAGTATAAAAATGTGTTCTGAGAATTGGAAAAAGAAGAAGCTCCTTTAGAATGGTAGGAAGAAAATTTTCCATCAAGAAGCCTTGACTAGTGATAGAATTTCAGTAGGCAGAGATTTTAAAAAAGGGCATTTCAGGTGGAATATTTATATAAACTTGGAGACATTGGAAAGCCTAAAGATACATTCAGAGACCAGCAAGTTGCACCAATTGGCAGTGTCTTGGGCTGCATGAATGAAGTTAATGCAGGGAAAAGTCTGATCAGGTTAACTTGAGGTTAGTTTGCTGAATTTTTTTCATCTTAATAGTTTTTTTTTTTTTTAAGATTTTATTTATTTATTTTAGAGAGAGATGGCAAGTGAGAGCGCAAGGGAAGGGTGGGGAAAGAGAGAAGAAGGAACCTCCTGCTAAGCAGGGAGCCTGATGTATGGCTGGATCCCAGGACCCCGGGATCATGATCTGAGCTGAAGGCAGATATTTAACCAACTGAGCCACCCTCATCAAATGATGAGCACCCCTCATCATAATAGTTTTTATTTAAGGTCTTATATAAGATTATTTTATTCCTGCATCTTTTCAATTGTTTCTTCTTATATTTGCCCTTTTCCTTTCCTATTTGGTGAGATTTGGGTTTATGTTCAAGGATCTTTTCATGGCCATTGTCCATTTTTAGTCTAGTGATAACTACCTCACTAGGGTGAATGGCCACATGGACAGTTGTGCCATTTGCCTTTTCTTGCTGTACTCGCTCAATGTAGATAACAGATTCTTCCTGTGAACCCGGATGACTTTGCCAGTTTGCTGACCTTTACAGTGTTCTTTCCCAACTTGTACATCATCATCCTCTTGGATGGGGATGGATCAAACATTGTAACTTCTGTCTCAGTTCTTTGGAAAGAAAGGAAGACACAATCTTCCTGCAAATGTGGGAAGGTACATCAAAATACTTTTTATGGTTTTTGCTGTGGTCAGAAGTGGCAAAGGTATTCAACTTCATTTTGGCCACTGGTGCTTCAGCCAAAGTTAAAAAGTACTGAGTGTTTTAAATAGCAGGCTGAAGGAACTACTACTTAAGGAATTGGACACCTCTGAAGGAGTGTGAAAGAAGATGTAACCATGAGAGACTGTGGACTCTGAGAAACAAACTGAAGGTTTTGAGGGGAGGGAGGTGAGGAGTTGGGTGAGCCTAGCAGTGGGTATTAAGGAGGGCACATATTGCATGGAGCACCAGGTGTAGTGCTTCAACAATGAATTTGGAACACTGAAAAAAAATCAAGTTTAATTTAAAAAAAAAGAAAAGATGTAAGAGGATGATAATCTTCGGACTGTGCTTTCAGGAAACTAAATGAGCAGTAATTGTCAAGAATTTAGAGCAGGGGCTGCTGTCCTATGCTGAATAAATACCTGGATGAGTTTTAGGAAGTCTGTGAATCACTGAAAGACACACAGAATTTTGTCTATATTTCTGTATGCACACATTTCTATTGAGACTGTGTACAACTTCTCAGTGATTTTCGAAAGATGCCACCATTCCATATATCAATATATCTTAAGATTATAAATTAAGTTAAACTGTTAAACAAAATCTGTTCCTCATTCTATCTTGGCAAACATAACCTCATATTATATACTATAACAATGATATTCAAATTTTACTTTGACTTTTATAAAAAATGTAAGAACATAAATGTTCAAAACCTCAAAATATTAAATAATATATTAGAAATTATTAAAACTCAAAAGCAATTAAAATAAGAATGAGATAATACTATACATCTATTAGAATGATTAAAATCGAAAATACCAACACCACCAAATACTGGTCAGGATGTGGAGAAACAGAAGCTCTCATTTACCACTGGTGGGAATGTAAAATGGAAGACAGTTGGACAGTTTCTTACAAAACTAAATATACTGTTATCATATGATCTGGCAATCCCACTTTTCAGTTGGTGAGTGGATAAACAAACTGAGCATATCCAAACAATGGTATATTATTCAACAACAAAAAAGAAATGAGCTATCAACCCACAAAAAGATGCAGAGGAAATTTTAAATGCACATTATCTAGTGGAAGAAGCCATTCTAAAAAAAATACATACAGTACGAGGGGGGAGGAGTCAAGATGGCAGAGAAGTAGCAGGCTGAGACTATTTCAGCTAGCAGGAAATCAGCTAGATAACTTATCTAAAGATTGCAAACACCTACAAATCCATCGGCAGATCGAAGAGAAGAACAGCAATTCTAGAAACAGAAAAACAACCACTTTCTGAAAGGTAGGACTGGTGGAGAAGTGAATCCAAAGCGACGGGAAGATAGACCCAGGGGGGAGGGGCCAGCTCCCGGCAAGCGGCAGAGCAAGGGAGCACAAAATCGGGACTTTTAAAAGTCTGTTCCATTGAGGGACATAGCTCCAGAGGCTAAACTGGGGTGAAGCCCACGCGGGGTCAGCATGGCCCCAGGTCCCGCAGGGTCACAGAAGGATCGGGGGTGTCTGAGTGTGGCAGAGCTTACAGGTATTAGAACGGAGAAGCCAGCTACAGAGACAGAGCCGACGGTGAGCTCGCAGGCTCGGTGAGCTCGGAGCGCGGCCAGAGGTCAGGCAGACGGGAGTAATTGGGCGCTGTTCTCTGAGGGCGCACTGAGGAGTGGGGCCCCGGGCTCTCAGCTCCTCCGGGCTGAAGACCAGGAGGCCGCCATTTATATTCCCGTCCTCCGGAACAATGCAGGAAAGCCCTCAGGGAACAAAAGCTCCTGAAAGCAAACCTGAGCTGATTACTCAGCCCGGCCCCTGGTAGGGGCAGTGCAATTCCGCCTGGGGCAAAGACATTTGAGAATCACTACAACAGGTCCCCTCCCCCAGAAGATCAACAAGAAATCTAGCCAAGACCAAGTTCACCTACCAAGGAGCGCAGTTTCAATACCAAGGAGAGCAGCAGAATTCCAGAGGAGGAGAAAGCAAAGCATGGAACTCATGGCTTTCTCCTTATGATTCTTTAGTCTTGCAGTTAATTAAATTTTTTTTCTTTTTCATTTTTTTCTCTTCTGCTAAAAATTTTTTTAAACTTTTACTTTTCTTTTTTAACGTTTTTAACTAGTTTATCATATATATATATATTTTTCTTTTTTATACTTTTCTTTATTCATTTTCTTTTTTTAATTCTTTTCTTTCTTTCTTTCTACCTCTTTTTATCCCCTTTCTCCCCCCCATGATTTGGGATCTCTCCTGATTTGGTTAAAGCATATTTTCCTGGGGTTGTTGCCACCCTTTTAGTATTTTATTTGCTCCTTCATATACTCTTATCTGGACAAAATGACAAGGCGGAAAAATTCACCACAGAAAAAAGAACAAGATGCAGTACCGAAGGCTAGGGACCTAATCAATACAGACATTGGTAATATGTCAGATCTAGAGCTCATAATGACAATTCTCAAGGTTCTAGCTGGGCTCAAAAAAAGGCATGGAAGATATTAGAGAAACCCTCTCGGGAGATATAAAAGCCCTTTCTGGAGAAATAAAAGAACTAAAATCTAACCAAGTTGAAATCAAAAAAGCTATTAATGAGGTGTAATAAAAAATGGAGGCTCTCACTGCTAGGATAAATGAGGCAGAAGAAAGAATTAGCGATATAGAAGACCAACTGACAGAGAATAAAGAAGCTGAGCAAAAGAGAGACAAACAGCTACTGGACCACAAGGGGAGAATTCGAGAGATAAGTGACACCATAAGACAAAACAACATTAGAATAATTGGGATTCCAGAAGAAGAAGAAAGAGAGAGGGGAGCAGAAGGTATACTGGAGAGAATTATTGGGGAGAATTTCCCCAATATGGCAAAGGCAATGAGCATCAAAATTCAGGAGGTTCAGAGAACGCCCCTCAAAATCAATAAGAATAGGCACACACCCCATCACCTAAAGGTAAAATTTACAAGTCTTTGTGACCAAGAGAAAATCCTGAAAGCAGCCCGGGAAAAGAAGTCTGTAACATACAATGGTAAAAATATTAGATTGGCAGCAGACTTATCCACAGAGACCTGGCAGGCCAGAAAGAGCTGGCATGATATTCAGAGCACTAAACGAGAAAAAAATGCAGCCAAGAATACTATCTCCAGCTAGGCTATCATTGAAAATAGAAGGAGAGATTAAAAGCTTCCAGGACAAACAAAAACTGAAAGAATTTGCAAACACCAAACCAGCTCTACAGGAAATATTGAAAGGGGTCCTCTAAGCAAAGAGAGAGCCTACAAGTGGTAGATCAGAAAGGAACAGAGACAATATACACTAACAGTCACCTTACAGGCAATACAATGGCACTAAATTCATATCTCTCAATAGTTACCCTGAATGTTAATGGGCTAAATGCCCCTGTCAAAAGACACAGGGTATCAGAATGGATAAAAAAACAAAACCCATCTATATGTTGCCTCCAAGAAACTCATTTTAAGCCCAAAGACACCTCCAGATTTAAAGTGAGGGTGTGGAAAAGAATTTACCATGCTAATGGACATCAGAAGAAAGCAGGAGTGGCAATCCTTATATCAGATCAATTAGATTTTAAGCCAAAGACTATAATAAGAGATGAGGAAGGACATTATATCATACTCAAAGGGTCTGTCCAACAAGAAGATCTAACAATTTTAAATATCTATGCCCCCAACATGGGAGCAGCCAACTATATAAACCAATTAATAACAAAATCAAAAAAAAAAATAACAAAATCAAAGAAGCACATCAACAATAACAATAATAGTAGGGGACTTTAACACTCCCCTCATTGAAATGGACAGATCATCCAAGCAAAATATCAGCAAGGAAATAAAGGCCTTAAATGACACACTGGACCAGATGCACATCACAGATATATTCAGAACATTTCATCCCAAAGCAACAGAATACACATTCTTCTCTAGTGCACATAGAGCATTCTCCAGAATAGATCACATCCTCGGTCATAAATCAGGACTCAACCTGTATCAAAAGATTGGGATCATTCCCTGCATACTTTCAGACCACAATGCTCTGAAGCTAGAACTAAACCATAAGAGGAAGTTTGGAAAGAACCCAAATACATGGAGACTAAACAGTATCCTTCTAAAGAATGAATGGGTCAGCCAGGAAATTAAAGAAGAATTGAAAAAAATCATGGAAACAAATGATAATGAAAACAAAATGGTTCAAAATCTGTGGGACACTGCAAAGGCAGTCACGAGAGGAAAATATATAGTGGTACAAGCCTTTCTCAAGAAACAAGAAAGATCTTAAATACACAACCTAACCCTACACCTAAAGGAGCTGGAGAAAGAACAAGAAAGAAACCCTAAGCCCAGCAGGAGAAGAGAAATCATAAAGATCGGAGCAGAAATCAATGAAATAGAAACCAAAAAAACAATAGAACAAATCAACGAAACTAGGAGCGGGTTCTTTGAGAAAATTAATAAAATTGATAAGCCCCTGGCCAGACTTATCAAAAAGAAAAGAGAAAGGGCCCAAATAAATAAAATCATGAATGAAAGAGGAGAGATCACAACTAACACCAAAGAAATACAAACTATTATAAGAACATACTATGAGCAACTCTACGCCAACAAATTTGACAATCTGGAAGAAATGGATGCATTCCTAGAGACATATAAACTACCACAACTGAACCAGGAAGAAATAGAAAGCCTGAACAGACCCATAACCAGTAAGGAGATTGAAACAGTCATCAAAAATCTCCAAAAAAACAAAAGCCCAGGGCCAGACAGCTTCCTGGGGGAATTCTACCAAACATTTAAAGAAGAACTAATTCCTATTCTCCTGAAACTGTTCCAAAAAATAGAAATGGAAGGAAAACTTCCAAACTCATTTTATGAGGCCAGCATCACCTTGATCCCAAAACCAGACAAGGATCCCATCCAAAAAGAGAGCTATAGACCAATATCCTTGATGAACACAGTGCGAAAATTCTCACCAAAATACTAGCCAATAGGATTCAACAGTACATTAAAAGGATTATTCACCACGACCAAGTGGGATTTATTCCAGGGCTGCAAGATTGGTTCAACATCTGCAAATCAATCAATGTGATACAACACATCAATAAAAGAAAGAACAAGAACCATATGATACTCTCAATAGATGCTGAAAAAGCATTTGACAAAGTACAGCATTCCTTCCTGATCAAAACTCTTCAAGTGTAGGGATAGAGGACACATACCTCAATATTATCAAAGCCATTTATGAAAAACCCACCGCAAATATCATTCCCAATGGAGAAAAACTGAAAGCTTTTCCACTAAGGTCAGGAACACGGCAGGGATGGCAATTATCACCACTGCTATTCAACATAGTACTAGAAGTCCTAGCCTCAGCAATCAGATAACAAAAGGAAATTAAAGGCATCCAAATCGGCAAAGAAGAAGTCAAATTATCACTCTTCGCAGATGATATGATACTCTATGTGGAAAACCCAAAAGACTCCATTCCAAAACTGCTAGAACTTGTACAGGAATTCAGTAAAGTGTCAGGATATAAAATCAATGCACAGAAATCAATTGCATTTCTCTACACCAACAACAAGGCAGAAGAAAGAGAAATTAAGGAGTCAATCCCATTTACAATTGCACCCCAAACCATAAGATACCTAGGAATAAACCTAACCAAAGAGGCAAAGAATCTACACTTAGAAAACTATAAAGTACTCATAAAAGAAATTGAGGAAGACACAAAGAAATGGAAAAATGTTCGATGCTCTTGGATTGGAAGAATAAATATTGTGAAAATGTCTATGCTACCTAAAGCAATCTACACATTTAGTGCAATTCCTATCAAAGTACCATCCATATTTTTCAAAGAAATGGAACAAATAATCCTAAAATTTATATGGAACCAGAAAAGATCTCAAATACCCAAAGGAATATTGAAAAAGAAAGCCAAGTTGGTGGCATCACAATTCCGGACTTCAAGCTCTATTACAAAGCTGTCATCAAGACAGCATGGTACTAGCATAAAAACAGACACATAGATCAATGGAACAGAATAGAGAGCCCAGAAATAGACCCTCAACTCTATGGTCAAATAATCTTCGACAAAGCAGGAAAGAATGTCCAATGGAAAAAAGACAGCCTTTTCAATAAATAGTGTTGGGAAAATTGGACAGCCACATGCAGAAAAATGAAATTGGACCATTTCCTTACACCACACACAAAAATAGACTCAAAATGGATGAAGGACCTCAATGTGAGAAAGGAATCCATCAATATCTTTGAGGAGAACACAGGCAGCAACCTCTTCAACCTCAGCTGCAGCAACATCTTCCTAGGAACATCGCCAAAGGCAAGGCAAGCAAGGGCAAAAATGAACTATTGGGATTTCATCAAGATCAAAACTTCTGCACAGCAAAGGAAACAGTTAACAAAACCAAAAGACAACTGACAGAATGGGAGAAGATATTTGCAAATGACATATCAGATAAAGGACTAGTGTCCACAATCTATAAAGAACTTAGCAAACTCAACACCCAAAGAACGAATAATCCAATCAAGATATGGGCAGAGGACATGAACAGACATTTCTGCAAAGAAGACATCCAGATGGCCAACAGACACATGAAAAACTGCTCCATATCACTTGGCATCAGGGAAATACAAATCAAAACCACAATGAGATATCACCTCACACCAGTCAGAATGGCTAAAATCAACAAGTCAGGAAATGACAGATGCTGGCAAGGATGCGGAGAAAGGGGAACCCTCCTACACTGTTGGTGGGAATGCAAGCTGGTGCAACCACTCTGGAAAACAACATGGAGGTTCCTCAAAATGTTGAAAATAGAACTGCCCTATGACCCAGCAATTGCACTACTGGGTATTTACCCTGAAGATACAAACGTAGTGGTCCAAAGGGGCACGTGCACCCAAATGTTTATAGCAGCAATGCCCACAATAGCCAAACTATGGAAAGAACCTAGATGTCCATCAACGGATGAATGGATAAAGAAGATGTGGTATATATACACAATGGAATACTATGCAGCCCTCAAAAGAAATGAAATCTTACCATTTGCGACAACGTGGATGGAACTAGAGCGTAACATGCTTAGTGAAATAAGTCAAGCAGAGAAAGACAACTATCATATGATCTCCCTGATATGAGGAAGTGGTGATGCAACATGGGAGCTTAAGGGGTAGGAGAAGAATAAATGAAACAAGATGGGATTGGGAGGGAGACAAACCATAAGTGACTCTTAATCTCACAAAACAAACTGAGGGTTGCTGGGGGGAGGGAGGTTGGGAGAAGAGGGGTGGTGTTATGGACATTGGGGAGGGTATGTGCTTTGGTGAGTGCTGTGAAGTGTGTAAACCTGGCGATTCACAGACCTGTACCCCTGGGGATAAAAATATATTATATGTTTATAAAATAATAATAATAATAATTAAATCTTTAAAAAATAAAGTTTTTTTTTTTTAAAAGTAAATTAAAAAAAAAAAAAAGAAAGAATCAGACAAATAACTGAGCCATCCAGGTGCCCCCTTCATAACCAATTGTTAAATGAAATTGGACCATTTAAAGTGTAATCTCTCCACACATGGGAAGGAGCCTCATCAAAGTCTACCTAGTTCCCCTTTACAATTTAAATAAACAAACAAACAAACAAACAAACAAAAATACAAAAAAAAATAGAGTACAATTCCAACTATATAACATTTTGGAAAAGGCAAGACTGTAGAGACAGTAAAAGGATCAGTGGTTACCAAGGGTAGGAAAGACAGGATGAATAGGTAGAATGGAGGAATTTTTAAAAATATATTTTAAAATATTTTATTTATTTATTTATTTATTTGAGAGAGACAGCAAGAAAGAGAACACAAGCAGTGTGAGTGGGAGAGGGAGAAGCAGGCCTCCTACTGAAGGAATTTAAAAAAAATTTTTTTAAGTAGTGAAACTATTTAGCATTATACATGTGGATTCATTTGTCAAAACTCAATTGAAGAAAAATCACACACACACACAAAACACACACATGTGCACACACACTCCAGAGAATGTACAATACAAAGAGTGCATCCTAATACATACTATGGGCTTTAGTTAATAATGTATCAACAGTGGCTCAATTAATTGTAACAAATGAACCCCACCTATGAAAAAGGTCGGGCAGGGGGGTACTCTGTACTTTCTACTCAATATTTCTTGTAAATATAAAACTATCCTCCAAAATAAAGTTTATTAGTTAAAAATTAAAAAGATAAATGCAAATTTTAATGAACATAAAACTTGAGAATTATTTCAATAGACCAGAATTGTATTAATTTATTAACTTGTGTTTTTGGAGCTTTTATTAGTACATAAACCTAAGATTATTTCTTCCTGATTAATTGGTCTCTTTATCATTATGATATTACTTTATCACTACTAAGATTTCTGCTCTGAAATGTATTTTGTCTGACATTAATGGAACTTGCTTCCTTTTGATTTGTGCTAGCATGCCCTTTTCTCCATTTATTGCTTTTACTCTGTTTGTCTTGATATTTCTTTAGTGATTTTCTTGTGGACAGCATATTGTGCTTTCTGTCCAATCTGACCATCTCTGCCTATTAATTGGGTGATTAGACCATTTATACTTAATGTGATTATTATGTATTAGATTGAAATCTAATCTTGCTACTTGTTTTCTATTTTTTCCATCTTTGTTCTCTTTTCCCTCTTTTTCTGCTTTCTTTTGAATCAATTGAGCATTTTAATGATTCCCCTTTTTTCTTTTGCGGGCAAGTTAGTTATTTTGTTATTTTAGTTGCTTTGGGTTAATAGTATCCCTCACTCACGTATCCCATGTATTATTTATTAACATATTTTACAAATCCCACAATACATTTTTATTATTTTTGTCTAAAGAGTTAACTAGCTCTTAAAGACATTTAATAATAAGAAAAATTCTTGTATATTTATTTATGTAGTTACTATTTCTGGTATTCTCCATTTTTCTGTTTGTAGATTTCTGTATTTCCATCTACCATCATTTTATTTTTGTCTAAAAGGCTTCCTTTTACATATTTTATAGTCTGCTGACAGTTAATTTTTCCAGTTTTTATATATCTGAGAAAATCTTTATTTCATCTTCATTTGTGAAAGATACATTCACTGAATATACAATGATAGGTTGACAGGTTTTCCCCGTAATATTTTTTCTTTTAGTCCTCTGTTGTTTCCCTAGTATATTATTTCTGCTGTGAAGTTTGTTATTATTTTCATCTTTTTATCTTTTTCCTCTCTACACAATGTGCTTTTTCCTCTGGCTTCTTTTAAGATATTCTCTTTATCACTGGTTTTGAGTAATTTAGTTACGATATGCTTTGGTATACTTCATGTTTCTTGTGCTTGGGTTCACTGAGCTTCTTGGATCTGTGGGCTTATAGATTACATCAAATCTGGAAAAGCTTTAGACATTATTTCTTCAAATATTTTTTCCATCTCTCTTTTCCTTTAGGAGATTGTGTGTGTGTGTGTGTGTGTGTGTGTGTGTGTGTGTGTATGTGTGTACTGAGTTTTCCTATATTATACCTTGTTGGGTGGCTAGGTATTTTTTAATTATTGTAAGTGTTCTTGAACTTTGTTAAATTACTTGGAAACAGTTTGATCCTAATGAGACAAAAGTTTTTGGGCTGCTCCTTCCGGTAAATTGTGATTAAATTTTTCCATCTGATTTGTGAAAATAGGTACCTTTTCTGGCCTTGTATAAGCAGCTCTGATAAAATCCTTTTTATCTGTTTTGCCCCCAGTCCTAGGTGGTTTTCTGACTTTCATTAACTGCTAAATCTTCTGCTGAATACTTCAGGGGGATCTTGTGCAAATCTGCTGGGATCTCTCTATATTCACCTCTCTCTCCCCAGTACTCTATCCTATGAACGTTAGTCACCTTGGTCTCCCTGGACATTCAGATTCAGGAAGTCTGCCTGGTTTCTTCTCTTTGCCATGTGCTGGAAGCAACAAGATGGGACAAGAAGGGCTTACATTGTGTGTTTTTCTTATCTTGAAGATCACAGTCCTTCATTATTTAACATTTAATATCGTGAAAATTGGTGTTTATTTATTTTGTCTCTACTTGTTATTCAGTTGGGAGGATAAATCTGGTCCCTGTTACTCTATTATGTTTGGGATCAGAAATCTATGTATAAGTATTAACTAAATAGTAGAGTAGTATCTAGGCTCATTTTCCTCAGTTGAGGATTGTTAATAACAAAGGCCTACAGTGTAATTCCACAAGTTGCTGGATTTGTTGTAAACTTTTAGCATTAGAAAGATATGCAAAAACTACCTGGTCTAAAAGGATATAATGCCTGGGAATAGTCTATGATAGAAAGCATTAGAATAAAGGATTATATTGACCATGAGCTAATCAATTTTCAGCTTAGGGATTAACTATTCTAGAGACTTTTGTACAGGCCCAATATTTGCCATAATAAAAAGTTTAAAGAATTATCCAGACCAACTCTTTGATTTTACAGATAGGAAAACCTGTTAAAAGAGGGTATGTGACTGTGTTGGGGCTGGCGTGATGATGATGATGATGATGATTACTACACTCAGAAAAGTACTTTCTCTTTTCATCCTGCACAAAACAAAAAACGATGCAATGATTGTTTGCAGAAAGGTGAGTAGGTCTGATTTATTGTATATATGTATATTGTATAGTATACATAGTATACTATGTATACTATGATGGAAATTTGTAGTTGTTGCAAATAAAGCTGAAAAATGATGATGATGATGATGATGATTATAGCAACTTACTACTTTCTATGCACTGTTATAAGTAGTTTGCATGAGCTATCTCACTAAATTCTCACAACTTCCATATATAAAAAATAGTCTGCAATTTATATTTTTCCACATTTGACATTTCTGAAGTCATAAATGACTGTTGAAATAGTATAGTTATATCAATCTGGATAGCTAAGTATTTTAAGAGAGGGTATACCTTTGTTTCAGCCAGTCATTTGGTGGTATAATCAAACCAGTCCACTATAAACTATCTGTTTAAGGTCGTTTGTCCCACACAGGTAATATAAATTCAGACTTCAAATTTCCATGACTACTGATTTCATACAATTCTCAGGGTAGATTTTTTAACCCCCTACATCTAGTCTCAATTAGAGATACAAGTAGTACCTAGATTAAGACAAGATGGCGAGCCTGCAATGAAGAGTCATTTCCCCCCAATATACCTGATTAGCATCTTGGTTCTCTATGGCAGTAGCAATAGTAAAATAGGCCATATTAAACAGAACTAACTTGAAACTTTTATTTCCAATTCCAAGTGGAGCTTTATATATGTGTTTTCCATAAATTTTTTAAATATTTTATTTATTTATTTATCAGATGGAGATCACAAGTAGGCAGAGAGGCAGACAGAGAGAGAGGAGGAAGCAGGCTCCCTGCCAAACAGAGAGCCCGATGTGGGGCTTGATCCCAGGATGCTAGGATCCTGACCTGAGCCAAAGGCAGAGGCTTAACCCACTGAGCCACACAGCTGCCCATAAATTTATGCATTCTTCTCTTCCAGATGACCATAGATGCAAAGTAGAGCTTGATTTGACACTTTCAACAATGGATAGATCATCCACATAGAAAATCAATATGGAAACATTGTACTTATACTATGTATTAGAACAGATGGACTTAACAGATATTTAGAGGCTATTCCATTCAACAGTAGCAGAAGGCACATTTTCTCAAATGCGCATGGAATTTTCTCCAGGATACATCATTTGTTAGGTCACAAAACATCTCTTAATAAATTTAAAAATACTGAGATCGTATTAAGTAATTTTTTCTTTTTACCCTAATGGTATAAAATTAGAAATAAGCTACAAGAAAACTGGAAAATTCACAAATATGTGGAGAGCAAACAACATGTTACTGAACAACCAATATATTAAAGAAGAAGTTGAAAGAGAATTAAAAATTTCTTGAGACAAAATGAATATGGAAGCACAACCTTCCAAAACTAATAGGATGGAGAAAAGCTGTTCTACCATAGCAACAAAAGTCTACATGATGAAAAAAAAATTACTTAAATAAACATTTTACAGCTCAAAGAAATAGGAAAAGAAGAACAAATTAAGCCTAAGGTTAGCAGAAGGAGGCAAATAACAAAGATGAGAGTGAAAATAAAGGAAGTAGAGACTATAAAGACAATTGAAAAGATCAATGAAACTAAGAGGAGGTTTTTTGGAAAAGGTAAGCATAATTGACAAACCTCTATCTAGACTTACCAAGAAAAAAAGAGAGAAGACTCAAATAAATAAAGTTAGAAACAAAGGATGTGATGTTACAATTGATACCACAGAAATACAAAGGATCATGAGAGACTGGGCAATTACAGGGCAACAAGTTGGACCACCTAGAAGAAATGGAAAATTCCTAGAAACATACAACCTACCAAGGCTCAATCATGAAGAAAAACAAAATCTGAACAGACCCTTTACCAATAAAGTAATTAAATCAGTAATAAAAACCCTCCCAATAAACAAAAGTCCAGGACAAATGGCTTCACTAGTGAATTCTACCGAATATTTTAAGAATGAGTACCTGGGATGCCTGGTGGCTCAGTCAGTTAAGCATCTGCCTGGGATCAAGCCCTGTGTTGGGCTCCCTGGTCAGAGGGGAGCCTGCTTCTCCCTCTCCTGCTCCTTCTGTTTGTGCTCTCTCCCTCTGTGTCAAATAAATAAATAAAATCTTAAAAAAAAAAAAAAAGTACCAATCCTCAAACTCTTACCAAAAAAAATGAAGAGGACAGAACACTTTTGAACTCATTTTACAAAGTCAGCATTACCCTGATAACAAATCCAGTCAAGGACAACTACAAGAAGACAGAATTACAGACCTATATCCCTGATGAACATAAATGAAAAATCCTCAACAAGATATTAGCAAGCTAAATTCAACAATATATAAAAAAGACTGTACACCATGATCCAGTGGGACTTATTTCAGGAATGCAAGAATGGTTCAACAACCACAAAGCAATCAATGCAAGACACCACATTAACAAAGTGAAAGATAAAAATCTCACTATCATCTCAATGGATGTGGAAAAAGCATTTGACAGGGTTCAACATTGATTCATGATGAAATTTTGTAATAAACTGGATATAGAGTGAACATATCTTAACATAATAAAAGCTACAATGACAAGTCCACAGCTATCATCATGCACAATGGTGAAAAGCTGAAAGCTTTTCTTCTAAGATCAGGAACAAGACAAAGATGTCCACTCTTGTCACTTTTTTCAACTTACTGCTAGAAGTTCTAGTCAGAGCAATCAGGCAGGAAAAAAAATAAAAGCTATACAAATCAAAAAGGAAGAAGTAAAACTTTATTTGAAGATTACATAAAATAGATTAAAAAACCCTAAAAACTACCTCCCCCAAATTTTTAGAATAAAAAAAGTCAGTAAAGTTGAAGGATACAAAATCATTATGCAAAAATCAGTTGAGTTTCTATAGCATGCCAACACACTATCGGTAAGAGAAATTAAGCAAGCAATCCATTTATAATTGCATAAAAATGAATAATACACAAAGAATAAATTTAACTGAGGGAGAGAAAGATCTATGCAGTAAGAACTATAAAACATTGATGAAAGAAACGTAAGAAGACAAAAATAAATGGAAAGATATTCTGTACTCAGGGATTAGAAAAATTAATACTGTTAAAATATCCTTATCACTCAATACAATCCCTATCAAAATTCCATTGGCGTTTTTTCACAGAAATCATATGGTATTAACATAAATATAGACACATAAATCAATGGAATGTAATAAAGAGCCCAGAAATAATTCTACGCATATGTGGTCAATTAATTTTGTATAAAGGAGCCAGAAATATACAATGGAAAAGGAATCATCTCTTCAATAAATGTTGTTGAGAAAACTGGATAATCAAATGCAAAAGAGTGAACTTGGACCTCTATCTTACACCGTACACAAAAATCAACTCAATTGCTGTGAAGTGTGTAAACCTGGCGATTCACAGACCTATACCCCTGGGGATAAAAATACATTATATGTTCATAAAAAATTTTTTTAAAAAAGCAAAATTCAAAAAAAAAAGAGCTCTAGGGATTGGCAGGTTAGTAAATTTCAGTGGGTTGGTGAGAAAAATAAAGAGTACCATTCAGGAAAAAAAAAATTAACTCAAAATCGATTAAATACTTGAATGTAAGACCTAAAACCATAAATCTCCTAGAAGAAAATACAGGGGGTAAGCCCCTTGACAGCAGTCTTGGCAGTGATTTTTTTCAGGTGAGGGGGTACTTGACAACAAAAGCAAAAATAATAAAAGCAAAAACAAACAAGTGAAACTACATCATATAAAAAGCTTTGCATAGGAAACATCAACAAAAAGAAAAAGCAGCCTATTAAATGGGAGAACATTTTCAAATCATATATCTTACAAGGAGTTAATATCCAAGACATATAAAGGACTCACAACTCAATAGCAAGAACAAAACATTTTAAAAATGGGCAGAGGAATTGAACAGACATTTCTCCAAAGAAGACATACAAATGGCCAACTGGTATATGAAAAGTTGCTCAACATCACTAATCATTAGGGAAACACAAGTCAAAAGTACAATGAGGTATCACCTTCGAGATGTTAGAGTGGCTGTCATCAAAAAGATAAGAGATAAGTTGGAAAAGATATGAAAAAAAGGGACAGCCTGTGCATCATTGGTGGGAATGCAAATTGGTGCAGCATGTATGGAAAACTGTATGAAAACTCCTCAAAAAATTATGAGGTCTGGGTGGCTCAGTCAGTTAAGCATCTGCCTTCAGCTCAGATCATGATCCTGGGGTCCTGGGATCAAGACCTGCATGTGTCCCTGTTCAGCAGGGAACCTTTTTCTCCCTCTCTCTCTGCTATTGCCCCTGTGCTTTCTTCTCTTTTCCTCAAATAAATAAATAAAATCTTAAAAAAAAAAAAGAAAGAAAACTCCTTAAAAAATTAAAAATGGAAGTACCATATGATCTAGCAATCCCACTTCTGGGTATAAATCCAAAGGAAATGAAAATAAGACACTCCCATGTTCCTTGCAGCATTATTCACAATAGCCAAGATATAGAAACAACCAAAGTGCCCATCAATGGATGAACCAATAAAGAAGAGGAGGTGTAGACATACAATGGGGATATTATGCAGCGAAAAAGAAGGAAATCTTGCCATTCACTGACAACATGGGTGGAACTTATGGGCATTATGCTGAGTTAAACTAGCTGGAGAAAGGCAAATACTGCAAGGTATCACTCAAGTGTGGAAACTTAAAAAAGAAAAAAAGTCAAATTCATGGAAACAGAGAGTAGGAAAGTGGTTTCCAAGGGCAAGGGGTTGAGAGAAATAGGAGAGTTTGGTAAAAGGGTACAAACTTTCAGCTATGAGATGAATAAGGTTTGAGGATTAAATGTAAAACATGGTGACTATAACACTATAAGTGTATATAATTGAAATTTACTAAGAGAATAGAACTTTTTTGCTTCATCAAAACAACGTAGAAATGAATGCTATTTATCTTAATATCAATTTTATACTTTTAATATGTAGATTTGTTCAAATTGTTTAAAGTTATTTATTTTAATTCCAATATAGTTTACATACAACATATTACTTTCAGGTGTACTGCAGTATAGTGATTCAATAACTTTGTACATTGCTCAGTGTTTATTATGATAAGGGCACTCGTAATCCCCTTCACCTATTTCACCCATCTTCCCACCCACCTCCCTTCTGAAAACCATTAGTTTGTTCTCCACAGTTAAGAGTCTAGGAGTGCCAGGGGGGTTCAGTTGGTTAAATGTTTGACTCTTGATCTCAACTCCAGTCTTGATCTCAGGATTGTGAGTAAAGCCCGGTGTTGGAGCCTACTTGGAAAACGTACCCAGTGTGGAGCCTACTTAAAAAAAAAAAAAAAAAAAAAAAAGTTAAAGCATCTGTTTGTTGGTTTCACTCTTTTTTTCCTCCCTCTGTTCGTTTGGTTCTTAAACCCCACCTATGATTTGTTTGAATTTTATAGTTTTCTAATGAGGTTGTCCCCATAAGGAATTTATACCACGTTTATGTAAGTACCATTATGTTTACATTACATTATATTATACATTATACATTACATTATATTACATTACATTTGTCAGAACTAAGTGTCACTTATTTTTTTTCCTTGATGAGGGGTCTACTAACTACTTAAATTGGAGAGATGATGTCCTAGGACCCTGAAAAAAATAAGGCATGAATAGATTATAGGCAACACCCACATTTGCATTGTAATCAATCATGAATTCCAATTTGCCTGGGGGCATTTGTTTTGTAAATGTTTCTTTGTGACTAGGGATGTAGAATTGTGGCAAAAGTTCCTGTTTCATAATTGACTATGCCTATCACCAACTTGTAGAAAATAGGGTTTAAAGAAATCAGCTAGAGTGGCCTGCTTTCGACACTGAGACTTAGTGATGCAAGGCCCTGTCAGCTCCCACCAAAGATTCCTATTCACGCTCCTGGCACATTAAGTAAGGTGAGGAGCTGCGGACTGAGGGGAACATCTGTCAGCTTCTCCAGGGTCTCCTCAACAAGATCATCATTCCAAGAGGAGGTATCCACAAGAAGACTGTTCCCTCAATCTGTGAGTTTACTGCTGAGACTTCAATCTGTTCTCACTGTGTCACGTTTAGTAAGCTCATCTTTAAAACATATTCACCATTTGAGATCTCTTTGTTTTTTGTGGTGTCAATATTGTACTTGTAAATTTTCCTTATGGTCATGGAAGGATGCTGGCCGTGGTCCAAGCACTCAAAGAAATTATAAACCATTTTTGAGGAAGGACTCAGTCCTTTTGAAGATTGTGTTAAAGGGAAAAGTAAGACAAAGTCATGGAGCTGCAAGAAGAGGACGAAATGAATGAAGAAAAAGAGAAGAAAATCATGTCTCAGCCCCAAGGTAAGGCTTTTTGGTGTAGAAAAACACAGTTTCTAAATGAATGGCACAAATTCATCTAAATGAACAAAATATGGATTATAAAAATGTTTAGTCTGTGAAAATTATGCTAGTTGAGAACAAATTTAATTGTTGCAATTCAAAACCAATATTTAAAGGCTCATGATGAAACCATTACTTTATTATTAAAAGGCATGGCTTATTTATAACATTCTGTTTATGCTTTTCTGTTTCACTTTTATCAGTTCCGCAGGACAGGGCAGTGGTGCAAAAAGGGGTTTACCAGAAGTGAGTATTGAGTAAGTCTCATCTTAAAATAGTTTTGCAACATGTTATGCAAAATCACAGTTGCAGAAAAATCATTGAGAGCCATTAAGCAGATCAATTATACTATCTCTAGACCTGATATTTCTTTAGTCCATTCTCTCTCTGTCTCTCTCCCTCTCTCTCTCTCTCTCTTTTTTTTTTTTTTAAAAGATTGTTTATTTATTTGAGAGAGAAAGAGATAGTGAGAGAGGGAACACAAGAAGAAGGAGGCTTCCCACCTACCAGGGAGCCTGATGTGGGGCTTGGTCCCAGGTGCTTAAGGGCTGAGCTACCCAGACACCCCTAGCCCATTCTCTTTGACAGAGCATGTTCTATTTGTACACATAGAACATCTGTACATGCTCATCTTCAACCCTCTTGCAAGTATACCAGTATACAGAGGGAAGTTTTCACATAATTGCTATTTGGGTTAAAATAAAAATACAGCCATGTCATTTCAAGAATTGTAAGCAGGAAGATTTAACTAACACCCAAATAGTCCATTTTCACCGCTAATTTTCTACTTCTCCTTGTGTATTGTGCACAGAAAAATAAGCTTACTATACAATAAGAAATTTGCTTTTCTAGGAGTTATCTGTTGCATTCTTTTCTTTCTTTCTTTTTAGTAATTTTTCTAAGCTTATTTAGATTAAGACATCACTTTTTGAGTGTAGGTAACAGGTTAAGAGAAATTTGCTTCAGATAGTCCTTGTTTTTTGGTTCTATGGTCTTTAATGCTGTTCTTGGATTCTTAATTGAATCCAATAATCTTGGATTCTTAATTCTTTTTTGAAAATTTATTTTATTTAATTTTTTAAGATTTTATGTATTTGTTTGACAGAGATCAAAAGTAGGCAGAGAAGCAGGCAGAGAGAGAGAGAGGGAGAAGCAGGCTCCCTGCTGAGCAGAGAGCCTGATGCCGGGCTGGATCCCAGGACCCTGGGATCATGACCTGAGCCAAAGGCAGAGGCTTAACCCCCTGAGCCACCCAGTCGCCCCTGGATTCTTAATTCTTAAGAATAAAACTTTTGTGTTGGACACAAGGATTTGAATCTAGGATCCTTTGCCTCTTGGTGTTGGGGCAGTGGGCAGGAGATTTTAAGGCTCATTTCCTCCTCTATCAAATGAGGTTGAATTGTACACCCCTTATAAATTTGTAATGAGAAATAACATATGAAAGTGTTAGCATAGTAGTAGTTGGCACATTGTAACTAAGCAATATGTATCAGTTATCTTTATTTTATTTTTTTAAGATTTTACTTATTTGTGTCAGAGAGAGGGGGAGCAACAGGCAGACGGAGAAAGCAGGTTCCCTGCTGAGCAAGGACCCAATGCAGGACTTGATCCCAGGACCCTGGGATTATGACCTGAGCTGAAGGCAGATGCTTAGCTGACTGAAACACCCAGGCGTCCCCAGTTATCTTTAATATAAGTATTAGCATTATGGGGTTTATATATTTTTAAATGAGCTGATGTCTGCTAATAATTGTACCTTCAAATATTGAGCTTTCAAAGTGTGTCTTAGTCCACGTAGGCTATATGCTATAGCAAAAATACACGAGACTTTATGGCTTATAAATAGCAGAAGTTTACTTTGTCACAGTTCCAGAGACAAGGAAGTCCCAAGATCAAGGTGCCAACAGATTTGGTATCTAGTGAGAGCCTGCCTCCTGGTTCACTGATGGCTGTCTCCTTGCTGTGTTCTCACATGATGGAAGGGGCAAGAGAGCTCTCTGGGAACTCTTCTATAAGAACATGAATCCTGTTCTTGAAGGTTCCATCCCCATGACCTAATCACCTCCCAAGGCCCCACCTCCTAATATCATCACATTGGGGATTAGGTTATAACATTCGAATTTTTGGCAGACACAAACATTCAGTGTATAAGAAAAGGTTAGAAACTATATTCTCTGGTAAACTGTGTATTTTGAGAAATGATGGTTTGTTTGCAGTGCTGAGGTACAGATTTTCCCATATCCAGAAATCATCTAGATATCAAGATATTTAATATCTTAAACACTAACCTATTTATTTTATAATTTTCTTTATATATTTCCACAAACAATATTTTATGTAGAGAAAATATATGCAAGAATATGTGCCTATGAATCAGAATATTCTTCTAGTCTAAGTGTACTGGAGAAAAATTTATATTATATGACATACAACATGGTTTCTTCAAAAAGCTAACCGGTAGATTGAAATAAAGAGATGCTAATATTATCAGGGAATATTTTTGTACAGACTGTAGGTATAAAAGTTTCAAAGCAGGAATTTATAGACTACAGTCTAGCTGATTAAGGATGGCTGTTCCCACCATGAAACAGAGACATGTTCAAATTAGAATAATTCGATGAAGGTTTATAAATAAAGGTAATATTATAATGGTATAGGTAGAGTGGAAATCTTCGGGACTCTCAGGCTGTCATACTCCAGGCCTGAGAATCATGAGTAGGGAGAGGTTTTGAGAACCAAGAAGAAGAGGGAATCATGTAAAACAGACCATCTTAGAGGAATAGTGACCTTCTGTTAGGAACAGAGATAGTCCTTCTGCTTGGAATAAATTCCCCGACCTCATCCTCTGCTTCTGCTCTCCTGCTAGATCTCTCTCTTGGCTAAACCCAAGGCAAGCCAAAGAGAGGAGCCTGTTGCAATCATTCATTAAGATCAACCATCCAGGGTAGAGAGCAGAATGGAAGAAGGTAGCAAGTAAATCTGAAGGGCAAACAGAAGGTATGCTCACACATGCTGACATTATTAAAATCTTTAAAAAAGATTTAATAAAATTCTTCATTTTTTTCTTGTTATTATATTCATTGGTGGCTGGTGTTTATAAACAAGTTGAAGCTTTATAAACATGCACTAGACAAGATCCTTCCAGGAATTTTTGAGCTACTTTTTAAACAATAAGAGAAAAGAACACGGCTTAAAATCCCTGTATTGTTTAAAAAGAAAAAAGTGTTAGATCCATATTCTTCAATCTCTTTATACCAGGGTGTCACCCTCTAAAATGTTATCTTAGTGTCCTGAGCTCCCAAGTTCTGCTCAGTGCTTACTTTTGTCATTTATTCACCCATCATTCCACAAATATTTATTAAGAATCTCTAATGTCGTAGGTATTGTGTTAGGCTTTGGGTAAAAAGTAGTAAGTGGAAATATAACCTCCATTCTGAATCTAAAAATATTTTTTGAAACCAATGGTTTAGTAGATAACTATTTTGAGTGACATAAAGACTTACCTAAGTTAGCAAATCTGTGTTCATCAAGGTAATCATCTAGAACAACAGAACCACAAAATCACGGAAAAGTGCAAATCTAATATTTAAACACAAAAATTTGAGACCTTGCATAGCAGGCACTTATATATGAAGGGCCTTAGACTTTTTAGATAGCATATTTCTTCCCTCCTCAAAGAAAGACCTTTATCTTAAATTTTAAGCTGTGCAATTCTGGAAAAACTTATCCAAATATGATTTGTGGGACAAAGCACAGGGCACTAGCAGGATCTAGAAAGCACTGCCCAATATAGTAACCAAAGAACTGGAAATGTTCACCGTGATGTTCTACTCCCTGCAGTCCAATAAAGCGGGCACTAATAACCACTAGTTATGGTGACCGTTGGGCACTGAAAATGTCACTGAGACAGAAAAACAATTTAAATTTTTGCTTAATCTTAATTAATTTAAATAGCTACCTGTGGCTACAATAGGGGACAGTGTGAATCTAAAACAAGATGTGCAAGATGGGGCTTGCCAAATCATTTAATCTCATTTCCCTTTTCAACAGGGTTAATGACAGCTGTTCATTTACTCATACAGCATCATGTGTCCAGCAGCGTGTTATGAAGAGAAGAAATCAGAGATAGGTTCTAAGAAGTAACAAGTGAGGCAAGGAGGTAGAGATATCAGAATGCTTGTGCTTTGCTAGTGTAAGTGTAAAACAGTGCAGCTTCTGTGAAAAATGGTGTGATGATACAACAAAAAAAAATTATAGAGACAATTACCACAGGATCCAGCAATTCCACATCTGGGTATATATACCAGAAAAATGAAAGCAATGACCGAAAAAGAAATATTATTCAGCCTTTAAAAGGAAAAAAGATTCGGACACACATGCTGTAACATAGATAAACCTGAAGCCATAATGCCGAGTGAAACAAGCCAGTTTTGAAAGTACAAAGATTGTGCCATTCCACTTACGGGAATGTCTAGAGTAGTCAAATTCATAGAGACAGAAAGTAGAGTGGTGGACGCTAGGGGTGGGGATGTGGGGGATTGGAGAATTAAGTGTTTAATGGGTACAGAGTTGTCAGTTGAGGGGGTAGATAAAAAATTCTGGAAATGGATGGTGATGGTTATGTGACAATGCTAATGTACTTTTGGAGCTGAACTTTACACTTTAAAATGATGACAAAGGTATATTTTATGTCACATATATTGTATCGCACACAAAAAAGACAGGTGAAGCATACGTCCTCAAGGAGTTTGCAAATTAGTATGGCGAAGAGAAATGGTGGTTGGGGATTGCTGCATGGTGTGGGGATAAAAAATGACTATTTACTGAGGGTGGTGGAGGAGTTGTACTTGAGAGGCGTGGCTGGGCTAGATGACCTGCCAGTCCTGAGGTTCAGTGGGTTTATGAGCGCTTCAAATTTGGGATGGCAGGAGGATACAAAATGGTGTATACAGAGGACAGGACTTCATTTCATGTAGCTACTATGGCCCTCTCCAAGCGCTTGTCCTGCTTTATTTGGGTTTATCCTAAACTCCTCATCCATACTCATGGTTCAGAAAATCTGCACTGGAAGTGAGAGCCAAGCTCTCCAGAAAAAAATGTATAAAACATAGGAGACCTACCTGGGAGCCTAGAAGTGGGGGTGGGGGGCATAGCAATTGCTGAAAGCCCAGGTCAGTCTAGACTTTGTTATTATCGGTATCTTCAGCCATTCAGCATCTAAGTCTTGAAGATCCCACTCTCTGATAACCAACTTGCATTTTCCAACTGAATCTCTCTAATCCCCCACTGCACAATTCCTTGACACGCTGGAGCCTCCCATCCATTAACCTAAAACCTTTTCATTTTGCCTCAACACCGTCATTCATGTCCTCTCTTCTCTCCTTGGTTTAAATGCCATGTCCCTTCCTTATAATCATTCCCTTGCATAGATGCTCCACACTCTTGTCCCTCTCTCCTCCATCATATTCAGTTGGCAACTCCAAACTCTGGTTGTATCTGGACCTCTGCCTAGCTTTATTCGAACCCAAATAGGCGAACGAGGCTGGTGAGAACACACAACTCTACCAACTTCATGTCATGGTCCCTGACTTCAAATGAACCCTTAGTGTTAACCAGTAATCTGACTATACTTTCAAAGTCTATTTACTGTCTCACTGTCCCTGGAACATATTTCATACTTTCTATCCTCTTCTCAAACTTCTTCTCTTTCCATTGATAACCTTGCTTCTTCATTGATAGAACATTTTTATGCCTCCACGTTTACCAGCGTCTGTGCCCATATGTTCTGCCTCCCCACCAGCTATCAGAAAAGAATTCTATTTTCTCTATCTTCTCCAATTTAACCCCAATATTCCTTTTGTTCATTGGATCCCACCCCTGCTCATTTATTCAAGAACATTGCTACAACAATGATCTTTACTCCTCGGCATCATCACTTTTTCCTTCTCTTTTAGTTCATGGCCATGAGCATACAAACAGGCATATCTTCTAATCAAAAATAAAAATATCTCTCTTGACCATATATTTCTTCCAGCTATTGGCCCATTTTCTGACTCCATTTGCTCTTTTTTCATTCTCTCTGGGCCCAATCCAGACAGGCTTTGATCACTACACACCACCAAAATTCCTAGCAAGTGTGCCAGTGACTTCCAGGTGGCCAAGCCCATTGCTGTTTTCAGTTCTAATTTTACCCACTTTAGCAGCATGCAATAGAGTTAGTAATTCTTGAAACATTGTTTTAATTTGGCTTCCAGAATACCACTGTTAGTTAGTCTAACTCCTATATCACTGATTATACCTTCTCATTCTCCTTTTCTGATTCTTCATCTTCCTGATCTCTGACTTTCAAAGAGTCCTGGGCTCAGATTTCACACATTTAAATTCTATCTGGAGTGCCTGGGTGGCTCAGTTGTTAAGCATCTGCCTTTGGCTCAGGTCATGATTCCAGGACCGTGGGATAGAGCCCCAACTCCATCGGGCTCCCTGCTAGGTGGGAAGCCTGCTTCTTCCTTTTCCACTGCCCCTGCTTGTTGCCCTCTTTTGGTGTCTCTCTCTCTTCATCAAATAAATAAATAAAATATTTAAAATAAATAAATAAGTAAATAAATCTATCTGCACATCACCTATATGCTAAACACTCCCAATTAATAGCATTATCATAGACTCATCTATCTAAATGCCTTCTTGGCAACTCCAAACTTAAAGTGTCCAAAATGGAACTCAGTCCCTAGCAACCCTTTCCTCCCCTCCCCCAACCTCACGACTTACTTCTCAAGCAGTCTTCCCCAGTTAGCATAAGAAACCTCTTTTCTTCTAATTGCTCATCCTGATCCTTTTTACTCTCTCATGTCCTACATTCAGTTAATCAGATCTTGTCAGCATCTCCTTGGGAATATATCCAGAACCTGCCCACTTCTTACCAGCTGTACTGCTGGGGGTTTGAATCAGTGAGGGTTGTCAGAGAAACAGAACCATGTATATATGAATGAAACATATATATTATGGAGGCTGAGAACTTCCAAGATCTGTAGTCGGCAAGATGGAGACCCAGGAAAGTCCGTGGTATAATTCTTGTCTGAGTCCAAATGCCTGAGAAGCAGGAGAGTAAATGGTGTCACTTCCAGTTTGAGGGCAAGTCTGAAGGCAGGAAAAAACTTATGTCCCAGCTTCAAAGAGGACAAATCCTCCCTTCTCCAGCCTATTGTTCTATCTTGGCCTTCAACAAAGTAGAGGAGGCCCACCCATACTAGGGAGGGCAATTTGCTTTACTCATTCTATAGATTGAATCTATAATGGTGTAGAGGATATAAATCTCCCCTGAATTTGTAAAATTGGGCTTCTTCCACCCTCTTCTCTAATTTGTAAACACAACAGTTAAAAAAGAAAGAAAGGAAGAAAGAAAGAAAGAAAGAAAGAGCGAGCTATATCAGGTTACCCTTCTACTAAAAATTCTTTAATGTTTTCCTTTCTCAGTCAAGGTAAAGTATTAAAACTATCATGACCACCAAGGCCCTACATACTCTGTTCTCCACCCCTAGCTCCACCACCCATTGTCTTTCTCCCAATCATTCTGTTCCCCCCACACTGACCCTACTCCTAGAAGCCAAGCATCCTCCTGCCTCAGGGCCTTTACATCTGCAGATCTCTCTGGTTGAAACAGTCATAACTCAAATAGCCACATTGTTTCCTCCCGCACACTGTTTTATCTTAGAGGTCTTTGGAATAAACCCTTTTTTTGTTTTGTTTTGTTTTGTTTTTAGTTTATTATAACACCCCTCATCTCTCTTATTTTGCTTTACTTTTAAAATTAATTTCATGTTTTGGAATAATTTTAGATTTACAGAAAAACTGCAAAGATAGTATAGAGGGTTCACCTAAACCTTGTTCCCATTTTCCTCTACTATTATAATCTTACAAGTAGTATGGCATATCATCACAACTAATGAACCAATCTTGATACTGTACTGCTAATGAAAATCCATACTTTATTCAGAGTTTATTTGTTTTTTCAAAAGATTAATTTATTTATTTGAGAGAGGGAGAGATCAAGAGCAGGAACTTGGTGGTGGGGGGGGGGGTAGATGGAGAATCTCAATCAGACTTCCTGCTGAAGGGAGCACCCTCTAAGGTTCCATCTCACAGCCCTGAGATCATGACCTGAACTGAAATCAGGAAGCAGACTCTTAATGGTCGGAACCACTTAGGTGACCTCTCCTTAGTTTTTACCCAATGGCCTTTTTCTGTTGTGGGATCCCATTCAGGATACTACACACATTTAGGTGTAATGTCTCCTTAGCCTCCTCTAGGCTGTGGCTGTTTTTCAGAATTTTGTTGTTTTTGATGACATTGACAGCTTAGAGAAATATTGGTGGAGTATTTTGCAGGATGTTCCTCTGTTGGAATTTGATGTTTTTCTTATGATAAACTGGGGTTATGGGCCTGGGGAGGAAGGCCACAGAGGTAAAGTGACATTTTCATCACATATCAAGTGCTTATACTAACAACGATATATTTATGACCATTAATGTTGACCTTGATCATTTGGCTGAGGCCCTGTTTTTTAGGTGTCCCCACTATGAAATTACTCTTTTCCCCCCCCTTCCATACCTTACATTTTGGGATTAGTCACTTTGAGCACCCCATATTTAAGGAGTGAGAAGTTTAAACATAAACTTTTACAAATTCTTCGCAGGAGAGATTTATCACCTCTCCACCATTTATTTATTCATTCAACTACTTATATCATTAGAAACTCATGGATTTTCTTTTTACTTTGGATTGCAGTCTAATACCACTTTATTTGTTAATTTTCTCAAATTGTTCTAGCTTCAGCCATTGGAAACTCTCTCAGTTGGCTTCTTCATTTCTCTGAAACTCCCCATCAATGAGGGTTGTTTTTGTTTGTTTTTTGGGTTTGTTTGTTTTTAGTATTTCCTAACTTTTGAGCTTCAGTCTTGTTTTTCGAGATACCACCATTTCACATAATACAACCTTTATCCGTTTATCTTTCCGCACTGGAATGCCAGGTCGTCGAGGACAGGGTCTCGGCGCTACTTTTAACCGGGAGAGCATCCCCAGTCCCTGAGCGGACTCTCCGTCGGTTCTGACTAAATGAATGAACCCCGCTGGGTCTCAGGGCTACTTGAAAGGGGTGAGTCCGAGGAGGTTCTGGCAAGACGGTGCTCAGCCTTCCTGCCCGCCTCCTGGCGGGTCCCTCAGGTGCGCGCCAGCCCCAGCCTCTCGCAGTCACACCCACACCCAGAACCTGCCCCGCGCGTCCGCGCCGCGCCCAACGCAGCGGCCGGCAAACGTCACCAGAGCCAGGGCGATTCCCGGGGAAAGTCCGGGGCCTCCGGGCCCCCTCCCCGCGCGGAGATGGGGGAGCCGGTGAGGTGCCTCGAGCAGCCCGCGGAGAGCGCCCGTGGGCTCCCAGCAGAGCAGAGGCGGCGGGAGGGGGCCGAGCCAGACCGCCCGCTCTCGGGACGCACGGACTCGGGGCGGGGCGGGGAGGGGCGCGGGGGGGGGGGGGGGCGGTGCAGTCGTCCCGGGGCGGGGCCTGCTCCCCCAGCTGTGGGCGCTGCCGACTCCAGGGGCTGGGCCGGTGGCGTCCAGATGCGGCGGCGGCGGCGCGGAGCTCGGGTGACTGAGCAGCAGCCCAGTCCCGGCAGCGGGAGGCGCCGGGAGCCTCGCCGCCTGGCGTCTCGCAACAGGTTTCCTTCCGTCTCACGACTCCCAGCGTGGGACCCGCGCCCTTCTTGGTTCGCACGCTCCGTCCTTTCCTGGTTCGTTTTCCGCCTTTGTACCTGACTTTCTCTCCTTAACCGCTCCAGGAGCGAGGATGCGCCCCGCTAGGCTGTGCGCGGAGAGCCGCGGGGGGCGCCGGTTGGCCTAGCTGGCTGGGGCCTCCAGGGGTGGCTTTGGGGGGATTTCGGGTCTGGCCCGAGGGCTCATGCCGCCGCCTCGCGCCTTAGGGAACTCGGCCCTGAGTTTCTCCTGTACAGCGGTGTGCCTCCCCCCCCCCCCGGTCCCAATAGGCAAGGGACCGCGCATTTAGGGCTTCGTAACAAATTATTTCAGGTACCTGTTGATAGGCTTTCCTTACTAAGTGTGCACCTAAGACTACTTTGGTTTTAAGTCGAGAGACTGAAGGTCTTCTGAATTACCAGGGACATTACTTCGCTGTGATCACCTGTTCTCTCCCTCCCTTCCTTCATATACTTATGAGAGAGTGAGGAGGGGGGCGGGTGGGGGGGGGGAGAGAGAGAGACTGAGACTCTAAAGCAGGATCCACACCCAGCGCAGAGCCCGACTCAGGGCATGATCTCAGGACACTGAGATCATGACTTGAGCAGAAATCAAGAGTCTGTTGCTTAACCAACTGAGCCACCCAGTTGCTGGTCACTCCCAATTTTAGGTTGCACTTTCTCAAAAACACCGGGATGGGTACTTCTGAACTTGAACTTAACAATGGGAATCAGGAGCCAGAAAATACAGAGAAATTGATATTGCCTTGAAATAGCTCCTTCCAAGCCGACATAAAAAGACTTTATTTTTTTTTAGAAGAATAAAGACAAGAAATAGTGGCAAGGAAACTTCAAGAACCACACGGTCCTGAGGGAATTCTAGACTTCTCTGACAATAGCTGAGATCTGTATTACTTCCTGTGGTTCTCATGCACTTGTTGAAGGCGTTTCTCAGCAGAGGGAGGAGTTGTTATTTCCACAGGGGTATCCAAAAATGACTCACAGCGCTGCTCGTTTAATTATGAGGCTTTGTTAATGAACTTTTGAAAAGTGAGGTTTGCTCTGGGTGTGTGTAAAGTAAGACTAAGATGTAAAGTTCTTGCGCTGCTAAACTGGGACTGGTGGTATAGGAAGTAACAGTTCAAGTTTTCAGTTTCCTAAAGCTACTGATGGTACCGCCTACCAGCTAGGGTCACTAGGCTGATGTAAGATAAATATTCAAATCATGTGCTTTGCTGCAGAGGCCCAAGAGAAAAGTAAGTAAAAGCCGTATGTTATTACTTTCACTGGTATGGCATGGTATGGTATGGTAGAAAAACGTCATTTTACATAGGGATTGAATGTCACTCTCTGAATTCAAATATTTTGGACAGTTTGTTTTTAGGAAATTAGTGCCACATGAAAATATTTGAAGATGGTGGATACCTGTTAGAAGGTATTTAAGATGGTGGATACCTGTTAGAAGGTATTTAAGCTGATAGGTTCCAATGCAGCTGGATTGTGGCTCTTCAGAAAGGACTGTACAACTGTCTTAAGACACAGTAGAGAAGGGGACAGCATCTCTGTTGGAGCTGAGTTGAGCTGAGGTCAGCCCAGCAAACAGTTATCAAACACCTCCTCTGTGCCTTTTCAGAGAGCTCTGGTTATAGTCATGAATAAGATACGGTGTTGCTGAAAAGGGCCATAAACATTAGTGTGGAAGGTTGGAAAATCCCATGAAGGAGACCGGCGCTCTGACAAATCTGTGTCCATGCTAGAGCTTCCGTCCCAATATGTTTCTGCAGATTTGAATGAACTGTGTCAGCATAATGAATAAGCTGTGCTTATTCAGTAAGCATTTCATTTAATGAGTGATTTAGCAATGCTTTAATTAGAAAGGCATGATTCTTAAAGTGTTTGAATTAACCATATTTCATATTATTTAATAACTATGCTAAAAAACCAAACAAACCCAGCTTCTTATTACCCCCAGACAATGGCAGACACTCAGAGTTACTTACCTTTTAAAAACAGAGAGGCGGGATGCCTGGGTGGCTTAAACCTCGGTGGGTTAAAGCCTCTGCCTTTGGCTCAGGTCATGATCCCAGGACCCTGGAATCAAGCCCCGCATCGGGCTCTCTGCTCAGTGGGGAGCCTGCTTCCCTTCCTCTCTCTCTGCCTGCCTCTTTGCCTACCTGTGATCTCTGTCTATCAAATAAATAAATAAAATCTTAAAAAAAAAAAAAACAGAGAGGCTAGTTAATGGCCTATAAGTTTATAATACCATAGTGAAACAACTTTCTGGTTATTGTTTTTTAGCGGTCAAATCAATTCTTCCTAACACATCACAGATGTACAAGTCAAATGTACAAGTCATTTAGTGATGACTAAAGCTACTGTGTCACAGTTTACAGTTGAGATTAAAGTCTGGTGAGGTACTTTTGGACTGGATGCCAAAATATATTTAATTTCTACAATTCCATAAGGTATGTCACTAGTATTCCAACTAGTGGGGGAAAGAATGCTAAGTCTGAGACAACTCTACTTCAGTTTTCATATTTCACTTCTCCCTTGAGGGCCTCAAAGTTACTATGAGAAAGAAAGGATCGAGTATGTTCTTCATCATTGTACTCCCTGACCTTGGTACAGGCATTACATCATGGCAGGTATTAGGAAGTATTTATTGATTAGATAATGACTCTCAATGTAAGAGGCAGATGGAGGGATAGTTGACTCAGCAGAAACATCAGCACTGTACTGTCAGGCTGGTTAGTATGGGCACAGGGTGAGGGCTGCGGAGGCAGATTGGGTCACATCACCAAGTCCCATGTGCCATGTTGGACCTGTGACTTCATGCTATAGAAGACTTCAGCAGATGAGTGATTTTGTTAGATATGTGTTTTTGGAAAGACAATTTAGAATCAAAGTGGAGAATAGGTTGGATGAGTACAATACTAGTTTTAGGGAGACACACAGGAGATTACTATAATATTTGAGAAAAGAAATTGGAGAAGGTTTTAGTCAGGCAGTGATAGTGAGGATTGGAAAAGAGGGAAGGAGCTGACATGTCTAATGAGAAGAACTTGACCACATCTTTAGGGCTAGACAGTGAGGGAGAGGAAGGTGTATAGGATGACTCCTACATTCCTAGTTAATGATTAGGATAGGAACATAAGTAGAATAATAGGTTTGTGCTAAGGGACCATGGGGCCCTTATACAATGAATAGTAATAGCTAAAATGTATAATGCGCTTATTAGGGCCAGGCACTATTCTAGGCTCATTATGTGAATTCAGTCTTTTATTTCTCATTGTATTCCTGTGAGTTAGGTCCTATAACTGACTGCTTTTGACAGGTGAAGAAAGTGTAATGTTAGTAACTGATAGAGCTAGCAATTGATCCTATGTATTTGGTTCCAGAGCTTACGTTCTGAAACACATTGCTTTGATATGGCATCTTTAAGAATGAATGAATGCATACATGAGTGGATGAGTAAGTGAATGAATGAGGGAACAAAGTCTCAGACACAGCGGTCAACTCAAATCACTGTCTTGATATCAACAATTCTTCCTCATCCGGGGATGGCCCAATATGTAAGATGGGCCCTCAGTGGCCCTATTGTGCTGCATGGCATTGTTCCCCCTACCTTCACCCCAAGATATATTTGGTTGGTCTAGGAATAAGCCTAGAAACTCCCCTTATCTTTACTCCTCTACCCCTACCAAAGTATTTAATCAGTTCTTTCTCACAATCCGGGGAAAGCAGCTTTTTCTGCCCAAGGGTCCTGTCTGCAAGCTTTAATAAAACCACCATTTTGCACTTAAAAAAAAAAAAGAGGAATAAGCCTAGAATAATCAGAGAATTTATCCTGGGAATTGTAAACACTGTTATGGAAACTCACTCTGGCTGTGAATTTCCAAAACTTCAACAAATGTCTTTGGAGCTGCCTTGATTACCACTCTCCCCAAACACTGATTATTACTGCTTTGCATTTCTTAAGTGCAGTCAGTGATCTGCTGCTGAAATCTGTAGTATCCCTCATGTGGGGAAACAGAAATGTTGGCCAGGGGATATTAATCGACAGAGCAGGTTCCAATGGTAGGAGAAATTGCTAACAAATTCTGGCTGGAAAACTCCAAACCTTAGACTCCTGGTTTGTGATCTGTCTTCTGGGGCCCATTTTAGTCTGGTTTTACCCTGAAGCAGGTGCTTACCTGCCTCTGACTTCCAGAATCTTACTAAGTGAAACTGGCCTGCAGTGTCCTCCTGCCCGCCCCCCACCAGTCCTCTTGATTTTAATAGGCAAAATGACTCAGATTTCTAGGGGCTGGGGCCTGTTTTCTATTTTTAGTATCCAGGTAGAGTCCTTTGGTCCCAATAAAATTATTTTTGACAAACAAGCCTAGCTTCCCACTTCCCCCCCCAAATCTGGCCTCAGCTCTTCACTGTTCTCTTGATTTCATGAGTTAGGTTAAGACTTTGATATTTGTTCAGCAAGCAGGGCCTAATTATTTTTTTCACGAGAAACCTCTTCTTTGAACTATTTAAGGGTTATAAGCTCTGAATTAATATTCTACCCAAACTGAATCGGCAAACTCGTCTTAAGTTTGAAGTTTTAAAATACTTTCTCCACACATGAAGGACATGTTTCATTCAGGATTTCTTTAGGCTTAACAGGAAATCATGGTATTTATAGCTTCCCATTATATGGGAAGACACTATATGGGGAAACATAGCTTCCCACTATATGGGGAGACATGAAGCCTTCTGAAATGATCCAGCCCACATGATCACCCTTTGGTCTGAAATCCTGTATGCCTGCCTGTAATTCATTCAGTGCTCTCATAAGAAACAGAAGGATTTTGGCTAATATTTCATGTGGCTTTGTCTTGCCTCTTCATTTCAACTGTGGTTTCTCTGAGAGCAGAGCATCACTGAACTTGGAAGATTTCATAGGTCCTTCAGCTTCCTTCTAGTTATAATCATTCTGTGACTTTTGCTGATAATAAAGCCATCTGTTAGATTAAGCCGTTTGTTAGCCACTCCTTCTGAGGATTCAGGACATTATTTGTGTAACTCATAGAAGTTCTTGATAAGACTCAGTAATTTGGTAGTTTTTAATAAAAAGCACAGTTTTAGAATTGATAATTTCCAGTTACTCTTTTTGAACTAACAGCATTTTCAACTTGATTTGTGTATTTTTTTTTTTTTCTTTTTAGTGGATACAGTATCGAGGTAATCCAGAAAATACTTAGTTGCCTGGAAAAGTATTCCTTATTTTATGTACTTGTTTCCCTGTTCAAAGTTGTAAAAGAGATTCCATTACTCATTGCATAACTTATTGTGTAAAAATGTGAATTCTGACTTTAGAGAGGAGTGGAAATTGCTCTGTTGCTATCTTCACATGGAAACAGTGAACAAATATTGTTCTGTCTTCTGTTTCAGTTTCGGGATTGTGGTAATATGCACCAGACCTCCTGGTTTTATTTCTTTTTCTTTCTTTCTTTTTTTTTTTTTTTTTTGTGTGCCTAGCTGTATTGATTAGTAACAAATATGTTGATTTGAGAAAGTAGCACCCAGTATGTAAGATGAACTATATCATATTGGTAGATATCCTACCTCTTCCTCCCCTCTTCCTTGATTACTACGTGGTAAACCAGGATGTGGTGATGTTAGCTAATAGTATTATTTCAAAGTACTCTCATACATGTTTTCTCTTTTAATTCCCATAAAAACCTGGCAAAACAGAAATGGTAAGTATTATTGTTGTCATCTGTATTCGAATTTTATACTTGAGGAAGGACACACTTAGAGAAATTAAGCAACCACCCGATTACCCAGGCGGCCAGATACAGAGGTCCACTACACTGTGCTGTCAGTGCTTGACTGAAAAAGGCAAGTTCAGCATCTTCGGTCACATTCCTTGCAAATAGACGGTGAGGTTTGCAGACAGGAGATTTATGGGAAATGATGTGGGAGCAGCACTTGTCAGGGAGAGAGAGCATCAGGATTATGCAGAAGGAGAAATTAAACTTCAGCACAGGCACAGTGGGACCCCAAGAGCAGTAAACTTTGGAGCAGGAATGGCCCTTCAGAATTGCTCTGCTTGCAAGCTAGCTGGTCATTGGCATTCCCTGCATTGACTACTCACTGGATATGGGCTACACCCAGGCACGAGGTGCAGATTCCTTCAGTCAAAGGCAATTCCTGGAGCTCTGAGCCTTCAGGAGCCAACATTTCTGGCAGCTGGGGGAGTGAGGGCCTTGGTCCTGAAGGGGTTCCGAATATCACATCATCCACAACCATTGGAAGATCTGAATATCTCATCATCCGCAACCATTGGAAGAGAGCATTCTCTGCTGCAGCCTTGTTTGTGTCTTTTGACCCAGACTATTGTTCTGCTGAGTGGAGCCCAGAAAGTTGGCATTTTTTCCAAGGCCCTTAAGGATTTAGAATAGCTGACACAGGTAGCAAGAAGACAAAGTAGCTTTAATCCTAGGAAGATGAGGAGCAGAAAGGAAGCCCAGTGTTTGAAGGCTGGGATGAGTGGAGAGATGGTGCCTCATAGAAAACTCACTTCTGACGCCCACAGTTAACAAAAGCCCTTGGCTGTCCAGACGCAGAACAAGGTATAATGCATACTGGCTTTTGCTGTAATTCAGGACTTTACCATTGTTGAATGGCAAATAATTTTGTGATATTAACCTATGTTTTCTCTCTCGTTTCTCCCTTCTTCCCTCTCACATCTTTCTATGCCTTTGAAAAGACCAGACCAGTCCAGTGACTCTCAATATGTAGCCTGTAGATTATAATCATCAGAATTTCTTGGAGTCTTTAAAAATGAGCCCCCAAACCAAACACCCAACAAAAAAACCAGAAAGTCCAGGTCCACATTTGATATCTATTGGAACAGAATCTTTAAGAGTGGAGCCTATGAACTGTTATTTTCAAAAAATTTTCTCCAGGAGATTTTTATCCATACTATAATTTGAGAACCATTGACCTAGACTGTTATGCTTTTGATGGTGACCAAGGCTAGTGGGATTCTTTAAATAAGCAAGAAGTTATGAAAACTGGGACAACAGAGGAACACATGAGCCTTATTCCCAGCAGGTTTGATAGAGCTACATTTACCCCTTGTCTTTCATAGAAATTCTCTGGTGTGGCCTTGAGAGACTATCCTGAATTCTTTGGCTGGCTTCCGCCCCAGATTGCTGGAAAGAGAGAGAAATGAGTCTGATGTGGCCCTCTACCAGCTGGGTGAGAGATGCCAAATTCCTTGAATAGTTGTGGGGAGAAGTCAGTGCATTTATAGGAATCAGTAAACGTTCTAGGAGAATAAGAAGGTTCCAAGAAATTTATCTCCGATGAAGCTTTGAGACATACTCTTATAATTTCAAATGACCATCCAATAGGATGAGAAAGAGAACTATGACAAGAAAATATATTTTCTTATTCATTGAAATAGGGATTATTGTTTTTCAAAAGGGAAGACACTTTGAAACCTACCAATTCTGAGCCTGGTCATTGCAGGAAGTATTAGTTACCTAAAAAAGAGTGATAAACTCCTAGGACATTTTTATGCTTTATGCTGGGTGCTCCAGGGTACATGGCAAACACAACAGGTACAGCCCCTTATGGAACTTAGGGGTAAGCAGAGAGGATGGCAATTAAACAGTTAACAATAGACTATAGTAAGCATCAGGAAAGAGGAAGTGCCAGAAGGTGTGAGATCATAGAGCCAGTCATCCAGCTCAGTCTGAGGTCAGAGAGTTTCCCATTTTCCTGAAATCTATTAAAATAGAAGCTATGAGGCTGGCTTTGATTCCAAGAGAAAGGGCCTCTTTGTAACAAAGGAAAATCTTTTGGTCTATCTAATTTCAAGTCGACCAGTCCTTCACGTGTGTGTGTGTGTGTGTGTGTGTGTGTTCGTGTGTGTGTGTGTGTGTGTGTGTGTGTGTGTGTGCAGTATGTGAACACACAGGTTGGCAAAAAGAGGTCAAGAACATGCCTCCTTCCTTTAATGAGGAAAATAGAGAGCCAGGAGCAGAGAAGGAAGTCTCCTTGCATATCATTTGATGTGCCACTGCTTGAAGTTAATTAATATTTTATTTTATTTATTTATTTTAAATTTTTATTTATTTATTTGACAGAGATTACAAGTAGGCAGAGAGGCAGGCAGAGAGAGAGGAGGAAGCAGGCTCCCCGCTGAGCAGAGAGCCCTATGCTGGGCTCAATCCCAGGATCCTGAGATCAGGACCTGAGCTGATGGCAGAGACTTAACCCACTGAGCCACCCAGGCACCCCTTGAAGTTAATTAATATTTTAATATGTTATATATAGTAAAGAAAATACATGTAAAGCTCCGAAAATCATGGGCTTATATCCCAACTTTTTTAAAAGTTAATTTTAAGAATTTGAGGATGATGCCCTTGGAAGGTACTTGATGACAACTTTGCTTCCGGGCTCTGTTACAGATCAAGTTTGAAGCACATTTGCTCAGTGGTCAATGTCTGTTCTCACTCCTCATCTTCCCGCTTTACATTCTTGGTCCTGGTGAGAGAGGGTGCAGCAATGGTGTTGAAGTTCAGAGCCTACTCATGACCCTGCAGCTCACGCCAGGCCCTTGTTCTCCTTTTCTGGTCAGTTCTTGCACTTTTAGTATTTCTGTACCGGCTTCGCCCCCCCCCCCCCATTAATTATAAACTTCATCCAGGGCAGGAATTGTGATCTCTGGATTTTTAAACCTGTGAATCTCCTGCAGATCTTCTACTATACTCTATCACATTAAGCAAATAACCTATAGTATCTGAGTAAAGAGGTGATCCCTGGGTTGAGAAAGTAACCAAATTAGTTCTCTTTTGAGAACGTATTTCTTTCTTTTTTTTTTTTAAGATTTTATTTATTTATTTGACAGACAGAGATCACAACTAGGCAGAGAGACAGGGAGAGAGGAGGGGAAGCACGCTCCCTGCCAAGCAGAGAGTCCTGATGTGGGGCTTGATCCCAGAACCCTGGGATCATGACCTGAGCCAAAGGCAGAGGTTTTAACCCACTGAATCACCCAGGTACCCCGAGAACATATTTCTTATTTAACGTGATATCACAAAGCAAATATGTCAAGTGCGAACATGTGCATATTTATCCTGTGAATGTCTACTTTAATTACTAAAAATACCATCCACCCGGCAGAGTGTAGGGAAGGGAGGATTATGTCATCAGGGAGCAGCACTTATTGGACATAGATGGAGGAACAGAATGCTCTTCTGGGTCTCACTTAAGTCCACTTAGACACGTCCACACCATCCAGCATCTTGGAATAACATTGATACTAAACTTAGAGTTTATGCAGGGGCTCCTGGGTGGCTCAGTGGGTTAAGTGTCTCCCTTCGGCTCAGGTCATGATCCCAGGATCCTGGGATCGAGCCCGGCAACGGGCTCTTTGCTTAGTGGGGAGTCTGCTTCTTCCTCTCCCTCTGCCCCTCCTGCTTGCTCTCTCTCAAATAAAAAAATAAAATCTTGGGGAAAAAAAGCATATTGTAAGTGAAAATATAACTCGGGCTTGAAGTATGACTTTCTGTGAACAGACATGTAATGTCCTGTGATGACCATTTACCATGTTTTCTTATATCTTTCTTCTCATGTCTTGGCAGGTTCCTTGGTTTATTTCAAGACAAATCAATTTATGCTCTAACTTTTTATCTTGCTTTTACTATAAATACTGTATATAGGGAGTGCATGAATGGTTAGGGAATCGCTCTCGAGGTTTGTTCTTCTACTTTCTATTTTGTGTAGTTATTGCTGAAGTACAGGTTAAAAATGAGGCCACTGTGAATCTGGTTGAATACGTTGTTAATTGTAAATTAGTTTAACTTTGATATTTTTATTAAAAATTGAGATTTCTTAATAAAAGGCTATGTTGGTAAGATGAAATATTTTCTCCTTTTGAAAACTCTTTAGAAGATGGAACTTGTTCCCTAAAGAATCAAAATGTCAGCAGTGTCAACTTATCTGAAAGAGGAAAATCCCAGTTAGTTAGTATGTTTTGTTTAATTGGAAAATTTGTCAGGTTTTTAATTGCCCTTTGTTGAAACTCAGTGCTATAAACACTTCCTCTTTTCTGTTGACATTGTCATACCTGTACCCACCACCGATAACACCATGAACACAGAATAAGGATATTTATTTATTTATTTATTTATTTATTTATTAGAGAGAGAGAGAGAGAGAGCGAGCGCACAAGCAGGCAGAGTGGTAGGCAGAAGCGGAGAGAGAAGCAGGCACCCTGCTGAGCAAGGCGCCCAATGTGGGACTCCATCCCAGGACCGTGGGAGCATGACCTGAGCCAAAGGCAGCAGCCTAACCGACTGAGCCACCCAGGCATCCCAGAATAAGGATTTTTAAAGATTTATTTTTATTTTTTAAATTTTTTGAAAGATTTCTTATTTATTTACTTATCAGAGAGAGAGAGAGAGTGAGAGACTGTGCATAAGCAGGGGGAGCGGCAGGCATAGGCAGGGAGAGAAAAGCAGGCTCCCTGCTGAGGCTTGATCCCAGGACCTTGGGATCATGACCTGAGCTGAAAGCAGAAGCCTAACCAACTGAGCAACCCAGGCTCCCCTAAAAATATTTTTAATTGAAACATAGTATATAAATATTACATTAATTTTAGGTGTACAATATAGTGATTTGACATATGTATATATTACAAAATGCTCACCACCGTAAGTACAGTTACCATCTGTCACCAGACAACATTGTTACAATAATACTGGCTATATTCCCTATGCTGTACTTTACGTTCCTGTGACTTACATATTTTATAACAAGAAGTTTGTACTTCTTAATCACCTTCATCTACTTCTCCTATCCTGTCACCTCCCACCGCTCTGACACCACCAGTTTGCTCTCTGTAATTATGAGTCTGTATCTGTTTTATTTTTTCATTTGTTTTGAAATCATTCAGTATTTGTCTTTGTCTGACTTATTTCTCTTAGCTTACTTAGTACCCTCTGCACCCTTCCATGTACAGAAAATGTGTTTTCATTTTGTATTCTTTCCATCTTGTCCTAGTAACTAAAGCATAGATAAATATTATGTCCTGATTTCCCCACTCATTTTTGGCTAAGACAGTAAGTCTGAACTAATGTTTTATTTTTAATTTGTATTTATTTGCTAAATAGTAGATGATTTCATATTTGTATTAAGAATATTTTGTCTCCCGTGAAATGCCTTTCTACATGTTTTGCTCAATAATTTTTTTTTTTTTTAAAGATTTTATTTATTTATTTGACAGAGAGAAATTACAAGTACACTGAGAGGCAGGCAGAGAGAGAGAGAAGGAAGCAGGCTCCCTGCTGAGCAGAGAGCCCGATGCGGGACTTGATCCCAGGACCCTGAGATCATGACCTGAGCCGAAGGCAGCGGCTTAACCCACTGAGCCACCCAGGCGCCCCTGTTTTGCTCAATAATTTATTGTCATGTTATTTTCTTACCAATTGGGATCATCTCTGCACATAATATTGAGTCCCTACACAATGTCTATTATGTTTTGTGCAAATATTTTCTTCCAGTCTCTTGTTTAATCCTTAAAATTGTTATTCTTTTTTGTTGCAGAGAGATTCTGCATTTCATTTAGTCAAATTTGGTTATCTTTTTCTTTGAGATTTCTTCCATAGCCTCACATATCACAGAAAGTTATTTTCCCAGAGTACTGACGTTCAACTTTACATCTCACAGAAAGTTATTTTCCCAGAGTACTGATGTTCAACTTTACTTTGTATTAGTGTTTCTGTTACTGAGTTTGCATTTTTAGTTCTTTGATGTCCCTGAGGCATATTATAGAGTCTCCTGTAAGGATTAGAGAGGAATAAATTCTTGCTACTTGATTATACCAGCCTAGTTGCTTAAAATTCTTTTCCTTCACTTTACTTTTTAATGGTTTCCTTCACTTTACTTTTTTCTTCAGATACTAGCTTTTATACATAATTGGTCTATTTCTTAATGTTGTGTTCATGTCCATTAATCTAATTTTTACATTTGCAGGATTATTATGCTTTTAATTATCATTTTATGATACGTGGTAATATCTGCTAGGGCTTTTCTCATTTCACCAGTGCTAATTCCTTTTCAATTTATAAAAAAACTTCAATCATTTATTATTTGAGTTTTATTTAAGGATCATTTTCTTTTTTAGAATTTTTTTAACCCCAGCAGGAATTATGGGTTTAGTTCAGTCAAAAAAATGAACTTGGGTGAGAATTCTAGATTCCATTTATAAATGTGTCTAAGTATCCATTCAAAAGTGGACTCTGTAAAGAGATGGTTATGTGAGAGAGGAGGAGAGAAATAAGCAGGCAGGATGGAGAGCTCCTGGTCACCGTCAGCCAAAATTTACAACCTTGCCCTTTTAGCTAGCATTTTGGGTTTCCAGAAAGCCTAGTTTGTTCTTTTTTCCTGCTTGCTCTCTCTCTCACCGCCCCCCACTCTCTCTCTCTTCCTTGCTTTCCTTTCTTTTCTTTTTCTAGTTTTATCAAACATAGCTACATAATTAAAGAGTCAACTAGTTCTATAAAACGAATGAACAGTGAAAGTCTAATGAAAAAAGGTCAGGGGTGCCTGGATGGCTCAGTCAGTTAAGCATCTGTCTTTGGCTGGAGACATGATCCCAAGGTCCTGGGATCAAGCCCCATGTCAGCTCCCTGCTCAGTGGACAGTGTTCTCCCTCTCACTCTGCCTGCTGCTCCCCCGCTTGTGCTCTCTCTCTCTCTCTGTCAAATAAATAAATAAAATCTTAAGAAAAAGGAAAAAAAAAATCAGTCCCTTTCTGTTTCATGTCCCTCTCCCCCAAGGCAAATATGTTTGCTCTACCTTTTCTTTATTGTTTACTATGTTTACTAATTCTTTTAGTGTTTATATTTATATCTCTAAGTAACATGCTTCTATTACTATTTTTTGATTTTTCCATTTGGGGCATTATCTGTTGATTTCCCTGTACAGAAGATGATGATTTAGTTCATTTTAGCCCTCGCTGCCAGAGACATGCACCTCTCTTGTTCCTTCATCCAATCGTCCCAATACAGCAGAATCCCAATTTGAGTTAGACCAGTATTTTTTTTTAAAGATTTTATTTATTTATTTGATAGAGAGAAATCACAAGTAGATGGAGAGGCAGGCAGAGAGAGAGAGAGAGAAAGCAGGCTCCCTGCTGAGCAGAGAGCCCGATGCGGGACTCGATCCCAGGACCCTGAGATCGTGACCTGAGCCGAAGGCAGCAGCTTAACCCATTGAGCCACCCAGGTGCCCATAGACCAGTATTTAATAGTTATATGCTTAGGATTATGAACATGCTAATCACAGGAGAGCCATGTTTTATATCAGGATTACTCTTTTATAACTACATAATCTGTTTTTGCTTTCCTGGAGGTTAATTGTCTTGGCTCGTTGCTGTCGTGGTTGTTAGTTTAGTTTTATTTACACTTACAACCTATTCAATCCCAAATTGTCTAAATCTCCTCCCAAGAAATTTTGACCCACCAGTAATTCTGAGTTTCATCTTTCTTTCTTTCTTTTTTTTTTTTTTTTTTAAAGATTTTATTTATTTACTTGACAGACAGAGATCACAAGTAGGCAGAGAGGCAGGCAGAGAGAGAGGAGGAGAAGCAGGCTCCCTACTGAGCAGAGAACCCGATGCAGGGGCTCCATCCCAGGACCCTGAGATGATAACCTGAGCCGAAGGCAGAGGTTTTAACCCACTGAGTCACCCAGGCGCTCCTGAGTTTGATCTTTCTGAAGAAATCTCTCATGTAAACTATTCACCTGATCTAGACAGATGGTCTTTCCAATCAAGTCAAGCTCTCATCTTGGAGTTACCCTTGGCTGTTGTCCTGGACTTCTCTCTGCCTCTCCTCTGTTGGAGTTCAGGCTAGGATTCTATAGTTGGTGTCTTTTTTGCTTCACTTCCATGTTTTGTTGGAATTCATTCCCCAGTCTCTTCCCGAGAAAGAACATAAGAACTTTTTTTTTTTTTTTGAGAATTTGTCTATCCGAACATGTTTTTATTCTACTTCATATTTGATGGACGGTTTTGCTGAGCTTAGAACTCTGGATTGAAAATACATTTTCCTCAAAAGTTTAAAGGTATTGTTCCATTATTATTATTATTATTATTTTAGTTTCCATTAGTGTCATTTAGAAGTCCAAAGTGTCTTGACCCTTGATGCTTTCTTTGTAGGTGATCTGATTCTGTACCCACCCCTCACCACCGTATGATGTCTTCTCTCTGAAATTCTTGTTATTCAGAATTTGAATTTAAAGTACTGGACCTCCAAATTCTTCATCTTCTCTTTATTATTACTATTTTTTTAAAGATTTTATTTATTTATTTGAGAGAGAGAGAGAGAGAGAAGACAGAGAGAGAGGACAAGCTGGGGGAGGGACAGAGGCAGAAGGAGAAGCAGAATCCCCGCTGAGCAGGGATTCCCCATATGGCTGGATCTCTGGGCCCTGAGATTATGACCTGAGTGGATGGCAGATGCTTAATCCACGGAAGCACCCAGGCACCCCAATTCTGCTTATTATTTTAAACCTCTTTATTTCTTCCTTTGTACTTTATGGAAAAGATCTCTCCTTCTTCTGCTAGAGAATACGGGTCTCTGGAGCCCCTACTGTGTGCTTCACAGTCGGTGTAGGAAGAGGGCTTGGAGGGCCACATTTCATATTAAAAAAAAAAAAAATTCTCCTCCTTCTCCTCTCTTCAGATAAGTAGCTTTCCCCTGGTATAAATTCGGAGTCTAGCCTGTACTCTCCTGCCAAGATGGGATGAGGGATCCTTCCCCTTCTTAAAAAGACTTAACCCAACCCTCAGGCTGTTACTCCGCCTGCTCATTCTCTGCCTGCCTCCTTTTTGATCTCTGTCTGTCATAGGTCCTCAGCCCAACTAATTGTTACTCTGATTCCATGGGGTATTTATTCTCATGGGGGTTTATCTCATGAGCTTCTCCCACTGTTACCTTAGGATTCAACTTTTAAAATATCTGCTAGGTTAGTTACCCCTCGTCCACTTGCTTTACAACTTTCAGAATTTTACTGTTGCTCTCTTCTCTCTGCTCTTTCTCCCTCTTGGTGCATGCCTTTGAGATACTTCTTTTAGTAGGATTTTGGAAGGGAGCAGGAATACTGTTTAATTTACCATTTCATCCAGAATATAGAGGTTATCGTTTAAATTTTTTTTTAAGATTTTATTTATTTATTTGAGAGACAGTGAGAGAGAGCATGAATAAGGAGAAGGTCAAAGGGAGAAGCAGACTCCCCTTCGAGCCGGGAGCCCGATGCGGGACTCGATCCTGGAACTCCAGGATCATGACCTGAGCCGAAGGCAGTCATCCAACCAACTGAGCCACCCAGGCGTCCCGAGGTTATCTTTAAAAATACAAATGTGTTTTCTAAAATGAGTGGTAAATTAAGGTACCACATAAGAACAGATTTTTCATCAAAATAACTATTATTGCTTTAAAAAGTAGAGACAGGAACATAGGACTGGGATGTTTAAGTGGACAAGTTTGAATTTGCCTGAGGGATGGGGAAGGGGAGGGTCATCTCTGATTGAAGGGCATGTCTAAAAGGAGGGCAGGATAAAATGGCCATAGTGGAGTTTCTTTAGGCCAAGATAGAGGGAGGACAGTAAGTAAAAACCAAATAACTCAACTATCATCTACAAATTTTCTGTTGATGTTCATGGAAATTGTGTATGTTTACCATGAGGAGTAAAACCATTAAGTACTACATTTGTTGAAAATTCACTCCTTGTGGATCAGGCACCTTACTGAGCACTCCTTGAGGTTGGTAAGTGTTTTCCAGTTTGCTCAGAGCTGGGAGTTCAACGCAGGTTTATTACACTTTAGTTCCTTTTTTAAATACTAAACTATTATATCTTTGTGTCATAGTTGGAACGAGTTATTGAAACTAAGAAACTTTTGGGCATTGCACAGAAAACCGAAGATGTATCTCCCTCATTATCTTCATAGTTCTGTCTTTAAGAATGTCGAAAATCAGGAAGTTGCATATGTTGGTTTTGGTTTCAGCTCTGTCTGTACTTTAAATATGTCAGAAACCTATTTCACATTTCTGAATTTTCATGTTTTTCTTTAAAAGTGCTTTCTATAAGCTTTTTGTTGTTATTGTTGTTACTTATTTAAAAAATACTTTGAAAGGACTGAGACCACATCTTTTTTGCTCATTGAGCTAGTCTTATCCTCTTATATTGCCTGGTATATGGTAGGTACTCACTAAATATCTGTTGAATAAACACATAAGTCTTTCTTATAGTAGCCAACACAAATACATGTGTCCTGATGGATGTGCACAGGAACAGCAATTTTTTGCTTTTTTTTTTTTTAAACATTTTTAACAAATTTTAAATTTTAAATTTTAAATTTTAAAATTTTTAACATTTTATGAGTGTTACTTAAAAGTTAGTTAACAGGGTGCCTAACTTGGTTTATAAAAATAAAATAAACCTAACATGCCATAATTTCTATGCTGTCATATATATTTTAGCTAATAAAATTGAGATATTTTAATATAATGCCAAAATCTAATAAATGCTCAATAGAAAGTTATAGTATTTAAAATTATATGCATTTTATGGTTGTTGGAATTAATCTACAGGGTGTTGACAGTCTGTACATGGGGCTGGAGACTTTTCTGCAACTTTGGACAGGTTGGAATTTTTAAAAAGATTTTATTTATTTATCTGAGAGAGCAGGTGAGAGAGAGAGAGCACAAGCAAGGGGAGTAGCAGGGAGAGGGAGAAGCGGACTCCCTGCTGAGCAGGCAGCCTGATGCAGGGCTCCATCCCAGGACCCTGGGATCATGACCTGAGCTGAAGGCAGATGCTTAACCAATGGAGCCTCCCAGGTGTCTGACAGATAAGAATTTATGTATTGATTCCAATTATGAATGTTACCAATACTACTATAGAGATGCAACTTCCCTTTTATCCAAAATAGAAGCACCCACATTAGGGAAATTGTAAATTCTGTTAATATTGAAACATTTATAAGACTACTTTTCAACACCTGAAGGCGTTGATTCTACATAGCACTATACGGCACAGCTGCTACGTGGGACGGTTTATATTAGGCTAAATGTGTAAGAAAATTGGTCAGCTCCTGCTTTTAAGTTTGTTACTTTTATTTTACAAGGAGCTCTTGTCTTTTTTGACAGTAATAATCAGAGATACTCACTTTGAAAAAGAAGTTTTCATTATAGAAGAGTTTTTTTTCCTTGGCCCTGCTTCGTACAGTAAATAAAAAACATCCAACCCATAGTTTGTTGTGCTTCAGAGTGAATATAGGGCATTAATATTCTGTCCCCTGAGTAATTTAATAATGTAGAAACTGGTAAAGAATAGTTGGGTGGTGTTAGAGGATCATTGTAGATCATACGGTCTGTACATGTTTCTTAAGTGGTAGTCCTTGTAGTATTTTGAATGAATTACCTAGTGAACTGATTATGGATGATGATGTACCAAATAACTCCTAGTACCATGTTTGTCAAATACTGTAAGATACATGGAGTGCTTTTACATGCATTACTTATATCATTTAATGATCTCCATCCCCACTTTCCCCTAAAAAGACCCTTATGAGATAGGTGGTGTCATTACCATTTTACAGGTGAGGAACCTGCCATTCCAAGTCCTGAGAACTTTCGCTCAACTTTATACAGCTGGAGATGGAAGTAGGGATAAGTGCTCTGGCAGCTAGCTGAGCGCCCTCTCTCCTATACCACGTTTGCTTTCAGGACTCATGTCAGCTAGCTGAGGGGCAAGGTTTCTTCCCTCCATGGTCCTGTATGTAACTGGAAAGCAAAACAGAGCCCACCACTACTAACAAGAAGACTTTACTAGTGGAGTGGGGAATAGGGTTTACCTTCGTGAGACCTGTACGAGGGAGCTCCTCAGTGGCTGTTTCCTGAACTAAAATTGTTAATCTGCTCCCCAAAGAAAACCTGGTCACTGATTTTATAAACACTGAATCTTGAAGATAGCAGTCCTCAGACGGACGTAGCATCTTTAAACTCTTCTGCCATCTCTGGGATATGTGGAATTGGGGTCACCATTTTGAGATTCTTAAATATGAAAGCAAAAGTGAAGGATTCTCTTCCTTTTTAGAACTTCCTTCCCTTTTTTTTTTTTCATTGTTCCTGAATTCACCTGCATAAAAATGTTCATGGTAGAAAGTACAGTGGGATATGCCCTCCAGGCCCGTCTCCCTGAGGAGCTCTCTGTCAGGCCTCTGGCTGGAAGAAACCCCAGACAACTCCTGTGGTTTACTTGGAACAATTCCATATTTCCATATTTCCCAAAGTCAGGATCAGTTCTGACTGTGATCTCTTAAGTATTCACAACCTTATAAGATAGAAAAGAGTCTGGATTGATTGTTTTATATAGTTATTATAAATAGTAGTATTAGATGATGTGAAGGTTTTATTCTCTATATAGAAAAATTCTGTATCATCTGATTCCTCTTCCTTCTCCTTCTTCTTTAAAAAAGAGCATGCATTGGGACACTTGCGTGTCTCAGTCGATTAAGTGTCTGCGTTTGGCTCTGGTCAGGATTCCAGAGTCCTGGGATCCATCCCCGCATTGGGCTCCCTGCTCAGGAGAGAGCCTGCTCCTCCCTTGGGCTGCTGCTCCCCCTCCTTGTGCTCTCTCTCTCTCTCTCTGACAAATAAATAAAATCTTTTAAATAAATAAAAATAAAAAAGAGCATTGTTGCTTTTGTACTAAAAAAAAGGGGGGGATTTTACAATAAAGAAATTGAAACAAAAATTATTTAAACCCCCCAAATATGGGTGAGAGGGGTAATAAATTGTTGGTGGTATATTAGCAAATGCACTATTTATGTGAATAGTTGCTGAATATCCCTTGTTTGTTTGTTTTTCTTTTCTTTCTTTCTTTTTTTTTTTTTTAAAGATTTTATTTATTTATTTGACAGAGAGAGATCACAGGTAGGCAGAGAGGCAGGCAGAGAGAGAGGAGGAAGCAGGCTCCCTGCTGAGCAGAGAGCCCGAAGCGGGACTCGACCCCAGGACCCTGAGATCATGACCTGAGCCGAAGGCAGGGGCTTAACCCACTGAGCCACCCAGGCACCCTTTTTTTTTTTTTTTTTTTTGAGTGAATTAAAAATCATGAGGAAACAATAACAGGGTATAAGAGAGCTTACTCTGCCAGGCACTCTTTGAAGACCTGTAAATGGGTTATCTCATTTCATTCTCTCTACTATCTCAATACCATCATCATTCTCAATACCATCCCAGAAGGCATTTATACTTGGGGAAGGTAGAGAGAAGAAACGTGACATAAGCAGAGGTTTGAAAAACACTCATCTATTAGGCATTGCCTTCTCTTACTCCTGGGAACCCTGAAAGTGAAGCAGTCCAGGCTAGACCCAGTGTTGGCAGAGCTGGCCCAAAACTTAGCCACTCTCCTAACATTTCCCTGAGCATATGCAGAATCTGAAGCAGATTCTACAACCCTGAAAAGAAGTATCCTGATTGCCTTTAACACCCTGAGAGGTTAATTGGGCCATAATCAATTTCTGATTTATGTTTCTTCAAAACCTAGTTCACATCCTTCTAATTTTTATGCTTTTTTAGTATGATAGCAGGAAACATCTCCGGCTCAGTCCTGGAAGACAGAGGAAGGTGTGGAATATGGCAGTGGAGTCATAGTCCATATGTTTGGAAGTTGCATTTTGTCTGCCCAGTGTTCTTTATTTTGGCGATTTGAACGACAGACTTGTGATACACTTAAAACCATCTACCTCCATTTCAAAACTGGCTCTTCAAGTTCTCAAAACCTCTTATCAGACTGAAACTCAACCAAGGTTAAAAGTGCTGTGTCTTTGTGCTGTCCTGTCCCCACCACTCAAGAACTCTTACTTAGCACGCTGCATTACTAAACAGTTTCTGGCCTTTCTTGTGGAGGCTGCTTGTGTGTGAGATAATCTTTTTTTAGCATCTTTTTTTTTTTCCTCTCTTTACTCTGATTATGACCACAATCTTCAAAAGGAAAGGAAGGCTGTCCTCAGACATGCTCAGAAACACATACTCCTTTTTTGTGTATGCTTTATATTAATGTTTGCAGACAATATAAACAGGATATTATAAATACACACTGCATTAAAATCCAAGTATGTAAGTGAGCCATGATCATCAAGTAGGTGACCTGCAGCATTATGACAGTCTTTTGGTACATACTGTTTCTGTGTGTGTGTGTGTGTGTGTGTTTTACTTTCCTCCCAGAAATCAGTTTATTACTTTATTTAAAAAAAAATAATTTTTTTAAGATTTTATTTATTTATTTGACAGACAGAGATTAAAAGTAGACAGAGAAGCAGGCAGAGAGAGAGGAAGGGAAGCAGGCCCCCTGCTGAGCAGAGAGCCCGATGTGGGACTCGATCCCAGGACCCTGAGATCATGACCTGAGCTGAAGGCAGCGGCTTAACCCACTGAGCCACCCACGTGCCCCGATTTTTTAAAAATTTTTATTTATTTTTAAAATTTACATTCAGTTAATTAATATATTGTATTATTTGTTTCAGGGGTACAGGTCTGTGATTCACCAGTCTTACATAATCCCCAGTGCTCATTACATCACATGCCCTCCTTAATGCCCATCACCTGGTTACCCCATCCCCCAACCCTTCCAGCAGCCCTCAGTTTGTTTCCTAAAATTCAGAGTCTCTTATTGTCTGTCTCCCTCTCTGGTTTCATCTTGTTTCATCTTTTCTTCTCTTTTCCTATGATCTTCTGCCTTGTTTCTTAAATTCCACATATCAGTGAGATCATATGATAATTGTCTTTGACAGAGAGAGAGAGATCACAAGTAGGCAGAGAGGCAGGCAGAGAGAGAGGAAGGGAGGTAGCCTTCCTGCTGAGCAGAGAGCCCGATGCGGGACTCAATCCCAGGACCCTGAGATCATGACCCGAGCTCAAGGCAGAGGCCCAACCCACTGAGCCATCCAGGCACCCTATGTTTGTGTTTTTAAATCACAAGTGAAAAACTTTCATTCTAAATGCCTGAGCATTTACTTTAAAAAGTATGATTTATCCATGATTCGTGTCATTCTCTCAGTTCCTCTTTAAAGAAGGATACTTACTATAAGGGTACAAAGAAACCTAAAGAGGGGAATGTCAGTCAGCCTCGTCAGCATAACTAACTACCCCCCAGATCATACTCTCATTTCTCACAGGTAGGAGGATTAAATGAGGTAATTCATGTAAAGCTTCTACAGTGGTATGTGATGGAGAGCAGGTACTGGGTGTTTCTTCTACTTGGCTCAGCTGAACTCAGTCATACTGCAGTGGTGGGTAACCTGGGGGCTGCCTCTGTCTCCATGTGGTCCTGACCCTCCAGGAGGCTTAACCTGAGCCTCCATGTAGTGGTTTCAGAGTTTGCAGCAGTAAAAGAGGATGTGCCCCAATGCGCTGTGCTCCTCAAGCCTCTGCTTGCATCCTGATTTCCATTGTCTTCTTGATCAAAGAGAGTTTCCCAGCCAAGCCCAGATGCAAGGGGGGAGAAACTAACACAACTTCTCGCTCAGAGTTACAGCTGAGAATCTGTGGCCCTTTTTGTGCAGTTAAGTATAGCCTGACTCCCGCAAAGTGTATTCACATTTCTGCCATGTTCCCCTCCATCCTGGGATTCCCAGGAATCTCATTATGACATCAGCTTTCTAAGTCCAGAGGCTCCTCCAGGATCCCTTCTGGACACTTCTGGGACTCCTCAGACCTAGCTCTTTCCATGTGGATGCTCTTGATCCTGAGACAAAGAACAATGAAAAAGAAAACAACAAAAAACAAAAACCCAGTTATCTCCCCATGCACACCCAACATAGAATTATGAAATAGGGAAAGGACAAACAAAAGACATAACCCATTAAAATAAAAACACATTAACAGGTTATAAATAACCATCACAGTTCCATGGCAATTCTATCCAGGTCTGTATTGCTGGTACCCCCACTCCTGGGCCAGGGGGTGATTGATTAGGACCCAGTTCTGCATCTCAGGAATGGTTCACAGGTTCCTATTTCTTCACTGCTCCTGGCTCCACCTTCTGAAACATTCCTGTTTTCCTGTAAGGAATGATTTATTTCTACTTCCAAAAAGCTTCTTTAGCCTACTTCCTGCTCATAGGAAAGCAGGCACCCAGAGACCTCTTTTCCTCTGAATAATTTCTGACTTGCCTTTGTGCTTATGAGGAAAATTCTCTTTAAAACCTTGTGGATTTCCTAAGAATCCCATAGAAGCCCCGCCCCTAAAACTCACGTCCACATTTTTTTTCAAGACAGACCTCTACTTCGGGCCAAATGTCACGCTGCCATGAGAACACACGTTTAGGTGTCTCAGAGCCCCTTTTGCCCTGCTGAGAAGGTCTGTGAGGCACCACGTTAAATGTTACCAAGGTATTTACACGGAGGCCATTTTTTTTTCCTATAAAAAAGTTTTCTTCCAACTGAGGAGACTGAAGGTAAACAGTTCTATTTTCCAATCTCGCACATTCTGGCTCTTCCCTATCTTCTCCGCATAATGCTTATGATCTAGATCACTCGGGTTTTAGCACACCTCTCTCTTGCAGAATGTTATATGCAGCTAGAAGCACTTAACGAACACTTTTCGCCTTCTGCCTGGAGACCTCCGCAGCTGGATTCAGCTTTCACTGTGGGCATTTTCAATCTTCTGTCTGCTGCTGCTGCTGTCTTGCTGCTATATAATATGGGTTCCCTTTCCCCCAACTGCTGCATAGTTTCCTCATCACTTTTTCCACCTCTACTCACATTTTGCATGCGATTTTCCCAGTTTTTGCTCATAGCTACCTCACTGCTTTTCACCTGCTCTCTGGTCCCAAAACCATGGCTGAATGTTTCAGGTTTTGCAGCATGCTACTTCTAGCAGCAGTTTCTGGATCAGTTAGTTTCTGCTATGCTGTGCTGGGGCTCCCTGTGCCAAGCCCTCTTGCACAGTGCCTTCCAAGACGCTCGCATTATCAATTTTTTCCTCACATCATCGTATTAGGTGATGTCCCATTGGCCAAAGCAAGTCCCCTGGCTACGCTCCAATTCAAGGAGTTGGAAAACAGTCTATACCTCTTGAGGGGAAGAACTGCGAAGAACGTGTAGTGAATTTTTCTTTCAAACTTCCCCAGAAGAGTATGTACAAATCTGGGGAGGAAGAATGAGGGCACTTGGGAGGCCAGGTCAAGAAAATAGGATGTGAATTGGTGGTCATCACATCATGGAAATAATCTAACAATTTGATGTTTTTATAGTTCAGAGACTATGAGGTGCCAAAAAAGTAAAATTAATAGCAATTACTTATCGAGGCTCCTCTATTAAAGTTCTAATATATACCAGATTCATGAAAATGCTATACATATATTAGTATCTTTTTGCTATAAGTGGAAATGTCTCTTCCATAAGAATTTTTCCCTTCAAATAGCCATCCCTTGACCATTATTTGTAGGGTACTTAAATATAATGAACTTCTCTTTCTTTGTCTTTAGAATTAAGGCATGGATGCAAGATAATCGCTAGTCTTTCTGCTTCTCTGACATAATTATTGGATTGATTGAACAGAGAACCAATAAATAACTTTTCCTTACCCATCCGATTTCTATTCCCATTGAAATAGAAGGAAAAAACAGAGGCCAAACTGTTACCTTTGTCACCAATAAAGACGAGGTTGAAGGAAGTGGCTTCATTGATGGGGAACTGTGCTTTATGTCCCTGAACCTTGAGTTAGATGGACGGACCCTCCCCATCAGCTGACCTCTCCACGCCAGTAGCACAGCGGAGGAGACATGGGTTCTCAGTGGTAAGCCACCTTTCAAAAGAAAGAGGGAAGAAGGGGCTGGGCTATCATGGGCAGTTTCTCCTTGGAGATTGACCAATCAAATAAGCAACTCTGTGCTCTTTGGCAGGAGGAAGTGGGGAGAGAGGTCTACAGGGAGGGAAATGTCAGAGTGGTGACAAATGTTTCTTCCTAGCAATGCGTACATCACATACCCTCAAGTCTTCTCATAGCTTCAGCGCAGGATTGAGTGGACAGAACATGAACATAGGATCTGGACAGATGTGGGCTTAGATCCTAGCCCTCTCACTTACTAATGGAATGGATTGGATACAGGGAACTTAAATTTTCTGGGATCCAATTATTAGTCAATTGAAAATTTTGTCTCCTCATGAAGTTATTATGAAGGTTATTGATGGATTGTGTATCAATCAGTTGTCTGGTAAAGGGATGGGCTTAAATCGGACACTCAGTTTGTCACCGACATCAGTTTTTCCTTCCCTGCTTTACTTAGTAGGTTTGATCGCAGGGGGTTGTTGATCAACATGCAGTTTACCATGATTAAATTCTTGGCTTTTATCTAATTTCTTACTAACTTCTGCTGCAACCTGTGAAGAGAATGAGAGGAATATCCGTAGTTGGGAATAACTGAGGTAAGGTTTGAAAGTTTAACCCTGAGGCAAAAGACGCATTTGAAAACAAAGTGTATCACCACACAGTTCAGAGATGCTAATAATGACAATCTGAGAGTCACCAATAAACTGTATGCAAAGTCCTCTCTTTAAAGAGTGGAGTACATCGATATGTTTTAGAAGAGGATTTCCAACAAAAATGAGTGAACCCCTTTCCTATTTGAAGGGAGAAGATTCAGTTAGGCAAAAGTCATTTCCATGGAAAAACCTGCAGTGATGAGGTTGGATAACAGATTCCTCTGCATGCACTTAGGTAAAAATTGTCAGTTAGAAATATTAATTTTTTCCTTGAATAATTGAAGAGGAGTAAGCAGCCAACAGGATTAGAATCAGTGGCTCACAGGACTTTGTCTCAGAGAAAGAGGAACAGGAAAAAATATCTACAGACTACTTGGGTTGGTCCTTAATTATGAGTTGGGAAAGAAAAGGTCATTAATGATTCTTGAAAACTCTATTGATGACTCTATTGATTTCCCCTTTTTAAGAAACTACCCTGTGGGATACATGTAAAATATGAAAGTTTAATCAAAGTCATATTGGGTTGAACATTTATTCCCCACGATGTTTTTTTTTTTTTTCTACAAAGATTTCTTCTATATTTTCCAGTCATAAATTTGTTTCACATTCAAGGGACAAACCCAAATCAGATGTCGAATACAGTAACTGGTTTTGTTTGTAAATCCACATACAGATAAGAGTGGAAAAACTTGTACAGATGATTCAGACCTTGACCCTGGAACTCTATTGTCTTTACTCTCTCCCTTACCAAGCTCATTCATTAGCCTTTCCTCTGTTACCTCTTCCATGCTCCTGACTGTAAAATTTCTATTCCCAAGAATCAGTGCTTGGTCATTTCAACAGTTGGGTCAATTCTAACTACAGTGACTCTTTTTTATAAGAGAATTATCTGTGAACATTAATTCTTTGGACTTTTGGCAAGTTGTAATGAGTTACTCCTTCTGTCTGATAGAGTAACAGAGCTTCTAATAATGAAAGCATTGTAGTGGGGAATGTAGGGGAAATTCTGAAGTGAGGAAATTATTATGAAATAGAAGGTAATTGTTTAATGGTGCCAAGGTTTTCATGTGTTCATTCAGATCTGAGTTATTAGATGCTAATAATTGTTGCAGATATAAAACTCGATTGAGAAAGAGTATGGTCTGAATGCTTGGGTCCGTCAAAATTCACATGTTGAAATCCTAACCCCCAATAGGTCTTTGGAAAGCAGTTAAGTCATGAGGGTGGGCGCTCATGAATGGGGATGGTGCCTTTATAAAAGAGGTCCCAGAGAGCATGCTTGTTCCTCCTGCATTGTGAGGATACAGGAAGAAGACAACCATTCATAAACTGGGAAGCTAGCCACCACCAGACACAGAACCCAACCATGCTGGCACCCTGATCTCAGACTTCCGGCCTCCAGAGCTATAAGAAATAACTTTCTGCTGTTTATACCTGCTTGTGGTATGTTATAACAGCTCAAACGCACTCAGACAGGGACTATTTCCTAGAAGATTAAAGAGGTCTTTCTTTTTCTTTTCAAATTTGTATTTAAATTCTAGTTAGTAAGCATGCAGTGCAATATTGGTTTCAGGAGTAGAATTCAGCAACTCATTGCTTACATACAGTACCCAGTGCTCTTCGTAAGTGCCCTCCTGAATGCCCACCACCCATCTAGCCCATCTCCCACACACCTCCCTCCATCAGCCCTCAGTTTGTTTTCTCTCTTTTAGAGTCTCTTATGATTTGGTTCCCTTTCTCTCTCCCCCCGCATATGTTTATCTGTTTTGTTTCTTAAATTCCACATATGAGTGAAGCCATATGGTATTTGTCTTTCTCTGACAGACTTATTTTGGTTACTACATAATACATTCTAGTTCCATCCATATTGTTACAAATGGCAAGATTTCATTCTTTTTGATAGCTGAATAATATTCCAATATATGTTATATAGGTATTTTATATATAAATATATGTTTATATGTATTTATTTATATACATTATATATTTATATATCATATAAAATATATAATTTTATATATAATATATAATAAAATAAAAAATAAAAATATATGTTATATATATTTTTATATATTATTTTCTAAAAGATTTTGTTTATTTATTTGAGATAGAGACAGTGAAAGCATGAGAGAGGAGAAGGTCAGAAGGAGAAGCAGACTCCCGTGGAACTGGGATCCCAATGCAGGGCTTGATCCCGGTACTCTGGGATCATGACCTGAGCCGAAGGCAGTTGCTTAGACAACTGAGCCATCCAGGCACCCTATTTTATATATTATTTATATATACATATGAATGTGTGTATATATACACACACACAGAGAGAGAGAGAGAGAGTGATTAAAAAGTGGAGACTATTTGCCCTTTTAAATTATATTCCCCAAAAACTCTTTGGAAAGACTCTTGGCTTTGCTTTAGTGAACAAGGGAAGAAACATTTATTATTATTTCTTCTAGCTTCAGACTTTTATAATTAGAATCCATTTCAAATAACACTCCTCAGACTCTCATGTTATGCTTTGAGTGAACTGCAAAAAATTAAACCGCTAAATGTGTTCTTGCCAGTGTATTTTGGATCCAACACAGCTTCTGTTTCTGATCTTTTAAATTAACCTTTGCAGTAGTAAGAAGATAAGTCTTTTTAGGAACTCCTTCTATTTTAGCCTGTAATTTTCAGAAGTTCAAAGAAGGATTTTTACCTCTTAGATCTGTTATTTTTTAAATCAAGACATAGAGCCGAATACCAGGTTTTACTCATTTGAGTGAAATTGTTTGTGAATCTGAATCAGCCTGTTTGGGACAGCACACTTGTCACCTGCTTAGCGTTGTGTTCCTGTGTTGTGTCCTGGAAGGTAACTGCTAACTTACCACGGCATAGGACCTATGGGACTTCCTGGCCCCACTGACTGGGCAGGAGGGTTAAGAACGGAGCACGCAGGGCAACCATACAGGGCTGTGCAGACTGGGCCCAGTACAAGACGCCACAAAGATGAGAGAGCCTGGAAGTCCATCCCGTGCCCAGTTTGCCAGACGCTGTGCCTGGTGCAGGGCTGTATCACTCAGAGAAAGGGGCACCTTTCTAGCATTCACCATGATGTCATATGGTCCCTACACAAAGGCTCATTAAGATGCCATATGGACTAGTGGTGGATTTAGACATAAAGACACATTCTGATTTGTAATAATCATTTTATGTTTATAAGACTTAATATATGGCTATAAGATCAGGACCTAGGACATACAGATTATATGACCTGAAAATCAGAACATGGACACTTCATTATTTAAGTAAGGGAGTCATTACTCAAAAGTCCTTATTTGGAACTGTCTCTCATGGGGCAGGATATTTTTAGTTTCCTTAATAGCTGATAACTATACAAAGTCTGTGTGTGCATGTGTATGTCTCCCTCTCTCTCTAAATATGCTCTTTTTTTAGTTCTCATTGAAACAAGAAACCTAAACTTTTTGAACTCAAATAAAGAGGAATACAGTCTCTAAAGACATTTCTTTGTCTTAAGTACAGAAAGGAAGCTGGGGCGCCTGGGTGGCTCAGTGGGTTAGGCCGCTGCCTGGTCATGATCCCAGGGTCCTGGGATCAAGCCCCGAATCGGGCTCTCTGCTCAGCAGGGAGCCTGCTTCCTCCTCTCTCTCTCTCTGCCTGCCTCTCTGCCTACTTGTAATCTCTCTCTGTCAAATAAATAAATAAATCTTAAAAAAAAATATTTAATAAAAAAAAAAATAAAAAAAGAAAGGAAGCTCCTTCCATCCTTTTGAATTTGTTCCCCTCCTGTAATTTACAAGTTGATTTTGGTAATAAACCTCACATGACTGGCACATTGCCTTGCATTGAACTGTGTATCTCCAAGTCTGAAGTTTCTCACTACTTGTAAAAAATACTTCAACACATTGCTATGAAAAAAGGAAAGGTTTTGTTTTCTGGAAATAGGCAAAATTTACTTAGTGTATGTATTGCTTAATGTATAATAATATATAGATTACATAAAGACCTTCTTTTTAAAAAAATTTTTTTTTACTTGACAGAGAGAGATCACAAGTAGGCAGAGAGGCAGGCAGAGAGAGAGGAGGGAGCAGGCTCCCTGCCAAGCAGAGAGCCCAATGCTGCAATGCGGGGCTCGAGCCCAGGTCACTGGGATCATGATATGAGCCGAAGGTAGAGGCTTTAACCCACTGAGCCACCCAGGTGGCTAAAGACCTCCTTCTAAATTAGTTCCTTCTTTAAAGACCTTATCTCCGAAAACATTTGCATTCTGAGGTGCTGGGGTTACGGCTTCAATACAAGAATTTGGGTGGGTGATATAATTTAGCCCGAAACAATGCATGAACAGTTTTGTTCTTATTCCTCTCAGTAGGCAAAAAGTTTCTGATGTCTGATCAGAGATATGGCCCTGTGCTCTGTTTATGACTGGTTCCCTTACAAGCAAGTAGGAATGTTCATGGTGGTTCTTTGTAGCATCCAGTATGTAGGTTCTTTGTATATCATAACCCCCACTCATTGACCTTCTGAAGTATGTACAAACCTGCCTTCTGAATCTTTTCCTCTTTCTGAATCTTTCCCTGTCAAGTTTGTTCATCACTCAACCTGAGGACTGTTGTAAGTTGTCCAGAACTGCATTGTGTTTATGAATCAGAAGCTGTCATGATAATTATCTATGGAATCAGTCACAAGTTTGGGTGTGCACTGAAATCACCCGAGGATCAACTTAGAAGTCCTGAACTGGAAACTCTAGGGGCTCAAGCTTCCAGAAGATTTTATTGCCTCCTAAAGTCTGAGAACCCTTGAGCTACCATCACTTCTCTGTTCCTGTATTTTTTGGTACATAAAATCTAATTGCCCAATGAAAGAAGGCTTATGTAATATCCCCTTCCTTCCCTGTAGGACCCTGTTCTCAGGACACATGATATGCATGCCTGAAAAGGAAAGTACAAGACTGAAGCAGACTTCTGGTTGTTGGTCATAAAATTTCAGTTGAATTCTTCATCTCCACGTGCTTAAAGCAGGATCTATTTTAGCAACTTTATGAATACAGTTTATTTTAATAACTTTATGAATAAATTTACAAATTTATGAATACAAAAAATGTATTACATTTTGCTTTATCATAGTGAGATAGGATGGTCGATAGAATTGTTTCATTTTCTTTCTCATTTATCATAGTTTCCTTTTTAAGATCTCACAGTACGGAATCAGGCTACTGGATGTGTCGGTTAATTTGATGTTCTTTCAGGGCCTGCTTCTATATTTTGGTATAACTACATTTTAACCTTTTGAGCAACATTCTTCGAAATAGCAGCTTCGTGGTTCACTTTTTTTCTCTATTTTTAAAATTTACATTTTATTTTTTCCCCCAATTTTTTATTTACATTTCAGTCAGTTAACATATATGCAATATTAGTTTCAGATGTAGAATTTAGTGATTGATCGGGACGCCTGGGTGGCTCAGTTGGTTAAGCGGCTGCCTTCGGCTCAGGTCATGATCCTGGCGTCCTGGGATCGAGTCCCACATCGGGCTCCTTGCTTGGCGGGGAGCCTGCTTCTCCCTCTGCCTCTGCCTGCCACTCTGTCTGCCTGTACTTGCTCTCGCTTCTCTCTCTATGACAAATGAATAAATAAAATCTTTAAAAAAAAAAAAAAGAATTTAGTGATTGATCACTTACATACAATACCCAGGGCTCATCACAAGTGTCCTCTTTTATACCCATCACTCACTTAACACACCCCCCTTGCCCACCTCCCCTCCAGCAACTCTCAATATGTTCTCTATAGTTAAGAGTCTGTTTCCTGGGGGCACCTGGGTGGCTCAGTTGGTTGAGCATCAGACTCTTGATTTTGGCTCAGGTCATGATCTCAGGGTCCTGAGCCCTGCATCGAGCTCTGCAGAGCTCTGCATCGGGCTTCCTGCTTAGTGGGGAGTCTGCTTCTCTTTTTCCCTCTCCCTCCACCCCTGCCTGCATGCTCGCTCTCTTTTTCTGTCTCTCAGATAAATAAACCCTTTTAAAAAAAAGTTCATTGTAGAGTTTAAATACTGACCCTTTATCAGATATGACATTTGCAAATAGCTTCTTTCATTCCATAGGTTGCCTTTTAGTTTTGTTGATTGTTTTCTTCTCTGAGCACTAGCATTTTATTTTGATCAAGTCCCAATAGTTTATTTTTGTTGTTGTTTCCCTTGCGTCAGGAGACATATCTTGGTAGAAGTTGCTATGCCTCTTGTCAGAGTTTACTGCCTGTGTTCTCCTCTAGGATTTTGATGGATTCCTCTTTTTGGTTGAACTTCTGTTGTAGTTTTCCTAATGCTTGCTCTCTGGCTACCAGGAGGCATCTGGGTCCATGGGACCAACTCAGTCTGGGGTGGGTTTATAAGAAAGGCTGGTAAGAAGGCAAAGTAAAGGCCACATTCTTATCTACAGCTCCATAGAGAATCTTTAATTCCCCACACTGTTCCTTTCATTCTCCTCACTTAATCGTGGACTTGAGCCTTCATATGAGCTTAGTCCTTCGCTTGATTTAGGACCCATGCTTTTATGGTTTTCAGGTCTTGAGAAGGAATGATTATCTCTGAACATCTTCTCCCAAGGCCATTTTCTGTATGATTGATGTGTGTTTTTCTGCTCATATTATGAATGAGATGATCCCCCCAAATAGTTTTTTGGGGGCTTTAGAGGAGCAATAAAGAGCATGGGACCTGTCTAAGACTAGTGGGAGACCAGCAAACAGATTTCTAATATGTTGTGTGTGGTGTTTTACCTTAAGAAGCCATTCATCACCTTCCATTGTAGTGGAAGTCTTGGCCAAGAAGCAAGGATGACAGCTATTCTTATCTGGTTCATCAAATATACCCATTCTCTGTACCATCTACCTGTTGCATAGTAGAATATATTGGATACTCATTTAAGCAAATGGATACAGTTCAACTCCGTACCAGCTAACTAATGTACTTTGTCCAGGTCACATAAGGTTGTTAAATGATTGCAATATATATGTCTTAAAGAAGGGCCTTAAGAAATTAGTCCTTTAAGCAAATAATATTTATAGTTTTATGGATTGTATTTAATTATAAAATCTACATGGGCATCATAAAAACGTTGGAAAATACAGAAAAGCACATGGAAGGAATTAAAATCATTTATAATTCTACAATTTGAAGAAACCAACTATTAACATTTTGATGTATATTGTTCACATCCTTGTTTTAGGAGGTATGTGTAGTAGCGTTTCACATCTCCTTCTCTTCACCTACTTTTTCTACCTAAGATGGTATTTATACTTTCGTACCATCAGATAGCCTTCTAAACTGTGCTGGTTTAGCAGATAATACCTCATTTTTGCACACTTAGAGTATTTCTGAATTTCTGTAAAAAGAGCAGTGTGGTGGAAATATTTACAGCAAGGGGCTTCACACACTCCTGCATAAGTTTTTAGAAGAAATGTGCACGGGGCAAAACAAATACACATTTTAAAAGATTGTGATACATATTGCTAAAAAAGATTCTATCAATCTGCTCTCCTATCAGCATTTTTTCAGAGTTCCCAGAATCCTCACCAATTTTCAAACATTATTATTATTATTATCATCATCATCATCATTATTATTATTATTTTAAATCCTGGTAACTTGGTGGGTGAAAAAAATTGCAGTGCTTAAAATTTTATATTATATATTTTATATTGAATTTTTAATAGTGAAGTCCTTCATGACTCACTTTTACATATTTACCGAAGAAGTTTTGTGTAGTGGTTAAGTACAGCTGCTCTGGGGCCCAAGTGTTCCCTTCCAGGCAATCATGGGTAAGCTCTTTTATCTCCCTGTGTTCACGTACCAGCTCTGATAATGGTAATACTTACTTCATAGAGTCTGTATGAAGATTAAAGAGGTTATTACATGACAAGTGCCTAGAAAGCACTTGGTATTACAGTAAGCAACTGATACATATCAGTTACTCTTACATTCTCTAGCATTTAGATTTCTTCATGTATGTGTTGCTTTTTCATTGTCTTTATTTGGGCAAGTGGTTTTGATTTTGTTTTGTTCTAGCACGAGGTTTTAGTTTATTAAGTACGTTAATCCACTACCTGCATATATTGCAATTTCTCCCAATTTATGGTTTGCCTTTAAGTTTTGTTCAAGGTGTGGACATTTTGGGTATCAGGAAATTCAGGCTAGGGGATGGCATAGTTTTGGTCCAGCCTGGGTCTTTTTTCTGTCCCTAGGCCCTGCCTGTAGGAAAGTTACATCCTTATCACTGGGAAAGTCCGGTATTGATTCTTGTCACCAGATAGCAGAAATGACATTTGGAAGCAGGATATTAAAAATCATTATCTTGGAATAAAACTTCAGCTTACTTTATGTAAATGATGATAGCAGATGACAGGTCATGGATAATATTTCACCACTTCCCAATTATGACTAAATCCAACTCGTCAGCATTCTATAGTGAGATAAAATTAATTTCTTCAACTTGAGAGAAGCTTTTAATTTGAGATCAAGATCCCTCATAGATTGAGCGTCCATTAAGTGCTACTACATTTTCCTTCTTTTCTGCAAATTACACAGTAGGAGGATAATCTTTGTAGCCACAAAATCTTATGCACAGGAGGAACATGTTCAGTATTTTGGCATTTATATGTGCTACTAAAAATGAAAGTTTTTCACTTCCCTGGAAAAAATGTGGACATAGAGAACATTATTTTCCCTTTCTATGTAGCAATGAATTAGAATCACCCTTGCGAAAATACGGAAATTCTGCTAAGCTGCCAACTTGTTTCAAAAAGTCATTAAAAGTACAATATTGCAGACAACACCTGAATGTGTACATGGACACACAATTCTGATATGAAAGTAACATCTGTGTTCATCTGTGTAATATGCCTGTTCCACATCCAGTTTATACTCCTCCCAGATTTGCTCAGTCTCCACTACACCCTAGTTCTTGGCTCTCTGATCAGTGAAGAACCAAGAACCCAGCTGCTTCCTCTGTCGCCTCATCCCCTAACACTGCCATTCATTTCAGCCTCCCCTGAGGACCAGACTTTGGCAAGGCCTCTGTAACATCTGCTACGTGAGGGCCACTGCAGCTCCAGTGTATGGGTGACCTGATCTCCCACAGAGGCTTACGTGCCCTCATGCCTGGTTTCACAGCAGCACCAGGTCATCGACATAGGACTTGCTTTCCTCAGTGGCAGCCCTGAGGAGTAGAGGGGTTTTAATGTCCATTGGCTGAATATTGACCAAGAAGAGACAGGAGATAGGCAGGAACCAACAAATTTATTTCATTTATGTCATTTATGACTCCTTTTTCTCCTTCTCATGGACTATTCCAGGTGCCATGACTCAAGGTAGTCTTTCTGGAAACTTCCAGTTGACTAAGCAACTGACTATGTTGTTTTGTGAATCTGTAGCCAGCTCAGTATTTGTCTCAGTATCTGTTCCCCCTCACCCTGGTGGCCCTGGGATTGTATCACGAGTAATATGTTGGCACATAAAATTTTCTTCCGACTGCTTTCTTGGGAACCTGAGATAAGGCAGCATCTGAGATCTTTCATATACATTTAAATAAATATTTTATATTTAAGTACAGTGTTTAGCATTCAGGTATGAATAAAATACCAGCATGTGCATAAAAACAACAACAAAAGTACAAATATTGCTACTGTGTAATGGTTAAATCAGAGTGTTATATTACTGCTACTAGGGTTATGTATGATTGAAATTTTTCATATTAAAGAAATTTTCAAATAGTTTTGTTAATGATAATACTACAAACCTTGGAAAAACTGAACATCTTGTTTCTGACACTTCATCTGGTTATGCTACGTGATTGCCGCCTAGATGGGTATCTTCTTTCTGCCCATCTCTCCTACTTATTAAAATCACATTAAACACTTGCTTATCTCTTTCACTTTTAGTATCTCCCATCAGAATATATTTTCGATGTCACCCCCTCAAACAGGCACTCAAACTGAAGTCTGTATCAATGATAATGAACAGAGAAGCAAGGAAATTTCAACGTCCAAATTTTATACTTCCTCATTAGATTTTTGTCTTTATTTTGTTGTTTTACTTCAAGAATGTTTTACTTTTATAACATTTTTAAGAAAAAACATTTTTTAAAAATTTTACTTGTTTATTTGACAGAGAGAGATCACAAGTAGGCAGAGAGATAGGCAGAGAGAGAGGGAGAAGCAGGCTCCCTGCTGAGCAGAGAGCCAGATGTGGGGTTCCATCCCAGGACCCTGATATCATGACCTGAATCAGAGGCTTAACCCATTGAGCCACCCAGGCTCCCCAGGAAAACATTTTAAACTAATGATTTATATGTTAACTGTTTTAAGAACTCTTTGGAATCTTGGGACCAGCCATGCTCAGCTGTTGCTGAGATAGACCAAAAATACACAGCCCTTAGAGCTGGTCCTACAGCCTTGGCAGTACATTGATTGTCCTTATTTTAAAATCTTTATCCTTGCAAGTATTTTCTTCTTCTTTTTCCTTTTTCTGTGCCTGTTTTGACTTGGGATTATTGGAAAGTATAAGGCAAGCAAAAGTGATTGGTTCCTCATGCAATCTGAAATTTTACATTGCTGACTGAGTTCCGAGCTGCAGATGTCTCATGGGCTTTCGTGAGGAAGCACGGCTGTGTTCACGCCTCTCGGTCACGTTAGTCCTTTCCTTGTGAGCAAAATGTTATAGAATATTTAGCTCCTGTGGTATATGTGTTGCCTGCAGCCGGGCATAGAGAACTGGCAGCGCTGGGCAGAAGTTTCCTTGCTTTGAGCTTCAGTGCTCTCAATGAGAGTATTTTGACTCGCTCAAGGAGTTTAACCCCAGTCTCTACTTGTAGGCAAAATGAAGGACCGGCTAGCTGAACTTGTGGAGTTAACCAAGAACTATGACCAGCAGTTCGCAGACGGGGACGATGACTTTGACTCGCCCCACGAGGACATCGTGTTCGAGACGGACCACATCCTGGAGTCGTTGTACCGAGACATCCAGGACCTTCAGAACGAAAACCAGCTGCTGATGACCGACGTGAAGCGGCTGGGGAAGCAGAACGCCCGCTTCCTCACGTCCATGCGGCGCCTCAGCAGCATCAAGCGCGACACCAACTCCATCGCCAAGGACATCAAGGCCCGGGGCGAGAACATCCACCGCAAGCTGCGCGCCATGAAGGCGCTGAGCGAGGAGGCCGAGGCCCGGCACGGCCCCAACTCGGCGGTGGCGCGCATCTCGCGGGCGCAGTACAGCGCGCTCACGCGCACCTTCCAGAGCGCCATGCACGAGTACAACCAGGCCGAGATGAAGCAGCGCGCCAACTGCAAGATCCGCATCCAGCGCCAGCTCGAGATCATGGGCAAGGACGTCTCGGGCGACCAGATCGAGGACATGTTCGAGCAGGGAAAGTGGGACGTGTTCTCTGAGAACTTGCTCGCCGACGTGAAGGGCGCGCGGGCGGCCCTCAACGAGATCGAGAGCCGCCACCGCGAGCTGCTGCGGCTGGAGAGCCGCATCCGCGACGTGCACGAGCTCTTCTTGCAGATGGCCGTGCTGGTGGAGGAGCAGGCCGACACCCTCAACGTCATCGAGCTCAACGTGGAGAAGACCCTCGACTACACCGGCCAGGCCAAGGCGCAGGTGCGCAAGGCGGTGCAGTACAAGAAGAAGAACCCCTGCCGGACCCTCTGCTGCTTCTGCTGCCCCTGCCTCAACTAGCGGATCCGGCCCAGCCGCCCACCCCACCCTTGCCAGCAGTGGCCGGGAAACACCCCGGGGAAGATCTGGGGCTCCTCCACGCAGGGGTGAGGTGCCCCAAGCCTTATGGACTTCGGTCCTTGGAGAAAGAAGAATTCTGAGGGGCGAGAATTCCCACCCTGCTTGTGTTTGGGAAGGGGCTGATGCCGTCCGGTGTTTCTTCAGTAAGGACAGACACCCACTGAAGTGTGAGGTCATCGTCCGGCACGTGGCCCCCTTTCCCTCTCCACGGAAGCCGGACAAAGAACTGACGCTGTAGCTTACTGTACGGTGAATGTCCATGGCATGCTTCCTAATGAAACTCTCAGGGGAAGTCAGTTCTGCATCCGCTGATAGTACGAGCTCGTTATCAAGGCTCAAATTCCTTCACCTTATCCTTAAAGTCCCTTGGTTCCGTCAATTTCACATGACCTGGATCTGGGGGGAAACTGTCCGTCTTTCATTTCTGATCCTTCATCTGGCTTATCCTGTGTGATTCCTGCCTCGATGTATACCTTCTTTCTGCCCACCTCCCCTACTTACCACATTTAACACTTATTGTTTTCTTATCTCTTTCACTTTTAGTATTTTCCGTCAGACTGTATTTTGGATTTTTTTCCAAATATTTTTAAGCACTGAGTTTTGAACACGCACTCAAATGGAAGTATGTTACCCGTCATATTTTATATATTTTTCATAAATAATTTAAAATTTATCTTTTTACTTGATAATACAAATGCACATAAATATGTAAATATAAAGTACTAATATTAACACATGTACAGAAGGACCAACTGGTTTAACTTGACTTTTGTAAATATGGTCTATAAATACCAAGAGCAAGACTTGTACTGGTCATTGGTGTTGGTTTGCTTGTTTTGAGTTTATCTTGCTTCTATCTGCATAGTCACAATTCTATTTTGAACCACTCTGTGTTGGTTGTGGTGGTAGAGACAGATGTCAAAGGCTAAAATGCATACAGAACTGGAGATGATAAAATAATGTCTTTATAAATACTTCTTTTGTTTTACTGTGGACCGTTTCATGTACTGAAAGGGAGTAACTTAAAATAAAATAATCATGTTTCTCAATTTAGCTTAATAAACATTACATTATAATATCCCCTTTGTGTATTTCTATCTTGATCACTTAGTTTGCTTTTTCAGTTATTATTCTTAAAAATTCTTCTACTAGCTGCGCAAGGCTGCAGCGTCTAGATGGAACTCTGAAGAGAAGGGGAAAAGAGGAAAAAAGAATTCACTTGTGGGTGTCCTGCTTTCTTTCCCAAGTTACTTAAACTAGTTTAGCAAACCATCATGTTTGAGAGATTTGGTTTTGTTTGCAAAATTGTAATGCCCTTACCCATGTTTACCATGCTTTCTGTCTTTCTTCTGAGTCAACCCTTAACTGCTTTTACTTATTATTTACTAAATGAACAAGTTTACTCAGCAGTCAAAATTCTCGGGTCTTTCACACAGATTTTAAAAAGGAATAGAAAGAAGATCCTGTGAACTCTTTGGAACTTATGAACCTACTTAGGCCCATGAAATCTAGCTCTGCCCCTAATTTTAATTTCATGGTTAAATATGAGAATTGTGGAGACCAAGTTCACTGGGCTCCTCTCAGATTTCTCCCAATTTCTTTCCAGCTACCCCATGGATATGTTTCACTTTTAACTGAATTTTCTGCCCCCCCCCCCCCCCCAAAAAACCTTCCCATGGCTCCATTGCTGTCTTTCTTTGTAGAAAAGTGATATTGTGATATTATTTATATAGACCATCAGCTAGTTTCCCTGAGAGAGAATGGTTCATGAATTTGACTTCTCTAAACATATACAGCATTTTCTTTGCCTAGAACCAATCATAAAAGTAAATGAGTTTGCAGGCTCTGTGTATTTTTTAATTCCCCACATTTCACATTGGAGAATTAAGTAAACACTTTCATTTACTAAGTGGTTAGTGAACTGTTGCATGACAAAGTAAGAATTTTTCTTCTTGCTTTTTAGTAACTCTCTGAGTGTTGCATAGTAGTTAAGCACACTGATTCATGACCTCCCCTCTCTTAGTTTAAATCCTAACTCTGCCTCATACTAGCTACCCTGTTTGTGCCTCAGTTTCCTCATCTGTAAAGTGGACATAATAAGGCCTACTTCATCAAGGTGTTGTAAGAAGTAAAGGCTATCTATGTTCATTATTGTTATTATACAGCTTTTTGGTAGACTGAGAGAGCTAATTCTAATGGTAAGTTAATAGTTATTAACTTCTGAGAGAAAAAATGTTTATTTTTCTGTTGATAGTTTTTAACAAAATGGAATAAAGAAACCAAGACCTATCTTCTTTGAATATTAGGGCTTTTTTTTTTCTACCACATAAAAACCATTTTCACTATAGCATTTCTATTCCTTCGTATATCCAAACGTGTTCTGAAAAAGTAGTAGATGTTCCGCTTAAAATTAACAGTTAAGCAGGAAGCAGCTGTTCTGTTCAATTTGGCGAGGATGTTCTCCTGATCTTCCCAAGCTGTGAATCAGAAAGTGTTCAGTTCTAGAGGCCAAGTCACAACAGACTAACAGGAACAGCTGGCTTTTCTCACATCCTGCCTTGTTTCCCCCAAGCCCTTCCTGGCTCTGAGTGTCATTCTAAACAGTGTGTGAAATGCTGGCGTTTTCCTCAGGAAAGGGTACTCCAGTGCCCCCAAGAGGTGCTGCAGAGGTTGGCTTTACCCAATCCCACAATGCCCTCTTGGCAAACTCTGAAAGTTGACTTAGGGCAAGAAGAAAACTTTGTGACAAAGCCACTCATTTCATATACTAATATCATTTAATGTACAAAATGAAAGAACCAATCACAAAGAATAATAGATCCTTAGTGGACAGAAGGTGGAAATCTATTTCTAAAGCTATTTTCACATGAGCAGTGACTCCTTCTAACTAGCTAAATGCCAAACCTTACAGTCACCACCACAAATTATAGGCAGTGACAACTCCAGAAAGATCAAAACTAAGAGAGATGCTCACCTACGATGCATCAGTACACAGGATAATGTGAGTTTGAATTTTTTAAAAGCCGATCAATAATTCAAAAGAGTTTGAACTGTGACATCACAGGAGTAAGCTTATGGCCTTTCAAGATAATGACTTTGAAAGAAAACAGTGTTCTTCTTGTGCTTCATATTTATTTAAAAACAGCCTTAATGCTTTATAGTTGAATGTCATATGCACATATGTTTCAGGCTCTACAATGTAAGATTTCCTGTCTTGACAGGAACCTGCGGAAGATTGTGTACAGCTTAAAAATAATAAAATAGGGTAATTGTCATCTTGAATTTTATATATCAATCCCACCATTCTATTTCCACCATCAGACATTTCCACTCCTCTCTTTGAAATATAAACAGTATCTCTAATGCAGCATGAATTCTCTCATTTGTAATCAGGATGATAGTTTGAAACATACAGTTGCTGTTAAAGTAACAGTTGATTTGCTTTTGATAGCAAGAATTGAGAATTCTTGCAACTAATAAAACCAGCTATTAGAAAAGGAAATTGAAGAGGATCTAGAATGCAACCTCACCATCATATGAATATTGGGCATCTTTATTACCAGCATGTGTTATAAAGGAAGGGTGAGATAGCCTTATACACTGGAAACTTCTACAGTAAAAATTATGTATATATTGGTAAGAAAGAAGGCTTTCTCACCCGATGATCTGGGTGAGAATATATAGGATGCCTTTAAACCAGTGATATCCTAAATATTGAGGAGTGAGAAACAACTCCCCAACACTATCATTGTCTAATTCTTTTTTTTTTTTTTTTAAGTAGGCTCCATGCTGGGTGTGGATGCAAGGCTCGAACTCATGACCATGGGATCAAGACTTGAGCCGAGATCAAGAGTCAGTTAACCGACTTAACCGACTGAGCTACCCAGGTGCCCCTCTAATTTTTGATATTTATTTTGAAAGTATTTTATGCCCCATTTTAATTATAAGCATCTTTAAGCCACTCTTGAATCTCTTCCATCTTTCCTGGTCTGTATCTCTACATTTGCAAGGTCTTAGAGGCAACTCTTTAGACATATCTGCCCTCTGTATCCAGGTATCCCACAATAGTCTCTAGAATATACAAATAACAGCATGAAAATTATATTATACATATATAATATAATATATAATAATATAAAATATTAGTCCGGGGGCTCTGAGAAGTCGACTCCAAGAGGGAATCCAGCATGCAAAACTTTAATTCACAGAAATGCATTACAGAGACACTAAGAGATAAATCAAAGCTACCATAGTGTCCCTGCAGCGCTCAGTCATGGAGGGTGGAGAGGGGCTCGGTGGAAATGGATGGATTTCAGCGCCCATACCTCAGGCCTGCTGGCCAGTGAGTGAGGTGTGTTCTTCTGGCCAACAGTGCCCTTCTCTTCACCAAGCAACCTGGGCTTCCTCTGCTGGACTGCTTTTTGATTTTTAAGGGCAGACAGTATCATCTTACTTGTTTTTTAATCTTAGTGTTTTGCTGGTTTCATAGTACTCGATGTTCGTGGTCAGAATGCAGAATAGAAATACTCAGAATTTGCTTTCTGTTATGAACGACTTTGTGTACATCTTTAAAAAAAATGTGTTGGAGGGGTGCTTGGGTGGCTTAGTAGGTTAAGCCTCTGCCTTCAACTCAGGTCATGATCCCAGGGTCCTGGGATCAAGTCCCACATCGGGCTCTCTGCTCAGTGAAGAGCCTGCTTACCTTCTCTCTCTGCCTGTCTCTCTATCTCGTTGTGATCTCTCTGTCAAATAAATAAATAAAAATCTTTAAAAAATGTGTTGGGGCAAAAAAAAAAAAAATGTGTTGGGGCACCTGAGGACTCTTGGTTTTGGCTCAGGTCATGATTTCAGGGTCCTGGGGTGAGCCCTGAGTCGGGCTCTGCACTCAGTGGGGAGTCGGCCCGAGGATTTTCTCTCTCCCTCTCCTTCTACCCCTTCCCCTGCTCTCACTCGCACGTTATCTCTCTCTAAAATAGATAAATAAATCTTTTTTTAAAATTTTAAGTAAAAAATGTGTTTATTTTATAGCATAAAGCCCAATATCTCATCTTCGTGCCCGGTGGAAAGTCTGTGCGGGGTGCTGGGCCCATGGGGGGAGGAGGCCAGCATCCTGAGAATAGGGTAGGACTTGGTGAGCTGCAGAAGGTAGGTTTGGAAAACAAACTGCATGAGGGAAAACAACTCATCCAAGAGAACGGTCAATTTGAAAGGGCTATGCAGAGAGAGAATGAAGGTCTGACTCACTAGGGAAGCCCGCAGAACCAGGGGCAAACCATGGCCCAGAGGGAAGTTTCCAGGTAAAGAGTTATTGAAGGTACAGACTCGGGTTGGATGCAAGGAAACTTGTAAAACTACGTTCTAATCTGGAAAGAATTATTTTCTTTTTATTCTTTCAGCCGTAGAAGATAAAGATTTTTTTTTTTAAAATCTGGGGTCACGATGTACTGGCTTGAGTTTCAGCTGTTCACACTCCTCTGTACTGCGGCATCTGGGAGGGTAATTTAGGCAAAATCCCCTGTTCTTGGCTCCTAGGCAGAAAAGGCTGTTTCAGGGTGATGGCTTCGGACGCCAGTCTCAAACTGTCCTTCATCACTGACGTCTCTGTATAGATGAGGATGCCCTGTCAGACCTCAGCCCATTCTCCCAGGTATTTTAGGAGATCTATACATACAGACTCTTTAGAGAGCTATATAATGCTTATTCAGTACAAAAATGTTCAACTGCACGTGTGCTCTGAGGGAAATGATGGCAAGGCCCCTCCTTTTCCTGCAGGAGTCAAAGACCAAGCAGAGACTGCTGTGACCCTAAACCGCCCTTTATTTTATCTGCAAGCTCAGCTGGGTTGCAAAGCCGCAGCCCTGCCCTGCCAACCCTCCCCCTGCACGGGCAGGGCAGATTCACTGTTGCGTGGGGTGCCCAGGTGCCTTCCGGCTGACAGCAGCTGGTGCTATAGCTTTTGCAAAACACAGCTTGGGATCAAATCATGAAGAGCCTCTCCAGGGGGAGGAGGATATACAAAGAACGTCACTCCTAGATGAAAAGAAATGATTTAGCCTTCGTGGGACACAGACAGGAATTTCTCTTGCAGCTAGGAATGTTTAACTAGTTCATTCTTTGGCCCTGCCCTGTAGGTTTACCCCAGTTTAATGCACCCTTAAAAGGGCAGAGATGAGGTAACACAATTTCTCTTCAGAATCTTCATCCCTATGTTGTAATCCAGTTCATGGAAGAAACCTGCCAAACAAGAAATGTGACTCAGTGGCAAGATGTTAAAATACGGCACTTCCCCAGGAGAAAGTGAAACTGTCTGGGAAAGGCAAGAAAGGGCCTGTTCTTGTAATGTTGGAACTCATCCCTAGGGGGGCCTCTTGTGTCTGGCACTCCGCATCAGCCATTATCAATATTTGACATAACTCGGCAACGAGTTCCCATGTCCGAAAAGCTTCATTAGCAAAAATTGGGCTCTTCGAGCTGCGAAGAGTCTCAGAGCTACATGGAAAACGGCCCCACAGAAGAACACACCGTAGGGTGAGAATGGGGCCAAGAGCAGCCCAGTCCTTCTCCATACGAATCAAGAGATTTATAGGACATGTTTTTGGAAGGAATACTCTAGGAGCGTGAATGGATTTTAAATTTAAAATAAAAAGAAAGGGAGGAAAGATGACCTCTTCCTGGGATAGAAGGTGGGCCAGAAAGCAAGAGAACCCCAGGCATCCAGAAGTACAGAAGTGAAACTGGGGATGAGTGTCAAAAGTGGACCAAAAATTAGAAAGGGAAAGCTGAAAATATAAAAAATAGAATTTCCTGCACGTGCATACCACACAGCCTTACTAAATCATCACGTGCGGTTAAGGCCACTAAGAAAAAGCAGGAGGGCAATTTGTTGCTCCCCAGTGGTTGGTAGCACAAAAACACAGTTGCCTCATATCTGTTTCAGGATATTGGGTCAAATGAGTTAGCCACTCACTGACATGAGAAATGGTCCTGACTTCTGCCCTTGACTCTCTCTTCTCTGTACATTCTTTGTGGGCAACCTCATCCAGCCCAAGGCTTTGCTCTCTCATGGTGGTAATTTCCAAACCTTTGTGGACAGAAGACTGACCACCGATGGCTCCAGCAGCTCCCTTCAGTTTGCCTGATGAGGAGCAAACGCACAATCTTAGCTTCACCCAAGGCACCCAGAGCTGTCAGCGTGAGTAGGCAACCTCCCTGAGCCCCTGACAGCCAACCTAGACTCTTCTCCTGCTTGCAAGACTGCTCTTATTCTCACCTTTAAAAAGCATTGTTTTTGAGCAGTAGGGCTCAGCTCACAATGTATCCACCCAGCTGGGGCCCGCAAAGTACACCATAGGATGATGTAAGAGGACACGAGCATCATGATGGGGTCACCCCTCTGCCTGCAATTCACCAGGGGACGCTGTGGCATTTGCCTAAGCCAGTCACTCAATAATCTTTTTCGTTAGCCTAGCTTTGTCACCTGAGCTCCAGATTTTAATATCTTACTGTCTGCTTGCCCTTCCTTCTCGAATGTCCCACAGGTTCCTGAGACTCAACGTTCTGTCTTTCCACTATGGACCTCCTTCGCTTAATGGGATCATTATCTTCCTAGAATTACAGGCAAAAGATCAGAATCACCTTCACTGTCCACAAGCAAATGAAATGAAATTTAAATTGTTGCCGATATTAGAAAGAGAGCATGTAAGAGATTAATATTTGTGAACTATTTTGAGGTTAGCATAATCTGAAATGCACAACAGGTTCTTAAGTTGCTACAGTTTCCTGTCTGGACTTTCTCAATTGACCCAGCATGGAAGTGTTTCACTTATCAGGAACTGTATTCTGACTTACATTTAAATTGATATAATCTTTCATGTTCATGTAGTTGATCATTTAATAAATGTCTAGGGACACCTGCGTAGCTCATCATTTAAGCATCTTGTTCTTGGTGTGGGCTCAGGTTGTGACCTCATGGGCCCAAGGATCAAGCCTCAGCCAGACTCTGTGCTGGGTGGGGAGTGTGCTTGAGATTCTCACCCTCTGCCCCTCCCCACACTAAACTCGCATGCTTTCTTTCTCAATCTCAAATAAATAAATAAATTTTTTTTTTTTTTTTTTTTTACTTTTAAAGGTTAACATTTTAATTGGAAACAGTTGACATGGCCCATTCAGTGGAAGCTCAGATAAGGAAAGTACAATAAACAGAATGAAATATCACACATAAGTTTCTGTATAAATCAACATGAAAAAATATTTGAAAAGGAAAAAACAAATTACAAAATAAGAAGTACAGTGCGTCCACTGTCAAATATTTTTTTCTAAACTATGTAGTAATATTTTTGCAAATATTATTGTTTTTGTAATATAAAAACAAAATTAATATTAATGTTCAAGGGCTCCTGGGTGGCTCAGTGGGTTAAGCCGCTGCCTTCGGCTCAGGTCATGATCTCAGGATCCTGGGATCGAGTCCCACATCGGGCTCTCTGCTCAGCGGGGAGCCTGCTTCCTCCTCTCTCTCTCTCTGCCTGCCTCTCTGCCTACTTGTGATCTCTCTCTGTCAAATAAATAAATAAAATCTTAAAAAAATATATTAATGTTCAAAACATATTTACTGAATCACTATGAGGTTTATTTGTATAAATAATTTCAGCAAATAAAATGTTTAATGAAAAACTGTGGTATACAATGTACTTGTCCAAAGAAAAAGTCTTATAAGTTAAAGAACAAAGGTGTTTCTTCTAATTAACATAGGATTCAGAAAAACACTATTTATTACTACCAAAATAAAATGGATTTACTACAAAAAGTTCAAGTATCCAATGAAATCTCAAGAGGTGATCCAAAACTGTTTCTCAGTCATATTCAGAAAACCTAATATGTTTACTTTCTTGTTGAGTCTTCACAAGTCTGATCTCTTCAGCTTTGGTGATTAACTTCTCAGTGCCTCTTTTCTTTTCACGAGGCTGATTAAGTTTTGCCTGCCTATCTACCAAAATCTTCTGCCAATACCTTTGCTCATGGTCGCCAGAAAGGATCTCGAGGTTCCAGCAGTGTTTCTTTTTAATTTCTGTATATGCGTTTATTACAGCTTGAGCATCCTCAGGAGTTTTAAATCTAGCATGGCACTCTGTATCCCCTTCCAGCAAATCAACATAAACAACTTCTGAGATTGCTGCCAATGTATCCCTGACTTGTTTCCTGCCAGGTAGAGGCTCAGTGCTAACGATCTTCACAATCACGCCACTCACAAACTGTGGTCCTGCTGCATTAACCTTTTCCTGAGGACAACCTTCTTCACTTTGTTTTTTCATTTTTTATCTCAGATGTAGTAGGTACTCCGTTTGTTTCCATTTTTGACTCCAACTTTATCTGGGATATTGTTTTTTTTAAGGAAGCCACGCTGGCCTTTTGCAGTGCTAAATACTCTTTTTCAAATCCATCCATTCGCTCTTTGAAAGGACTCTTAATGGTATAACCTCTTCTCCCATTTTGTGCCTCTCTTTATGTTTCTTCTTATGCTTCCTTTTTGCTTTTAAAAGCGATCCATCTTTTACATCTCCCGTATCCTTCTCCTCTTCAGTAGAGACTTCCAAGTCTTTGTTCTCTTTGGAAGTTTCTGTATCTTTTTTAATGTTGTCTTTCTGATTTGTTTTCTTTACTTTTGGTTTGGGAGTTGGGTATTCTGCTTCAGAGATACTTCTCTTCCTCTTCCCTGTTCTGACTACAGGTAAGCCGGAAACTTCCTGTCTTTCCCGTTTTTTCTTTTTTTTTGAGGGCGGCTTTTGAGGTTCAGTTGTTTCTACTTCTGATCCCTCAGACGTTGTCCTAGATCTTTTCATTTTACTGTCACTCTCCTTAGTTGTGTCCATATTTGACTCTTTGGTCTGCATATTGTCTTCCTTCTTCATTCAGCCTTTCTTCTTCTTCTTCTTTTTCTTTTCTTCTGATACACTAAGCCCAGGAATAGGCTTATTTTTTACTGTCTTAGGAAATATACCCGGTTTTCTTGGTGCTTCTTCTGGTGGGTTGTTAAGAAACTCAATAGCTTTTGCTGCTTGTTCTTTTGTTTCAAATTTCACAAAGGCAAATCCCTTTGGATCTCCAGTAGATTTATAATGTGGTATGCTTATATAAACAACATTGCCACATTTCCCAAATATTCTTTCAATCCAGCTGTGATTAACATTTTTGGGAAGTAATTCCACATACACTGTCCGTTCATCCTCGTCCTTTGGTCGTTCACCCAGTGGCTTTTTTCTCCTTATTCTGGTGCCTTCTAAGTCCAGCTCTACAACAGATGAACTTTTTAGTGCTCTGGCTATCAACTTTCCATCTGTGGTCAATTTTTTCATTTTGTTGAAAGACACGAGGAGTGATATGTCAACATAACCATCTCTGGACTTTTCTATTTGCTCTCGAAGAAATCTATCCTTGTGAATGAAGATTGGCATCTCCAAACCAGAAGTCTACTTGCTTAGCAATATCTGCAAGCACTTGCTTAACTCATGACCTTTTCTTTTTTTCTACTTCTTTTTTCTTTTCAGTACTTTCTTCCATTGATTTCTCTTGATTTCCTCTTTCAGTTTTCATTCTCGGTTCAATTCCCAAAATACGGGGCCGGTGATTCTGTGCTTCACCTTTGTCGCCTCCAGATGCTTATAGTCCTGATTTCCGCGTCATAGGGTGAGCAACACCGTTCTCCGGCACCTAAATAAATAAATCTTTAAAAAAAAATGGATGCCTACCAGGTGCAGGTCTGATACTAATTAATCTGAGTTTGAACTTTCACACATTTCTTTTACATACATAAGCTACCCAGGGACAGCTTGTGCAGACCTTGTATCCCTGCACCATGTTTAATGGCTCCTTTTCTCATTTTCACAAGTGTCTTGTTTGGATGACAAATTATATGGTCACCCAGCATATATCTGATATAGAATCTGGGTGTCCCTCTGTTTGACGTTTTTTAAACTGACCCTGCCCTTAATATCTAACCAGTTTAGGGGCACCTGGGTGGCTTAGTCAGTTAAGCATCTGACTTTGGCTCAGGTCATGATCTCAGGATTCTGGGATGGAGCCCGCTGTCCTGCTCCCCACTCAGTGGGGCGTCTGCCTGTTTCTGTCCTCTCCCCTTCCTTCTCTTTCTCCTCTCTCCTTCCCCTCCCCCTGCTTGTGTGCCTGCCTAGTGGGCACTCATGCATGGTCTCTCTCTCTCTCTCAAATAAATAAATAAAATCCTAAAAATTTTAAAATAAAATCTAACCAGTTTAGTCTGAGCCCCTGTCCTGAGTGGCTGCAGAAAGACCCTGCCTTTTGTTAGATCATTCCTCTCCTTGGTGTAAAGCCCATGGAGACCAAGGATGTGGCCTTTCCTTTCTCACTGCCTCTTCCTGAGGCCATATTTCTTACTGACCAAAAAGACCAAGTAAAATAATATCCCTAAGAACAAATGAAAAATTTAAATCAAAACATCACAAGGAAGGGAGAAAATTCAGAAAAACTAAAATGCAGAAATTAAAATATAAGGGTTAAACTATAAATGTAGTGAAAACAAGCTGTCACAAGAACCAGTGGTCACATTTAATTACAAAGTAAAAATGAAAAGCTACCACATGTAAAAATAAAAACACAAACAGAGATTTAAAAATTTTCAACTAAACTGGAAATAAGCAAAAATTCAAAAGGATTAAAAAGCCAGAATGTTGGGGCGCCTGGGTGGCTCAGTGGGTTAAGCCGCTGCCTTCGGCTCAGGTCATGATCTCAGGGTCCTGGGATCGAGTCCCGCATCCTCTCTGCTCGGCGGGGAGCCTGCTTCCTCCTCTCTCTCTCTGCCTGCCTCTCTGCCTACTTGTGATCTCTGTCTGTCAAATAAATAAATAAAATCTTTAAAAAAAAAAAAAGCCAGAATGTTTTTAAGGGAAATATAAAGGCACTCTAAGGAAAACCAGATAGAGGCTGAACACTTGAAGAACGAAGAACTAAAATAAGAATGGGGGATGTTAGATAAAACGAATAAAATGAGATAACATATGTAAAATGCTTTTCACAGTGAAGTGATGTTGACACAGTGCTCCATTAAACAAAATTTGTCTTTAATAAAGTTGGAAAACAAAAGACAAGTTGGGAAAGAGGGGAGGAGGGCGTAAAGAGCCTCACTGAAAGCAAGCCGAGAGTCCCTGGCAAAATGTCTACTGAGACTTCCCAGTAGTTGACTTCCAGATAGCTGGGAGGTAGGAGGCAGAGGTAATACAAGGCCCTACTCTTTGCCCCGGTCCCCTGTCCCCTTGCATGACTGTATGGCATCTATGACCCAGAGCTACCTGCGAAAGCCTCACCACAAACAATTTTGGGAAAGAGTCTCAGGTATCGTCACACATGCTCAGGGACCAGCTCTGTGCTCTGAAATCCAGAAAAATACCATGTTCAGGTATCTAAAAGCGTCTGGAAGAGACGCCTGGGTGGGGCTCAGTTGGTTAAAAGTGTCTGGCAAGTATTTGGGAATCCCCAACGTAAGCCAACAGATGGCTTTTTCCATTCTTACCTTTAGACGAAAAAATACATCCTAGGGTTGATGGTGTTCAATGCCTACTTGTGATCTCTGTCAAATAAATAAACAAAATCTTTTAAAAAAAGATACTGAAGCATTCAACTGATGTTGAAATAAAAAAGGTGTTAGAATGATGCTGGGAAGTGAAAGATTTCCGGTAAAGTAAAAGTAAAGATTCTCTTCAGGACAAGACACACCTTAGGAGGAGGCAGTTTCGGGGTCCAGACAATAATTTATATACCTATTTCAATCCAAGAAGACAGCAAGTATCCCCTCAGGAGATAGCCTTACCTAAGAGAAATAGGTAAATGATAAGAAATCAGGCCAAAGCTGGGGAATCAAAAAAGTGACTTCTCAGAAACACTGTAGAGCCCCTTCATGCTTTCCACACATACTGTAGGAGCTCTCTGGAATGCACTGGCTCAGGAATGCTTTGGCAGAAACCCTATTGGGATAACTGAGACTCTAAAACCAACTCTGTCTCAGATCACCCAGTTCAAGTGTACATTCAAGGAGTTGAGATAGGGCTTGAGAACTGGCATTTCCAACAAGTTCCCAGGTGTTCTGGACACTCTGAGAGCCACTGGCTTATATTTAAAGACATGTTCATGTTCCTTTTCTTTCTTTTTTTTTTTTTTAAGATTTTATTTATTTACTTGACAGACAGAGATCACAAGCAGGCAGAGAGAGAGGAAGGGAAGCAGGCTCCCTGCTGAGCGGAGAGCCTGATGCAGGGCTCCATCCCAGGACTCTGAGATCATGACCTGAGCCAAAGGCAGAGGCTTAAACTACTGAGCCACCCAGGCGCCCCTAACATGTTCATTTTCTTGCATAAGAAGCAGATTAGAGGTGTGTGGTTTCTGGTTGGCTGTGGCTCACTAAGGTCATAAGGGCAAGATCTCTTTCTCATTTACCCTTCTGACATCTTTGGGCATTCACTGACTATCCTAGGTTTGTCCCCTCATGGACACAGGACGGCTAACACAACTCCAATAATTTCACCTTCACACCATTTCAGTAAGGGCAAGGAGAAAAGGGGAAGGAAGAGCATAAGCTTTCACTTCCCCAGGCTCTGTTTTTTTTGTTTTTTGGTTTCTTTTTAATCCAGAAAGAACATCTTTTTCAGAACCCTCAACCAACTTCCCTTATCTCTCATTGGCCAGAACTGGATCATTTACCCGCTAACCCCTTATCCCTGTCATAAACTCATTACTGGCATAATGGGTGACATGATAATCACTGCCTTAGACCAACAATAATTCATCCCCTGGGTTAGGGGAGAGACATCTATCTTGCCTAAAATAAAAACGGGAATGGCCGTTCAGAAAGTAACAAGTATCCAGGCACCTGGGTGACTCAGTCGGTTGAATGTCAGATTCTTGATGTCTGACGCTCAGGTCATGATCTCATTGTCATGGTATCACCAGCCTCAGTCTCCAAGTTCAGCAGGGAGTCTGCTTGAGATTCTCTCTCCTTCTTCTGTCCCTCCCCCACTTCTCTTTTTCTGAAGTAAATAGATAAATAAATAAAATCTTAAAAAACAAAAACAAATATTGACTATCACCCCAACTGGAGCCTACCTCTAGCTAGCTGGCCAGCTAGATATTTTGTATACATTAATTCACTGGATTCTCACATTTCTCTGAAGTAAACATTATTATTCTCATTTTGCAGGTGAGGAAACTGAGACTTGAGAAGGTTAAGTATTTTGCTCACACGGCTAGGAAAACTTTAGAATTTGAACTAGGTCTATTGATTTCACAGTCTAAATAATATCCTTACATTATGATTTCCTGATGTCTCTTGTTTTAGAGATAGCTCAGAGAAATCTTTGCTATCATAATGAGAGCCCTTGATTATGGTTAAAAAAAAAAGGCTGATTTATATTCTGTTTACTATATAGGATGTATGTGCACTATATATCTCAAGATTTGATATAAAAATTTTAACCTATGAGTACTTAATTAGAAAATCCTGTCACCAAGAATAATATATTCCTAATGATATGACATAGCTTAATTTTTTTTAAAGATTTTATTTATTTATTTGATAGAGTAGAGAGAGAGAGCACAAGTAAGCAGAGTGGCAGGCAGGGGCAAGAGAGAAGCAGGCTTTGTGCTGAGCAAGGAGCCCGAAGCAGGGCTCGATCCCAGGACCCTAAAATCATGACCATTCATCAGTCATCCCTTCTCTCTGGATGGCTCCCAATTCTTTTTTCTCATGCACATCTTCTGCCTGACACCTGACCCACATCCCTGCTGTTCTGTTCACAAACAGAACTCTCCTATTCTGTTTCAGGGGCCTTCACCGTAATATATTCCAACTAAAGGTCTTCTTATGTTGCAATCCAGTAATGGTCTTATCACCTTCTATGGGCCAGGAGTCTGCAAATCCTAAAATGTGCTAACACTGTCCTTCTTTAACCCTTTGCCAGTTGTCCACTAGCAAATACCCTACTCCCCCAGTCATCAGTTCTTCCTCCTCCTTACAAATCCATACCCTTTTCTTCCCTGTGACCACCACCCGTCAGCTTAGCCCTCATGTTCTTTTACCTGGACCATGTACTTGTCCCTGTTCACTGGGTCCTTCCTTCTGCCTTAGAGATTGTCTAAAGCATACATTTGGGGGCACCTCGTGGCTCAGTGGGTTAAAGCCTCTGCCTTTGGCTCAGGTCATCATCCCAGGGTCCTCCTCCTCTCTCTCTCTGCCTCCCTCTCTACTTGTGATCTGTCAAATAAATAAATAAAAATCTCTCTCTCTCTCTCTCTCTATATATATATATATATATATGTGAAAACAAAATATATGCTCATAAATATATCATCCAAGCTAAAAACTAGCTGGTATGTATTGGTCATCTATAGCTACATAGAAATAACATAAAATTTATCAGCTTAAAACAATAAATATTATCTTGTATAGTTGCTGAAGGTTGGAAAATCAGAGCTTGGCTGGTGGTTCCGGTTCTGGGTCTTCTTATAAGGTTGAAGTCAAGATGTTGGCCAGGGCTACAGTTATGAGGTTTGACTGGGCAGGGGGATCCATTACCAAGCTTGTTCATACAGGACCTCATGATATGACATGCTTGCTGGCTGCTCTGCACCACATGTGTCTCTCAAAAGACTGCTCATTAAATGACTGTTGGTTTCTGCCAGAGGGAACGATCCAAGGGAGAGAAATTGAGACATTAGCAGCAATGATGACTGAGGTTGCATCTCACCTCTTCTGTTTTATTCTATTCATTAGAAATGGGTCATTGGATTCAGCCTACATTGCAAGGGAAGCTCCATCTCTTAAAGGAAGGAGTAGCAAAGCATTTGTGAACACATTTTTAAATCACCAAAAAAATGCATAAAGAATATCATGACTTAAATAAACACACGCACACAGTGAAAAATACTTTAAACAGAGCAAAACATTTGCCTATAAGAAGTATGTCAAATGTAATTTCCTGAACATGAATCCATTTCAGTGTTGCAAAATTTGTCTTAATATTGTCACTTGCTTCCTAATATTGTCAGTTATAACAAATGTCGCTGCATAGTGCTTTTCACAGTTTGTTCCAATACTCAAGTGGATATTTGTCATGCCTTGCAGTTTCCAGATCTTTTGTACACCCTTCTGATGTTTGGGGAATGTCCTCCATTTTAAGGCCTGCTTCCTAAGGTAAAAGTCAGAACTTTGTATCCTAACCTCCCTGTGGCTAGGACCTCGAGATGGAACTTATGTTCCTTGATCCCAAGAGTCCCAGGAGGGATGTCAGTTTGGAAAAGGGCAGCATGGCCCAAAATCTGGCTTCCAGGAGGGAGGAGGGAAAGGACTCCAATGATGGACTCACATATGGACTCTTCATCTAGGGGTGCTACTTTCCCACATTGGCTTTATTCTCAGGTAGCCTGTTTCTGTGTAATGCTCCTAGTGCTCTACTACACTATCCCAGTTTTTTAAATTAACTATTGTTTCATTTAAAAACAAACAAACAACCAAACACCTTAGTGGCACAAAGACACACAAAAACCTTAACATTTTTATTCTGTCCAGAGAGTCTGTGAGTTAGAAATTGGAAAAGGATACACTAGCTTATCCCTGCTCCATTATCTGGGGACTTAACTGGAAAGAGTCCAAGGCTGGGTCACTTCACAGTGACATGCTGAAATCAACTGAAGCTTCACTCATTTATATTTGCAGCAATTAATATTGACTGTTGTTTGGGGCTGTTGACCAGAAAGAGTACATGTGGTTACTTCGGCTCTGTCACAGTATGGTGGCTGGGTTCCCAGTGCAAGCATCCCAAGAGAACAAGGTGAATGAGCTCAGAGGTCACAGAGCGCTACTCCACCACAGACACAGGCTTCCCAGCTTCAGTGAGGGAGAAGGGTACGGGTGTCAAAATCACAGTGCAGGAAGATGAAGATGAAGTCACATGTGGGGTGGGAGATATTGTTGTAGTCCTCTTCGGAAAATTACAGCCTGCCACACAGCAGACCGAAATTTTCTCTTCTCCAATAGCTCAGTAAACACTTGCTATACAGGGCTGTTTTCAAAAATTAAATTAGATAGTGTATGTAAAGAGCTTAGGGCAATGACTGCCACATAGTGAGCATTCAGTAGGCTCTTTTATTATTAGTGAGTTCTTAGTAGGTTCTTTTATTATTACCATCTTTCATATTCTGAAAGCCCAATTTTATGAAATCTGAAGCTTCTTGATGATTTGGTGCCTTAAGATGGAGATGGCAGAAGGAGGAGGTGATCTGGTGTCGTCACCCCAGGGATGTTTCTAGACCCCGACACAATCTAAGTTCGCCTTCTTTTCTCGGCAGAGCGGGCTAGGCCTAAGGAACCTGCCCTTAGTTTTGGTCGGCATGCTGGTGCTCGGGTGGGCCAGGCCTCGAGCTCAGTAGGTGGCACACGGTTGAGGCTGGGAAGGTACAGGCCACTGGTTCCTCCCGGTGTTAGGCGGCCTAGTGAGGGGGGAGGTAATTCCACCGGCTGTTGCCCAGAAGAGCTGCCACGGCCCACGGGTGTGCTTAGAGCTTAGTGACAGCCTCCCAGGTCAGGGCAATATGCTCGAGGGTTACAGGAGTTTGTGAAAGTAGCAGGGCAGGGTCTCTTACAGCGTGACCCAGAGCCGGAAGAGCCCGTGGGCGGGGTCCCACCGAATAAGATGAATCTGTGCCGTTGCCAGCACCGCAGAAGGTCCCGGTCAAAGGCAGCCGCGGGCACTGGGCGCGGCTGCCAGGTCGCGCTCGGGCCCCCGGCTCCCCGACGCTGCGGAACCCCGAGGCGGTGGCTCTGGGGTACATTCGAGGTCCCGGGTGGTCGGAAATGCAATGGCAGTCCCGGGAAAGGAGGTGACAGGACAAACCGAGTCTCCTGGGCGCAGAATGGAGGGAGAGCATTGCCGGGCACCGAAGAGAACCTAAACTTCCAAGTGCACAGGTGGGTCGTGGGAACGAGGAGTGCCCTCCCTGACCCCGAGGCCGTGCCGCGGGTGTGGTGCCCGCAGCCAGCTGGGAGGGCCGCAGGTGCCACACTCCCTGCGTGTGGCGGGGCGCAGGACAGACAGGAATTTTACAAACTTCCTGCCTGTGTGAGGGGTGAAGAAGAAAAGCGGTTCTGTTGCCCATGCAACTCATTCCTTGAAGTTTATTCTATTTAGAATAAAACGAACGAAACTCTATCCTCTGGGCTCGGTCCCTGCACCACCCCCATTTCCGCGCGCTTCCCCAACGTGCTCCCAGGAATCCCGAAGTGTATGGGTGTGTTTGTTTCCCGCGCCCGCGCACCTCGAAACCGAAAGCACCACGGGCGGCGCCGGCGTCCCGCCCGCAGCGAGCCGCCGAGCGCCGCCGCCACCCGCGCGCCGAACTTGGCTGCAGTTGCCCTCGCTGCCGCGGCGGGCCGGGGGCAACAGTGAGCTGCGGCGGCGGCGGCGGGAAACGGAGGCTCCCGCGGGGAGCCCGCTCCAGCTCGGGACGGGAAAACCGGGAAGGCGGCAGCGAAGGATCCTCAGAAATTCTTGAGGGAGGGTGCGAGGACGATGGAATACAGCTTGTAGGAAGAGTGAAAAGCAGACCGTTCGCCTGTACCAGGATGGCCGAGTGGTTAAGGCGTTGGACTTAAGATCCAATGGACAATGTCCGCGTGGGTTCGAACCCCACTCCTGGTAGATGTTCGTTTTCTGCTTTTTTTTTTAACTTAACAATTTTATTTATTTTTTAGACATAAATTTCACCCAGCACAGCACGTCTTGGGCCCAAGAATTCCGCCTTCTAGCTGGGAGAGACGCACCCTTCCCCACCCCTCCCCCCAACATACACGCCGCGCGGCTTCGTTTCCCGCGGGCGGGAGACGTCGCGCTGAGCGGGTTGGGCTAGGGCGGGCGGGCGGCGGACGTGGGGGCCGCGGGCGGGGGGCGAGGGGGCCGTGGGCGGGGTACGGGGGGGGGGGGCGAAAACAGGGGGCGGGGTCTGGCGGGCGGCGGGCCGGCCGGCGTCTCCCGCGTCCCGGCTGCGCGGCGCCCGCCGCGGGTGAGCAGAGCCGGGGTGGGGACTCCGCGATGCGGCGGGGCTCGGGTTCCGGCTGCCGAGCGAGAGCCGGCCGGGCCGGGCGGGCGCCTCTGCCGTGAAATCTTGGTTAGAAAGCTGCCCATGCAGAAAAGTCACAGATAGATCTCTGCCTTTTTCCTTTTCGCGAAATTAATTGTATGCACGTAGCTCTTCCTCGCGGAGACAGTGTGCATCACAGCTCTAAAATCTGAGGAGTCTAACTTGCATTCGGCTTAGAATTTTAAAATACCAACGGCATGGTCTAGCTGTTTGTTAGTTGTTTTTTTTTTTCTTTAAACTTGTTAAATATGAAAGTAATCTCAAACCCAGAGAAAAAGTTAAACAACTACAGTGCAAAGAACACTTAAGATCATTTGACAGTAAGGTACTGACTAGATGCTCCAAAACAGCCATTAAAATCAGGAAATTAACATTGATAATTTACTACATCTAGTGCCCAAACCGCGTTCAATCTCCGGTTGTCTTTTGTAGTAAAAAGCTCCTGTTTAAAAATGTATTGCATTTCCTTGTCACATCTCCTTAGGCTTCCTCAGTGTGTAACAATTCCTCGGTGTCTCCTGACTTTCATGGTCTTGACACTTATAAAGACGACAGGCCAGTCATTTTGTAGAATGTCCCTTTGTCAACTTGGATTTGTCTCATTAGATTTAGGTTGTACTTCGGTAGCAAGGGTATCACAGAAGTACTACCTTGCATCCTCTAGGTGGAGTGATTTTGAGGTGTCCTATTAACTGAACTTAATTCACTTGATTAAGACTCTCCCAACCTTCACCACTATAAATTCACTCTTCTTCCCTTTGTGATTAATACATATTTGGGGGAAGTGCTTTGAAGCTATATAAATATACTATTACTCATCAAACTTCTCATTTTGTTCAGTTATTTATAGAATCTTAAGTAATCTAAATATGCACTTAGGTATCCTATTTGAATAAATGGTTACAATCCATTCTATATTTGTTTGATGCTCAAAGTGTCCCACACTTGGCCATGGGGAATCCATTCAAGCCAACTTTTGACGTGTCTCCATCATTCTTTTGCACTTCCTTACCTCCTAGTCCAAGATATTCCATGCTTACCTTGTATTTTCAGCCCTAGACTATGCCATTTTCAAAAGATTCCTGGTTCTGTTTCACAGAGAATGGTAATTAGAAACCATTCTTTTGATGTGTTACTGTTCCTAGGTCCTCTGAGTAGGCAGAATTAGGGGTGTGTGTGTGTGTGCACATTTATATTTATCTACTCTCTACTTATATTTATATTCAGGAGTTTATAGCATCACCTCCAATTCTGATGCAACACTACAGATTTTGGTTTAGTTTTTCTACCCATATTTCTAATTCCCTAAACTTGACAATGTAAAATTTACCTTGCTTGAGCCTATCTAATGGCTTTGGAATTGAATAGTTCAAGAAGGGAAGGGAAGAGGAAAAGAAAGAGGGTCTAAGTAGTTTGGAAATGAGTGACCTGTCAGCATCTGAGAACTGGCTCTGAGCACTGGCTCTGAGCCAGTCACTGTTAGGCACGTGGGCATGCAGATCAATAACCCAGCATCTGTCTCACAAAGCTCAGTTAGTGAGGGATAGATTTTAATGAATCACATTTATAATGACAAAATACGAATTATGTCCAAGATGTTAAAGGAGCAGCGTGAGAAGCCCTCACTCTTTCCCAGAGTGCCAGCTTTATTTGGGAACCAAAGGAAGAGAAGTAGTGCTCTGGGAAGGGAGGAAGAGAGGTATAGGTGGAGTAAGCTGTCCTGAAACATTGCTAAGTATGGTCTCTGAAGTCCACTAAAGAATTTGAAACAAGAAGCAACCTGATTAGTGTTGCATTTAGAAGGTTCTCTAATGACTACAAACTCTTGGTCTGTCTATACAGGTTTTGAAGAAGGGGGCATATTGAATTGGGAGGAAATATTTTTGGGTGAAGATTATTTAATTCAGTCCATATCCAGTTCAGCTGAGCTCACTGTCCCTCTCCCTTTCCCCTTGAACACCAAGCAAGAGTAAAAAACAGCATATTGATGTGAAGCCTTTCCAGCCTGAGCACTGGTGCTTGTGCTAATTTAAGTGTTCCTATTACTATGTTCAAATGCAAATATGGACCAGTACTACCAAGAATAGGCAAGGAATAATGTAGAGTTTTACTTTGTTTCTTTGAAACTGTATTGTAAATCAAGCTTGTAGTCTGTATTCACCAGTTACTGTGCAATAGCAGAGATGGTAAAAAACTCATGAGTATACTTCTTAAAATTGCTGAAATTCTGTCGGATTACTCTGAGATGCCACAAAGAGAGATCAAATGATGTCTGAAGACTGCTGGTCTAGAAACAAGAGGATCTATTAAATAGATCTTACAGCACTGAATCAGAGGTTTTGTATTGATTAGTATGTAGGGCCTACTTACCCACAATCTTTGCATGCCAATTTAGGTGGACTCTTTTGCTTTACTATTTCCCTCTCTGCATAATGTTTTATTACTGGTTTCCTCTGATTAATAGGATTCTCTATCTGAATTTTTATTTATTTCAGCAAACATGAAGAATACAATTTAATTTATAAATGTTCAAATCACATGGTGACTCGGTAGAAAGAACCCAGGCTTTGGGGTAAGACAGGTTTACCAGGTAACTAATCTACCTTTACTCATTCACGGACAGGAAAATAATACTTACCCCACTGAGTGGTTGAAAGGCTAAATAAACTATAATAAAGCCTTCTTAGTGATAATAATAATAAGCATTATTACTAATATTATTAATATTAATGAATATTGTTCTCATAATAATGCCTTCTTACAGAGGTAGGTATTTCATACCTCTCAGTTCTCTTCCTTTTCTGGAGCCATTCTTTGTGGGAGTACAGAAGAACCACACTGTGCAAGTGGGAAGAAATCTTACCTTGTATGTAAAGGCCACTTTACAATTTTTCAAAAAAATTTTATATTCACGATCTTCCTAGACAGACAAGTTCCTACAAGACTCATTGTACCTAGGTGGTAGATACAATTATACACCATCTTCTTCAACACACGTGAAACGTAATGTTTTCTTTCACTCAAGATTATAGAGAGAGACCTAGAGAAGACCAATAGTTCTTAAAAATTGAAATCCTGTCCTAAAATGTAGAAACATTTTTACTTTCCCATGAAAAGTAGGCCTATTATATTGACTCTTTATTTTTAAAGATTCGTAAAAGATTTTGAATTTAAATTTGAATCATTTGTGGGTGTACCACCACTAAGCTTAGACTGATTTTTCCAATAATTATTTTAACAATAAGAAATTAGATCACTACTTAATTTGAATTACAAATTAGGAGTATAGATTTGTAAGCATTCTCTTCGTGGGTTTGAAAGAGTTGTAAGTTATTCAGAATTGTTTGATTCTTTTAGGCTGGGCTTCCTTACATAGAACTGTTGAAGACTGTTTCCAATACATTTAAACAGTGACACCTACTGGCTAATTGGAGACAAATTGTGGTGTTAAATTCTGTCTGCTTAATACTGACTATAAAATCCTGATAGATTGTTGTTCTACACTCACTATGTTTAGGAGCACATTAAGGCTATTATCCTATTCAGCCAGTATTTTGACTTTCTTTTTTCTCTTTCAATTACTGGTGATAAATCTGCCGTTGAAAAGATTCCCAAATCACTGACCCAATTTGCACAAGCCCTTATTTTAATTGTATGAACAGGGCCTTCATCTCATCATATCCATCATCTTTGTTTTAATATATTTTTTCAAACTCAGAAACTATGAGATTGAAGATGAATAGAGATTTGGGTTAGCCACTGATTTTAAAACACAGAAGCCATGCCCAATTTGGGAAATCCCGAACAAGAAGTTTTCTTTGTCCTCTGTACCAAGTTGGAATTTGGAGATCTTCATTATCCTTTTTGTGTTACATCTTGCTTTTAGGTACCATTGCATCTAATTAGTGAACAACTTGGACACACATTGCACATTGGTTAATTGTTCAAATGAGATAAATGGTAATGCTTCCAGCTTTTAAGAGTCTGTTCACAGAGTGCCTCAGTGGCTCAGTGGGTTGAAGCCTCTGCCTTCGGCTCAGGTCATGATCCCAGGGGCCTGGAATCGAGTTCTGCATTGGACTCTCTGCTCAGTGGGAAGCCTGCTTCCCCCTCTCTCTCTGTCCATCTCTCTGCCTGCTTGTGATCTCTCTCTGTCAAATGAATAAATACAATCTTAAAAAAAAAAAAAAGAGTCTGTTCAGGTACAAAGGTACCGTGTATTGGACAAAGAACATAATTCCAGGTTCCTTGCATCTACACCACTGCTGGAGAGAAGGCCACAGTGAACCACATGGTTTGTTTGTGAACTACTTGATTTCATTTTCATGTGGATAGATTTTTATGTCTCTGAACCACTTATTGGAATACATGGCAGAGAAGGAGTGAGTGTACTGGGAACTTACTGGGAAGCTGTGCCTAGCAGATTGTCTCCAGCACATCATATGCATTGTAGAAATGTCTGTGGAATGAATGAACAGCCTTGAAGTTCACTGAGTGCACGTTACAGTTCATCTATTTATTGTACACATATTAATTCTCATTTAGGATGTGTGTTTTAAGATGTACCCTGGATTTGTTTTAATCAAGTAAGATCAAGTAAGATACGCAGACACAGACATGACTGTCATAAAGGAATAGTTTTCTATAGTCACAAATCCCTAGAAACCAGAGTCATGGCATCCATGGAAGGGCACATGAGGAAACAAGGGGAAAGGATGGGTAAAACCTTTACTGTGGTTTTCACAGGAAGGAATGGGTGAGGCCGGGTAAGCAGGCTTAGGATTTGGTAGTTTGAATAATGTCAGAACGCTCTGGAGTGTAGGGAATGTTCTGAGGTGTCTGGCATCTCTAGGAATTAGCTAACCCTGACAGAGGCAGTACCTCCCTGACCAGCAAGGGCCCAGATGCCAGAGTGCCAGAAATAGAGAACACAGGGAAATATAGTTAATTTGGTATGGGCTCAGACATTCTCACATTCCTTTTTCTTCTTCTTCTCCTTCTTCTTTTGCAGCTAGGGTGCGCCTTATCTGATTGGAAGAATCAGGATCAAGAAGCCCAAGGAGGCAAACACCTAAGTGGTCTTTGAATCATTTCCTTCTGGGTAGGCTATACATGGTACTTGCGCAATTCACACCTCAAATTTATCTTTGGGGTTAGATTGTCTTCTCGGTCATTTTATTCGTGTCTATAGTATAGTGATGCTCACAAGTGACTGAAAAAGGTAATTTTTAAAATTGCTTGAAAAGATGGACCATTAAGAAGCGTGTTGAATATATCCTTTGTACATGAACACAGAAGTATGTGTCCTTGTGAAATACACAGCATGGGTCCTAAGAGGCAATACAGAACAGTGACAGAAGTTAGCCTGCCCAAATTTCAGTCCCATCTCCAACCCTGATTAGCCATGTGGCTTTGGATGGGTTAATCAGCTTCACCAAGTCTTTATTTTCTCATTTATAAAAAGAGGATGATAATAGAAGGACCTGTGAAATGATTTCTTGTGAAAGTGCTGTTGATAAAGTGTTTAGAAATTGCCTGGCATTTGGATGATCAGTAGATTAAACTATGGCTATCCTTTAGTGATCCTTACAAAGTGGATCTATAGATTGACTATAAGACCAGTTTTGCTACAGAGGTAAAAGTTATTCATGGAATTGATTCTGCTGTTGGTTATGTATTATATTTGCTATAGCAGTTGCATTAAAGTGAGATCTATTTTTTTAAAATTTTTTTAAAGTGATATCTTTAGCAAAAGATAAAATTTTTAAAAAGAAGGTTTTACTTATTTACTTATTTATTTGACAGAGAGAGCAGGAGCAGGGGGAAGGGGCAGAGGGAAAGAGAGCAGCAGACTCCCCTTTGAGCAGAGAGCCTGATGTGGGGCTTGAACCCAGGATCCTGGGATCATGACCTGAGCTGAAGGCAAATGCTTAACCGACTGAGCCACCCAGGTACCCCCAATTTTTATTTTTAATTTTTTTCTTGAGAGAGAGAGAGAGTGCAGGCACAGGTACACGGTGGGGTGGGACAGAGTGAAGGGAGGGAGACAATCCTCAGCAGGGCATGGACCTCCAAGCTGGGCATGGAGTCTGACTCAGGGCTTGATCTCACAACCCTGAGATCACGACCTGAGCCCAAATCAAGAGTCGGACACTTAACCAATTGCAACACCCAGGCACATCAAAGGACACTATTTTTAAAAGACATGACATTTGGAAGAGGGGCATACATTGCATTTTTCTGATTTGTTCATGAAACCTTTTCCCATTTAAAAGTCCTTAAATGCCTAATTTTCCATCAACAATCTTTTCTTAAATAAAGAGGGTAATTCCTTGAATAATTTTTATGTTCAAAAAATAGCACAGAGTTCTAAACTCTAACTTCTCAAACTCAAGATAAGTGAGCTTATTGTTTTCCCCTGGGTGTCTCACCCACTGGGTTAGTCACAAACAGCTATATTAAGGATGTTGTTCACATTTTTTAAACGCTAGCATTCTGGCCCACCCAGTTCTGTTCTGATTTTAAATGCAACCTGACTTAATTTTTTTTTAACTTCACATAAAGAAAAATAAAAGACCCCTATGACTTGGAAGATGTTTAAAGATTTTTAAAAAATTTATTTGACAGACAGAGAACACAAGTAGGCAGAGAGGAAGGCAGAGAGCCCAATGTGGGGCTTGAGCCCAGGACCCCAGGACCCCAGGACCATGACCTGAGCTGAAGGCAGAGGCTTAATCCACTGAACCACTCAGGTGTCCCTGGAATATGTTTAGAATAATATGTAACGCCACGCTTTTAAGTGTAGACTGGCATTAAACTTCATAGATTGTATGAAGTGTATGTACACTTCACAGATTGTAGACTGGCATTAGAGTCTGTGATGATGCAGAAGAGCCCCTCTACTATGACTTAGTGCAATGCCTAATTCTATTAGAGCTCTACAAAGAACAATGTGTAGAAGGAAACATAGAACCAAAATGAAATTTTAATGTGGCTTCATGAGTTGCAATGACCTTGGTAATATACTAATTGAATCAATTAGTCCATTTCTTTAATGCTGATTTTAGTCTCCCATGAAGAATCCTCAGACCAAGGGAAGGTAAGGATGAACTTGGATAATTCTAGGTGGAGAAGCCCCTTAGGTAAATCTGGAGTGAAGAGGATATTTTCCACTGGATTTCTATATTTTGCTTTTACTTCTCTGCACCATAAACCAGTCTAATGCCTGCTTAGAAAACACACAGCTATAGCTACCTTTTGCCCATGCTTTCCTAATATCTAGGAAAGTCTTGTAGAGAAACACCAGTCCGAAAGGTGGGCAACCTTGTAGTTCCAGCTGAACAATCCATTCATTCATTCATTGACTCATTCATTCATTCAGTATTTTTTAAGTGACTAGAATGGGCAATGACATGTTGGTTGCTCAAATATGGCAATAAATAAGAAAGACCAGGTCTCGTCCTCATAGATCTTACATTTAGGGGATATAGGCACTAAACAACTAATCATAATGTTTTTTCTTTCCCAGTCATAGTTTTCTTCTAGACGTGTGAGCATAGTTTGGAGCAGGAGAGGAGAAGCAGAGGCCATTCACAGAACAGGTAGACACACAACAGGTAGAATGGAAATGGACAGTAGCTCTCTGCCCATCACCAGGAGAGAGACTGAATTCAGCCCACAGAGAGAACAAGTGAGAGAAAGAGGGAGAGAAGGAGGGAAGAGAAGAGGGGAGGAAGAAAAAAAGAGAGAGGAAGAGAGAAGGGGAGAGATAGACAGACACCCAAGGCCTCACCCAAATTCCTGGAGTGGTTTTCCAGTCAGCTCCAAGACTGTGAATTCCTCCTTTGTGTGTGCCTTCTTAAAAGAGGCCTGACCTGAGTAACGTAGCTTTTAAGTATTGGCATGAAGTCGAGTATCTTCTTGAATAGCAAAAGAGTTTAAAAAAACAAAAAACAAAAACTCTAATATTTCAGAAGAAGGACATGTGATGGCTTCATGAGATTTAATCATGGGCTTGTTGGGTGTTAGGGTTGGAAGGGATTTACTTAGACAAAGCTTCCAATAAAACAGAAATAACCTGCTGACCACTCCTGGCAGAGCTAAACTAATCTCTAAACTAGTGGTCATTCATAGTGATAGCACTGATGTTGGGGAGCGTTCCGGAGGAAGGCAGGAGCACTTTGGCCTTGTCGTAATTGGAGGGTGGTTACTGCGGTGAGGAAGGGGTCCAGGATAATGGGCGTGCTGCAGTGTCGGGGAGTGCCACATAATCCAGGGTGACCCTTCCTCCTGGAAGCATTTGGATTGTGCAGAGAAATATCCCTGTGGGTTAAAAGCCTATTTGTCTGAACCCACCACCTCACCGCACTTTCCACGTTAAACACAAGACGTTTTTGCGCACTTTAGGCATGCAGTGAATTTTCCAAGTATACACGTATACAACTACCATGTAAATCAAGGAAACATTGTACTTCACTTTATTTAGAATTCCATCAAGAGCTGGTTTCCGTGTTAGAAAATATGCCACTCGATTGCTTGGAGCACTGGGTGTGGTGCAAAAATAATGAATACTGTTATGCTGAAAATGAATAAAAAATAAATTAAAAAGAAAGAAAGAAAATCGCCACTCACAGCAGCAGTGCTATTTGAGTATTTGGCATCTGACTCACTGGTCCAACAGACATGCCTACGATTTTTGCTGTTGTGCTGGTGATGATGTGATGGGCTCACTCTGCCTTCTATGGTGTGGTCATGCTCTAGCACCTACATGCTGAGATACCCTGTAAAACCCGATGTCTTCGACCTCCTCACTCATAAAGCTGGGCTTTTCATCCGACTTTGGCTCATTTGTGCTTTTGCTGACATAGACGCAACCTGCCAGCTCGTGCCTCTTGAAACGTCTGCTCCCCACATTCTCCTGAGGCCAAGTAGGCAGGATTACATCACCCTAATCTCCTTGCAGCAGTTGACTAAGCCAGGGGTGGGCACCTGACTCAACGGGGCCAATTATGTTCTCTCTCAACCATTTGTAAGGATACGGAAGGTCATTTTCTGCTCTGTGCCCAGAGAAGCAAGGCAAGCCCATGTGCGGAGGGAGATGGATGAAGCAAATGCAGAGAAAAGCGGGGATGAGTGACCATGTGGCCAAAGAGGGAAAAAGACACCAGTCAGCAGCTGCTTTGGTCCTCAGTACATTTCCTTTCTTAAAAAAAATTATTTATTTGAGAGGGTGGGTGAAAGAGCACCAGCAGGGGGAGCAGAGGAGAACAGGCCCCCTGTAGAGCAGGGACCCCGATGTAGGACTTGATCCCAGGACCCCGGCATCATGACCTGAGCTGAAGACAGACACGTAACCATCTGAGCCACCCAGGCGCCCTCTCAGTGGCATTTCGTAATGCAAGTGTCTTGACTTCAGGAAGCTTTGCTGAGGGCTCTGCTGCTTGTAATTGTGATCCATGGTCCTGACAGAAAAGGTCGCTGTTGACCTGGCCAGATGGGTGCGCCAACTCTTCAAGACCTGAGAGTCAGGTAGAATGAGTCTTGAGCTACTCTGAGGTTTAAATTTCTCCTTAATACTTTGCTAGGTCCTGTGTCTTGGCCAAACTTATGTAACTGACTTTTTAAAAATCTTTCTTTGAAATTATTTAAAATTTCTGAAAAGCCGTAGGAACAGTGCACCCTTGACTCTGATTCCCCATTTGTTAACATTTTACTGCATTTGTTTCATCCTTTTCCCATTCTTACTCTCTCTAATTTGCTAAATCCTTTGAGAGTAAATTATAGATATGACAGACACCCATTACTCCTATATGTTTCCCAAAACACAAGGATACTCTCCTATATTACTACTAGAATCATCAAAATTAGGATGCTGATAATATAATATTACCATCCAATACATAAATCCCATTCAAATTGTGTTGATTTCCTCAACAGTATCCTTAACAAACACCTTTTCCTTTTTGGTTCATGTCTCTAGTCTAGGCTCTTCTGTCTGGAATAGTTCTTCATTCCTCTTTTCACCTTTGTGACCTTGACTCTTTTGAAGATACAGATCAGTTATTTTGATATTGATATATTTTGAATTTCCCCCAATTTATACTTGTCTTCCATTTCCTCATGATTAAATCCCAGTTGTTAACTTTTGACAGGAATGCTGTGAACATGATGCCATGTCCTTCTGAGTTTATCATATCAGGAGGCACATGATGTCAGTTTGTCCTATTTCTGGTGATACTGACTTTTAAACTTAGATAAAACGATACTGGACAGGTTTCTCTACTGTGAAATTAATTACTAAGTATTTTGTACTTCTACCTACTAATATTAACTTCCATTGATGATTTTTATCTGAATCAATTATTACTGTGGCTTTTGCCAAATGGTGATTTTTTTCCTATGTCCATAATTCCTTCTACATTTCTTAGTTGGATTTCTACTATAATATAGACTTTCCTCCCTCAGGTATTAATTCAGTTACTCAATATAAGCACGTGGATTCCTAATTATTCAGTTGGTTATAATCCATAAAACATTAAAATTTGGCTGTTCAGATTTTTCCAGATATGGCCAATGGAACCCCTTTCAGGCCGGTCATCTCTTCTCCCTCTCTCCATACATACCAGCCAAGAGGGTCCTGTACACTTCCTCTGCTCATGCTGGCCTGATACCCTCTCTGACCTTGCACCATACCCATAAGCCAGGTAGCTATGAATCTAGATGCTGAACTCTTACTCAACTTTCTTTTTTTTTTCTTTTTAAGATTTTTATTTATTTATTTAAGAGATAGACAAAGATAGTGACAGAGAGCACATGAGCAGGGAAGCGAGGGAGAAGGAAGCCTGACATGGGGCTCCATCCCAGGACCTTGGGATCATGACCTGAGCCAAAGGAAGATGCTTAACTGACTGAACCACCCAGGTGCCCCTCTACACAGCTTTTAATAGGTTATTGAGATCATTTTTGAATTTTGATTCTGTCATTTATACATTTGCTGTTCCTCCCACTTTAAAGTTACCCAAACTTTTTTTTTTAATTAATTTATTTATTCGATACACAGAGAGAGATCGTAAGTAGGAAGAGAAGCAGGCAGAGAGAGAGGGGGAAGCAGGCTCCCCACTGTGCAGAGAGCCTGATGTGGGGCTTGATCCCAGGACCCTGAGATCGTGACCTGAGCTGAAGGCAGAGGCTTTAACCCACTGAGCCACCCAGGCACCCCCACCCAAGCTTTTAATACATTTTTATTCACGTTGTTGATAAAATATTGAGTTCAATAGGGTTCAAAACTTTCCTGGTGTCAGAGATACTTTTTCCCCAGTGGAATTGATACTATGTTGCCCATTTGATATATAGATTGAAACCTAACTTAGAAAAGCAGATGTGAGTCTCTTTGATTAAGAGCAAAGCATTTCAGGGAGCCTGGGTGGCTCAGCTGGTTGAGCGGCTGCCTTCAGCTCGGGCTGTGATCCCAGGTTCCTGGGGTTGAACCCCGCATGGGGCTCGCTGCTCAGCGGGGAGTTTGCTTCTCCCTCTCCCTCCGCCTGCCGCTCTTCCTACTTGTACTCTGTATCCCTCTGTCAAATAAATAAATAAAAATCTTAAAAAAGAAAGAGTAAAGCATTTCTAAAGCCCAATTATGAAATGAAATTATTTGTACATGTGACATATTTACCCAACATTATTTTATCTCTTAGAACATCAATATTTCAAATATTATGGGTTTCTGTGCAGCTATTTTAGTTCAGGGAAATTTAAGAATTTTTTTGTTGTTGTTTCCTTTTTTTTTTTTTTTTTACCCCCTTTAATCTAAGGCTCACTACAGTTTAGAAAGCCATGAAAGGTATACCCACCAAATGAAGATGGCTTTGCTGGAAAAAAAGAAGAGCAAACAACCCCAAATCTCTTTAAGTACTAGGAATGGTCCATTGAGGCTGTTTTTGCTGGATTTGGTGAATGTTGTGTGCAAAGATCACATTCTTGTGGTTGTGGTCATGTTGAAGGGAAAGGAAGAAGAAATATTCTGAACAAAGGAAGATTTTAAATTCACTAGGAGGGAGAAAAATCCCCACAGAGGGATTTTTACAGAGGAGTCTGTAAGTTCAAGAGAAGTGGTGGGAGTCCTCATTTCAATGCTGAGAGATAGAACCACACAAAATAACAGAGGCACTTGTGTGGGGAACAATCCTGAGCTGGCGGCTGCTCGGATGAGTCCACCCACCAGGACGTGGTCACTTACGGCTCCACAGCTTTCTAATCTTCTGGGATAAGGTCTCCCTACCTACCACCTCTCAGGAAAATGGCCCCTGGGCCCCGAAGTCCATGTGTCCTGTGATGCACCTGAAGCTGAGTGAGGCTGCGGACCCTTGAAAAGAACCCTGCAAGCTCACTGATTTTTTCCATACAAATATCTTCTTTCGCTACAGAATCTTCATGAAGAAGCAGAATTTCCATCACCTGTTGTCATCAAATAAATCTAGATATTTTCTACTGGTTTCATTCATTGTTAGAATGCAATATTGTGGAGATTTCTGGTTGCCCACCTCCCCCTCATCTATTGTCCACTTCGTCTAAGGCAACTGAAGCATAGTGTTTGACAGAGACACGGAGCTGCCTGGAATAAAGACCACATTGGACAGCTTTTCTCTTAGCTACAAGCAGCAACGTGGGTAAGATTTGGCCAGTGAAAACATCCATCAAGAAAACATCCTTGAAGGACTGTGTGAGTATGCCCTTTGCTCCTGAGAACATGGATATGATGACAGTCACACTGGACCACAAGGAAGAAGGTCACAGCCTGGGGTTAGGAGAAAAGAAAGCTAAAGAGAGCTTTTTCCTGAGGTCTTACCTTAGTAAAGCAAAAGCAGCATCACAGCTCACGATGACTGAACTTCAGATGTCCATGAAGAGTGGAATAAACTGTTATTTGGGGAATCCAGTTTCTTTTATCTGCAGCCACTCATTCTACCTGAAAGAAGCACAAATCAGTATAAATATTAATATTAGTATAAGAAATACAAAAAGAAGTCACTGACCATTGCTCTAAACTGACACTTAAGCTTTTTCCTTTTGTCCCATGTCCTCTCACTCTTGCCCTGAAATATTGACATCTAATTTAAGGGAATTCTCAAATTTGAAAAAAAAAAATGGTCACATGCTTAATTTTTTAAAAAATTCTAAGTGAAATTACAGCCAATGATACCAAGATTAAGATGTCAGACAAAGCAGACAGCACCTCTACATACTTGTTTTCCTTCTTTTTAAGTTTCTTTAGGACACTAAAGGAACAACAGAGTTTCTGAAATTGAAGGCTCTGGTACCATTTATGTGTTCCTCCTCTCTGAATCCCTCCAAGAATGGAGGGATGCCTCCCCAAGAATGCTCAGATATATGAGATTAAAACTTAGGAGAGAGATGGGTGGCTCAGTTGACTGAGCATCTGACTCTAGGTTTCAGCTCAGGCCATGATCACATGGGGTGTGAGATCAAGCCCCACATTGGGCTTTGCACTCAACTCAGAGTCAACTCAGGGATTCTTTCCTTCTTTCTCTCCTTCCTCCTCCTCCTCACCCCATCCCCCATCCCCCCCCACTCTCTCTCTCTCTCTCTAAATGTCTAAAATAAATAAATCTTTTTAAAAAATCTCAAGAGAGAGATAGGCTAGAGATATAAGATGGGATTCATCAACCTAAAGATGACAAAGTAAAGGAATAAATAAAAAATACACAGGAATAAGGAGATGAGTAAGAAGAGAGTCCTTGATGGATTTCTACAGAAAATTCACATTTATAAAATGCATAGAGAAAGAGATCTTCCTTATGAAGACTGTGAGGGAGTGGTCAGAGATGCTGAAGAAAACCAAAACAGAACATTATCAATGTCTTCTATTGATCAGCTGGTAAACAGCATCAACTTTCTGTGATCTGGAAAGTAAGACATGAATTGATAGAGGGTCACTTGGATCTAGCAACTAGCAGGTCATCAGTGATGGCAGTTTCAGGTGGTAGGAATGGGGCATGGGGAGGGGTTCAGGCAAGTAAGTGATGGGGCAGGGTGAGCTTCTGTGAACAGAGGGATCCAAGACTATTTCTAGAATGCAAACTATTGGGCTGCTTTTTGTTTGCATTCAATTGCGAAGTCAGTTAAAAAGTCAGTTGTTTGGCAGAGTAGACCTTCCAAGTCCCTTGAAGCAAATTAGTATTTGTGTGCAAACCCCGTCTGTGGTAAAAAGAAAGAGAAAACAGTAAAGCAGCCTTTCTTGGAGGGCAGAATCTCCTCTGTGACCCCGCAGTCCTGCCAAAGTGCCTCTCGCGGGCATCTGGAGAGGGAATGGAAGCCCCCACTTGCTTGAATTGTCACATTAGCCTTGAAAGGCATTAGACATCTAAGCAACAGCTCTACTGCATCCAGAATTAAGCCATTGCCACACAGAGGGAGGCTGAAAGGTTAGAAGGAAGAAATCCAGACAAAGAGCCTGAGAAACTGACCTGTCTAGAATTTCAGGGGCTAGAATTAGGATGGAAATTTGGAACTTGGAAAACTTTCTGGTTTTTCCCACTGTTTCTATTTTCTGTAATTATTTCCTTTTTGTAAAAGCTTGGTATTTTGTAAAGTTCTCTAATCACATAAAGACAGTTTCTTCTTACTATCTCTGTTTTCAGTGCTTTGTGTTATCGTGTGCTAAATATATTTCACCATTTTATTTACTTTGGGCTGAAGTGCTGACACCATTATGTGACTTTTCCACATCCAACTCCGAGCTGCACATTTCAAAGCTAAATCACTGTAATTATTTGTCCTCCTGAAAAGCAGCAGGAGGTGTAAAAGCCAAACTAATATGCACCTTTAGCCCATTTGAATGAGTCTTTGAAAACCAGTTACTCAGAACTCAGTTACTCAGAACTTTGACTCTGCATTTCTAGATCCCCTAATCGTATGAGATAATTGAGGTTGTGGAAATTTTACTTATTTTCCATAGACTCCCAACCATGGCTACATATTTATTAGGATTCTTATTGAGTCCTACAGGGTCGGTCCTCAGGGTTGGTTAGCGCACCAACAACCTCAGAAAGAACCTGAAAACTAGAGGTTTGGAATTCTGAGTGAGCACTTTGAAGCCAGGACTCAAGAAGCTTTTATGTGGTTGCTTTGGTTTATTTTTAGAAGGCAGTTCTAGTCTCACTAGCACTTTTCTTAGGTAACTTAAAATGCAATCATTATCACAAATTTGAATCCCCTTCCCTTCTTGATGGCAGAAAATGAAGTTTGCTAAAATTTATTTCCTATTCCAGTCTGAGGTAGAAAGAGAAGTTTTTTGAAAAATTCTTTCTTTAAGTGAATCGACAAAAAATTGCTCACATTTTAACTTGACCTGACTTTGAAAAGATAATATGCATAAAGGCAATCACTATTTTTATTCAGGAAATGTACTATCAGGGCCTTCATGTCAAATATAACCTCTTACCCCAACTGATTTTCCAAGTTCTACTAATTTTTTTTTTCCCCCTGCTGCACAAATTTCTTGGTTCATTGTTGGAGAGTTCCTCCCAGGTTTTGGGGAAAAACCTTGGTTGGTCAGAAGTGGTTCCTGGTTTCCTTCTCTCTACTCCTGCCTTTTTTATTTTAAACACTTTCAAAATGCAATCTCTTAATCACATGCTATACAAGGAAATCTTGATGGAAAATACTAGGGTTTAAAATTTCTCACATAAGCAAATTTTTTTAGATGATTGAAGCTAATCATAAGCAGAAGCCAAGAATATAATTTGCAGAATTCCAATTTGTTGAAGGCTAGTTTTCCAAAAACTGATTTATAGACTATTCTGATATATCACATTTATGTGAATATTGTAAAATATTTAAAATATTTAATTTCTCAAAATATGTTCTGTGGGAATCCATCATACTTTTTCCCTTAACATACAGGATAATTTTAGGTAAATTCTGATTCATTTTAGATGGTTTTAAACTTGAAACAAAGGCCCTTTGGGTGGATCAGTTGGTTGGGTGACTGCCTTGGGCTCAGGTCATGATCCCGGAGTCCCGTGTTGGGCTCCCAGCTCCAATGGGAGTCTTCTTCTCTGACCTTCTCCCCTCTCATGCTCTCTCTCTCACTCTCTCTCTCTCAAATAAATAAAGAAAATCTTAAAAAAAAAACCTGGAAATAAAAATTTAAGGCTGATAGAGATGTGACAATATTTCTGTTAAAGCTTATAAATATGTCAGAAATAGCAATAAATCTGCTAAGTTGTTTGTACAGTAGGTTTGCTTGATGCTAACTTAATGTGTGGTGACTAGATTAAGAGATGTCTACCTTGCACAGTGCAGTGTGTACACAGCATATGTCTAGGGAATACTGGACTATGTTGAGAATGGGTCCACTCACAGCTGTACAGCACAGAGACCCAAGATTTAAGATAGATCATAAGATGTCTGGCCCCAGCTAAGCAGCATGTTGGGAGCTCCATGAACCAGACCAACAATTCCAATCTCATTTGGAGGAACACACATAGCCTAGAAGTTCAAATTAAGAAGCTAAAGCAAGATCAGAAGCATAGCTTGTAGGATATATTAGAATTATCTGGAGGAGACCTTAAAAGTTCTTACATCCAGGTTTCAGCCCAGACCAATTAGTTCTTGGTAGGATCCAGGCAAGAACAATTTTTTTGAAGATTTTATTTATTTACTTAAGAGAGAGAAGGAGTGTGTGTGCCTGGGCAGGGGGAGGAGGAAAGGGAAGAAGGAAAGGGAGAATTTCAAGAAGACTTGTAGGTCTGGATCTCATGACCATGAGATCCTGACCTGAGCTGAAATTAAAAGAGTCAACACTTAACTGACAGAGCGACCCACATGCCCCCAGGCATGAACATTTTTGAAAGCTTCCTGAGTGATTGCAACATGCAAGTGTTATATAATAAATAATTCAATTGGCATTCATTCCTGGCTCTTAGGAAGGAGAGAAACTCCAAATTCTTGGAATTCCCCCGTGATAGCAGAGTCTTTGTTTTCCTGGGGTGGGCCCTTGGACCACGCCTAAGATTATGCTAAGTAGGTGACTCAGCATGGGGCCCTGATCTTGCCCGAAAGACCAACCATGGATTAAAAGTGGAGTCTTGAGCCACAGTGATATTAGCACAAACTTTCAACTTTCAAAGAGATGGGAGAGGCTAGAGATTGAGTTCAGTCATGTAGCCAGTGAAACCATCGATTATGCCTACATAATGAAAGTTCAGTAAAAACTCTGGGCACTGTGGCTTGGTGAACACATAGATGTGCGAGAAGGCTGATGGGTCCGGATTCCATAGGGAGAACGCCTGGAAACTCTATGTGAGACCTGCCAGACCTCACTCCATATGACTCTTCATTTGACCAGTTCCAATTTGTATCCTTTACAAAAATACCCTGACAATCATATGGGTAACACTCTCCTGAGTTCTGTAAGTCATTCTAGAATATTATCAAACCTGAAAGGATAGTAAAACCTCACAAATTTGCAACTGGTTGATCAGTTGATCAGAAGTGCACGTGGTCTGGGGACCCTGAACTTGCAGAAGTGGGGGTAGTCTTATTGGGGACTTCCCTTAAACCTTGGAGTCTGATGCTAACTGTAGGTGATTCACATCAGAATTGAATAGCAGTATTATAAAGATTTTATTTATTTACTTGTCAGAGAGAGAGAGAGGCAGGTAGAGGGAGAAGCAGGCTCCCCATTGAGCAAGCAGCCTGATGGTGCGGGGCTCGACCTGGGCCAAAGGCAGACGCTTAGCAGACTGAACCACCCAGGCATCCCCAAATAGTAGTACTATGGCAACAAAATTGCCGTAGGAACGACGAAGTTCCTGTTCTAGGAAAAGATGTCTCAGAGCATTAAGAGACTGCCAAAATCAAATTGTCCATGCAGGTCAAGGCAGGGACACTATCAGGACCCAATTAGCATGGGGTCATGTGGAAGGAGGTTGAGGGCAGACAGGAATGAGATAGAGGAGTCTGACCTCAAAGTTCCATTTGAAAATGAAAGTAGAAATTATGAACCAGGACATAAGGTCAGTCATGAAAAGTACCTATATATTGTGGGACACTAGAGCTCAGTGCTCAAATGGGTAAGCTCCACTATCCCTAGAGGCAGGCACACTGTCCCCCAGAGGCTTTGACACAGAGCCACAGCCTCTTGGTGGTGGAGTATCACCAGCAGTGGAGTATCACCAGCAATGGAGTATCATGAGCAATGGAGCATCACCACCAGCAAGAGTTGTTGGAAGGAAGCTCTGTATTTCTCCAGGGCTGGTTTTATGAGTAAGGCTGAGCTGAAACAGCTAGTGCTGGAATTATAGTTGCTATGGCTGGATGGATCTGGAGTCAGTAAGTATAAGATTTAGATAATTTAAATTCTTCCCATAAGTAGCTTCTTAAAAAAATATGCTGAACATACAATAATTTGAATACATCTCGTGTCTTGCATTTCTTGATATGGTAGGCTGAATGGGAAGCTCTTGTCAAGGGTGGGATGTCACCGAACAAGGTCAGTTGACTGACCGACTTCCAAGAGGCAGCATTCATCCTCAACAATCTGCCACTATCCAGAGTCTTTCTCAGCTTTACAGGAGCATCGTTTTCATCTTGCTCGGACAAGCTGACTTACACTGAAGTAAATGTTGGGAGTCTCAAGTATATAATCCAAATGTGTGTGAATTCATAATATATCAATCAGAATGGGCTTACTCAAGACACAGAATCACTTAGGAAAAAAATGTATAGAAGTGTTACGGGGTGAACATGCAGTTAAAAGAAGACAAATCTGTCAGACCGCCCTTAGAATGTCTGGTGCTCTGAAACCCCGGCGAGACGGAGGGCAACCATCTCCACCGCGGGGAGGGCACACCCACGCTGCCTAGTCTTCTGCCTTCCTGTGGGGCATTGGTCAGGTCCTGCAAAGCTTGCCTGTGCAAGTGCCCCTTTTCTTTGCTTTCTTTATTGATCAGTGCTCTCTGCTGATTGATTCATCTTTCTTTAGATGTGTTATTAACTGTAATCAGGTCACTGCCAAATCTTGCAGGCCTGAGAGCCATTTTGTCTCTTTATCAAGGTGACTTTACATCACTCTCTGCTGGCCCATCATGGAGCAATTTTATGTTTCACTCTCAGAGTACAATTTTCCGAATTTTCTCCTGATTTAAAAACACATTTTAACTGGAAAATACACAAAAATATAAACATCATTCCTAATTCCACCGCTTCGTTGGGACATATCTTCTCTTACAAAGTTTGTTGCTGGGTTGCTGTGAGTATTCTGTTTTATTTATTTATGTGTTTATCGGTTCCTCTAATAAATAGAGAGATAACTGAGAGGTAACTTGCATATAAAATCCACCTATTTTAAGTGTACAATTCAGTGTTGTTCGTAAATACATGGAGTTGTATCCCAGTCCGTTTCTGTCAGTGCAAATTGATTTGCGGACAATCTCCATTCCTCCCTCCAGTTCCGACAACCACGAATCTATATTCTGAATCTACCTTTCTGCCTTTCTGGACATTTCACAGAGGTGGAATCATGTGATCTGTTACTTACCATAACAGTTTTGGGGCTCATCCATGTTGCAACTTGTATTTACAATTCATTCCTTTTTATTGCATCATAGATTTCCGTTGTGTGGCTCTGCCACATTTACTGATCCACTCACTGCTTGGTGCAAGTTTGAATGGTTTCCACTCTTTGGTTATTATGGATAATGATGGTGTGAGTCTTTGTATGGACATACATATCTCTTGCGTAGATACCTAGAAGTGAAATCGCTGCATTTTATGGTAAATCTATGTTTAGCCTTTTAAGAGACTGTCACATTCTTTTCTAGAGTGATCGTGCCATTTGGAAATTCCACCAACAAAGTATAAAGTTTCCAGCGTGTTCACATCATTGCCAACACTTGATATTGTCCGACTTTTTGAAGGTAGCCATTCTGAGTGGTTAAAAAGCAGTATCTCACTGTGCTGTTAATTTGCATTTTCCTGATATCTAATGATGTTTCATATCTTTTCATATGCTTATTAGCCATTTGTATATCTTCTTTGGGAAAATGTTCATCAAGCCTTCTGTCTCTATTTAAAATCTAGTTGTTTGTCTTCTTATTATTGATTTAATTTTTTTTTATTTGAGAGAGAGAGAGATTGCAAGCAGGCAGAGAGGCAGGAAGAGAGAGAGAGAGAAGCAGGCTCCCCACTGAGCAGAGAGCCCAATTTGGGGCTCGATCCCAGGACCGTCGTGACTTGATCACGACCTGAGCCGAAGGCAGAGGCTTAACCCACTGAGTTACCCAGGCGCCCCCTTATTATTGATTTAAAAGTGTTCTTCATATATTCTAGATACTAGTCTTTTATTAGATATATGATTTGTGAACATTCTCTTTCTAGAACTTATCCCTTCATTTTCTTAATGGTGTCTTTTGAAATACAATAGCTTTTAATTTTGATGCAGTCTAATTTAGCATCCTTTACAACTTGTGTTATGATCTATTTTGAATTATTTTTGTGTCTACGGTGTGAGGTAAGGATCTAAATTCATCTTTCTGCATGTGAATATCTAATTACTCCAGCATTGTTTGTTGCAAGACAATTCTCATAGAATTTTCTTGACCCTTTTCCAAAAATACATTGACCGTAAATATTTCCAAACTCTAAATTCTGTTCCATTAATTTATGTTTTTTTCATATCAATATTACAGTGTCTTGATTCTAGATGAGTTTTGAAATTGGGAAATTCGTTCTTCTTCTTGGCAATTCTACTCTGCTTTTTGAGTTATAGTCACCACTTGTTATGGTTCTCTCCCACCTCTCTGGCTGTCATTGCCCACACCTGGTTGCTATCAGGGTATCCAGTTACTAGAACACTCTCCTCCTTCCCCTCCTCCACCTCCTCCTCCTTCTCTTTCTTCATGTTCTTCTCACCAGCTCTTGTTAATTACATGCCTTGGTCTGGAAATGAAAGAACACTGTCTTATATTGATGTCATGCTTTCTATTTCTCCCACCATGCATAGGTCACCGGCACAGAGAGGACTGGGAAATAAAAGCCCCCGGTATAGTTTTAGAATGGAGAACACGCTCTTACTCACTCCTATATTGACACATGAAGTTCATAATAAAGGAGGCAATTGTCCAACTGTTTTCACTGGTTTGACTTTACCCAGGGAACTGAATTCATATCTGGACACACACTATGAGTTTTTCCAGGAAATACAATTTGTTTTCCCTCTGAGACATCAACTTTTTCCTCACCTACAACCATGCACTTCCAGGAAAGTTTTCTTTATTTCTTACTCCTGATGGAGCAGCATATCAAACTCTTTTGGTAACAGTATTTAGCTTAGAAGAAAACATGTGACACATTCAGAACTGCTTGTATACAATGAGACTTGCTCTGGATTTCTGAAAGATTCCCACTCAGCTCTACTAGACTTGAGACTCCAAAAAGGTAAAGCTGTATTTTTTAACTATGTTGTTCTTCTGAGGGAAAACTCTCCCTGGATTTCTTTCTGAGAGAAATGGAGCTGTGAAATGAGAGGGACGGTAAATCTTGATTCCGGCCATCTTCTGTGAGCCTCTGTTTAAAACCATGCCTTCAATGAAACTTACTCTGGAGTTTTTAATTAAGTGAGACCATAAGGTCTCCTTTTTGCCTAAGCTGACTGGGTTTTTGGTTTCTTTGTGGGTTTTTTTTTGTTTGTTTTTGTTTTGTTTTCCTATATGCAACCAAAATACTTGTTATTGATTCAGTTTAAGAGAGACACTGTTAATTTATAATAAACCCAGAGAAGAATTGCCAGGGCAGTGAGTGTGACCAGAACTGTGTCAAAGGGAAAGAAATAGAAGAGTTTGACTTAAAGAAAGAAGGTCTGGTGGTTATGTGTCAGAGGAGACGACAGATAGTAACAGTATAGGGGAGGAAACGAAAGAAAGATTATCTCCAAATATTTAATTAGAATTATTGATAGGAAGTTCCTAGGAAACATATTTCAACTAATAGTGTTAAAATTTTAACAACTTTATGTATCTATAAAGGGAATAAATTACACCGACAATGTTTGCTATGTTCAGAGGGTTTTAAATGATTTATCAGAGATATTGGGAGTGAATTCAAACAACCCAATGGATGATGTTTTTTTAGAACTTTAGTCATTTGAATATCATCTTTACAATTTTTGCCATATGGGAAAGGTACAACTTGTACCATCTTTTATTAGTATTTTCCTTGCATCAACTCTTTATTATCTAAATAAGTTTATTTTAGAATGAAACTTGAAATCACTTCAATAAATTTAAAAAAAAAATCAGTGGCTTCCCAAAAATGTAATAAAACAAACTGATGTTATTAAATCCTAATTAGAGTTTGCATGGCCAAAGCTCTGTGTCTGTGATCTGGGCTGTCTTTGTTAAAAGGAAAATTAATAGTTGTAGATATGATAACACCAAACTGATCATTTCTCTCTCTCTAGACAGAAGGATTAAACAAGAATTGAATAGGAAAGGTTTTTTTTCTCATTAAGCAATTCAGTGTTTTTAATGGCATGTCACCTAAATCCACTCATCTATTCATATTATTGGAAAGCCTATAGCCTGGGTGTAATTCACACCAGAGCTTCCCAGTCTTTTCACAACTCGTCACACAGAACAATATTATGTGGCACACTGGGGTAAACTAAGTCAGCTATTCACCACCTGAGATGACTAGCCCAAGGGAGCTGACTTTGGCCCAGGCAGCCCCCCACCCCCACCACTGGTGTGGAGGACATGAATATATGGACACACAAGTAACTCTTGTAGTGAGCATTCTAATAAGAGTTCTTGCCAAGAGTCTATAATTCTATAATATTTACTCTTCAAGTTTCTGGAATCCTAGAATTCAGCTTGTAGTGGTTAGTTTTTACATATATGTCTGAGAGCTCATAGCCTGGGTAAAGATCATCTCTACACCTTCTGGAAAATTCTCTTGTGAGATACTTGGAATCTTCCTTCGTGCACATGACAGAGGAGAAGCCCTAAAATCAAGTTGCTATGTTACAATGGGAAAACATATCCCCTCTAGCTTCCTGACCACCAAATGAAACCACAGACAACTCCTCTTGGATTTATACTACCCTTTTCTCCAACTGATACACTGGAAAGTCTGACTCAGTAAAAATGGTGTGTGTGTGTGTGTGTGTTTAAAGAAACCTCCACAATCCTTCTGGTCTTACATGTATAAATGCACTGTAGTTCTCACAACAATCGGTTCATTCTACCCCAAAGAGACAATCAGGTAAGAGGAAATCACTGACTTTAAGAGCTTAGCTTTTGGCTGGGGCTACCTTATTTGGAAGAATTTGAAATGTTGCTATGGCTCGCTTGGGCTGGAGAACATCTGATACCAGTTTAAGATTCCATGATTCATGAAGGGATTTTGGTCTGTTCCCTACCCTTTTAGTATTTCCTCATAAATAGACTTTAGGATTTTTCTAAATGGGGGACAGATTATTTCTTTGAGTTTATTTCTGTTTTTTCCTGCATTGTCTTTTTTTCTAATTACGGTGATTTACTGTCACTAGTGTTTTCCTTTTGAGTTCTTTGAGGAGATCATTTTTGGCTTCAGACTCGAATGTCCCAGAATAACTGCTGTTTAACAGGCTACTTGTATGTTGCAATTTTAAGGGACTCTCATAGTTGAGGCTGAGATCTATCTATAGGCAGCAAATAGAGTGGGAATATTTATATTTCTGATTTCTGTAAGACTCCCATCACTCCAAAGTACACTTAGTCCAATTCTTTACTCAGACCTGGACTAAGCAAAGCAGTGAGTGGACATCAAAGAATGTTCTATAGACTGAGTGTTTGTGTCATCTAAAATTCATGAGTTGAGACTGTTTCTAGGTAGTTTTGCTGTAAGCATCTTTGTCACAAATGTTTTTGCTGCATAACTAATTGGTTGTCAGGCAAATTTTTCATAAAAGACAAAAATCACAAAAAATAAAAGAGGGACATTCATTAAAAAGGATATAATGAAACATGAAAAATGAATGACGAAACTTAAAAGAATGGACTGCAAAATGCAAAACATTGGAATATATCCAAAATATGTAGCATAGGTTCATGGCAATATTGTCCAAATAACTGATTTTATTTTGTGAATTGTACCTAAGTATTTGTCTTCAAAATCTTTAATTAAAAAAAAAAATAAAACACCCAAACCAAAAAATCTTTCATTCATAGCATTATCTTTTTTTTTTTTTTTTTTTTGCTTTTGACTTGTCTCCTTGTTTGGCATCATCCTTTATCTTTTTTCACTAAAATTTCTTCCTTCATTAAGAGAGGTATCAGTTTCTAAATACTAGGATGCTTATTTGTAGATGTGCTTTGTATTGAGCTGTGAAAGCCTTTCACATTGTTACTTGTTTTTAGGATATTGTTACATCTCCATTTATAGATGTTCCAAAATTCCACGGGGAATGAGGATTAAAACTCCGTGCCACTGTATAGACTTTAACGAAGGCTAAGACTTATGTAATATATCTACAATATAAAAATCGATCCCAGCATTAATGGAAAAAGGAAAACAAACTATCAACAAGTTATTTTTTTAAATCATTTACAGCAAAATTGCCTTAAGGACAATTAGTTATGCAGTGAAAATGCTTGCAGTGAAGATATTTACAGTAAGCATACTTATACAGAAATTCCTGACAACGCTTTAACTTCAATCCCAGATATGATGGTATTTGGAAGTGGAGTTTTGGGGAGCTAAGTAGGTCATGAATGGGATTCATGTCCTTTAAAAAAAAAAACAAAAAAGAAGAAGGCCCAGAGAGCTCCCTTTCCCTTCTGCCATGTGAAGACACAGAGAGAAGACAACTGTCTGTGAACCAGATACCCAGTCTGTTGGCACCTTGATCTTGGCCTTTCCAGATTCCAAAACTGCAAGAAATATGTGCATGCTGTTTAAGCCACCCAGGCTATGGTATATTTGTTGTAGCAGCCCGAACACATTAAGACTAAATGTTACAGTAAGAGGCAGGATTTTAATTCTAAGTGCTTTTCAATTATCCTGGGACCTTGTTAAAATACAGATTCCTTCAAGGTTCTGAATCAGTAGGTCTCTACTGGGGACTGAGAAGTTGCCTTTCTGACAAAGTCCTGGATGCACCATATTTTGAGAACCATTGGTCTAAAGTATTTCCCAAATTTGCCTGAAGACAAGACCCACCAGAGGTGGATGTTACATATACAGAATACTAAATCTTTCCTTTAAGAATATTGATACAGGGGGCACCTGAGTGGCTCAGTGGGTTAAGCCGCTGCCTTCGGCTCAGGTCATGATCTCAGGGTCCTGGGATCGAGTCCCGCATCGGGCTCTCTGCTTAGCAGGGAGCCTGCTTCCCTCTCTCTCTCTGCCTGCCTCTCAGTCTACTTGTGATCTCTCTCTGTAAAATGAATAAATAAAATCTTAAAAAAAAAAAAGAATATTGATTCAGGGGCTCCTAGGTGGCTCACTGGGTTAAAGCCTCTGCCTTTGGCTCAGGTCATGATCCCAAGGTTCTGGGATCAAACCCCACATTGGGCTCTCTGCTTAGTAGGGAGCCTGCTTCCTTCTCTCTCTCTCTGCCTGCCTCTCTGCCTACTTGTGATCTCTGCCTGTCAGATAAATAAACAAAATCTTTGAAAAAAAAAGAAAGAAAGAATATTGATTCAGAGGGGCGCCTGGGTGGCTCAGTCTGTTAAGTGTCCAACCCTTGATCTCAGCTGGGGTCTTGACCTCCTGGCCTTGGGACTTAAAAAATATAGATATGTATACATATATCTATATATCTATGTGTGTGTATGTATATAAATTAAAAGATGATGGATAGATAGATATGGATAGATAGATGATAGAATGATTGATTCAGACGTCTGCATTGGGATCTTCAGTCTGCCCTTTCAAGAGCCACTTCATGCTCTGGTTCCAGACTACCTCTTCATCTGATCTGCTAGGACTCCTCTACTGCTTCATTCATTCATTTTCCTCCCACCCTTTCAATCTGTGTCTTTCTCTCCCCGCTGCCCCCCTCCCTTTCTTCCCGCATATATTTGTTGAGCATCTCTTTAGGATATGGATCTGAATAAGAGAGATAGACTCTGCTTTTACAGACAAATAGATAAGTAACCAGATAAATAAATAGGAGAATTACAGTTTGCAACACAAGCTAAAAAGGAAATCAGTATGGTGATACAATGCAAAGGGGTAAAGCCAAGATAGGAAACCATTTAAGTCAAGGTTGTGAAGGGTGTTCTCTAAGGAAGAGAGCTAATCTAAAATTCATATCTGACCCTCCAATCTAAACCATACTACTTGCCGAATGTGCCTGTGTTTTGGGGACACATTGTCTGTGTTCATGCTGTTTCTTTCACCATGAATGCCTTTTCACCAATCCCATCTACCAATTAAAACCAACCTAAATGCCGCCACCCTCATCCAGGTTCCCCAGCCACATGTGAGATCTCACCCCCTCTGAGCCACTGAAGCACCTGCTACATCTCTGATCTTGTCTTGATCTTTCTGCCTTAAATTGTAGTTGTTTTGTAATAAAAATGGGTGCATTTTGTGAAAGCACACTATTAATTTACATACATTATCTCAATTATTCAACAACACTGGCAGGTGATCTTATTATCTCCATGTCATAAAGAAAGAAACTAGAACTTGGGAGAGTCTAAGTAACTTGCCCGAAGTCTCAGAACAAATGAGTGACCGAGCTGAGATTCAAATGTGCCTTCCCAGTTGATCAGTCCTATCTCCTAATAGCAAATCTTAGGCAACATGGGAGAAGTGACTGCTTTGTATTTATATCCTTCAATTAAAGCAAACAATAAAATCGACTTGCAGAAGAGCTCTAACATTTATGAAACACAAGGAAAAAAAGAGAAGAGAACAGAATTCCCCTCCCAAATTACATTACTTTAACAAGGTGCTGTAATAGTATCAATGGCTTAAACAACGGAAATTATTGTCTAACAGCTCTGGAGCCTAGAAGTCAGAGATGAAGGGGTTGATAGGACCATACTGTCTCTGAAGGTGCCTGGAAAGTATTCGATCTCTATCTTTCTCCTAGCTTACAGTAGATCCTTGGCTTATGGAAGCATAATTCCAACAAATCTGCACATTGTGTTCTCCCTATGTATGAATCTCTGTGCCCAAATTTCCCCTTTTTATTAGAACACCAGTCATGCTGGATTAGGGGCCCTCCTACGGACCGTGATTTAACTTAACTAATCACACAGGCAACAATCCCACTTTCAAATAAGGCCAGATTTTGAGGTGGGGACTCAGACTTCAATATATGAACTTTTAGGGGACACAGCTCAACCCACAACGTAACCTAGCATCTATCACAGTGCTGTTCCCTAAGCCAGGCAACCTGATGTAGTTGTCTTCGTTGTCCTGTCCTAAAACCAACATTACGGAGGGGTCACATGATTTAGACACATTGTATTGCGCTAATATGGAACCTGGTTTTAGCTTTGGTCTTTGAAAGATTCTGTCAATCTGACATCAATATTAGCTTTTCACATAAGTCAAAGAGGTCATCTACTTAGTACCAAAAACCTGGTCTACTTGAAGCTACTCTCACCTGTGATTCCTTCCGCCTCTCATGAAATGGGTGAGTCAATTTCTGCGGATAACATTACAGTCCCTACAAGTTATGTTTGATGGTGCTTAAAATGCTTAAATTTTATTTCCAAACGGGTTTAGCTTAGTGAGTTTCACTAAGATTCAGCAGTAAAAGGAAATGAAATATTAATACCAAGAACTATTCCCATCCAGAAAGAAGTTGGGCTGGTAATTTAGGAAGCCCTAAATGGGAAATGATCTCTACACAGTACATCATAATGCAAAATAGATTAGAATGTTGCAAAGTCAAAAATTTAAATGTAAAGTTCAACCAAGCACAAAGTGAAGGGGCATGTAAATGTGAAGAATATTGAAGAGGCCAAGTGTAGCATTTGGCTTAAGAGACTGCAGAATTCCTGAGGGGAGGGACTCTCCTCTGACTCAGCTTTGCTCCACAGCAGGGCCTAGCCTGTGGGGTTACACAGAATCACTTTTAATACCTTAAGCTGAATGAAGTGGGTTTTGTTTGTTTGTTTGTTTTTTCTTTTTTGAACGTATTTTAACCCTCTTGGTAGAGATAGGAAGCATTCAGTTTCCGCTGAAGAAGTTAAATAAAGATGGGTAGTTTTGTATGATATGCCAGGAACTGTTTTAAGTACAAGCAGGGAATGAGGTAAACTCTATTATCTCCACCCTAAAGCTAAGGGAACAGAGAGATGAAATAGCTCACACAACTCGGAAATGGTAGCCATGGGAATTTACAAGTAGGCTGTTTACACTGAAAGCCCACATTCTGAACTGTTGTACAGTATATCAGTTAACACCATGGTGAGCAGCCAGAGAGAGCTTTTTATTTTCTTCTCCTAAAGAATTCTTCAACTGAGGTGTTTACTGTCAGCTAATCAGTGTGTTACTCCTGCTGAATTTAACAAATTCAGTGTGGTGACTAAGTATTCCATCTTTGATAATTCTCCAGACCTAAGTTTAAGTCCTGGCTTTGGCATAGCTTGGCTATGTAACCCTGTGCTAAAAACTTTTCTAAGACTCCATTTCATCATCTATAAAATAAGGCCGATGATTCTTACCTCATAGAATTGTGATTACATATTTAAAGCATTAGACATAGTGCTTGATACATAATAGAAATTCAAATGATATCTAAATTGTACACCTATTTTATAAGTAGTATTTCATTGTATGGATATATGCAATTTGATTATTCACTGTTGATACATATTTGGATTGTTACTAGCTTTTAACTATTACAAATAAAGCTACTATGAACATTCTTTTTTTTTTTTAAGATTTTTATTTATTTATTTGACAGACAGAGATCACAAGTAGGCAGAGAGGCAGGAAGAGAGAGAGGAAGGGAAGGAGGCTCCCTGCTGAGCAGAGAGCCTGATGTGGGGCTCCATCCCATGATCCTGGTTTTATGACCCAAGCCAAAGGCAGAGGCTTTAACCCACTGAGCCACCTAGGCGCCTACTATGAACATTCTTACACATGTCTTTGTATAAACTTACGCTTTAATTTCCCTTGGGTAAATACCTAGAGTGGAACAGGGGCATGTTTGGTTTGTAAGAAATTGCTAAAGGAGTTGAAAAAACTTTCGAAAGGAGTTATACCATTTGATATTCCCACTAGCTATGTATGAGAATTCCAGTTCTTCCCCATTCTTGTCAGTGCTTGGTATGGTCAGTTTTATTTATGTATTTATAGAATTTATTTTACTGTGGTTAAAAAAAGAAACATAGGATTTACCATTTTCACTATTTTTAAGAATACAGTTAAGTGGTATTAAGTATATTTGCATTGTTGTGAAATATTGTATGTAATATTGCTAGGAAACGTCCTCAGAACTTTTTCCTTTTGCAGAACAAAAACTCTATCCACTTTAAACAACCCCCCCTCACCTGGCCCCTGCCAACCAGCATTCTATTTTCTGTCTCTGAATCTGACTACTTTATATAACACTTATAAGTGAAATCACATAATATTTGTCCTTTTGTGACTGGATAATTTCAGTTAGCATGACATCCTCAAGATTCATCCACGTCGTAGCTTGTGATAAGATTTCTTTCTTTTTTAAGATGGTATAATATTCCTTCATATGTGTAGACCACATTTTCTTTATCCATTTGTCTGCCAATGGACATTTGTATTTTTCCCCCCTCTGGCTATCACGAATAGCACCACTATGAGCATGGATGTACAAACATCTTCTAGACCACGCTTTCATTTCCCTGAGATATATATCTGGAAGCGGGTTTGTTAAATCATATGGTAGTTCTACTTAAATTAAAATAAAATGACTAATTAAATTAGTAATTAATTTAAGGTAATTAATTAAATGAATAACTAAAATAGTATGAGGGGGACGCCTGGGTGGCTCAGTTGGTTAAGCACCTGCGTCTGCCTTTGGTTCAGGTCATGATCCTGGGATCCTGGGATCCAGCCCCGCATCAGGCTTCCTGCTCAGCGGGAAGCCTGCTTTTCTCTCTGCCCCTCCCCTTATTTGTGCTCTCTTTCTGAAATGAAATGAAATGAAATGAAATGAAATGAAATGAAATGAAATGAAATAGTATAAGGAACTGCCATACTATTTTCCAAGGTGGTTGCACCGTTTAAAAATCCCACCAGCAAGGCTCCCACTTCTCCACGTCCCTGTGAATACTTTCTGTCTGCATGCCTGCCTGCCTGCTCCCTCCCTCTCTTCCTTCTTCCCTTTTTTCTTTTCTTTCTTTCTTCCTGTCTTGCTTTCTTCTTATAGTAGCCATCCTAATTAGTATATAGTGATATCTCATTGTAGTTTTGATTCTGCATTTCTCTGATGATTGGCGATATTGAGCACTTTTTCATCTGTTTATTGATCAGATATTGAACCATCCAGGAATAAATTCTACTTGATCACGGTGTATAATCCTTTTAAGGTGCTATTGAATTCAGTTTACTAGTATTTTGTTGAGGATTTCCACATAGTATTCATAGGGGATATTGGTTTGGAGTTGTCTTACACTGTCTTTATCTGGCTTTGGTATCAGTGTAATACTCAGAGAACGAATTTGGATATATTCCCCCTTCACTGTTTTGCAAGAGTTTGAGAAGGATTGGAGTTAATTCTTTCTTAAATATTTGGTAGAATTTTCCAGTGACACCATCCGGTCTTGGGCTTTTCTTTGTTAGGAGGTGTATATATTTTAATCTTTATCCTTTGAAACTAGAGAGACTATACATGATTTGGGAATGAGACTATCAAACAATGGCCAAAGAGGAAGAATCAATCCATTCTATGCCTTCTCTTTTGTCTGGTCACCCAGAAGTATATTACCTGCTATGATGATCATTGCCTGTCTGTCACTTGAAATTATTTTTATTCGTGCATTCACCTGAACCTACTTTCCCTTCCACATCAATTCAAGACCCCTTTTCAGAGTCCTGACCCACCTTCCCAAGTAACTGCATACAATTTAGAGATCTTTTGAGAACCAAACTGCTAGCTATGTGAGACTCATGTCTTACACACTGATGACTACCTATAATTTGTGTCTCTGAAACATGGCTTCCGTATTTTCTTACAGTCTAATCTTTAGTCTTTTCCTGATGCTCTAGGCCAGACATCTATGAACAGGGGAATCTGTTGGGAGGTTTTTGTTTACTGATGCAATCTTGTTAGGAGTTGTGGTCTGTTCAGACTTTCTTTTTCTATATGATTCAGTCTCTGTAGATTGTCTGCTTTAGGAGTTTTTCCATTTCTTTTAAGTTATCCAATTTGTTGGCATATAATTGTTCATAGTAGTGTCTTATAATCCTTTTTATTTCTGTATCATTGGTTAAAATGTCCCCTCTTTCATTTCTGATATTAGTTGAGTTTTTCTTCTCTTTTTTTCTTAATCTAAGGGACTCTCAATTTTGTTGATATTTTCAAAAAGCAATTCTTAGCTTTGTTGATTTTTTTCTATTCTCAATTTCAATAATTTCTGCTTTAATCTCTGTTATATCCTTAAGATAATAAATTTTATGTTATTTTAAAAATCACAGTTAAACAATTTTTAATTAAAAAAAGAAAGAAAGATTGGGTGCCTGACTGGCTCGGTCAGTAGAGCATGCAACTCTTGATCTCATGGTTGTGAGTTCAAGCTCCACATATAGCTTGTCTAGGAAGAGAGAAAGAAAGAGAGGGAGAGAGAATCAGTTTGCTTGGGGGGAGAAACAGGAAACTTTTGAGGCTAATAGAGTTACTTGATTGTGGTGATGTGGTTTCACAAATATAAATATACGTCAAAACTCGTCAAATGGTACACATCACATATGTGCTGTTCATTGTATGTTATTATACCTCAAAAAACTGCCAAATTGCAGATTTTCTAAAAACAAATCATATTTAAACTTGTAAGTATATATTACTACAAGTGATTTTTTAAAAAGATTTTATTTGTTTACTTGAGAGAGAGAGTGAGTGAGAGAGAGCACAAGCAGGGTAAAGAACAGAGGGAGAAGCCTGATGTGGGACTCATCCCAGGACTCTGGGATCATGGCCTGAGCCAAAAGCAGACTCTTAACCAACTGAGCCACCTAGGGGCCCAACTACAAGTGACTTTTTCTTAAGTGTTGTCTATTCAAAATTCCTTAATTAAAAGGTCAGTATATTTGTCTCCTTTACATTTTCCTGGCTCTCCAAATTTTGATTCTGATCTCCTGTTACAATTCTGAGTCCATTTCTCTCAGTTTTCTTCAGAAGAGGTAGTACGTACAAGAACTGAAGTTCAACAGAGATATACTCGAAAGTATTTTTCATTTAGGATTTCATCATGGTATCTTCAGATAGACAGTCATTCCATCAAAAGAAGTTGGGTCAATGAGATGATGTTGTTTTCTCAGTTTTTCAAAGCATATAGCATTTATGACACTATTGCACACTTCATGTGTTTAACTTAGAAGTCTATTTTTTTATTTTTTATTTTTTAAAAATATTTTATTTATTTACTTACAGAAAGAGAGCAAGAGAGAGAGCATTAGTGGGGGTATGGTCAGAGAGAGAGGGAGAAGCAAGCTCCCCGCTGTGCAGGGAGCCCAAGATGGGGCTCAAACCCAGGACTCTGTGATCATGACCTGAGCTGAAGGCAGAGGCTTACTTAGTTTAACTGATTGAGCCCTCCAGCCTCTCCCAAAAGTTTATTTTTCAAGAGTTTTATTTATCGGGTGCCTGGGTGGCTCAGTGGGTTAAGCTGCTGCCTTCGGCTCAGGTCATGATCTCAGGGTCCTGGGATCAAGTCCCGCATCGGGCTCTCTGCTCAGCAGGGAGCCTGCTTCCTCCTCTCTCTCTCTCTCTGCCTGCCTCTCTACCTACCTGTGATCTCTCTCTGTCAAATGAATAAATAAAATCTTAAAAAAAAAAAAAGAGTTTTATTTATCAATAACAAAACCAGCAATGTACCCCAGAAGGCTTTAAGATGGTCATTGGGTTGTAGAACTTATGCAGTTTAAACCACTGATGTGACTACTTTCACACTATTGCCTTTAAATAAATCTAAACCCAAAAATATTTGCTAAAACAAACTGAACCTAAAACACTAAGATGTACTATAAAATAAGTGAACAAAAATTTTTTTAGATAGGCTCTACACCCATCATGGAGCCCAGTGTGGGGGCCCAAACTCTTGAGCATGAGATCAAGACTGAGCTGAGACCGAGAGCCAGATGCTCAACTAGCTGAGCCACCCAAGCAGCAAAGATGAAGCATACTTTAAGGTAGCCGGACCTATGTGCAGCTGGGGATTCTTTTCTTTGATTCTTAGTGATGACCAAGGTCCTCACACCAGGTTCACTGCAATCGCAAGATTCTTCCCTGCTTTTGTCTTCAAAACTAGAAATTCATCCCTTCATCTCATTGATTCCATTATATAAACTACCCCTTTGGAGACATAATGGCAATTTCAACTCGACAGAGTGATTTCATCTGCAAAGTAAATCTTACTAGTTCCAGTCACCCCTGTGGAAGGCTATGGCTTCTGTGTAATTTATTCAGCATTTTGTTCAAAAGATATTTACTGAGCATCAAACTATGTGCCAGGGCTCTCAACCAGAGACACAGTAGCAAATAAGAAAAACAGAGTCACTCTCATGGAATTTATAGTCTAATTGGAAGACAGATATTGAACAAGCAATTATAAGATTGATGAGTGTTACAATAAAGGAAATACAGGATGTTCGCTCTGAGATAACATTTCTTTTTTCCTCTGGGCTTCAGGAGAAAAATCCACTGGTTAAAAAATGACAGTTTGCCCTCCAGCCCTCCGCTCCTGGCAAGCCAAAGGAAAGATTCCATGTAGGGAGTATCTGTATCAAGAACTAGAAACAAGTCCCCGTAACCTTTTTTTTTTCCCTTCCTTTTTTAGGAATGTCGAAGCATCCTTCTTAGCAACTGGCATGTTTCCAGCTTAGCTTCTGACTGGGTAAGACTGGGCATTTATAACAATTACTTGGTTTTCTCTTGATGACTCCAGTTGTTCCCATTTTATTAGCTATCCTAGCCTGGGAGATACTTAGAAACAACCGTCAAAAAGAGACTGAGTTCCTAGATTTTTAAACAATGGCTAAGGCAGTTGTTTGACCACATTTACAAATCAGTTTCAGGAGAGCCTTGAAGAGATTTGTTTTCTCCTTATGTCTTAGATTTCTTTCTTTCTTTCTTTCTTTCTTTCTTTCTTTTTAAAGATTTTATTTATTTATTTGTCAGAGAGAGAGAGCAAGCACAAGCAGGCTGAGTGGCAGCAGAGGCAGAGGGAGAAGCAGGCTCCCCGCAGAGCGAGGAGCCCGATGTGGGACTCGATCCCAGGACGCTGGGACCATGACCTGAGCCTAAGGCAGCCACTTAACCAACTGAGCCACCCAGGCATCCCTGTCTTAGATTTCTTGAAACACCTGGGAGCTCTCAGCGAAAGCCTCTGCTGATTTTTAAGGCTACATTGACAAGTCAGTAGTATCTCTGCTACGAAAACCATTCGGTGAGTCTACACGCACAGTTAAGTTTGTGGGAGAGGAAGTAAATGAGCAACTTGGGTCTTCCGCGGGATCTGTGGGTTCGACCTCAACCCCAGGGTTGGCAGCAGCCACAACAGCAGAAAGAAGAGGTCGCCTCTGGTTAAGAACACAAAAGAGAGATAAGATGCTTTTCAAAAGGACAACCTGGATTATTTTCAAACTGGGACTAAGCCGCATAGAAGATAAATGACATGTTTACAGGCAGAGTCCTACGGAATTTATGCCAGGCCAAGATTGCAAGCCGGCTCAAGGGAGTTACCTTTTCTTCAGGTTTGTCCCCCCAGCTCACAGAGGAGGGGGCGGGAGCACGAGCAGCCACGCAGTTCTTGCCCCCTACCTCAGCTTTCCCACAGCCCTGGTACTCAGGAGAAGGGATGCGGGCCTGAGAGACTAGTTCAGCATTTCTAGTGAGTCTCTATTTCTTTCGGCAGGGAAGGATGAAGAGTTGTCCTGGCAACGGACCTGCGATGGTCAGACAGCACCTCTGTGTGAATGTTAACACCTTGGAGTAGGAGGAGCCCTGAACTTTGGGAAAATCACGCAACCTCCCTGTCATTTTTTCCCCATTCAGGATGCAGGGTCCGACTCGGCGGGGGGAGGCGAGTGGGGTGAGAGGTGGGAGGATGGGCTGTGAACTGTTTTGGCAAAGCTCTGCGGCTGATGCCCACCGGTGACCAGTGCAGTTCTGCTCTAAAATCCCTCAGGGATGGTTTCAGGAGGCCACAAAGTCACTACTCCACCAGGGATGCACCGGTATGGTCCTAGGTAAAGTCTCACCGTGTACGCTGAGGAGAAAGCGTTTGTTGCTCTCTCCTCCCATCTCCCAAAGACGGATCTGGGTTAACCCCAGGGTTGTAAACAGTGATAATAACAATAATAGAAAATGTCCTCCACACCAGCCCCTGTTCTAAACATTTCATGTGTCTCCATAAAATTCTCTCAACAATGCTGTGAGATAGAGTATTATGATTATCCCCATTTTACAGGTGAAGAAAGCAAGGCACAGGAAAGTCCAATAACATACGTGTAGTAACACAGCCACGTGTCCTGGCTGGATTCAGGTTGGCTCAGGGGAACTTTCTGTCTGAAGAAACCCGGGAAGTGTCTCTTTTACTTTGGGTGGCAATGGCACTCTGTGGAAAAAGCCCAGGCTTTGGCATCAAACACTTGGCCAAATTCTGGGGCTATTACTTACCTCTGTGTGATTTCGGGTGACCTTACTTAGCTTTGCTAAGTGTCTTAGTCAGCTCAGCCTGCTGTAACAAGGTACCATAGACTGGCTGACTTCAACACCAAACAAACATCTTTCCATAGACTGGAAAGTCCAAGATCAAGGTGCCAGCCAGTTTTGTTTCTGGGGAGAAGTTTCTTCGTAGTTTGTAGACAGCCATCTTCTCGCTATACCCTCACATGACAGAGGGGAGGGGGTACTGGTCTCCCTCTCCTCTCAGAATGGCCCTAATTCCACCACGGGGGCTTCCTGTTTACTGCGTCTTCTAAATCTAATTAATGTTCAAAGGTTCTACCTTCATATTCCATCCCATCAGTGTTAGGGCTTTAACATAGGAATCTTGGGAGGACATAAACATTCAGCCCACAGCACTAAGCCTCAATTTCTTTATCTGCAAAATATATATCACACCTATTTGTAAGGTTTAACAAGGAAATAAGATTTTTATAAGGCCTTAGCTCAGTCTCATAATAAAAACAAAGTAGTGTTCAAACCTTTCCTGACAATGTATCAGGTTCTGTTGAAAAAAATCTAAAGCATAATAACGATTTATAGAATGCCATTCTTTTGAAACTCCACTAAATGCATTTATGTATTGTTTTTACTGGGTCCTTCCTAACACCATACGAGTATTATTAGTAAGAATTACTATCACTATTTTATAGATGGGGAAATTGAGGGGCTAAATATCCTCTCAAAGTCACAGCTGGTGACTAGCAGAACTGGGAATGGAAACACATTGTGGGCTCTGAGTGTTGCCGCTTCTGTTTATATGAGAATATATGGAATTCATTATTTAAAATGGTCATGAAATAAATGTAGATGAATATTTTTACCTAAGAGTTCCAAGGTTGCAAGAAATGTTTACTAGGAGCCTCACAAGGAGAGAATTCAACTCTTTCATGTTAATGATGACTTTATTTGCCTACTAAAAATAAGAATACAAAAGGAGGGGGAATTGGGGAGATATTAGTCAAAGGGCATAATAGTTTCAGTTACACAAGATGCCTAAGTCCCAGGGATTCACTGCATAGCATAGTGTATATAATTAACAATACTGTATTGTATACCTAAAAAACTGGTAAAAGAGTAGATTGTATATTGAATTTTCTTATTAAAAAAGAGGGAATGTGGAAACTTTCAGGGGTGATGATTATGTTTGTTATATTACTTATAGTGACAGTTTCATGGGTGTATGCTTATCTTCAAACTCACCAAGGTATATACATGTATATACATTAAATATGTACAGCTTTTTTTTCTATGTCAAACATACCTCTCTCTCTGTATAGACACATGATCATACAATGGGACAAAATGGCCAAAAAGGAATACAGTCACCCTGATCTCTGTTTTGTACCCCCCACCCCACCTCTTAACTTCTATTACCAAAAGCTAACTTCAAGGAAAGAAATATAGCTCTGAAATCATTGAGCCTCAGGGCATCGCTCTTTTCTAGAACTCTTTAGTGTGTGAGCTGTCACCCAGCCCCTAGTTTTCTGTTTCTGACTCATCAAAGGGGTATAGAAACATTTACGCTTTCTCCTTTGGAAGAATTCTCCTGTGACCTTCTCCATCTCCAGCCCAGCCCTGCAGGCTGAACATGTTGGTTAAAGACAGAAAAACTTAATTTTTTAGAGAAACCGTTAAACAAACTGGGATTGAGTTTCCTTTTTAGGAGAAAATCTTCTCGATTAAAAAAAATCAGTATTACTTTTAATATTGAAAAAATATGTTGGTTAGGAAACTCTTGGAAAAAAGTATCATAGTAGTTCTGAAATTTTTTTTTTTAAGAAATTGCAGTATAATCACAAAACCACGCAATTGGTATTAGAAACAAAGGCACTGACAGAAAAACCTCTTTTCCAACATAACCAGAAAAATGATGATAACCACCGAATCTCTGTTTGGCAGGATCCAAACCTTGGCTACTCAAGATAAACCATGGGAGAGGCTGGAGGTCAAGTCTGGGAAATACCAGAGTAACCACACTATTCATTCCACCAATGCCAGACAGTTAATCAATCACAAAGACGGAAAAATGAACAATGAGGACTTCTAGAATTTAAAGAAGTTAACCCTGGGGATCTTAGCACCGTTGATGCAATGGTCCTTCAAGTTAATACTGAACAAACCATACCATTAGCTGAAGAAAGATAAGCAATATATGTGGGATTCTGGCACAGCTGGCTTGAGCCACCCTGGGGACTAGATCTTAGAGAAGGTTCTAGTAGGAGTGGCCTGGTAATAAATAACATTTTGTGATAATTAAGCAAGGATTGTTACTCACAAAAATTGTGGCACAGGGACGCCTGGGTGGCTCAGTGGGTTAAGCCGCTGCCTTTGGCTCAGATCATGATCTCAGGGTCCTGGGATCGAGTCCCGCATCGGGCTCTCTGCTCAGCAGGGAGCCTGCTTCCTTCTCTCTCTCTCTCTCTCTGCCTGCCTCTCAGTGTACTTGTAATTTCTCTCTGTCAAATAAATAAATAAAATCTTAAAAAAAAAAATTGTGGCACAATGCCAAGAAGTAAGCCAAAATTTATTCATCTGTTTTTGTATTTTAATCTTGCTGCTGACCTTATCTTTCCAACTTGTAATTTTGATATGGTCCAACTTTCCTCATCGACTTAGTTTCAGTTTTATTTAATCATTATAGAAATAAGCTGAAGTCCCGTAGAGAAATCTGTTAGCCACTCAACAGTTAAATACTTATTAAGATGATGACAGCGAGAAATTCTCTCTTTTTTCTTTCCTCTCTCTTTTTTAAACAAAGATTAGTTGAGAATAGGGTGATCTCAGGCCTAAAGTATTTGGCTTTCCCCTTTGTTCGGGACTCCTGGCAAAGCAGGGGTGGTCTGGTGATCTACAATTAAGAAGACAGTCCCCCTTCCCTCATCTTTTGCTCCAAGCTTTGCATGTATAAATTAAGCCTTTGGGGTTTTATAAGGTGCTAGCACTTTTAAAGACTGTTGAAATTATTGCTGTTTTGGTTAACAGATTTGTAATTATTGTAACTAACCTCAGCCAAAAGTTCAACTAGAGATTTTTGCAAATTCAAACAAAACCAACTAGTATTACTTTACAAAACAAAAAACAAACAAATGAAATAACTCTGCTTCCATAATTAATTTCAAAGGACAACCATCAAAACAGTAGTCTTCCCCAAAGAGTGAGAAAAATTTTTAAATATGTATTTTAAGGGATTTTGCAACTGCAGAACAGACAAAAGTCCCTCCACTGAATATCTGACGTTAATAAACTGTTCAGAAATCTTGCTAAGCTAATGAAGGAGACCTGTCTCCTCGAGCTGTCCCTGATAACGCTATAGTTGAGGGAAGGAAAAGCTCCTTTTCCCACCCTTCCCCCATGCGAAGCGCTGGAGCTAGGGGCTTGCTAAGAGGCCCCACCTGAAGGAGAGGTTGATCCTTTCCCCTGGAGCCTGGGTCCAGTGAGTCCTGCTAGGACTGGAGGCAGGTTGAGTGCAAGTCTGGCTGGAATTCCTGAAAAAAAGGCATAGCCAGCATGGGGCAGAATCACAGTCCTCCAGATCCACAGGGGCTATCAGTTTCCTAAACTGTTTTTAGAATCCTTGGGGCTGGGAGTGGCATAGGTTATGCTCACTTCAGATGGTTTGGTTTGCAAATCTGGGAAGAGAGCCAGATAGACTACTTTCTTCCCTAATTCTGGAGATGATGTGTGTTCTCCAGAGATGTAAAGTCCTACACTCGTAGAACTGGGCCTTTGGAGATTATCTAGTGAACCCATCTTCAGATGATGGAGGCATTAAAAGTTAAGAACTTTGAGCGCCTGGGTGGCTCAGTCAGTTAAGCATCTGACTTTGGCTCAGGTCATGTCCCTGGGGTTCTGGGATTGCGCCTATTGTCAGTCTCTCTTCTAAGCAGCCAATTTGGTTCTCCTTCTCCCTCACTTTCTACCTGGGTTCATGCTCTGTCTCTCAATAAACAAACAAACAAACAAATAAATCTTTAAAAAAAAGGTTAACTTGCCCAGGGTCATTACATAGTTGGTCTCTGATAGAGCTAGAACTTGAAATCAATGTTTTCTTCTAAATCATTCGTGTTTGATAAACTAAGTAGATAGTACATTAAAAGTTTAGCTATATGAAGATATATAAAACATGAACCTCACTATGTGTGTGTGTGTGTATAAATATGTAAATTTCATGAGCTGTCTATTTTATTATGATTAAAATTATATATAGTATATATTTATAAATATATAAATATGTATTTATATTATAAATATAAAATATATAAAATAAATACCACATTTCAGTGATGTTAAGGACCTTCACATTTTACAATGCCCTCTTTCTACATGGAAATAGAGGAAGTCAACAGAAAATATTTTTCCATCATTAGTCCATTACAGAATGGACACATACTATGTGATCAACACCATGTGAGGATCAGACAGACTCTAGACCCTCAAGGAACTTTTAATTTATTTAGACAACAAGATATATAAATAAGAGGCTGTAACTAACCATAACAAAGCAGCATATGATACCTTTTAAATGAGTGTACTGACAACAAAATGTTAATAATACAGAGGACACATGAGTACATGGGATGAGTACTTAGGAAAAGCTTCTACGGGAAGATGGGCTTGAGGCACATTAATAAAAGGGAAGGAGAAGCCACAAGATGACATTCCAGAAAAAACAACCGAGTGACAAAGGCATGGGGATGCTCTACAAAGGACTTTTTGATAAAAAGTAGATGAAAAGGAGTCAAGAATAGCAAGAATTGTTTGCTACTACACGCAAGTGACCAATTTTATCTCACAGGCAATTGTGAGCTGTCGAATACTTTTGAACATCATGACCACCATGCCAAGAAGTTGCTGTGATGGAAAAGCAGAGGATGGATTGATTGAAGGAGGAAGAGTTGGACCAGTGGGGCCAATTAGGAAGCCATGACAGAAGTTCAGGTACAGGGAAGAGAAGAGCTGATTGGTTTGTGAATGGGTCACACAATTGTGTGGAATAATGCAAAGGATTATTATTCGATAATTGAGCAAGGGGAAGAGAGGCAGGAATACTAGGTTCAAGCTAGAATTAAGTTACAGCGACCAGAATTGTACCAATTGAATGGATTGAGGAAGTCAAGAGAGGGAGAGAGTACTAAAGAGAAGTTTCATTATAGATACCCTGAAATGGAAATGATAGACATCCAAGTAGAAAAGAGAAAGTACTCAGAGAAATGTATCAAGCTGCACAACTGTGAGGTATTATCAAAAAGATTTTAAAAACAACTCTCTTAGTATTCACCTTCATCTTTGGGAATAAAGTATTGATCTCAATGTAACCAATTAAAATGGGAATGATTAAGCTGATCACAATATATGATACAATCTTTATATCATTGTATAAAGATTGTAACTCAAAGGCAAATGTCAGGTTCACTTTATAATAACGGAGAAAGAATTGGAGACATAGAAGTCTTTTAATATTGTATTCAATTGAGAATAACCCTATGGAAAATTGAAAATATATCCAACAACTTCAATACCGGTTTACATTAAGCTGCTGGGTTCAAGCATTTCAATATGATGTTATTGCTATGAAATACATTTAGAAAAATCAAGAGTAAACATTGTGTAAAATGGCTTTGTACTAACAGTATTGGTATCAGAGCACATAAAACTTTGTTCATGAAGTCATTTAATTTCCCATCATTCTGACCTAGAATTTTTGATTCCCAGAAAAAGGAACTTTGTTACTTGCAGAGAAAACATAAATCTGTGTTTCCCACTTTCTTTTTCTTGCAGGAGGATTTACCTAGGAGGCATAGTGCTTAGGGTCAATGATATTTTTAAAGAGCCTATGAAATTTAATTGAATTTTGCCTAAGAATAAAAAAGAAACCCTTGAGATATTTTAAGTTATACCAAATAATTTTAAATATTGATATTGTAGTGGGAGGGGCCCACAAAAGTCATAATATCTCCTGCCTCCTGTACTTAGTTCTGGGTCTCTGGGTCTAACCAAAAACCACTGCTCTTGGTACTATTTTGCATGAACATCCTGCTGACTGAGATTCTGTGAGCTTGTTATTTTCATTAAAGTGAAATGTGCACATAATGTAAAGAATCAGCTAGTTCTGGGCGCCTGGGTGGTTCAGTCGTTAAGCGTCTGACTGCAGCTGGGGTCATGATCCCAGGACCTTGGGATTGAGCCCCTCATCATCGGACTCCCTGCTCAACTGGAAGCCTTCTTCTCCCTCTCTCACTCCCCCTGCTTATGTTCCCTCTCTAGCTATGTAGCTGTCAAATTAAAAAACAAAAAAAAACAAAAAAACAAAACCAAGTTTGCAGAGACAAATAGTCTCCAACCCTTTTTCTCCATATTCCTTTCCCAGAGGCATCTACCTTCATCTTTTCAAGATACTTTTTCTTAGGGTCAGCTTGGGTCATGATCCCATGGTCCTGGGATTTAGCCCCGCATAGGCCTCCCTGCTCGGGAAGCCTGCTTCTCCCTCTCTTCCTTTGCCTCTCCTCTGGCTTGTGCTCTCTCACTCTCTTTCAAATAAATAAATAAATAACTAAAATCTTTAAAAAAATAGAGACACTTCTACTAATGGACACTTAGGTTAATAGACAAATGGATAGGGAAAATGTGGTGTATTTATGGCAGGGTATTACACAGTCACAAAAAAAGTATGAGATTGTGCCATTTGAAACAACATTAGGGTAGGCCTAGAGGTTATTTTGCTAAGTGAAATAAGTCCGATTGAGAAAAACAAATTCCACACGATTACACTCATAAGTGGAATCTAAATAAATAAATAAACAAAGCAGAATTAGGTGATACAGATGACAAAGTATCGGTAGTTTCCAGAAGGGAAGGGAGATGGGAGGATGGGCAAACCGGATGAAGGGGAGTGGAAGATACAGGTTTCAGTTTTGGAATGAGTAAGTTACAGGGATAAAAGGCACAGCATTGGGGGGGAAAGCACTACTTCTGTTATTGCCTGCGTATCTCTAAGTTCCAAGTTTGTGATAATACTTGTTTTTTTTTCAAGTTTAGATAATACCTATTGACTTCCTGTCATGATGAGGATTAGATATCTTGTCTCTTTCACTCTTACCAAGCCTAGTCATAAACACTTCTCAGCTGTTCATCCTGCTGACTGAGATTTATTGTAATTTTGATTGACTCAATGTTCAGGGTTACATTTTTATGACTCTGTAGGCTACTCGCTGTTGAGTCATATAGAAAACTATGATTACTTCCTCTTTACTGCTCAATTTATAGTTTTCCCTCAGTTAAGAATTGTCTTGTTTTCTCATTTGCCTAGTTTTCTATGTATACACTTATTTCTAGGTGCATATGTCTACCAGATGTTGAAATAGCTTCTTGATACATTAATATGTGTTGGGTATTATATCAACTTTATCTTTTTTAATCTCTTCTGAAGCATGTGGGCCTGTATGAGTCCAGATGCTTGGTGCATTAGCCTGGGTAAATATAATAATTCCTTTGCATTTTTTCCTGTGTTGGATCTCTTTTACACTCTAAAACATGTCTCCCTTTTTCTTGATTTACCTTCTTGTTTTGGTTGTGCATATTCTTTGGAAACTCTCTTAGAAAAGTGGTGTGTGTATATGTGTGTGTGTGAAGAGGGGGTAAAGTTTTTCACTGAAAAATCTTTACTGTCATACTTAGTTGAGAAGTTATTTAATATTACTAAGAATTAATTTCCCTTCAGAATTTTGAGTGTGTTGCTCCATTTTCTTCTAACTTCCTGTATTGCTGTTGAGACCTTCAGAATTACTTGGATTCCTGTTACTTTGAATGTGATCTTTTCCCCTTCACTTTTTCTGAAACCTACAGCATCTTCTCATTGTCCCCTGTGTTCTAAAATATATCTGTGATGTGCCTTGGTGGGGGTCTGCTTTTGTCCCTGGACACTGGGTAAGCCCTTTTACATTAGAAATGTATATCCTGAAATTTTCAGAAATCTTAAATTATTTCATTGAGGAAATGTTTTCCCTAGTCTCCCTCTCTCTCTCTCTCTTTTTTTAAGATTTTATTTATTTGACAGAGAGAGAGAAATCACAAGTAGGCAGAGAGGCAGGCAGAGAGAGAGGAGGAAGCAGGCTCCCCACAGAACAGAGAGCCTGACGTGGGGCTCCATCCCTGGACCCTGGGATCATGACCTGAGCCGAAGGCAAAAGCTTTAACCCACTGAGCCACCCAGGCGTCCCTCCCTAGTCTCTCTTTGAGGGACTTCTCTTGGACTGGTCTTTTAATTTGCGTATGCTTTCCCTCCTAATTTTCATGATTTTTTTCTTTTTGTTTTCTTTCTGTAAGATTTATTCTACTTTATCTTCTGGTCTATTGAGTTTTCATTGCTACAACCACGTTTACATTTTTGTTGTTGTTTTTCTCTGTGTCTTTATTTTTTGGAGTTTCCTATTCTTATTTTATTGGTGGAAAACTTCTCTTATTTTCTGTAGACACTAGTTAACTTTTTAATTCCCTGCCAGCCTAGTCATTGTTTCCTTCAAGTTGCCTTTCTCTGTTTACGTATTTTATTCCAACATTTATGCAAAAGCTTATAACTTCAGATGTCTGATAATTCTTTCTTTTTTTTTCTTTTTTTTCTTTTAGGGAGGAAGAGAGCATTGAGGGAAGAAGGAGAGAGAGAATCCCAGGGTGTGGAGCCTGATATGGGGCTTGATCTCACCACGCTAAGATCATGACCTGAGCCGTAATCAGGAATTGGATGTTTAACCAACTGAATCCCCCAGACTCCCCAGATGCCTGATATTTCTTAACTGAGATTAAGAAATCACATTAAATCACAATCATGATTAAGGGTGTTCACATAAAAAGCTGTGATGCAGGTGATGTAGGACAGCTGTTTGTCTTAGAGCCTCTATTATCTATCTTTAAATGTTCTTAGGCTGCTCAGAATGTGCTTCTAGTCTCCTGTATGGAGGATACATTCCTGTCTGCCATTATTCTGGGAGTGAGACTGGGAGGGGAGGCAGTCCCCTCTGCCTGGGGAGTCAGCTTTGAATATGCATACTCAATCCTTCTGGTTCTGGGCACAGCTCCCCTGCTCTTGACTTGGTTTTCCAGTCCAGAGATTCTGTGGTTTCTCCAAAAGTTGCTCAGCTGTGTAAGGAAGGCCAATGACTTAAGAGATCTAACTACTACTTCTTATAACAAATCCCTTTTATCGTCTCCCTGTCACCTCTCAGTTCCTGGGCCTCAGGCTGATGTTTCCTGGGTCTCAGGCTGAGGTTTCAGGGGAAACTAGATTCATCCTCGGTGCCACTGCTGCTTAAAATGAAGCCTTTTTGAGGTCTGCAAGTCAATTTCCACCTGACCATGCATGTATATCCTTCAAAGGCGTTGCTGTCATTGCCATCTTCAACTTGTGGGAACATCTTTAAATAAGCCTCTTTGGTGTAGTTTCAGTGGGGTTTTGGAAGGAGTATTAGATGATATTTTCAATCTCCATCTTTAAGTGAATGTCACTGCAGTTAACTTTTTGACTACATAGAGTTTGAAGTATTTAGTTTTATACAAACACAGTGACTTATGAGATTTATGTTGTTTCTGATAATATTTTATAAAAATCTATGATCCTATCAACTGTTCTTTTTTTTTTTAAAGATTTTATTTATTTATTTGAGAGAGAGCACGAGTACAAGCCAAAGGTTGGGGAGGAGGTATGGGCAGAGGGAGAGGGAGAAGCAGGAAGCCTGATGCAGGATGTGGGCTCAATCCCAGGACCCTGGGATCATGACCTGAGCCAAAGGCAGATGCTTAATCCATTGAGCCGCTCAGGCATGCTTTTTTTTTTTTTTTCCATGCTTTTTTTCTTCCTTCTACATGAATGAAGATGCATATTGGAAAAGGGTACATTTGATCCAGTGACATGATTTCATTTTAGTGGCAGCCACTAGTTTGAGATCTGTGGTGATTATAACTATGCCGAAAAGCAGTTTGCCTTAGCTCTGTAAAACAAAACAGTTGTATTTATTAAAACAATATATGGTTAAAATTTTCTGCATAATACCAATAAACTGCCCAAATATTTTATCCTGTTAATGTGATTGGATCTTTGGGCTCTTCCTTGTGGCCACATGACCAAAAATGCCCAATAATCATGAAGGAGGCACTGACCAGTGCATCTGGGGCTCCTGCTAGCTCTTTGGGAGAAGGAGGTCACTGCCCTCCAGGCATGCGTAACATAGGATGGTGAAACTATGTGGCAGTATGTCTTTTATTTATTTATTTATTTTTTAATTTTTATTTATTTATTTGATAGAGAGAGATCACAAGTAGGCAGAGAGGCAGGCAGAGAGAGAGGGGGAAGCAGGCTCCCTCCTTAGCGGAGAGCCCGATGCGGGGCTCGATCCCAGGACCCTGAGATCATGACCTGAGCCAAAGGCAGAGGCTCAACCCACTGAGCCACCCAGGTGCCCCGTGGCAGTATGTCTTTTAAAACCAGGGTAAGAATCCCGAAGAATTTGGTATCCGCGTGAAAACAGAGTGTTTTCTAAATATAAAGAATGGAGGGCCACTTGGTTAATTTCATCACTTGATTAGGCTCAGGTTTAAGTCATGCTGGGCATCTCAGCACAATACAGAAGGGCCACTACCCAGAGGATGGAGTCCAGGGAAGGGGGACTGCGGAGATAGGCCGGGCTGTAAAGCCGGTCCCTTTCAAATCATCCAACTGGATAATGGAATGTTTGACCTCCAGAGGGGCACCAGGAGCATTGACCTTCCCTAATCAAGCCTTCCTCTCTGCAGAGTTGTACTGGAACAGGAGGAGCTCAACCGAGGTTGGATTCTCAATGCTAGAGGGCTGTATCTATCTGTAAGTGGACATGAGGGTACATCCGGAAGCCTGAAGCCTGGCCCTGGGTAGACAGCTGGCAGATTTGGCTAAGGGTTAGGGCTCTTGTCAAACAGGTTATGATTTAGGACACATTTCAGCTCCAATATGGGACACAATCTAGGCAGTTGCAATATATGCAAATAGCTTGAAAATCCCAATGGTGATCCCTACCTTATCAGGTTAAGGCAGTGGATGAATTTGGGTTAGCATGTCTAGTATTGTCTCTACGGAATTAGGGGTGGTTGGGCAGGAGGCGGGAAATGTTCCTTCTGAAACTAAGTACCACACATACAAATCCTATGTTCTTTCTTATCCTCAAGCCTTCATCTGGGTCTCCTCTTCTCCTGGTTACTTTTTACCTTAGATTGGGCTTGGGCAGTTGCAAGTGACAGAATTCCAACACAAACTAACACTCATTAAAACGGGGGCTTAAAAAGAGGAAACTTCCCCTGTGTCTGGAAAGGGATCCCTGCATCCTTGAGACTTTCTCTGTATTTTTTTAGCTCCTTGTTCGATGGTTTCATTTTCTCCTTTTGCAGGTGTAGAACTCCAGCTAGTAGCAGGGGCAGGAAAGGGGCCTGGAGGGACTATGGGATAGTCTCACTTTTATGTTACTTCAGTGTACTGATTCCAAAGAGAAAAAAGAGAATTTTCCCTTCCAGTGTTATTCTGGAAATTCCTCTGGAAGGACACATGTGGGTGTAGGATAGATCTCCCTTTGTCCCTCTTGAATCAATCACTATGCATGGGGTTGAGGCCTCTGGTTGACTGTTCTTGAGTCATGAGCCTACCCCAAGGTTAGGTGGAGAGGAAATTGACAGCTCCACAAAATTTGATTGGAGCAGGGGAGGAGCAAGGGGTAATGTTCCTTTACAAAGAAGGGAAAGATGCTGTGCAGAGGCAGGACAACAGATGTCCTTTAGGATTCCTATTCATCTGTTAAGGCTTGACTCAGGTGTCACTTCTTGATACCCCCATCTCTGTCCTTCTCCTATTGGGTTACACGTCACTCTTCTAGGTCATGTTACATCTTGGCTGTACTGATATACCCATAAGAACTTTTAATTGTCTAGTTATATGTTGGTCTCTTTCACTAGATAGTGAAAGAGTGGCTTATTTCCATTGGCACACCTAGCCCTTCAGCAGACATTGGAGTTCCAGAAAGGTCTTCAATAAAACAATAAATGAAGATGATCATAAAATGGCAGCGAATCATTTTGAGTTAAAAAAAAAAGGAGAAGGAACATAATAGTAAAACAAACACACACACACACACACACATACACGCATGCCGGGTACTGTGATAAATGCTTCATATCAAGTAACTCATTGATTCTCAAAAACATTTGAGAGACGTATTCTTTCTATTGTGTAGACAGGAAGCTAAAGGTTAAGTAAGTTCCACAAGCTCATACAGCTAATAACTGTCAATTTAATAACTAGCACTCAAGCAACTTAAATCCAGCCTTATTCGCTTTCAGCAACTCTGTCTTCTGCTCTCCTCCTCCTATTCCTTCTGCAAGTTAACAATGAACTTAACATAACCTAGGGATGCTCTCTTTACTTCTTAGTGATTTGGACATTTTCCCCCAATAGATTTTTATTTTATCTCAATGCACTTCCTAGCTTGTTTTGCATCTTTGTCATTTGTTTCTTTAGCCACACAGTTAGAGGGTTGAAGGAGAAACTGTAACATCCCTTCCAGTACCAATATCACAAAATTATAAGAAGTGCATGAAACCAACTAAGGGTAACAAGTCTAACAACACAACACAGGACACTCCTTTTAGTCAGAGGCTTTTGGTTCTCAGGGGCAGCACACTGTGAAGAGGTGGGTCTGGAGGTGCCCCTGTACTCTCTCCCTGGCCTCTTCCTTCTCTTTTCGGGATTCCTTTATTCTTTTTGTTCTACTAGTTGCTCTTTTCTCCTCAACCTCTTAGTCTTTCTGTTTTGTCCATAGCGTCTTTGGACCCTGCATTTCAACTCTCTTACCTTCAACAGTCCTCCCCTCCCTGCCCTACCGCCAGCAGACTTCTGCAGAGCATTTAGTGAGAACCAGCCAGGCTCTTACCCTAGGGCAGGTTGAATTGCCCAGAATGCTCCCGAGGTGTTAATGAGCTTGGCAACCTCAAGGGTGAGCCTCAACTGAACAGAACACTTGAATTCAAAGACATAAGGCTAATTGTGAGCAATTTGAAATTAGGATCGATCCAGTAGTCAATGTTTTTCTTGTAGGCAATTTCTCGCCTCCTCCAATCAACCAAAGTGGCCTATTTGAGGCCAGCTTCTTAGGGAAGAGTGGCTCTAAGATTCCCCAACCATCCTGATCTAACTTCAAGAATTGTTTGTTGAACTGCAGCTTCCTGGGCCTCACCAGACCTAGCAAACCAGGATTTCTGGGAATTAGTAGACAATCTGAATTTAAAATATTTTCCTTAGTGATTCTTAAGTTCACTAAATTGTGAGAAACTCTGCCTGCATTCTAATTATTCTCTAAAAGTTTTGTGCAGTATTATCATTAGCTTTCTTAATTTTATCACAAAGAGTTTTATTTTATGTATACCTATTTTCAACTTGCACAATAAATAGTAGATATTTCACTGAAGAATTCAGCAACAATATTTAGCAAATATTCTGGTGTCTAGTCTATATAAGCCATTTTCTTGACCTGGAAAAGATAAGAAAAGATGAATCCCCTAAGACTTTGTCCCTCTCTTGAATGCTTCCACGTGGGGCATTATTCATAGTCAACACCAAGCGTAAAGCTAAAGGAGTTCCTTGTTTTTTTAGACATTATGTATCCCCCTATGTTTCTGTTGTTTAAAGAGAAACTACATTTATATACTCCTGCTGTACATACTATATTCATTATATGTGAAGTTTAGTAAGAAAGTTTTCTCTACCACTGTTACATTAGAATGCAGTTCCCTACATATGAACAATGTCTAGGTAGAATCATGTCTATTATATATACACACATATGCATATATCTCTTTTTTAAATAAAGATTTTATTTATTTGACAGAGAGAGAGGGACAGAGAGAGAGAGCATGCATATGAGGAGGGGCAGAGGGAGAGGGAAAAGCAGGCTCCCTGCTGAGCAAGAAGATCAATGTGGGACTTGATCTCAGGACCCTGCAGTCATGACCTGAGAAGAAAGCAGATGCTTAACCAACGGAGCCTCCCAGATGTCCCATATTTCTATATCTGAATATATATACTACTCATAATTATTTTCTCCGGTATCGAGGGCTTTGTCCTAGGGACAGCAGTTCAGTTTTCTTGATTTATTACTCCTTGGTGACTGTGGGACAATTCAGAATCTATGTTAATGATAGACCCTGGGCCACCTTCCTATCACTTTCTCTAAATGCTCTACATTGCTCTTTGGGGTGGGGAGACAAAACCCACTGAGTACATTACAAGCCAATGTCCCTGGTGCATGGACCTCAGCTGGAATGTTGGTTGCAGGTGTTTCCACTTTTCACACAACTTGATTCTCAGGCTGGGAAGGCAGACCACACTGTCTGCTGTACGGGAACGAAGACGTCTGTGGTTAAAATCTTCCACTAAATGTGTTCTCTTCACTTGCAAAGGAAACAGGGAGTAGGACCAGCTTGGGACCTCCTGGTCATCCCAACAACAGGAAGTTCTTTGTTTGGTCTCTGCCCGTGGTCTACAGAGAGTATCAGTCTGCATGTGGGGAGAAAGGCTAGAAACAGGGCACACTTTCCACATAATGCACCAGTAGCCACTGAAGCAGAGGGTGTGGGTGGAGTCACTCCCGCCCAGATGGCGATTGTATTCTTATGACTTTTTCCTTATGGCCTCTGGGAAGGCTTAACTAAACATCCCCTCAGAGGTAGAAAATTCTAGGTCCCCTAGCAACTGTGTTTTTCAAAAACTTTGAGTTAAATAAAATAACATTTGAGCAGCACTTTGCGATTTACGAAGTACTCTTCACTTATATATCCTTTCAAGCAGGGAAATCCTTAAATGCTCCAATGTGGTTTTATTTGAAAGGAGGAATCTGACTTTCCATCAACTCAACCAAAAGGATACAGTGTCTGATGAACAGATTTAAGGGTCTGTAGGATTACCAGTTAAACCTCAGTCTCCCTTGATACAAGACTCAAGTAGCACTTGATCGTCCTTTTTTTTTTTTATGACACTTACCACTGATCTTGTCTATCCTTGCTTGTTTACAGGCCTTATCTAATTTGCTAGATTTGACATTCTTTAAGGCAAGATCTCCATCAGATTTTTCTTTGCATTATTCTCAGGGCGGATGGAACTGGCACGCCATAAATTGGCATTTGCTAAATGAATGAGCCAATGAAAGTGAATGAATAAATTATGTCCATTTCAAGTTAATCATCCGGATGTATTGTAGGGTTATATGAAGAAAACCCCGACCTTTCTAACAGCATTTAGGGACTGGGGAAACGTTTACTTTGTAACTAATAAAATTTAGTGAATTCTTTCCGGAAAAAAAAAGAAAAGGCATTTAAACCCCCTAGCGGTTTATCTTTGCTAAATCTTAAATTAACTTTCAGATATTAAGCCAGCAATAAGCCACAGCTGCTCGCTTATCAATCATCTTTTCTCTTTTTCAAGAACTAGGAATTTAGGATGCTGTCCCCCCGCCCCCAGGTGTGATGATCTGGTGAGAGAATCAAGAGGAACGCTTGAGGAATGCAATGTTCTTCTCCATGTTTGTATGTGTGTATATATCGAAAAAATAGAAAAATAAGGCCAGCAAAGGCACTGTTTGTAGGCATGATCGAATATAAAATGAAATGTCAAGTTTTTAACACTAAAAGCGACACTAAGAAAGCTAAAATAAATACACCGTTGGAACTAGGACCTATAAACCAGCAACGTCAGCAGTCGGAGGTAGGGTGAGCGGAGGGGGCGATGGAGATACACCTCTAGAGGAGAGCAAAATCACTCGAACTGCGCGGGTTGCCTGGAGTGGGGGCGTGACTCCCATTTTTCCGGCAATGTGAATAAAGGGTGTTTGTGCGAGGCGCCCATTCTCGCTCCCGGCGCCGCACGCACCGGGAGCCGCGCGGGGCGCGGAGCCCCGGACCAGTCGATCGCCCGGCGGGCCGCTGCGGGAGGGGAGGGCGCGCAGGGCGGGCGCTGATTGACTGGGCGCACGGTCAGGTGACGCGGGGCGCTACGTTCCAGGAGCCCAGCCCGCGGTGGCCGCCTGGGCCGGGGCCGAACCGGGGCCGAGAGGGGCCGAGAGGGGCCGCTCTCCCGGAACAAAGTTGCCGGGCCTGCGGCGGCGGGGCCGAGGCCGAGAGCCGAGCGGGAGCGGGAGCGCCGGGGGCGGCGCCGGCCCGGGAAGCGGTCCCGCTCGGCCGCCTCCTCCTGGGGAGAGCGAGCCCCGGGGTGCCCGGGCGCGAGTCCGTTTCCCCGAGGGGCGGCAGGGCGCCCCCGCTCGCTCCCGCGCCCCCTCCCTCTTCGGCCTCCTGCGCCGCTCTCCAACAAAGGGGCAGGCCCGCGGCGGCGGCGGCGGACCGGGGCGGGGGTGCGGCGGCGGAGGAGGAGCCGCCGGAGCGAGCGGCTCGCGCACAAAGTTGTGGAGTCGCCTTTCCTCGGAGGAGGGGAGCGGGCAGCCGCAGCCGGCCGCGGGCTTTCTCCCGCCGAGGCCGAGGAGGAGCCTCCGGCTCCCGAAGCCGATTGGGGCACCACGGCGAGTGGTACCTCCTTTCTTTTGGGTCACTTCTGCAGACGGAAAACTCTCTAGTGTTTGGCAAACTTGGTTGCCTGCGCGCCCGTTCCAGGTTTGCACTTGGACTGTTTTGTTTTTGTTTTTTGGCGGAACTACCGGAGCAGGAAGATTGCACAAGTCGGGGGCGTTGTTTCAATCGGGTGTCAAAAAAAAAAATTTTTTTTTTTTCTTTCGGATTTGTCTGGTTCTTCGCATTTCCTTTTTAAAACACATCGCCCCACAGAACTCACGCTCGCACACTCCCCCGCGATCACTCCGACCCAAACACGCCCGGAGGAGCCCTCGGCCCGCTGGGGACGCGGCGGAGGCTGGCAGGCGACGCGGGCCCGCGGGTCCAGGAAGCAGGTAAGCCCGTGCGAGGTCTCCGCCTCGGGCGGTGGGATGTGACCGCAGCCCCCAGGGCGGTGGGGCGTGGGCTGCGGGGAGGATGGACTTTCCGCGGCTCCCACCCTGCGTCCTGGTCTCCTCAAGTCTGAGTCTTAAGATGTCACCAACTTTCGTGTGCACTTTCCTCGGAACCTGCGTTCAGCTCCCTTCGGCGGGAGAGAGGGTGCCAGAAGCGTGGAGAGAGCTCGGAGGTCCTCGCGGTCTGTCTGGGAGCGAACGCCCCCAACTCGTCAGACCCCGGCCGTGCCGCCGCGGGGCTCCCCCAGCCCTCCTCCCTCTCTGCGTGAGGGGGTCGCGTGCTTCGCGCTGTGATCTCCAAGAGGGGCCGGTTTCCTAGGATGGCCTGTGACACACACCCCGGCCCCGGGAGGGCGGGGCCCGAGGTGTCCGCCAGGAGCGGGTGGCGGCGTGGTGGACGGGCAGAGGAGCGGCTCGCTGGCGCCCGCCTGGCAGGAAACGTGTTAGCCCTCCGCGCCGTGGCTGCTTCTGAGGGTGGGGCTCCAGGGAGGGGACAGGGGCGGCCAGTCGGTGCTTAGTCCCCACGGCAGCCTCTTCTGCTTTCCGGACTCTCGGCATCTCTTGCTACATCAGGTAAGATAATGGAGTGGGAAAGGTCTTTGGCCCTGGGTCCGAGGCTTTGGTTGCCCAAGGCCACTTACACAGCCAACAAAGCACGAATTCTAGGCTGTGCAACTTTTAGAAGGCACGCTGTTACGGGAGAATTTTTTTTTTCCCCCCGCCCAAGCCCCCAATTCCCAAGCCTTCCAGGGTTTCAAGGGAAGGAAAAAACGTGCCCGACCTCCAAGAGCCCGAGGACCCGCACTTTGTTTTACATTGAACTGGAGAGCCCCAGGTCGAACTTGGGGCGATCGGCTCCGCTTTCTGGGCTGTCCCGGGGCAAGTCTCCTTTTTCCCAGCCTCCACGTCACCTGAGTCACCGGGGCCTCGCGGGTTAGTTCCTCATGCAGCGTTTGGGAGGGCCAGTGCACCGGTTGCTGCGGCTGGAACGCACCGACTTTGCGGAAGCTTCGATTCTCCCGGTCCCGGTTGGGGCCGGGTCTTGGGGCCTCTAGGACCCGCGGCAGCAGCCGCATCCACTCATTTGTAACTTGCACAGGCCTCTGGAAGTGCGGTTGGCGCCTCCCGGCTGTTGCTGGTGGGCGTGGGGGCAGCGGCCAGCGGGGAGTGCTGCGGGTTAGGCGAGGGCTGGAAGAATGCGAAGCTCGTGGGTGCTTCAGTTTCCCGAGTACCGGGCGGCCAGGGCCACGGTTTACGCACAGTCATTCCCCGCCCCCTCTACCCGAGTTTATGGGACCAATGAGACAGCTCTTTAACTCTCCTTTGGGTGTTTACCTAAAATTTATTGCCGCTGTAAACAGTATTAATCACCGTAGTACTAACCTTCCCTTGGAGCGTTTCCGAGAGTGAATGGCAGTTCTTGGCACTGGCAGGTTCCTGTACTGTTTCAAGCAGAGCGGCAAATTCTTGGCCCCTTCCCTTCCTTTTCCACTATCTTCAGCATTCCTGGAGTTTGGTTTCTAGTTTAAATGCATGGATAGTTTCAGCGCAAGGACCTATACGGCATTTCCATCACAATTGCACGTTGTGGAAGAAACTTGTATTCTTACATTGTATAATTGCCCAATTGTTTTAAAATTGAAACATTAACTTTACCTTTAAGGCCAGCCCCCTACCCTTTCACCCCCAAGTTTATTGCCACACCCGGATGGCTTGTGTTCCATATGACAGCCAGACAGACACATTCTGAAGAAACAGTTGCTGAATGCAGAGTTAAGTGTATTGGTTTCATCGAGGGATCTGGCTAAACTTTGCAAAGCATAATTCCGAGGGAACAGAGATCTGGAACAGTGGTAACAATAAATGACAATTTATTGTATAGGGCTTAAAGCTTCTAAGGCAATAATATCCCATTCATCTATTCTCAGTTTCTCACCCAGCTTTGTGTGGAAGATGGTCTCTCTTACGCTCTATAGATGTGCCCTGGGTAGGTCCACCCCAAGGCACACTGTGGGTGATGAAACTTTGTTTCTGGCTCCTGACAACCAATTATGAAGTAGCTACAGCATGTAGAGGTTTAGCAGGAGGTATCTTTTTCTGTGTGCTACTTAACCTGGGGTCCCCTACCCATTCCTGGCAACAGGTGACAGTCAGTGGCTCTCACTGCTCAAATGGCCTTCTTTGATTCTCTCTCCTTCCCATTCTTTTCTTGTCCTCTGACCCTCTTTCTGCTGTATCTTTGTAGCGTATGAGGACTTTTGATGATCAGGAAGAGAAAATTTGAGAAATTATCCTAGAGTGGTAAAATTTAAAAAAATGATAAATATTCATGTGTAAATGAAGTCTAGTGTAAACAGTTTACTTTTCTTTTTTATGGAGTGGGGAAGGTCTTTGGCAACTGTTGAAGTCAAGACCCTTAGCTAAGACTAGTTATGAAGGAGAGTGTCAGATTTTCTCTTAAAGGGAGTAGTTAGTTGCTTTCCAGTAAAGAGAATTTTTGTTGGACCAACCTCATTTTCCATAATAAAATTTTATATGCATTCGTCTGAACAAAGCTTTAAGTTCTTGAATAAATTAAAATGCACTTAAGAATTCAGCAAATCTTTTACAGGTAGGTACCCCCCAAAAGAAACTTAGTCATATAATAATCCTGAAAGTCTTAACAGTAGTAGAGCAATATAAAAAAATGAGAAAGAGGGGCGCCTGGTTGGCTCAGTGGGTTAAGCCTCTGCCTTGGGCTCAGGTTATGATCTCAGGGTCCTGGGATCGAGCCCCACATTGGGCTTCTGCTCAGCAGGGAGCCTGCTTCCCTCCTGCTTCTGCTTACTTGTGATCTCTGTCAAACAAATAAATAAAATTTTTTTAAAAAATTTATTTATTTATTTGACAGAGAGAAATTACAAGTACACTGAGAGGCAGGCAGAGAGAGAGAGAGAAGGAAGCAGGCTCCCTGCTGAGCAGAGAGCCCAACGCGGGGCTCTTGATCCCAGGACCCCGAGATCATGACCTGAGCCGAAGGCAGCGGCTTAACCCACTGAGCCACCCAGGCGCCCCTCAAATAAATAAAATCTTTATAAAAAATGAGAAAGAGATTTTATACTCAAACTTTGGCAGATTAATGATCTAATCCACATGGTCCTCTCTCTAAGGAAAATTGTTCCTAAATCTTTAATAGTCTACGTCTACCAGTTTTCTTCTGCCTCAAACTGTTAAATACTTCAATATTTTTTCCCAAGGTAATTTTGACTTCTTTATTATTAGAACACACCCTTTTTCCAACTGGTCAGGAAAAAATATATAATAATTATTTTTTACATATACTTATTATAAAATAATATGGTATTTCTTTGAATGTTACAGATAATTAAACATAAAACACTAAGTATTACATAAGTATGCCAAATGAAGCATATTATTAAATAATAAAACCACATGGTGTGTCCTTGAATTAAATAATTGAATTGCCTAATCCTAGCTAGCAGTAAACTCTTGTTCTGATATATGTTGTAATATATGAATTAATATCCACTATTTGCAGGTTAATATTTGGATGTGTTGACAGTTACATTCCCAACTAAATGATTAATTTATTTAATTGGCATTTGGGGTCCACTTAAGGGGCTGTTAGGATACAGCCAAGTTGCTGAACTTAAGACTGAATTGTGATTGTGTTTGGGCTGTAGGGGCAGTATAGTCTAGGAACTATTAGGGCAATGCAGAGCTTTCATTATTGACATTCTTAAAGAAAAGGTGGTTGTGCCCAGTATAATCCTCAATTCTTTAAATTCTGCAGATGATTCTAATTACTAAAGATTAAAATTATTTTATTGCTGGGGCACCTGGGTGACTCAGTCCATTAAGCATAGACTCTCGGTTTCTGCTCAGGTCATGATCTCAGGGTTGTGAGATTGAGCCCTCCTGGGGCCCCAAGTCGGCTCCCGAGCTCAGTGCTGAGTCTGTTTGAGATTCTTTCCTTGTCCCTACCATTCCCCTTCTCCTCCTCTTTCTGCTCTGGTGCTCTCTCTCTCTCTCTCTCTCAAATAAATAAATAAAATAAAATCTTTTAAAATTATTTTATTGAGTGACAGCTATCCTCAGCAGAATTCATATGATGTACCTTCTAGATTAAAATCTATGTCAATGGGTATAATGTGTAACTATCCAGATTTTTTTTTTTTTTTTTTTTTTTAATTTATCAGAGAGAGAGAGGGGGAGAGAGCGAACACAGGCAGACAGAATGGCAGGCAGAGGCAGAGGGAGAAGCAGGCTCCCCGCTGAGCAAGGAGCCCGATGTGGGACTCAATCCCAGGATGCTGGGATCATGACCTGAGCCGAAGGCAGCTGCTTAACCAACTGAGCCACCCAGGCGTCCCACTATCCAGATTTTTATTGAATCCACACCATTTTTGAGATCAGTCCTATATATCCAACTATATTCTTTGTTATCTTCCCTTATATAACTCAGAGGCACCTAATACTCAGCAAGTCCAAACCACATTCATGGTTCCTTCCACCAGTGGCTTATCTGCCAGTGTTCCCCAGCTCAGTGAATGACTCACCCTCCACACAGTTGCCCAAACCAAAACTGGGCAGTCCTTTTGCACTCATATCCAGTCAGTCCCCAATTGCTACTGACCTTCTGTATTTGATATTTAAATATCCCACATATCTACCCATTTCTTTCCATGTACCCTTGTTTAGACCACAGTCATTTCCTGCCTATAATATTATACTAGAAAGGACACCCATATGCTTCTCCCCACTTACCATTTTCCAGCATTTCCTTTCTTTCTCTTTCTCCCTCTCTCCCTGTATGTGTACATATAGGGAGAGAGATACCTATACATAGATAGACAGGCATATGTTGTCCTGTTTGAACTGAAGTTGAAGTCATTATCACACTTCATAGGTAAATATTTTGTCAGGTGTCTCCTATAATCAAAGATACTTGGAAAGATATACTTGCATAATGACAAAACCATGAACCTATACTAAGGAACTTTAATATTCATAGAAAAATATTGGCTGATATATAGCTTCAGTTCACATTTTTCATATTATCCCCCAAACATTTATTTTTTTAAAGTCTAAATTCAGTCAAGGATTATACTGATTGTCATGTTTTTTTTTTCTTTAGTCTCCTTTAACCCACAAAGTTCCCTCTCCCTCAGGTGTTTTTTCCATGATGTTGATAATTATAAGCAGTCCAGATTGTTTATTTTAAAGACCATCCGGTCTAGATTTGTCTGTTCATGGTCAGCTTCATGAGGATACTACATAGATGATGTGGCATATTGCCCGTTGTACCACATGATGCCCCATTATTGGTCATATGAAGTTTTATCACTTGGTTAAAGTTAGGAATAATTTTCCCCAAAATTCTGTTACGCAAAAGTTTCAGATATACAGAGGAATTGAAATAAAATTTTTTTCAACACCCATGTGCCCATGGCCTAGTTTCTCGAATGAACAATTGCTATATTCTGCTCTTGTCTTCATGGCTTCCTACTCATCATTCTGGTCCACCTACAAACCAGAGTGATCTTTTCAGAAGGCAGGTCTGATCATGTTACTTCCCTGCTTAAAACCATCTTTTAGATCCCCCTTCCTCTTCAGAGAAAGATCAAGAGCTTTGACCCGGTCTCCATTGCTCTGTCGCCAGTCCTGTCTACCTACTTCACTTAGTTTGCCAGATTTCTCTCTTGGGTGTTTTCTCTCCAAAGACACAGGCTCAGCCTCTTGAATCCTCCATGATTCTTCCTGACATGGAAGGCTCTTATTTTTCTCCTCCCACTTCTTTTTTTTTTTTTTTTTTGCTAATTAAATTTTTCTCATCACTGAAGGCTTGGCTCAAGTGTCTACTTCTTCAAGAAAACCTTCTCTAATTGCCTTGGGAAGGTGCAAGTCCTCTGCTATATGCTCATATGACTCTATGCTTCTCGTGTACATTTGTGACATATCAGTATTATAATGAAATAATTCATTACATAATTAACAGCTTAGTGTCTAGAAACTTCATCATAGCAGAGTCTGGGTCTCCTTTTTAGTCCTATTATCCCCATTGCCCAGATCAGTGCCTTACAAATAGAAAATGCTGAATAAATAGTTGCTGAATGAATGGTTAGTATGGATAACTATATGATTATTTATATTAAACAAAAATGTATGCATACATTTTTTTTCAAGTCAGTACATTCCCTTTTCTTTTTAGGGATTGATGTCGACCTGGATCATTATAGAAAACTGGAAGTCTTAAGAAGAGGATTTACTACCGTCTTTGGATTACACTGAAACTCAGCAAAGATGGCCAAGTATGGAGAACACGAGGCCAGGCCTGATGACGGGCAGAATGAGTTCAGTGACATCATTAAGTCCAGATCCGGTAGGTAACGAAAGGTTAAGAAAATGATGGGTTATTATGTATAAACCACTTAAAAGACATGTTTTTTGGCTTGTTCTTGTGAGAGAAACTTCTTTGGAGAAACACGGTTCTGACAAATGACTATTACATTGTAGAAGGTAATGAGCTGTCTCTGAGTATTGTCATAATTGCCAATCCGTTTTGGTCTTATTATATGTTGATGGGCACTGCTTGGTGAAACCCCTACCTGTGGTTGAATGCTTTTCCTTGAGGAGACCACCCCTTTCCACACAGACACAAAGCTGAGCAGTTTTCTTCTTATTGATCTGTTTTATGAAGTTGAAGGGATTATGTGCTTAAAATATGAAGTAGCGGTTTCCGGCAAGGTGGGTCTTCTAGAGTTTTGCTTCATTTACTCTATATCCTCACCCTTGTCTGTTTTTGGTGGTCAGGGTTGGGTCAACAGGCACCCCACCCTTGCTTTCCTTTTGGGACCTTTTTAGGAGTATTCTGAAGGTGCAGTTTTCGCGTGGGTCCCCTAGGGCAGCTTGATGCTTTTCATATGAACATTTCAGTTGGGGATCTAAGGATACCACTCCCTCCCTCAATCTTTTATATAACTGAGTGCTTTTTGACTCTGGCTGTACAAATGAATCAACTGGGGAGTTTTAAAAAAATGCAGATGCACTGGCTCCAGTCCAGACCTGTTGAATAATTTCTGTATTTTTTAAAAGCTTCAAAGAACGATTCTGAGACAGGCTTTAAGGGGAGATATTTTCGGGCAGGCAGGGCCTTTCTGAACTTTGGAAATTACACAGAACTCCACCCTGGGTGTGAACACTATACTTAAGTAACTTTGAGAGTTACTTTGAGGTATAAAATTATATCCAGTGTCACTTTAAAAACAGAAAAGGAAGCTAAACCCTGTTTTTGCTGTGTGAACTATCTTTATCTTATGTTAGGATCCTGTTTCTTAATTATTTGAAATTGCAAAAATATGTACTGAAAATAAGCTTAAGTTAACAGAGATACATATGTAAGACACACCTTTCCCTTTGTGATACTGGTATCAGTTGATGGGTAAAGATTTTGGTTATTATAGTCTTGGCTCTAAATATGTAGCTACTATTGTACAACTTTAAGGATTTTTTGGGGGTACTGCTTAATATCCAGTGGTAAAATTCACTCTCAGGATGTTTTATTCCTCTAAATATCTTTTTGTTTAAGTGTTCTAATAGTATATGAGACTGACGCGCTACCTACTGCACTAATGAGGCACCTACTAAGTGTTTCAGTAGTATAAAGGGCAAGGTAGATATAAGGGATTATTAATATCTTCTTAAGAGCACAGAATATATCTGGAAATACGTAAATGTAACCAAGAGGAAAATAAAAGACACCACTCAACACATCCATGCTTGTCATGTTCTATAAATTGTGAGGTGGTATATTCTTAGATAGTTTTCTGAGTCAGTGTCCATTACAGTAAGACCTTTGATATTTATAACTATGTATTTTAGCCATAGCCTTAAAAAAGTCATTATATATAAATTTAAAAATATTGGGTATATATGATGAGTACGTAAAACTTCGAAACTCTTCTTTAAATATTATCATTTAAAGAGACTGACAATTCTTGTACATTATTGGGGGACATTTGGGTAGAAATTACCACGTTTTTACCATATGCACACCACTTGGCTCAATAACTCTATTTTTAGAGTTTTTCCCCTAGGGAATACACAGAAATGTATAAGCAAGAAGTCAATCGCAGCATTTTTATCATAGAAAAAGTTGGAAACACCATAAAAACCCAGTATTGAGGATTAGTTAAGTCATGATTTCCCAATGTATTTGTGAAATAGCACAAGTTCTGATGCATAATTCATAAAAGGATGTGGGGAGAGGGAGAAGCAGGCCTCCCACCCTAACACTGAGCATGGAGCCCTATGAGGGGCTCAACCCCAGGGATCTGGGATCATGACCTGAGCCAAAGGCAGATGCTTGATGACTGAGCCACCCAGGCGCCCCTTAGAGTGTTTTAATACCAAAGCTATGACTGTTACTTAGGAGGCTTCTACTTCAAACATATTGAAAAGCTAGCTGTTGCATAGCTGAGATATGAATCACATTCTTTTCACTGGATTATGTTGCAAAAGCCAGTAGATAAGTTTGGATTTGAATGGACCTATTAGTCCCAATCTCTCTTTCCGGAAGGCACTGTTTTGATTCTTTTACGGTGAATACTAGTAGACAATGGTCACGTCTTATAGTACTCTAAAATATACATAGTGACTAGGGAGTGTTCATATCCTGTCAAAGGCATCATCTACCTATAAAGATCCTCCTTGGATGTGTTCTATGCTGAATTTGTTGCCTTTTCAGTTTTTTAAAGGAGTATTTTCCTATAATAAAACTTGAATTCTAATCTGTTCCTTGATGTTTCTTCCTTTTGGAGGACTGGATGGCGGGGAGAGGTAGAGATTGGGTGGGGAAAAAACTAAAGTTGAGAGTATATCGACAAACTTAATCTTTTTGGTTTATGAGGATTCTTTTCTTTCCTCCCCAAACTTGAGTTTGGACAGTCTAAAAGCTGGCCTAGGAGAAATATTTGTGCATTTAAGTTATTAGGATTGTTTATATTACCCTTATCCAATATTAATTTGTTTTATGCTTTGTGTGAGGTTTAAATATTTTTTCACATCCTTTGCACCATCTAAATGGATGTGTGACAGTGGGAAAGTAATGAAGTAATGTGATGAATGTAAAAACTGCACACTTCTTTACGGTTGTAGTACCCTTGTCTTGGATTTGAGTGAATTTTAGAAAAGAACTCGAAAGGATATGACCTTTAATGGTTAAAGGTTGGATAAAAGTAGACCTTTCTGTTCCTAAGTGAAAGACACATAAGTCAAGTTTGTTGTCAATGACTGCATTGTTTGATAGCCTCAATTAGTGAGCTTCAGAAAGCTTAACGAGTTAGTAATGGTTTTGAGAGTGTAGGCCAAGAATTAGAGGTGTTTTTGTTTGTTTGTTTGTTTATTTTTGTTTCTGTTTTGTGTGTGTGTGTGTGTGTGAAATATATTGGCAGTGGGGTGTGTGATGTGTAAGCTTCTGCTTGAAACATTTTAAGCATGAAATAATAAAACAGTTTGAGATGTATATAAAGTCAAAGAATGTCCCTGTTGCTATTTCATTCTTACAATAGCTAACACACTTTAAAGCCAGTAATGGAGACTACATCATCCTTTTCTGTTCTCAGTGCTGTTGTAATTTTTTTTTGGCACAGAGACCCCTTAATGAGGGTCAACCTCAGGGCTAAAGGCAGGGTGTCAACTAGTTATAAACTAGTTATAGGTAGGGATTTTGGCTATTTGGGGATTTGAATCAATAGATTGTATGTATATGTGTGTGTGTGTATATATATATAGAGAGAGAGAGAGAGAGAGAGACGGGAAAGGGCCATTTGTTGAATGAATGCGGTGACCCACATACTATTGTGTGATTCAGTATCCTCTTTAAAAGGCCTTGGGCAGGAAGCTGGAGTGTAACAATTATATCATTTCTTCCTTCACCTTTTCTGTTCTTGCCTAATCCTGGTGTCTAATGGTTGAACGGACGTTAGAGGCCATACAGCCGGCCATGCCTGCGACATGTCTGTACCCAGTCCCTGCTTGCACACGTCCAGTGATGGGATCACACTGATTATGGTGATGATGATGATGATGATGATGATGATAATTCTGGCAGTTTACATTTGTTGAGCATAGACCACATGCAGATGCAGTGCTATGGGTTTAATCCTAACAACCATGATTTTACAGATGACAAACATGAGTCACATAGAAGTAGTTTTCACACTGGCCTTCCTTCTATTTCTTCAAAGGCCCAGGGCCTTTGCATATCCCTCTTTTCCTTGTCTTTATCTGTTAGGCTTCTTCTTGTCATTTAAATTTAGGTTTGAGTGTCATCACTGAGAGGTCTTCCCTGCTGACTTGAGAAAATAGATCTCCAAGGCATTCCTGACTGTATCATTGTATTTAAGTTCCCTATATGTTCTTATTGCTATCTGGCATTTTTCTTCGCGCGTGTGTGTGTCTTTGTGTGTGTGTGTGTGTGTGTGTGTGTGCATGCACGCGCGCCAATGTCCTTCCAAGTAGAATTTAATTCCACAAGAGCAAGAACCAGTACGTCCCTGACATCAGGCCCAGGACCTAGCTCCTAGTAGATGAGCAATGAATGCTTAGTCAGTGAGAAGGGCCACAGAGCTAGAAAGTGTGGGAGCTGGGATTAGAACTCAGGTGGTATGGAGTTGTGCATTTAACCTTTACATGTTGCTGAGTCTCCTAATTTTTTTTTTTTTTAAAGATTTTATTTATTTGTCAGAGAGAGGGAGAGAGAGCGAGCACAGGCAGACAGAATGGGAGGCAGAGGGAGAAGCAGGCTCCCTGCCAAGCAAGGAGCCCGATGTGGGACTCGATCCCAGGACGCTGGGATCATGACCTGAGCCGAAGGCAGCTGCTTAACCCACTGAGCCACCCAGGTGTCCCATGAGTCTCCTAATTTATTAGGTAGCTTATTCCATTGCTGCTAGATGATTCTTCATTTGTGGTGATCTATTGCTTATAAATTTTGCATGGTATTAATTTGGCTTATACATATCCCTCTACCTCTTTCCTATCCCCAGTCCACTGGGGTTGGGGCTCTGGACCATAATGTAGAGTTTCTCTAGGCCTCCTGACATCATAGCCCTGCCAAGGGAGGGCCAACTGTAGGAGACAACAGCCTGCTTCTCCCAGGCTTGTCCTGGCCTTCCTTGGCTCCGGTCTCTGTCACTTTCTCTAAGAGTTAGCAAAGGGGAGATAATCAGACCACAGGCAGTCTTCTGGGTGGAAGGCAGAGAAATTGATAATTTGTTTCTGATGTAAATTCCCTTTTCTTTTTTCCTCTGACTGCTGCTCAAGGCTTTTCACTGGCTGGTGAAAAAAATGAAGTGGATTTCAGATGCACTGCAATTTGGCACAGTTTAAGCCCTGGTCTGATGCCCAGATGGTTATCTCTGGGATCGAAAGGGTTGGTGGCGGTGGGGAACTGGGGGAGGGAAGAAAAGAGAGGCCAGTGAAATAAAAATAAAATGAATTATTTAATATGGAATATTATACCTGGTTATATTTATAGCAGGTCTCCTGAAAATACACTGTTTGCAATAAAGGGAACTTGCTTAACAAGATTCAGTTTAATAAGAATTATGAGGAAGATCACCTTATTTGTTTATCTTTTAGTGGCCTTCCTTTAGGAGGACGCTGGTTATGTTGCATTGAGGGATTCCTTGATCATTTTTCTCTATTTAAACTCATTAAAGAAATATCTGTGAGGGGATTTTTCTGAACAGCTTAAAGGACTTTGAAAAATTGTTCTCTCCCCCGCCCCTCCGTAGCTTTACTTGGCTGGAATACCTGTGCTTTGGCGGGAGCTCTTTGAGCAGGTTTGTTTTTTTCCATGAGCCCTGGGGATTTGTGGGGAGGGATGGTAACCCTCTTGGAAATTCAACTCTGACAGCGGAGAGCAGCTATTCTTGTAATGCGTGTAAAAATATTCTCCATGTTGTCGCCTCATTATGCTGAAGTAGTGCAATCGTAGAAAAGTTTTCTGTTTTAATGCAATTCTCATGACCTTTTACTGTGCCTGTGGAAGCTTGTAGGTGATCCATTCCCAATCAGGAAACATGAATTGCTGAGAATGTTCTAAGCAATGAAAGTACATTAATTCTATGGTCAGAATGGAAAACTCAATTTTATTGAACCTTACTTGAGGCCAGAAGTTTGAACTAGATGCTGATATGATGATTTTCTGGGAACAAGGGAACATGTGAGTTCATTGCTGCAGTTGTAAATATTAGTTAAAATTTAATTGTGAAAGGATACTCAGGTGGTTTCAGATGTATTGGCCAAATTGTTTGTCCCTTAAGCTGTGTGTGTAGGCAGACATATTGACTCTATTACTATTTTAATTTTTTTTGTATGCCTCAGTTGTTTAATAATAAATATACTCAAGTCAGTATTTGAAATATGAGTCATTATGAGTTTTTAAAATCTATTTACTCTTGAAATGATGGCTTGTGGACTGAGAAATCTAAGCCAGATCTAGCTCTTTCACTTTTGCTTCCTCTGTCCTTGGATTTGCACGTGTCAACTCTAGGAGGCCTTTGCATTGGGCCTTTGAACAACCACCTGTCTAAAGTTTATTTAAATCCTGTGGGTCTTCTCTATCAGAAGCTTGTCCTCCTGGCCTGGTTAATAGGAAGAATTTTTATTTATTTATTTATTTTTGTGAGTGCTCCTGTGGCAGCTAAGATTAAGGCTTGAGATATGGTATGGTCTCACATTGGTTTTGAGAACTCAGTTTCTTTAAAAAAAAAAAAAATTGGTTCTATCACAGCTGTTGAGCTCAAAGTGTAAAGCAGTAGAATAATATTTCATAGGAGAATATTTTCAAATGAATTTTTCTTTTAATGGGGGGCCTGCCTGGTTAGTTATTATGATTTCTGTTGAGTTCAGTAATGCTAGCATTTAATTATGTAACAAATTTTTTTTTTTCAAGGAACAGAAAAAGCACCTAGTGACATTTCTTACATAGCGGAGAAGCCCAATGAATAATGGACTTTGCATCTCTGAAGTGGTACAACTTTGAAATAAATACATCTGCTGTAGTGTAAAAAGTATTATCTGTGGAGATATTCTTATTTAATTCCATACTTTTAATGTTTGAGAATTTCTTTCATTCTGCTTCCTAGTTAAGATTTTGGTATATGATATACATAATATATACTGGGGATGGGGTTAGCATTTTGAGGTTGATACTCATGGATTGGTTATTTTGTTATTCGTAAGCTATGTGTGAGTCATGTTATTTAACACTAATTCAGTAATTACCTAGATGTATATGTATGCTTTTGTTTTGCAAGTTGGGTTTTGGGCTCACTGCATGCAGGACTGGTAACTCAGGCTGCACATCAGAACCACTCTTCTGGATTTGGATTCAGTCGTGCCAGGAGGGGTCTGGGCTTCTGGAGTTTTACCAAGCCCCCCACAGCTTTATGGAGAAAGAAGGCCAGTTTAAGACTGTTAGAACTGAAATGAAAATGGTCTGTGCATTTCAGAGGAGAGCTTTTAATAATAGCCAAATGTTGAAGTTTATTTCTATCTACAAACACTTCCCTTTAAACATTTTAAAAAGACAGTGGATTCTTGGTATTGGACATTTTTTCTTTTGCTTTATATTTTGAAGAGTTTCGCTTATGTTGAGCAAAGGTAAAACCATGGCAGTCAGGGGAGTGAGAAATTTGGTGCATTTCTTATCATGTCCCCTTAAAGCAGAGTATCATAGTAAAATATTCAGCAGCAAAGTATTTCTTTGTTGAGCTCCTTGGTCTTCAACTCAGTGTACTTAACCTCTTCCTGCTGTAAGTCTAATGTCATATCCTGAAGTCTTACATGGAGTCCTTGATCAAATCATTGTAAAAACTTACTGTGTGTATTTTCTAAGAAATTATTTCTAAGATATGTTTTTTGACTCATGGTGGGAAAAAATTCTCATATCCAATCCTATATGTTAGCTTTCCTTTTTTTTTCTTTTTAGTTAAGTTATAATTTATTCATACTGTGGAATAATTTGAGGTAAAAAAAATCAAGTTTTATTTTTTCTGTATCAATATGGGGTGATTTATAAGATGTGATACAAAGTATGAAACATAATCAACGTTTTGCTACTTTTCTTATATTCTTTAAGATTAGAGACAATATTACATATGTATTTCCCTCCCTCTTTTTGTATTTTAAGTAGGTGACATCTAATACTTATATTTAATATAACTAGACTTTCTTTTGACACAAAATAATTTTCCCGTCATTCTTTTAAAATGCACTCATTTTCAAAGAATAATTTTTTATTATGTCAAAGATGAATTAGGAGTTAAGTGACTTTTTGAGCACTATAGCGAGTTCCTTGAGGATCTGTAAATATGCGCCGGAGGTCTTGAGATGCCCTTGTCTACATATAACTAAACCAAGCCAAACACCAAACTCCCACTCTTAAAGTCCTTGAGTTATTTGCAGGAGTGTCTTTGAGCTCTGTAGCGTCTTTGAAGATATAGGAAGGGATTTTCATTTCTTTATTGATTATACAAGCTTTGGGGTGGATCAAAATGTGTACCTGCTCTTTTTTTTTTTTAATATTTTATTTATTTATTTGACAGAGCGAGAGCAAGCAAGTGCACAAGCAGGCAGAGGGAGAGGGAGAAACAAGGTCCCCGCAGAGCAAGGGGCTCCATCCTAGGACCCTGCAATCATGACCTGAGCCAAGGGCTTAACCGACTGAGCCACCCAGGCGCCCCTGTAATTGCTCCTACACATGTCACTGTGTAGAATTTGAGGCGGGTGCAGAGATTTACTTGTCCTGCTGCTCCCCAAGGCATACCTCATATGTAAGTTCCCTTGCTGATCAAACCTGCCACCTACCAACCTTGAGTGGTCTGCTTCTGCTCTTTCTCTGGGCTCTCCTTGTCTTTTGTATATGGAAGCCAGTTTCAAATTTCATTCAGGGAACTCTTGAGGTTGTAAACAAACATATGCCCTTAAGTTTTTTTAACTATTGCAAGTATTGACTCAGAGCTGGGAGAATGAATCAGAGTCTTATTTTGTGTTGAAGGCTCCTGGCCTTATTTAAATGCCTTATTCAAAAGCCACCCTCTGGGGGGGCTCTTAAATAAGTGAGTTCTAGTTTACTCTGTGACCCTATGTAGTTCCTTTATAGGTGTTTAGAAAATGTCATACTGCAAAATGTAAGGATATTTATTTATTTTTGTGCTTTTACATGTGGCATCCGTGGCCAGTTCTATAAGATACCAGATTCTTATTCATCTATGAGATCCCATTTGAATACCATGTGAACAGCAAAAGATCAGAGTGACTTGAATTGTTTTAACTTACATGTGCTTTTTCAAGAGACTTAACCTGTTATAGGTTAGAGGAGTGTTCATATTTGGGGAATGCACATATATGCTTGCTCTCTCAGACTGGCTTTATTGAACACTTGGCGTATGACAGATCTTATTCTGGGGACCTGGCATGAAGGCAGATTGCTCAGAGAAGGGAACTCATTTGCATGTATGTTTAAGTGAAACACTGAGAGATGTCTGCCACCACTTTCTCTTTCTAGCAGCTCTGCCTTCCCCCTGACACCACAGTACCCTGTGCAGGAGGCAAACGGCACCATGGGAGGACTGCCCATGGTCCTTCTCTTGCCTTTGAGATGGGAGGACTGCCCATGGTCCTTCTCTTGCCTTTGCGATATGGCTGGCTTTGTTTTCTCTGCTTGGTTGTTTTTCCCCTCCTAAGCCTCCAATTTTGAGACCTTCATTCTTCAAACAGCATAAGTGCCACAAAGCATTCTACTTTCGATCACCAAGCCAGAATCAATCTCTCCCTCTTGTTCAGACTTTGTTTCGATTTTTGGCTCTTCTTGCTTGTATATGGTCCATGCTTCCCCAATTTGATTTTTCAATGCCAGCCTTTAGCTTAGTCTCCACACACAGCAAGTGCTCAATAAATGCTTATGTGTATTTTAGTGTTGTTTAAAACAGCAAAAGAATGTGTACTTTAGTGTTGTTTAAAACAAAAAAAATCCAGACTTCCTTATATACATACCTTAATCAATCAGCAAATGTCTTGTTAAGTCATTATTGCTAGGTGATGGGCTCAGAGGTGAGCAAGACATATATGTCTGTTCTTAATATGCTCTCAGGCTAGTTAGGAGAGGAGTGAACAGACATCTTGCACAAAAAACAGTGTAATGCACACAAGGCCATAGGAACATGGAAGGAGTGAGGAGAAGCTCTTGTGTTGGTGGGAACGAGGTTATGACTGGTAATAGCGCCTTAACAGGAGGGAATTTGAGATATGCCTTGAAGGATGCTTAGTACACTTATGGACAGTAAGGAAAAGACCTACCAGATTGGTAGAAAAGAACAATACATTTGGAGTCTCTAGCTGGTAGGTGAGTGTGGCTGCGGCATTGTGGATGGTGGGAAATTGGGGCCATATTTTAAAAAGCTCTTTTGAAGCAGGTTAAAGGGTTTGATCATTTTGCTCTAGAGAGCCACTACAGGATTTTAAGTGGGTTAATGATGGGCTTCATACTATTTTTCAGAAAGATAATTTGGTTGGCAGTGTGAAAGGTAAATTTAGAAGGTGGCAGAGTTAGAGGGATGCAGGGAAGCAGGTAAGGGTTGTGAAAATAATTGAGGTTAGAAATTTTGGGGGCTTCAACCAAAGTGGTAGAGGTGGAGAATGGAGTAGGGAAAGGACCTGGACGATGGTTAGCAGTTAATACAAACCTGTAAAGGTGCAATGTAAACTTCACCTTCATGGGATTTGTTTTGTATTTTTCAATTGGCTGGAGAGTTTTTTTCAAATCATTTTTAATTCAGTTCTCAGCACTTTTAATTACTAGCTTTTTCTACAGAACGAGCTTGCTTTCTTTCTTTCTTTCTTTCTTTCTTTCTTTGACAGGCAGAAATCACAAGTAGGCAGAGAGGCAGGCAGAGAGAGAGGAGGAAGCAGGCTCCCTGCTGAGCAGAGAGCCCAATGAGGGTCTCGATCCCAGAACCCCGGGATCATGACCTGAGCCAAAGGCAGAGGCTTTAACCCACTGAGCCACCCAGGTGCCCCCAGAATGAATTTTCTTAACTTGCTTTATTTCTACATTTTATTTATTTATTTATTTGTCTTTTTTTTTTTTTTTAGAGAGGAAGAATGGGAGGTGGGGCAGAGGGAGAGGGAGAGAATCTTAAGCAGGCTCCACACCCAGTGCAGACCCTGATGTGGGGCTTAGTCTCACCACCCTGAGATCATGATCTGAGTTGAAATCAAGAGTCAGGTGCTTAACCCACCAAGCCACGCCAGTGCCCCTAATTCCTACATTCTAAAGTAACTTCACTCATCAGTTACACTGACTACCGCTTTTTTTTCTGAAGTCTTGTCTTTTGGCCAGTTTGTTTCAGTAACTTTGAATTAAATTGTTTCAGTAGTAGTACTTTTTCTATAAGTATATTCTGAAGGAAATGTGCTTCAGAAAAAAAAAAGTAGATTAAAATGAGAAGAAAGAGAAAGTTTATTCATGTTTATTTAGTATACTATAAAAGTTCTTTGAGATGGTAGCAAAAGTAAGGTAATACTAATCTCATCTTACAGTGCAGATAATAGTCTTGGACAGCTAAAAGAAAATCTGTATGCAAAATGAGCCTGGAAAACTATTTCAGAGGAACTTTGAAGAATAGAATGTTTCATGTGACTCTGAAGATAATGTCATCCTGTATTACTAATTTCAGCTGCAACAGATAGGCTAGAGTAAATGCAAATTAAAAATAAATTAAGAACAGATGTTGAGCAATACCTTTCATTTAGGGAATAATTAAATAGTGGAAAGGTCATTGGAGTTCAGTCAATAAAGCTGAGATACTCAGAACTCATAATTATTCAAGTAACAGATGCTTTTCTTAATATGATGCTTTGCTGTGGAGGTTTGGATAATAGGAGAAAGAAAAGGCTGTTATTGTTGTATTGTTTTTCTTTTGAGTACCATCTTCCAAATTCTTTTATTCAGTAGGCTAACTTTAAATTCTGGTATATACCCTGGTATCTCAGAATGGTGGTTCTCTTGACCTTTAAGACAAATTAAAAGGTCTCATTTGAAAAGTATGCATCTTTGGGTTGGGCATTGGTGGTGTGTAAAGTTTAGATTTGGACAGTTTAACTGTCCCTCTTGTTCGTGAATCCAGCTTTCTTTGAGATTCAACTGTATCTTATATTTTGGAGATCGTTAGGGAAGGACTTGTCTGACTCTCTGTATCTGTATTTATCTATCTGCTTTGTCTAGTCTATCTGTGAAAGACATTTTGTTTAATTTTAATTTTAATTTTTTTTATTTTAAAGATTTTAAGTAATCTTTATATCCAACTTGGGGCTCAAACTCACAACCCCAAGATCAGGAGTTGTATTGCTCTACCAACTGAGCCAGCCAAGTACCCCTGTAAAAGACATTTTGAGTGGTATTTTGTTACCTTGCTTGTACTATGTGTCAAGCCTTTGAACTGGCACAGTGCAATGAAGACATAGTTGTAATTGTCAATTGTTTTTCATCCAAAGAAGATGGATCTCATCAGATTTGCTGTTCAGGAGAATAGATGCCTTGGGTTGGGATGGTGGATGGGGCCAGGCTGGATGCCTGGAAGACTGCTGTGTGACTGAGACAGTTGAATGAATGGTAAGCAATATTTTTAGCCTGAACTAAGGGATGGTGGTGGGGTTAGAGGAGAGGGGTGAGATGGAAAGCTGTAGGCGGGAGACAGACTTAATGGGACGTAGTATAGGAGCAGTCTGCCTTCTGCTTCAACACTTGGCAGGTAAAGTTTTACTAGTAAGGTTTTGGTGTGAAGGAGGTGGGTAGAGGGATATATTTCAATATATATCTAATGTATAGGACATGGAGATACACACACACACACACACACACACATATAGATATATACGGATATATCTATATATAATATACATGATCTCCCAGGAGAGTGGCCTGGCTGGGATCACATCCTTGAGAATTGGCAGCTGGATTCTTGGCTATGTTCCTCACTAGTCCATGGAGCTCTTTTAAATATATTCTTAAAATTTCTCAAAATTTCATCAGGAACTGATTTATTTCTCTTTGTATTTTCTGAGATTTTTGACTGACCCTAGAATGAGCCTCTGGAAAAGGAATTTAAGAGATGGTAGATTATGGCAATGGAAGATGAGAAATTAGGTAGTTTTTGATTTTTATTATTATTTTTTTTTTTAAAGATTTTTATTTATTTGACAGCGAGAGATCACAAGTAGGCAGAGAGGCAGTCAGAGAGAGAGGGGGTAGCAGGCTCCTTGCCAAGCAGAGAGCCCGATGTGGGACTTGATCCAGGACTCTGAGATCATGGCCTGAGCCGAAGGCAGAGGCTTAACCCCCTGAGCCACCCAGGTTCCCTGATTTTTATTATTTTTAACAGATATTGGTGCTTGACACCTTGGGAGTTGACTATGTATTTATCTTCCAGGGTCATAAGAAGGCTACTTGCAGATGTCATCCTAGCTAAGTGGGTTGGCTTGGGAAGGGAGAGGGAGGGGTTAGGAAATGCTTACTGTGTGTGTAAATTTTTTTTACAAATGTGCCTATGCACATTTTCTGGGTAAAGGTGTCCATGGTTTTCATTATATTGTTATAGGAGGCCTATGACCCATCCAAAAGTTGAGTCCTATTAGGGTTGTGTCTCTCGTGGGGTTTCAGTCTTTTCTGATGGAAATGAAATGGGCAGTCAGTACTCTGACATGAGTAGTCCCACACTGTTGAAACAACTCAGGTTCTGGACATTATGTTATAGCCCCTGTTGTCTCAGAGCCATTCAAGCAAAGGGCCTGATTACTAGAATTAGGATGAGTAGACACAAAGTTTGAAGGGCAAAATTTCTGATAATGTTTGACCCAGTTTTGCATATAATGAATTTTTATTTGTTGATGAATCTTTCCCTTTTGTTGCTAAAAGTGGCAAATAATCAGCCATAAATTACTAATTAACAGTCTGGTTCAGATTTTTTTTTTTTAATTAATGAAACTTGTGCTTCATCAAGCTTAGGTCGAGTGGGTATCACAATGCTTTATTTTTTCTAACATCAAAGGTAATTTCTTTTTAAAAAATGTTATATTTGTCACTTGAAAACAGGCCATTCTCTCCTGTCCTCACGGGGTAAGAGTAGTAGGTCTCCCTGGAGGACTCTACTGTCTGTCTTTTACATTCGGACCACACCCCTGGCCCTCAGCTTAAATCTCATGTCATCAGACTGCATCCCCACCTAAAGCTCATTGCTGAGATTCTACTCTGTCCCGTCATCATTCTCGCTTATTTCCTCGTGACTTCAGCTCCTGGTTCACTGTCACTGTCTCTAAAAGTTATTCTTGTACTTTGATTTCAATGTAAGCATAGGTGATCCTTCTAACACTCCATCTCTCAGTTTTTGAACTTCCCTTTCTAGTGATCCTAGCTTCCATGGTGATGGTAATATTTTGGCGAAACTATGTTGTCATCTATGCCTGTGGCCCCTCCATAATCTGAATTTTAAGTGTCACACTTGCTGCCCATCATATCTGATTCTTCGGGCTCACTCCCTCTTACATCACAACTCTAACAGTCTCTGATCCAGTGGGATCTGTAATTCCTTGCACCTACGACCATTATGGTGTTGCCCATCCCTTCAGATCCCTTTTTGCTCTTTACTGAGCTTCCGTGGTCAAGCACTCCTTTGCTTTCCTTGTCTTTCTTCTGCGTCATAACTTTGTTGGACTCCAAATCTGGTTAAATATGACTCTTCACCTACTCTGTACCAGCCTCCATGCAGAGGAATGAGGCTGGAGATAAACACAACCCCAATAATGCATGCCTTCAGTGAAATTCATGATCCCATGTGAGACTGTAAGGCTGCATGGCAGTCACTCTTGCACTGTTCTTCATGGTTATTTCACACGTCTTCTCTTTCCTGAAACATTACCCCTTCCTCCCAATCCTGATGCTTAGCTGATGACTTTGCCTGTTCTTGTCCTAAGAAAATTGAAGTAAACTGAGGAGTCCCCAGTCTGCCTCCAACCAGCAACTTCCCAAGGCCACCCAACCATGCCTCCTCTTGCTTGCTCAAGGACATTTCCTCTCTCCTATTTCCCTCTCTAGTGGAGCCCTGCCATTAGCATTCAAGGTATTATTTTTCCTCTCCTGGAAGAACTGTACTCTTGATCCCACCTCTTTCTCCAGCTATCACATTTCTCTCTTGTCCTTTATGAAAGAGTTCCTCAAGAATTTTATATGCCCATGGTTGCAATTTCTCTCCATTCATTCTCTCTTAAAACCACTTCAAACAGGCATAGCCCCTACCATTCAATGAAAAGTGCCCTGAAAGTCGCTACGGATTTCCCTATTGCTATCCAGGGGTCAGTTCTCAGTCTTTATTTTATTCATTTCTCTGTAGCATTGACACAGGTGAACCTTTCGTCCCCCACAAAGCACTTTCTTCACTTGGCTTCTAGAATATCTCACACACTTGTGGTTTCCCTCTTGTTTTCCTTTTGCTGATTCTTCCTCCTGATATGGAGGGCACAGTCCTTAGACCTCCTCTTTGTTCTACTCACTCCCTTTGTCATCTTTTATCTCCTGGTTTGAAATACCACTGGACACTGGACTCAACATTTCTAGCTCTGGCCCAGCGCTTTCCTGCCACACCGCATATTTCTGTTTCCTGTCATCCACTTGACAGCTCCCCATGTTTGTTCAAATCTGAACTCCTGATCTCCACCTGAGGCAAACCTGATCCCACACTCTTGCCTGTCCCTCTTAATGTCAATCTTTGTTTCTTCCAGTTGTTCAGGTTGAACATTTTGAAGGCATCCATTTGACTACAAGGATTCTTTTTCTTAGAACCACGTCTAGTCAGTGAGCAAATCGTGTTTATGCGGAATCCAGTCACGTACCAAACTTCACAGTTACTGCCCTGGTGTAGGCCACCATTATTCTTGCCTGGATTTCTGCAGTGACCTCCTCACTGGTCTTCCTGTTTCCCCCTTTGTCTCACTGAGGCTGGTCTCAGCCACCAGCAGTTTGAGCCTTTTTAAAATGGAAACAGATCCTATCATCCTGTGTTCACAATTCTGCAGTGACCTCCCATTTTACTCACAATAAAATCTGAAGACCTTACAGTGACCCACAGGATCCTGAGTGATCCTGCCTGACTTTGTCTCCCCTTACATTTTTGCTCATTGTTTATAGCCAGTGGTTTCCCAGTTCAGGGCCTTTGCCTGGTGGCCCCTGCCTGGAGCCCTCGGCCCTCCAGTGACCGTGTAGGTGACTCCCTCCTCTCCATGATCTACCTGACCATGGGTGAAAACTACAAAGCCTCCCATCTTCAGCACTCTGCACCCCTTTCCCTGACTGTACTATGTTCTCTAGCACTTGCCACCCACTAGCACCCTTGTCAGTTTCCTTGTTGGCCTGCTAATGTCGGTCTCTTTCCACTAGAATGTGAACTCTAGAGGGCAGGGTTGTCTGGGTTCAATCACTAGCATCTGGAGAAGTACCTGGCACGTAGCATATGCTCAATTAAATATACATCGAGTGACTAAACAAATTGTGTTTTTTATTGCTTTCAGCAAGTGTGTAATCCCTGAGACAAATATCATCTTGATCTTTGTTGTTTCTTTATTGTACTGATTGACAGCTCCATTCTAGCCTGTGACTGTTTCCTAAATGTGGACTGGCAGACCACTCCGTGTTTTCTTCAGTAGTCACATGTGAAATGAGAAGGCCAAGGCCAATATAAAGTAGATGTGTGTCGCTGTGGGGTTGTCATCAGCACTTTCTTTTCCAGGTTTGTTCATTATTCTGAGAGTATGATCATTTATTGGGCATGAGAATGCCCATTTAATGAAACGGTGGTGAACAGTATCCTTGGAGATGAATCCTGGCAGCAGGAAGCTTTCTTTAGGCTAAGTATTCCAAAAGGGCCCAGGAATAGGGTTTTTGAAAGTAAGGATGCTAATATTTTGCTGTGTTATGTGATTTGTATCTTCTCTCCCTGCTTTTCTCCTTCCACTCCCTCCCTCCCTCCTTTTCTTTTCTTACTTTCTTTAGTCTTACTTCTTTAGTCTCAGAAGTCCTTCTGGAAACGAATTTTAGATAGAGGCTCATTTTAGAAATATGATAATACATGCCTATTCTCTCTCTCTCTTTTAAAGATTTTATTTATTTATTTGACAGAAATTGAGAGACAGCACAAGTAGGCAGAGCAGCAGGCAGATAGAGAGGGAGAAGCAGGCTCTCCGCTGAGCAAGGAACCCGATGTGGGGCTTGATGTGGGGCTCAATCCCAGAGCCCTGGGATCCTGATCTGAGCCAAAGGCAGCTGCTTAACCAAAGGAGCCACCCAGGAACCCCTATATTGCTATTCTCTCCCATCTTCATGCAGGGGCAAACAGGCAGGGTTTATAAAGGCAGCTTTTTATAAAGCAGGGTTTGGGGGATGGAAGTGGCGGGTAGCTCAAGCCAGCCCTTGAAGGTTCTTCATGGGTTTTGGAACATAATTTACAACCACTGCTTTAGTTGAGGGGCACCTGGCTGGTTCAGGGGGTGGAGTGGGGGGCCCTTGATCTTGGGCTTGTGAGTTTGAGACTCACATTGATTATAGAGATTACTTAAAAATAAAATCACTGTTTTTGTTGATAAATTCTAGAAAGCTTTCATGCCCTATCAAAAACAAAGATCTTACCTTAGTCTCCAAGGAGTTTGGTTCTCGTTTTGGTTCTGCAAATAATGAGCTTTATGACCTTGACTAAATCACTCAGTCTGCACAATTAATTGATTTGTTTGTAAGGTTAGGCGTGTGGACCAGATGACCTCACACTGATCACTTTATTAGCTCCAGAGAACCAAATTGCTAACGTTTAATTGTTGAAGTGGCGCTAATGAAGGCTTGTGTTTTATTATCTTCTTCCTCATTGCTGTAATTTCAGTTTTGTGTGTACTGATTTTGTGACCTTCTCAAATATTGTATACACTTGGATTCTTACAAGCAATATTGTTTTGGGGATTATAGAAGGGATTATGTGATAGCATTTGGGATCAGCATGTTATCTCTAAATTGGGTTAGGTATCAATGTAGCATGATATTATTTTACATGAGATTTAAAAAACAGCATAAGAAAATCCTACAGTATTTAGAAATTTTATTAGCACTCTCTTGTAGCTTGTAATACCTCTCTGAATAGTGGTTCAGAGTTGCATTAGATGATGTTTTGAATCTGAGCATGGCTACATATTGGCTTTGTGAACTTGGGCAAATTGCTTAGCTGCTCTGTGCTTGTTTCCTTGTCAATAAATTGAGGATAATAAAAAATTGTTGTAAAAATTAAAGAAATTAATATATGTAAAGCACTTTGGTATATAATAGCACTCATTAAATGTTAGCTCTTACAACATAACATAAATGCTTATATAATTGAGTATATACTTTTCAGTCATTTAAAATAAGCATGTAACAATAGTTTTAGTCATGTCACACAAGCAAAATTTGTGTTTTTCTTTCTAAGTAGATCCAGAATTTTGCTTATTATTATTGTTTTTTTATTGCTATTTTTAAGCAAGCTCTATGCCCGATATGGGACTTGAACTCATGACTCTGAGATCAAGAGTCACATGCTCTATTGACTTAGCCAGCCAGGTGCCCCCCGAATTTTGCTTTTAAAATTTTTCTTTTTTTGTATTTAATAAGAAGACCTTCTAGAATAGACTGATCATTTATTTTTAGGTCATTTTATATACTTTTTTTATATATATAATATATATATATTTATATATACTTTATATACTTCCATACTTTTATATACTTTTTGATGCCATGTAACCATGGAACTCATTTTTGTGTGTGTGTGTTTATTGTGTATTTGACATATTTCTCTGGTAGGATTTTTGAAAAAATAACTCTATTCATATACAATTCCTTCTCCCTTTCCCCCATTTCTTTTCTTCCCCCTTCTTCAAAGGCTTGGTACTGTACTCTTTTGTATGGGGTCACTATAGTTGACTCATGGTTCATCTAAGCATACCTCCTGGAATCTAATTTATAGCCAGTTTATTTAGAGCATTTGCAAATCTGTTCGTGAGAGAGAGGTTACACTCCTGTACCACAGAAACCTCAAAATTCAGTGTCTCAAATAAGATCAAGGTTTGTTTTTCTCTCACCTTATAGTTCGGAATTGGTGGATGGCTTTGGTGGTTCTGGTCTGTAGGGCCTCTCAGGGATCCTGACTGGTCCCTTCTTTCTCGTTGTTTGCCATTTCACAGTGTTGTCTCGTCTTCTTGGTTGCGGCTGGCCCCTCAATACCGTGTCCAAGTTCTAGTCCAAAGAAAAGGGAGGAAAGGAAGGAAAAAAAGCAATTTCCTTTGTGAAGGATGTGACCTAGCAGTTGTGGGTTCGAGTCCCTTGGCATCCATTGGCCGCAGCAATGTCACGTGGCCTGCCTCAGAGCTTGAGAAATGGGTTTTGCTGTGAGTTGACCCTGTGCTGAGCTCAAATCTTAGGGGAGAGAGCGAGGCTGGATTTCCGATACCACATAGAAGGGGAGAATGGATCATGCTATGTATACTTTTTAACAATTTGGTAAGCCTGGTTTGAATTTCAGAATTCTCCAAGTCCTCACAGTTCTGTGCCAGAACACCATGGCAGAGAGAGCTGGTGTGGACTCTCGCCTTTGTTTTCCCCTGCGGGCTTCCTTCTGCACTGAGGAAGCCTTTGCGCACACGTCGCTGGTCACCCTGGCTAAACATCTGTGGCCTCTCTCCTGTCCCACCTGGACGCAGTGGTGTGAGAAGTGAGCTCCTTGGGAAGTGAGCGCAGGGCTCACTGGGGCAGGATTACAGGGAGCCTGGGTCCCAAGAGTATGTTTTGAAAGAGGTTGTATGGGATCTCAGCACACGTGTTCATGTACTTGGCCTGGTGATCTATCATTTTGAGAGGGGAGGGACTGGAAGGGGGCCACTGTAAGAGCCTTCGGAAAGGCGGGGGTGCAGGCAGAGCCCCTGTGGTATAGATCTTAGGGTGGTATTCTAAAGAGAAGCAGTGATTTGATTTACTTCTTAGTTTTCCACTTTCCCCATGCTACTGCTTCCCTCACACTGCTATTTATCATTTACAGTGTACACGCTGTATATTTAATTTACTAAGAGTGGAATATTTTTGGAATGAATGGAGTGTCATTTTAATGGATGGTAAGGATGGATAAGGGCACACTGAGAGAGGCTGGAGAATATTCACTTATTTAGCTTAATGTTTTCAACAGCTTAAAAAAACAACCCTTTGAGTGGCCCTTGTGATTCAGTGGCAGTTTGCCCAGACTAAAGGGAGCCGGTGTTGGGAATGAAAACTAGATTCACTTTGAACATCTAGAAAAAAAAAGTGACTAAACAAGTTATAAGAATGTGCCTGATGGCCTGGGTCCTCTGAGCACGAAAGTACTAGGGCAGGCTAGGTTTGCACATTCCCCCTCTGCTCAGCCTTCAGCTTCTTCCTCCTCCAAGTCTTGTACCTGGCCGTCCAACACCAGGGTCCTGACTTCACCTGTCCCGGGGTAGAGCCCCTGCTGCCCCCTCAGACAGCCTGATGGCTTGTCCAGGGAAATGTCCTTGCGATCCAGCATATCAGACTGCTCTTGGGGAGAATCCTCCAATCACCGCCGCCTTCAGCTGAGGGGCGGGTTATGATACACTCTATCTCTTGTCCCAACTCTTGGAACCAGGTGTGTTTCAGGATTATTGGTTTCTTAAGCTTTCAGATGGCTTGTGGTACGTATATCACGTACTATGCAGCGTCTCGGGGGGCGTTTGGGACAGTATCCTATAATTTAATATATTAATATTTCTGCAGCAAAGTGTATGAATATTCATACTAACTGGGGCATAAACAAGGTTATAAATGGCTTCAGGTCAGTTCAGGTCACGTTTTGCTGCCAAATGGGTTATGACAAAACTGTCGGTTTCCAGAACTTTTCGGAGGCTGGCATCGTGCATCAGGGATTGTGCACCTGGGATGGGGACTGTTTTCTCAATGTTTACTCTGTGCCAGATGCTCTCAACTATTGGCTTCTGTAGTGCTCACAACAGACCTACGAGGAGGATATTTTATTATGCCTTCTTTTTTTTTTTTTTTTTTTTTTTTTCCCTCCCTAACTCCCTTCTGTCTGTCCTTGGAAACTCAGGTTTAGTGAGGTCGAATGACTTGCTTGAGATCAAAAGGAGGAGGCCAGGACCGCAGGCCTGGTATAAAAAGTTTCTAATTTGCTTGTTTGAAACTTTGGAATACAAATTGGCTCGTAGAACCCTATTTCACATTTAATGGTAGCTGAAAGACAATACACCACTAAAAGTGCCATTGGAAGGAATGACCCCTTACAATATTGTTTCTTGATAAAATGCCTTTTAAGTTCACCCAGCAGGGTCAGGAAGCAGGATCCAGAGACTTGCCCTTGTCTGTAGATGATCCCTGGCTTCTACAGTTTCATGGGTCCTTCTCCAGGCCTGGCAGGGGTAGTCAGGGCATTGTTCCAGGACCGAGGGGAGGTGGGCAGGACATGGGCACAGTATAGGGCAGAGAGGGGAAGGTTTGGGTTTTTGGTGTGATAGGCAAGGCCAGGGATGGGGAAACTAACTGGCTGAGGTTCTGACACTGCTTGGTCAGGGCCCCATTGCAGACTCATATTCCTGTTCTCATAGCCGTCCCCATGGACATTCCAGAAGCAATCATCAGAGAGGGGCTGAGTTTAGCCTGTTAGGTAAGGCTGCTGCTTGGCTAGATTTTGTGTGTGGCAGCTTGAATGTGGCTGCTTGGCATTAGTAGGGATGTGCCATGTTAGAATCCTTGCACCTGCTCGGTGCTGATCCCATGGAATTAGTAGCCGTGACTCTCATTGGCGGATGGGAACCCTGTGGCTCACTCGCACTCAAGCTGCTTCAGCTCATCTCTGGAGTTCGTGCTGCAGGGCTCCTCGCTATGTTGGTGAGGACGGTTCCCTGCGCATGCCGTCCTCTGAAATGGAGGTAACAGCTGAAGGATTTCAGGATCTAGCTCCCCCAACTACTTCATCCTTTACTGTTACTCTTGTTTCATTATTGTATTAAAAAGCACGTAGGCTGATATTGATTCTTGTTTGGCCGTAAGTGGGGCTGATTGGCAGTTACTGGCCCCTTAGGTCTCATTCATGTAGTTTGTATTACAGTGGGCTCCTTGGTGTGCCATTTGGGTGGGGAGAGGCAGTTATGATAAGAAAAAACCTCGGAAATTAGAAGGTCTGGGGAATTATATTCGTATACCTGTCCCTTTGCTCGCAGTACCTTCGTTGACATGACCCTCATCTATTTATTTAGTTTTTGAAGGTTTTTTGTTTATTTGACACAGAAATAGAGCACACAAGTAGGCAGAGTGGCAGGCAGAGGGAGAGGGAGAAGCAGGCTCTCCGCTGAGCAGGGAGCCCAGTGTGGGGCTCAATCTTAGGACCCTGGGATCATGACCTGAGCTGAAGGCAGCCACTCAACCGACTGAGCCTCCCAATCACCCCGTGACATGACCCTCATATAAAATTCAACATAATTTGTTAAACTTTTACTTCACGTAACATATAGGTCTAAGAGTCTTAGCCAAAGTCAGTGATTTTTATGGGAAGTATCTGGGTATATATTAACCTTATAAAATTATAACCAGTTAGTTACACCATAAAAACTAGCAATGTGTGAAATAATTGGTTGCTTGCTAAATCCAGAGCACATGAGGAAAATTAATTTTATATTGAGAAAGTAGTTCTTAAAAGCATGGAAGGAGCCCGAGAGCTAAGCATGTGTGCTAGGACTTTTCAAACACATGATTCCATTTCCTCCCTACAGTAATTCTATGGAAAAGATGTAATATTTCTGTTTATAGATGAGGATACATTTGAGTTATTGGTCAAGTCTTACAAGTTTTTGGCAATATTTAAAAGATTACACTCCATCTTATTCTATGAAAAGTCACAGCAGGAGTAGAATTTGAAGAAAAAAATCAATAAAAATACAGAGAGGAGAAGAACGAGTTGATTAGTTAGATAAGGCTAAGAGTTATTAGTTCACAGAAGTTCAGCTGTTGCTTTAACATAAGGTGTCCTGTCCCATTTGTCTCAGAGTGTTGTATTAGGTAATTCAGAGAGGCAAATGGTTATTGTAAGACTGACATTATCCACAAATTTTTAAAATTTTTAAATTAATTTTTTAAAGTAGGCTTCATGCTCAACATGGGGCTTGAACTCACAACTCTAAGATCAAGAGTTGCAAGATCTACTTGACTGAGCCAACCGGGCGCCCCATCCCTAAATATTTAACAAGACGTTTACTAATGTGAAAATTTCTTCCCCCTCGCCTTGAGGCCCCCAAGGACGTTTTTTTGGAACCTCATAGTGGGACAGTGACTGATAGGGAGAAAGCTACCTCTTCAGCTCCATGTGATATCCAGACTAACAGGTTGTTGATGGGCGGCATCTTTTAGTACAAGCCAGGTAAAAATTTATAAAATCATTTTTGAAAATAGAGATGGGAGGGAATTCTCCAGTGATCTGCCTTAAATCAGCGACAACTTTAATGATGCTGGTATCTCAGTCAGTTATCACACTGTTATACTATGAGGATAATACTTACTCTTATCTTTCTTTTCATAAATTAATTAAAAAATGTGGTCCTCAGACTTTCCTGTCAAATTCTTTGCTGTTTGACCATGTCGCATGGAACTTTCCATGTTGTGTATCTATTTCCATATTGTGTATCTATTTCTACTCTCACGGTACGTAATTCTTAATAAAAGCTTTCTTTCTGGGTTTTGTTCTTTCCTTCTTTCCTTTCTGGAAATGGCTTCCAGATGGGATTATTATTTTTTTCTTGACCAACCTTGAGTCCTTATGCTTTACCATTGTCTGACCCATTATCTCTTTTCTGAGTTTCATTTTTGGCTTACGTACTATGCTTTTAGTATTTTTTTAATACTCTGTAATATATACTGAAAATACTTGGCAGGGGTTATGAGGCTGCAGAGTCATCTGGTAATGATACCATGCTCTGGGCTTCTCTGCCACTCATAGTTTATTAAAGAAAAGTCTTCCTTCACTGTATTCCTTCTTTCTTTTTTCTTATTTATTTTTTAATTTAATTTTATTTTTTTCCTATATTTTTTTTTTTTTTTTTTTGACAGGCAGAGATCACAAGTAGGCAGAGAGGCAGTCAGAGAGAGAGGAGAAGCAGGCTCCCCGCCGAGCAGAGAGCCCGATGTGGGGCTCGATCCCAGGACTCTGGGATCGTGACCTGAGCTGAAGGCAGAGGCTTTAACCCACCGAGCCACCCAGGCGCCCCTTATCTTTTTTTTTTTTTTTTTTTAAGATTTTATTTATTTATTTGTTTGAGAGAGAGACACACAATGAGAGAGGGAACACAAGCAGGGGGAGTGGGAGAGGGAGAAGCAGTTTTCCCGCCCAGCAGGTAGCCCAATGCGGAGGGGCTCAGTTTCTGGACCCCTGGATCATGACCTGAGCCAAAGGCAGACTTTAACGACTGAGCCACCCAGGCACCCCTTCCTATAAGATTTTATATAGCATTAGATTCATTTCAGACCTTGTATCTATCTTCAGTTTTTGGAGCCAGGTTATTTAAGGTAAATTTTTTAAAAATGTAAACTCTGGGGGCTAAGCAGATGATCCAGAATGTTTCTGCTGCCTTTGAAGGGATCTGTCCAGTTGCTGCAAAGGTTCAGTGAGTGAAGGGTGTTTGGCTGCTGCAGTTCGAGGCTCTTTTGTCCTTGTGATTATTACTGTTATTTCCTGCCTTCGTTCCCCTTGCATCATTTGGTCTTGACTTTCTGCAGGCTGTTGAGGGAGATAGCAAGTACCCGGCTTGGCCCCAGTTACCAGGGCCGGCTGAGTGGACTTTGACCCGTGTTTCCAGCCTGGGATTGGTGGGCCCTGCCTGATGGTCAGGCACACACAGTTAGACATTCTGGTTGGATTTCACAGAGTTGGGAGTCAGGAGGGCAGCGGGAAATTGAGGAAGGATATAAAACTAGGCAAGAGGGGCATTCTGGAAGAAAGGACGGTTTCTCATAGGAAGGACTATGCAAGAACAAACATTAATCAGATGAATTAGTGCCACTTACTCTGTTTTTCACCCCTTCCTTTCAGTCATGGTGTGAAACATTAAAATCCAGGCTGATGATGGATTCACATAAGCCTCATTTAATATTGGGAACATTCACCCGAGTCAGCAGTTTAAACTCTGTTAAGTACTTTTCCAACTCTGAGGTTCTACTTGTGCTTTATGGACCAGATTCTCTAATGGCCTCTTCCTGATGGTGGGGATGGAGTGAGGGAAGGTACTGTTTGAAATCACTCAGATAAGCTGCTTGTTCCTGAGTGGCCGTATGGGCACAGATGTTTGGAATCAGCTGATAATTTTAAACAATCTCTAACTCATCCTGTTAAATACATTTGCACATGTTTAGTGTTTGCTTAGCTTTAACCTAAAACATTACACAAAGTAATTTGGTGTATAAGAAGCATTGCAGTAACTGGGTGCCTGGGTGGCTCAGTGGGTTAAGCCACTGCCTTCGGCTCAGGTCATGATCTCAGGGTCCTGGGATCGAGTCCCGCATCGGGCTCTCTGCTCACCAGGGAGCCTGCTTCCTCCTCTCTCTCTCTGCCTGCCTCTCTGCCTACTTGTGATCTCTCTCTGTCAAATAAATAAATAAAATCTTAAAAAAAAAAAAAAAGAAGCATTGCAGCAACAAGAATGGTTTTGAATGGTTTTGCATGCTTACTATGCTGAATCACTATTTAACTGTTTTAATATTATTTATACACACATGCCACACCTTCCTCACACCATATATGTGTGTATGTGTTTATTCACACTTGTGTATATATATACATATACATATAGACATATATACATGAGTTCATTCATTCATTTATTTATTTTGAAAGATTTTGATTATTTATTTGACAGAGAGAGAGAAAGCACAAGCAGGGGAAGTGGCAGGCAGAGGGAGAGAGAGAGAAGCAGACCCCCACTGAGCAGAGAGCCTGACATGGGGCTCGATCCCAAGACTTTGGGATCATGACCTGAGCTGAAGGCAGATGGTTAACCGACTGAGCCACCCAGGTGCCCCCACATGAATTCATTTAATTCTGCCTATGAAAGTGGCACTTCTGTTATCAACACCATGTTATAGTCAGGAAACCAAGGCACAGATTAGCTAAGGAATTTACCCAGCCCAGCACAGGTAGTGAGTGCCTGAGGGAGAATTTAAATCTCCATCACTGTGCCACACTTTTCATCACTACCCTGTAGTGCCTCTCAGTGCTTAGTCTTCAACTCCACGCAAATGCTAATTATAGCTCATAAGTCCAAGGTTATTTTTCTTTTAAAGATTTTATTTATTTCAGAGAAGAAAGACAAGCAGGAGGAGGGAGAAGAAGAAGCAGACTCCCTGCTGAACAGGGAGCCCCATGTGGGGCTCAGTCCCAAGACCTGGGACCCTGGGCTCATAACCTGATCGGAAGGCAGACACTTAACAGACTGAGGCACCCAGGCGCTCCCAAAGTTATTTTGTTATGAGAAAATCTGAAAAGTTATATGGTTTTAAAAATGGAACCTGGTTTCTGTTGCTTAGCATGTATGGACCTTTGTTTGGAGTTTGGCTGTTTCTGATTGTGGTCTGACTTCAGTTGTCTGGGTCTTTGTGTGGTGAACAGTCTCTGTGACTCCCTGCAGTGTGTCCTGTGTCAGTGAGCTCCTGCTGAGGGCATCCACTGGTTGCCTACCTCTCTTCTGGGCACCTTTATCAGCGGATTTCCAGAAGTTCGTGAGTGGTTTTTCACCGTGGCCCTGCGGATGACTTTGGGCCAGAAATTTATTTCAACCACCCAACTCACCCTGCGATTAATCATCTAGGGCTTCTGTCTTTCCTTATTAGGTATTGGAAATTAAAGAAACTGACTTAGAAATGGTTTCCACCAGGGGCCTATTAAATGAGACTGATGTTTTGACAGGCAAAGTGTTGAAGAAAAAGTAAAAGGATTTCAAGGACTATTTCATGTCACTGCATTGAACAGTATTTGACATGTAGGGACTGGGTATGTATATTAAGGATTGGTGAATAGAACACTCTAGGGTTAAGTCATAGGAAAATGTGGAGGGAGGATTTGATTTTGACTGTTTTGAAGGCACATTCTGTTTAAATGTATAGAGCCGCACTGTTTTGTTTTGCCTGGGGATTCAAGGTCTGATTCCCCCATTTAAGTAACAAAGACATTTGTAATTATGAAGGAAACTTGGCAATTTTTAAATTTGGTGATTGGATTGATTATACTTCCTTTTCTAGGCTACTAAATTATCATGACCACGAGGTAAATTGTGGATTAAATGCTATAAATACTGTTTGTAAATATTTTAACATCATTCATCTCTATTCCTCTTATCAAGACAAATTGATTATTATAATTGACAAAGTTATTATCATTTGAATGAGAGCAGAACAGTCCTCCCATTCAAATTAATGATGTGATGGAAAGAGCAAGAAAATAAATTTTTCAGATGCCCTGTTTTAGGGACTTAAATATTCTTGGATCAGAAACCGTGGCGCACAACCTTAATATTTATTTGGCTTTAATGTTTGAAGTCACTTAAGAGTATTTACCTTTCTTTTTTTCCCTTCAGCTAAACTCAGAAACATCATGATTTAAAGAAAATGAAGGAAGGCGTTAGGCATTTCTTGCTTTCTTTTATTTTTGTCATACATTAAAGATATATCACAATGTGGGCAAAATAGAGTTTCTAGGACTTTTGTTGACTTCATCAAACAGGCTGTATGCGAGCTTCTAAACCAAGTAATTAAAAAAAAAAAAAGATTTATTTATTTATTTGGTGTGGGGAGAGAGGCAAAGGGAGAGGAAGAGAGAGAAACTCAGACTCTCCACTGAGCTCAGAGCTAGAGATGGAACTCATCTCACGACCCTGAGATCATGACCTGAGTCAAAACCAAGAGCTGGATGCTTAACTGACTGAGCCACCCAGGTACCACTTGCCCAAGTCATTTGGGCAAAAGTTGCAGTTTTCTGAATTTGCTGGCAAACCTTATCTTTGTCTGATCAGTTTCCACCCTCCTTGGGTCCCCATAGTCAATTTCACAGCGTTTTGTGGGAAATATTGGCATCGAGCTATGAAGTTCTTTCTGGTTCAAAAGAAGATCTTCAAAAACTATTTCTGTATTTCATAATGTTACTATTAAAAACATGCCTGTTCCCTTTCAGCACAGATGGGAATTACTTTCTGTGTTTTTAAAACTTACAGGCCATCCTCTTTATTGGTCAAAAGATACTGAGCATTTGGATGATAGGACCATCTATGTTTTATCTTTCATTATTAATATACTTGATATAGTTACAGAGGTTTTTTTTAGTAAATAAAGATGATCTTTAGGTTTCTATATTTATATATTTTTAGAGGTAAAATTTATTTGCATTTTTAATATAGTTTTAATGCAATTTAGTATTTCCAGTATGTAAAGTGAATTGAGTTCCCCCCGTAGCAGCTGTAATTTGGCTGAATTGAATTACTGAATGCACAGTAAAATTACACATTTGAATATAAAGGAAAGAAATGTAATCTGATGCTATATCTATAACGTTTTGCTGTATATGAAGTGACTGTATTGTATTATAAATATTATATTCAAATTCCAAATTGGACCTAATCATGAAAAGAATAATTAACTGACAGTTATATCTGATGTTATGAATATTATTGTGCAAAGTCTGGTTTTGATGATAAGATATTTAGCAAGATTGTCTTTTGGGATTTGAGACTCTCGAGAACCAAGTCTTGTCTGCATGCTGTTGCCGTGTGAAACCAGGGCCTGGCTTATGGTCTTGAGGCCATTTTCAGACTCTCCCTAAGAATAAATCGAAGAGAGCAGAACTCGTAGTTAAAAGTAGAAGAATGGTTATGTGTGTATCACTCCTTGGTGCCATCATAATTACAGCAAAAAGAACAAAAAAAGGAAGAGCTAATATGGCCAAAGGGAAGTAGAGACAAAGTGGCTTTGGATGGGTAAGGCATCACGTGTTGGAAAATGATGGCGAAGTGGCTAACTGCTGAGGGGTCCAGAGCAGAGGGTGGTGACAAGAGTCCTCTTGTTGGACCCCTCAGACTTTGTAAGCCTCCTGATTTAGAGATCTGTAAATAGTGAGCCTTGACTCCTAAGATCTTTCCTCTTCTTCTCTCCCTGCACGGGAGAATATAGATTTATACATTCTCTATACATAAACATGAACTCTGCCTTGGGATCCCTGTCCCAGAGGATAGTAAGGTTCTGGTTTAACACCAACAGGATGAAAGGACACCAAGACTCTGGAAACCCTAGAATTGTTGAAGCTATACCAACCCCAAATCAGAGGATTCTTTTATTGGGAAGATAGTATGGTCACAGATTGGAATTTGATGACCTACTTTGATACCATCATTGGCAGGTGACACCCAAGCACATAGAACTTGGGCATTTGACTGCCTCATTTTGAAATGTGAGGGGCTGCCAGGAGTCCGTTGTTTGAGGAAAACTGGATTATTAAAGCCTAACCCAACCAACAGGAAAAATAAACTTAAGGGAAAGGGGAGGAAAATGATACTAAAATAATAAATACCCTCAGAGAGGTGGGAAAATAATTACCTCTTTGAAACAAGAACAGAATGCTACAAAAATCAGATTCAGAGGATAAGAAAGGAGTCTGGGAAATTGTATGCTATCAGAAATGAAAAACTGGCTAGAGACTGGAAGAGGAGATGTAACAGAGGTAAATTCTTAATTACCATAACAAAAATTTTGTAAATACTGACTTAAAATCAGAAAATAGCACTGTAAGTGCACTATTTAGAAAAGCATAAATGTCAGAACAAATAGGTAATAGATGGAAGGGGTTAACCCCTGGCAAGGATTGAGGCAGGACTGCTGGATTTTATTATAATCCTATTTGATTAAGAAAAACAAGGCGTTTATTTATTGCTTTGATATTGCTACTTATTGCTCTGTTAAAAACTGAGGAACATGTAATGAGATACTTACTTTGGAGATCATTTTGTTTAAAAATTTTATTGACAGTATAGAAAATTCTGCACAATATTTACTTTTTGTGGCAGTCACATATGCCTCTGTGAGTAATATGGTCCTCTAAATCTTTTCAGTCGTTTTTCTCAGTACTGGTTTCTAGCTACAGTTAGGCATGGTTATTGTAAAGTTTTGTATACCTTCCTCATGCCTGGCTGGACAGACTTTGTGGTTTTAACAATCATTTATTGCGCATGTGAATTGTAAATGTCCCAATTATTTTGAGACAAGCCGCTCCTCACATTACAGCCGCATACTTTCTGTATTGCTAGTGATTATGGGAGTGTTTTCTGTTAGACATTTCACACATTGTGGTTGTAATGGAATACAAATGTAAGGAACGGAACATTCGAGCACTAAGAGCAAACAGACCTTCAGGCTGAAATGGTCTCTTTCCCGCACTTCCTGACTTACAAACTTTTTTTTTTTTTTTTTTTTTTTTTTTTTTTTTTTTTTGGTGATAAGTGGCCTTCTTCTTCTCTTATCTCTCATTTATAACCCTGCATGACTGTTGTGGCAACATGGACCTTCAGAAAATTTTAGAGCTGGACGATGTTTTAAGGGACCATCTTCTCCACTTCTGTTGCCTGGAAATTGAGGAAACTGAGTCCAGGAGGAAGGAGTTGACTTTCTCAAGATTAAAGAACAGTCCCAAACTCAGTATGCTCATGCTACTCTGGGCTTACATGGGCCCTGAAGAGAAATTTTTGCTCACTTTCCTTCAAATCTCATTTAGTTGTCGATGGTTTTCTCGTGGATGCGCATCTGAAAATAAATGCTTTCACAGATTTCCAAGAAATGTTCTGGTGGGAATGGTTGGGGCTGTGAACTTCTAGAAAGATTTTAGGTTTCTGTTTACTGTGTGAAGTTGAGGGTTTTGTTAATACGCCGAAAGAGCTGTGACTCCTGCCTGTGGATCAAAGCCTGCAGACCTTGGGCTCCAAGTTCTCAGTGTCAGCAAGAATAGGGACAGGATGAGGGAGGAAGAAGAGAGCAAGGTTGTGAGGACCTTTTCTGTCCTGTTGTTTTCCTTTTGGTCAGAAAGGGTGAGAAAGTCACTGAACATAACTGGAGCTATTGAACTGAACTGGCCCCAAGCTGTCTTCATTGTGTGAGAGAAAATCTGTGGTGTTTAGTCCTTCAGAGCAGTTCTCATCATGGTGCGGGGGCCTGCTGGCTGCCATTGAGGTTCTGTAAAATTTTATTTTTGTGCCTTCTCTGAGATTTTTTTTCTGCTGACCATTGTCCTTCTAACTCCATCCAGGCATGGCCCTTCCATTCTCACCAGAGCTCCTTTTTTTTTTTTAATTTTTTTTCTTTTAAGATTTTATTTATTTGACAGAGATCGCAAGCAGGCAGAGAGGCAGGCAGAGAGAGAGGAGGAAGCAGGCTTCCCGCTGAGCAGAGAGCCGGATGCGGGGCTCGATCCCAGGACCTGGGATCATGACCTGAGCTGAAGGCAGAGGCTTTAACCCACTGAGCCACTCAGGTGCCCCTAGAGCTCCTTTTTTTATTGGTGTTGTACATACTAATGGTTGGCTGATTAAAGCCACTCACAGTAAGGTGTCAATGATCACTCTGTTACTCCTCCTGCTGGGATATGTGCCTATATTCCCAGAGCTGCTGGAGAAATAAGAGGGGGCGAATCTTCCGTCGGTGGGAGTATGATATGTTTTGTAACCTTGTCTGCCTTGTATCCTCGTTTTACAAATCCTAGGAACTCATTGACTCCATGATCTGTCTTTCAAGGAAAAAAGTTAAGAGAAGTTTCATCATTATTAAGGGTATGTCAAAAAGTGCTCGATGTCATTAAAGACATGGAAAAAACCCCAAGTTTCCATCAATGGATGAATAGATTAAAAGATGTGCTACATACACACACACAGGAATATTATTTAGCTATAAAAAAGAAGGAAATCCTGCAAAAATTTGCAAGAGAGAACCTTGTGGAGAACCTCAAGGGTGGAATAAGTCACAGGTACCAGATAAAGATCAAATACTGTGTGATCTCATGTAGATCTTAAAAAAACCCCAAACAAACAAACTCCTAGATACAGAGAAGCAGATTGGTGGTTGCCAGAGGCAGGGAGTGGGGTGTGGGGGGGTGGGGTTTGAGGGGGAAAATGGGTGGAGGTGGTCAACAAGTACAAACTTCCAACTGTAAGATAAATAAGTCTGGAGGATTAATATATAGCATGGTGACTGTAGTTAGTAATACAGTATAAGAGAATAGGTCTTAGGAGTTCTCATCACAATAAAAAAATTCTAAGTATGTGCATTTATGGATGCTAACCAGACTTCTTGTTGTGGTGATCACTTTGCAATACATACATATATTAGATCATAATGTTGTACACCTGAAGCTAATACAATGTTATATATCCTTTATATCTCAAAACAAGAAAGAGAGTATGTCAAGGATATCTAAGTTGAACTGTATAGTAACTATTAAACTTGTAAATGTCCTTTGAGTATTTCTTTTTTTATAGTTGATTTTATTGAAACTAATGAAATAAATATTTCTATCTATTATAAAAATAATTTCTTTAATAATTCTGTTTATTTTGAATTGTCTTTCTTTCAGAAATGTTTTATTCCTTTTCCCCATGAGTAAAAATATGTTCAACCCATTGAAAAACAAATGTAAGCATTTTTTGGTACATCGAATGTTTATATCTCATGATAATGGTGTAGATTAGGGTTTTTATTCGTTATTCTCATCACCCCCCCCCTACTCTTTTTTTGACCCCCATTGGCCCCTTTAGCAGTGTGGTACACCACACAAATGTTTTTAAATGCGTAAAATAAAGTACATGACATTATAAAGGAAAACCAATTATTTTGAAAATCATTTACAAAATAGTTAAAAAGCCTGTAACAGAGTATTCTTTGTGTTTATGAATATATTCAATATTGTGATCCAAGGTTGGTCCATAACTGTTGTGAGGGGATGAAGAGCCAAACAAATGATTTTTCAGCTGTAATGTGAAGTGAAAACGGCTATGAGTTTTGCTGTTAAGACAGCCAAAATTACTACCAATTGTGTGTTTTATGACTTAGGTATGTAATAAAAGGAGATGCAAATTTTTGTTAGGGTTAGTGAGATAGTTAATTTTTCTTTCTGTCCAAGTTCATGGACCCCTTGCTTTGTAATAACCCCTGAAGAAGCCAATGGCTTAAGAAGAGCATTTATATCTGTACAGCAGTGTGCCATGAAGAGTATTTTTGCAGACAACAATTTGAAATGGAAATAACTCTTAAAAAATATTTATTTTAGAGAGAGAGAGAGAGTGAGCACAAGTGAGAGGGGCAGAGGGAGAGGGAGGAAGAATCTCGAGCAGATTTTGTGTGATTGTAGAGCTTGACGTGGGGTTTGATCTCACAACCCTGAGATCATGACCTGAGCTGAAACCAGGAGTCAGGAGCGTAACTGTGCCACCGAGGTGCCCCTGAAATGGAAATAACTCTTCGTTGAACCTTCCATATGCCAGGCACTTTTCTGGGCATGGTCAACAGAATTGACAAACACAACAGTTTTGGTGTCCATCTTCTGGGATATATTGACTAGTAGAAGAAACATACCAAACCCCAGAATGTACAAATAGTTGGATGTTTACTTGCTAGGGGATAAAGGTCCTGAAGTGCTGTCGTCATGTATGGGGAAGGGGCCTGAAATGGATGCTAGTGGTAAGGGAAGCCATATTTATTTTTTTAATTTTTTTTTTAAAGTTCTTTTTAAAGATTTTTTATTTGTCAGAGAGAGAGAGGGAGAGAGAGCGAACACAGGCAGAGGCAGAGGGAGAAGCAGACTCTCTGCCAAGCAAGGAGCCCGATGTGGGACTCGATCCCAGGATGCTGGGATCATGATCTGAGCTGAAGGCAGCTGAGGGAAGCCATATTTAAGTTGACACTTGAGTATTGACTGAGGGCAGAGATTGGCCCACAGAAAAAGTTGAATGAGGACAGGGACTGGGAATGAGTGAGCAGAGACTGTGCCTTGAGGCTGGCGAAATAGGCAGTTTGCACTTCATTGAGTAGTATTTTTAATCTTGGTGAAGAGCATAGTTTATCCTCGAGTTTTTGATGGCATACACATATTATTTAGTATATTAATGAGAGCTAGACACTTATGAACATTTTTTATTGTTTAAATCCTAAACATTTTCCCTCACCCAAATTCTCATTTGGCACAAATTCAAGGAAAACCTAAGGAGAGTTGAGAAAGTGCTTGGCTCCTCCGCCTCCTGAGCAATTTGAACAGAGATGTTTGCAGAAATGCATGCCTTACCTGGCTGTTCCTAGGCAGATAAGTGCTGTTACACCTGCGGATTTTAAGGCCACAGGCTCCACAGCCTGGCAGAGGCTCCGATGGAGTAGACCAGGATTGGGCTGTGCACAGAGGCAGGAATGTAACCATTCTGGTCTGGGCAGTTGGGGAGGGACTTCTCTCTCCACGATTCCCATACTGTTTGTCTCTGCTTTTCAATTTGACTCCATCAAAGCACACTTTCCAGTGGACGGGTATGTACATCTTTGTGACTCCAGACAGCATGCATGGTTGGTTTATGAATCTTAAGCACCTTTGAAGGACATGCTGAGTCAACGAGAAATGGAAGTGACGTCTGATTCTACACATGGAGACCACGACGAAGGGTTACAGGCAGGTAATGAACCCTCGCTTAGAATATTATGGTTGCTTAGATTTTTGCCCAGTGGTTGTAGACAGGAAACCCAGGCATGACTCAGTGAGCCAAGAATTAGTGTGAAAATTCCTGAGCAACACATTCTAAATGAGGTTGTCCTCTGGGTGATCTTGGAATTAAATTTTTTTTTTCCTCTGAATATTATGAAAGGAGTTATTTACATGTAAAGAATCTTACAACATCCATCATGAACAGCATTTTGGAAATATGATGTGTTCTGTTTAAAACATTGTAGATCTTCGTGGATGGGCCACTTCTGGCCTCACAGCTTCATGCGGGGCCTGGCAGTGGAAGCATGTTTATGACTATCAATGTCTGGGTGCCAGCATCTAATGATACTCTGAAAATTATTCGTCACTTTCCTGTGATCAAGATTTGCCCAAAAGTGGTTGTTGTCTGACAGTCATCGGGGGTTAGAAGTCACCCTGCCCCCAGCACTGTAAATGGGTTAGGGAACTGTATCCACAGTGCTACTCCAGATTTCCAACACTGGGTAATGAATTAGTGTTGGTGGTGTGGCTGCAGTCATTTAATTTGTCCGTTCCTCTTTTGGTTGGTTCATTCACTCAATTTCCTGTCTGCTGGTGCCAAGTTCCATATAGACTGCTAGGAAACAAAGACAAATAAGGCAAGACCCTTGCTTATGGGTCCTTGAACACAGTGATTCAGCGCAGTGTGTGATAAGAGGTATAATAATGTCCCACATGGGATGCTGTGGGACCACAGGTGAGGGGGAGTTAACTTCTGGTGTCTTTGCTCTTTCTCAGAGGGTCATTTTTCCAGGAGAGAGTGTGGAAGAGAAAGATTCTTGGCCAAGAGAAAGTGTGTGTAATGGCAAAGGCATGTTGGGTGATCATGTGGTGAGATGCCATTTCCATATTTATAGTGTTTCTCTTTTCTCACTGCCCATGGCGCCGTCCATGGCCATCTTATGGCTCTGAGTACAGCCTCTTTACAGGCTCTTTTCTCTGCCTGGAGTACCCATCCTCCAGCTCTTGGCTAGCCCCTTCTCCTCTTTCTGGGATCGGGTCCTGGATTAAATTGCCTCTCTTCCTACACACCTGTCCTGACTGTCTGTCTGAAGCAGACCTCAGGCTGTCATCTCCTACCACTGTCCTGTTGCTTGTTTCAGCCCACTAGTCACAATGCCAGTTGCTTCGGTGACTTTGTTGTTGATCGGTGCCCCCGACTGTGATCTCCGCTAGGGCAGGGACCAAGATTTTCTTGTTCACCACCGCGTCCGTAATTCTGTAATGCCTTGCATAGTGCCTGGCCTATGGGGATGGTAGATCCTTGCAAATGAATGAGTGCATGCATGGACAGATGTCACTTAAAAAACAAAGCACTCTTCATATTCTTGCTATTCCAGTTTATTCCTTGAATTTGAAGTAATTCTTAATTAGGCATCTTAGTTAAGAGTTTTTTTCAGGACCTTTAAGAGATAAGAGAAGGTAGAGTTATTTTGCATCTTGGAAGGAATGACTTGAAAAAAATTAGCATTCTTTAAATTGAATATATATGGATAAGAGGCATTCTATTTGGATTACTTAGGTTATAAATTAAAGGGATTTTCATTAATTTAAAAAAATTGAATGACAAATGCATTGAAAGGACTTACTCTTTTTTCTTTTTAAGGTTTTATTTTATTTCTTTGAGAGAGAGAGCACACATACGAGCACTGTGGAAGGGTAGAGAAGGAGAGGGAGAGAGAATCCCAAGCAGACTCTATACTGAGCACAGAGTGGGACTAGATCCCAGGACCCTGAGATCCTGACCTGAGCAGAAGGCAGATACTTAACCTACTGAGCCACCTAGCTGCCCCGAAATGGACTTATTCTTTATGGTAATTTTATACAATGGTTTATTACACTCTATGTTTATTTTTACTTCTTAGTTCTCAGACATTTGATAATTTTGATGATTTAAGTTATCTGTGCCCTGAAATTTTATTTTTATAATTAATATCATTATTTAAGCCCTTTATCTTATATAAATCAGTGATGTTCTCACACTGATAGTCTTCTTTTTATTCAATATGGTATCAGTGCGGCAGACATTCTCCATCCATGGGTTCAGTCTTATGTCATTTCCCTCTGCTCCTTCTCTCAGGTTTTATCATCCGTAAAGTGGCTTCATCTCTGCTAGGTCTCATCTGTACTCCTGTTTATCTCATACACGTCACATTTAGCACACGTTCCATAACGTAGTACCTACCTATGGGTTATTTTTGTTTTATTTGATAAGATAAGATTACACAAAAAAATTTATTTTGTATATTTTATAGTAATGGCAGGTGGAAGATGCTGTGTGACGTGACACGTTGAAAGAAAGGAAAATCCAAAGGCTCCAGTGATTATGACTGTGTTCCCCGTTCGGCCTCCTTGGAATGAGAAACCCTTGTGCATAGTCTGATAATGCCAGCGGGTGGCTGACAGACATACTGGCTTCAGCCAGGGGATGGATGGTTAGCAAATTCTGATCTGTTCTTTAGGGAGATTTGGCTCCCAAATCTGACCTTCCGTTCTCTTTTTGAGGAAATGGGAAAAAAAACGCATTTGTATACTGTTCTGAAGGTACGATTTTGGTTATCTTTATTTGTGAAGACAACTTTTGGTTTACCTGCTTGTTTGTTTCAGTCATTCATTTGCTAAGTGTATATTGCCTACCTATTATATCCCAGGTGCTCTGCTGGTCCCTGGGCTTTGTGAAAAAATGTTTTGGTGTGATCAATGTTGAAATTAGTTTGGAGTGAACTGTTCGAGGGAGAGGACGATGTGAAAGAAGTCATGTGTCAGCAGAGACATACTTTGTGGTATGGTAATTTTTTTTTACAAAATTGCTACTGGCGAGAAAATGATGATGATTTGCACTTCTGACATCATTGCTAATGTTGGGTTTCTGGGCTTGGGCTCTTTGTGCTGCAGAGGCAAGAGGCGTTTTGAGAGGCTTAATTTCACCGGAACGCTGCACCTGTTGTTGGCTATTCTTGTGTATGAAATCCAGAACCTAGAGTCACTTGCTTTCATTTCCTTTTCCTCCCCCCTCTTTCCGGTGTGGAGGGGGTCAGGGTAGTCGCACATGTGAAGAGTCACCGCCTTCTTCCTTCAGGGTATGACTGTAATGCCCTCGAGAGCAAAAGTGTCAGGTCCTTCTGTTGCTGAAAGACTCCTACAGGAGCAAGCAGCAAGATTCAGAGGCCAGTGTTTGTGCCAGAGTTTGGGATGGGGTGGGGCAGGACCAGCTTTCAGCAGCTGTTGCTGCTACCTGATACTTGGAACTTTCCTGCAATTGAGGAATAGCATTTCCTCTTGGTTTCATATGATTTTTGGCTATGGCTCTGAGGAAGAGAGGAAGTGCTGTATAGTATCATTTACTTTCAGGGAACGGACTTGGAAATCTCTGGGCTCCACGTTCGTTAAGGCCCTGCCCCCAGGGAGCTGCTTTCGAAGGCTCACGACTGCCGGAAGGGAAAGCTGTGGGGCTGGGAGCTGGTTCTGGAGTTGAGAACGTCCAGAGCAAATTTGTGTTTCATCTGGTGTCATGAAACTCCATTACTTCATCTCTCAAATGAGAGATGTACCAAACATTGGTACAGCTTAACTTGTAGGAAGTTTGCAGGCATCACTGAAAATAAACATGAAGAAGTCTTGAGTTCAGAGGTCCCGGAAGCTGGTGAGTTTTTACCAAGCAGTTACATTCTCATGTTCTAGTGCTCTCCTGAGTTGGCAACCTCCAGGGAGATGTTTTAGTCCAACATGCTCAATTTAAAACTAAGTTGACTGTATTTGCTTTGTTTATACTTTTGTTGATAGACAGATTTACTCATGGACCTTCTCCAAGGGGAACCATTTTCTGGAAAGTTGAGCTTCATGTGGACCAGTGCACAGATGACCCCGAGCTCCAGAGTTGGGCTTGGCCACTTCTCCACCAGAGCCTGCCTTGGGATAAGATGGCCTGACTTTTGGTTTTGCCTTATTTCTGGATCACTGCTTTCTCTTTTGTACCTTCTGGAATTGTTTCCAAGTTCCACCCTCCCATCTTCCTCCCTGTTCTTTGTGACTTCTTAGAACGCTTTAACAATAGGCTGCTTGTGTGTTTCTTGCCTTCTGTCGCGATCACTCCCACCTTGTTTGCTCAGCCTCTGCCCTCTCCTTTCCCTTTTTACAGGCTCCAGCCTGTCTCGGTGTCTCGGCCCGATCCCCGCAGTGATAGCAAGTGCCACAGCCTCCCTTCTGTGGCACTTGGGTTGCGTCACTCTGCCTGGCTTGGGAACTGGTTCTCAGTGCACTGTGTGGAGCAGAGCAGGTGCTCAGTGAACCCGGCTTCAGGTCCTGGGACCTTGTTGCTAAGTGCTGAGGCTCATAAATTCTTGAGTGATAACTAGTACTGGCTTTTTCTGTTCCTCACCTGGTTACCTCTTGGAAACTCTATCATCTCAGAAATCCTGGAGCTGATTGAAAATACGCCTGGTCAGTGCCTTGGCCTGGGTTCTGCCTCATGATTACCTGGATCCTTCCTTCAGAGCCTTCCCATGCTCAGCCCTGAGTTGTCACAAGTAGGTGATGACACCTCATTCCCAAGTTGGGAGTTTGGGTGGGTGTGCCCATAATTAGATGGGACTATCTTTGTGTGGTATCAGCTGCAGGCGGAAAATACAGATGATTCACACACGTTAATGCCCGTATCTCCTGAGTGGCCAGCATCCTCAGGTTTGCATAAGAGCCTAAGAGCTCCAGACAGCAGATGCTGGATTGAGATTGTCACTGCAAGTGACAGAGGGGCAAAGTGTTTTAAGGCCCGCGTCTGGATCTGTACGCTGGTGTGCCCTATGGTTGTGACTTAGGTCACTTTTCCCACTGAATGTTTTTATTGCTAACAATAAAGAGTAATCCCCTGCTTCTCTTCTTCATACGTTCTTATGAAGCATGATGGTTCTAGAACCTTCTGAAACTGGGGAAGTCGGCCTCACCATGCCAGCAGATGCACTTCAAGCAAAATCATTTGCTGACCTTTGTCCTGTGGACCAGCAGGTTGCCTCTACTTTTAAAAATGATTCCACCTTTGTATTTCTGGAAGTGTCCTTGTCTGGCCACAGCTCTCTTCTCCCCTGTGGAGCCCCTTTTTGCAGTTTTGGGGTCTGCCCCAGTGCTGCAAGTTTTCATTTTGCCCCCCGCATAGACCGTGCGATCTCCCTTCTCTATCAGGTGGGCCCGTCACACATGCTGTGCCGTTTGGATGTGAGAGCCGGCCTGGGCTCCTCTTGCTGTCCTGCTCTGCTAACTTCTACTCTGATAGTGTCTTCCACATCAGCTCCTTTCTCTTTCAGGAAGTGTTCATTTATTAAGTCCTTGCAGTGTGCCAGTCACTGTGCTTAATGGATGGCAGCATTTCTTTTTCATGTTCATTTATAAAAATAGAACATGCAAACATTCAGAAAAATCACTTCCATTTTCTTCCTTTTAAAATAACATTTAAAAATTCCACTTTCCTTTTAAAATGTTTGTGTTGTTTTATTCATCTCTTTTGATGTCTCCTTAAATAACTGTTCCTGCTCCTTGCAGAACCCTGGCAATGACCTTCCTTTCTTCTGCTAGAGTGGGATGCTTGCTTCTGGAGTGGCCATCCCAGGGACCTCTGCCTTCAGCAGCCAGTCCTGCAGGGCTCCTTATGCTGACCTGGCAGACTGGATCCTGGCTGCTACAAAGCCTTGGCATCACTCAGCAGCCATGTAGCGTTAGCCTCTTCTAACACAGATGACCCTCAGCTCCTGGACTTCACCTCTGTTGATTCCTGGCCGTGGCCATTTCTGTTTAGAAGTAGCATAATTGTTGAGAAACCCTGCTACACGTGTGTGCACACACACACACACACACACATGCAGGAGGCCTGCCCTGGGAGGGTACCCCAGTTTCCTATTCAGACCTCTCCTCACCTATCTGGGTGGAGTGAGTGGACATGTGCACCTACCACTTCTCTCTACCCATCTCGTTAAGGGATTTGGTGGTACTCCTTCCTTACCTCTGAATCTCATTACTTCTGTACAGTTTTCCTGAGATAACTGTAAGAACGTTTACAATTTAATCCTCAAATACAACTTCTAGGAATTTTTCTCTTAATTCATCATTCTAGGTAGGTATTTTTGACTATTTGCATTCTAGTAGTAAAACTATACTTTAAAAAAATAGGATATCTTTCCTCCTTCACTGGCCTGTTCTATAAGTTTGCATCTGAGGTCAGCCTCTGCGTGCTTGGGGATAAATTCTAAGTGCTTCAGTGGTGGGCATTTTGGCTTAATTCTCTTTAATGTAATTTTGTTGATTATAATGGCATTCCATTCCATTAATATACTAATATGGAAACAAAGGCATGATTTCAGATTTTATTTATATCTTTGTGCTTTGGAAAAGCAGTCTCATGAGAAATCACTCAGCCCATGAAATACCATCCTTGATGTTACTTTTTTGGTTTTGCTTGTTTTTAGAAAAGTTTTCCTGGCTTTTCCTCTTTGTAATTGTTTTAACTGTACCAGCAGTAGCGTTGTGAGTATTTTTAGATGTTATTAAAGTCATGTGAAAAATCCTTGTCATGTCAGCATGTGGATTTTGTTAATCTTTAATGTGAGCAAGAAATAAGGTAGAGGGGCACCTGGGTGGCTCAGTGGGTTAAGCCTCTGCCTTAGGCTCAGGTCATGATCTCAGGGTCCTAGGATAGACCCCGCATTGGGCTCTCTGCTCAGCAGGGATCCTGCTCCCCACCGCTCTCTCCCTGCCTCTCTGCCTATATGTGATCTCTGTCTGTCAAAATAAATAAATAAAATCTAAAAAAAAAAAAAAAAGAAAGAAAGAAGGTAGAATTTCCTAGCTAGAAAAAGAAATGAGTTAAAATATCCTGTGACACTCTTTTTTTTTTTATTAGAGAAGTTGTATTCTAAACAATAATTACTCTGATGAAAATATGAAAGGGATTGAATTCGACTGTGAGAATCTTGAGGGGCAGAGACTATACCATTTCTGTAATGCTGTGTAGATGGTATGGACAAATAGGGGAGTTAGTTCGGATGGTGGAGACCTGTGTAAACTTCATGAAGATGATGAAATAGCCACCCCCTCCCCCTTTTTGGCATGGGAAATGTTTAAGGATTATGAGTCATTGGGAGTTGTAGATATTTTAGAAAGATCACTCTGGAAAGGTGGATTGGTGTAAGGAGAGCCTGGAGGCAGAGGGAACACTGCAGGTGGCTTTGTTGGGAGATGGAGTGAAAGAGGATGTGGTTGAGGTGGGCGGGAGATGAAAAAGGTCATGGATTTCATCAGCAGTTCCACCATCCCTCATGTGTGGTGAGAGTAGTTTTAAAGAACTCTGAACACCAAAAGGTACTTTCTTTGTACTTCATTTAACAGTAAACTCGAGCTTGACCTAAATTCATTTGTTGGTGAAATCTGACTTGAATTGCTAGGGTGCTTTTAAAAAAAGCTCTCCTTATCTCACCATTCATGACACACACATATTTCTTGCAGAACGATGAATACGTTTGCTTGGGGGAGGAAATTGCTCTGAATCTTGCTGTTTTGTTTTGTTTTAACGTAACATATTCCCTCTTGTGCTCTATTAACTTGGCTCAAGTGGGAAAAGTTCTAGTTCAGTGAAACAACTGGTTTAAGGGTTTTGAAAAGGGGTTGTGAAGCTCTGTGTGACCTTATGTTTACATGGTAAGGTTGATAAGACTGACAGAGTAAATATGAAGAGACTTGTGGAAGAAAAGAACATTCCCAGCTGGGAAGACTCCTCAGTTAACGATGACACCTCCTCATTAGCTTGAGAAGATATGATCTCTCTTGAAGAGATCAGAAATGTTCATGGGATGCTGCATGATTTATTGAAAAGGACACAGCCTAGATGTTTGAAATGCTGCTTGTGTGCAGGATCTTGGACTGAATCACGAATCCCTAGGAAAAGAGGACAGTGGAGAAATTTGGACATGACCTGTGGGGTAGTTCGTAGTGTTGCATAAGGGCTAATTGTCTGGTTTGACAGTCATCTTCTGGTTATGTAATATGGTAATATCTGGGGAGGCTAGGTGAGGGGAATATGAGAACTCTTGGTACTATTTTTACACCTTTTTTGGTAAATCTGAAATTGTTTCAGGTTCTACGATAGAGAAAAACAGTTGCTCGTCATACCAGGACATGACGTCATCATCCCTGCTGCTTTTATGTGGAGAATATCTATTAGTTGGAGCATGGTTTTCTTGGAGATTCAACATCTGTAATAGAAAGTCCAGTAAAATTTCAAAGTCAGATCTTCTCCCTCTCTAATTTTTTTTTAAAGATTTTATTTATTTGACAGAGAGAGAGATCACAAGTAGGCAGAGAGGCAGGCAGAGAGAGAGAGGAGGAAGCAGGCTCCCCGCAAAGCAGAGAGCCCGATGTGGTACTCGATCCCAGGATCATGACGTGAGCCAAAGGCAGAGGCTTAACCAACACTGAGCCACCCAGGTGCCCCCTCTCTAATTATTTTTAAAGCTGACCTTGTTTTTATCATAAGAAGATTAATTTAGCATTTTGTGATCTGAGAAAAATGTTTGATTCTAGCCCAAGTGCACGTGGAAGAATTACTCATTGAAGCCAGTAGTGTCTAGAGAATTCTCAGGAAGTGCTCTAATGTCAGTGTTCACTTGTACTTGGTCTTCCTGGTGTTGGACAGTGTGTTTGTCACTAGATTTTGTCTGCTGCTTTGCAAGGTTGGATGTAGGTTCATTAGTTAGGACTGACCATTACAATGAGATGTTCAAAGCCAAGATGGTTTGTAGATAACAGAAAGGTTGAAGAAAATGTGTGCCTTCCACAGCAAGGTCAGCTCACCAGTGCCTGACCTTGTGGAAGCTGCTGGGCGTGTGCCTTCCCCATAGAGAGAGTTTAGTCTCCCAGTGGCTGTCTTGCTTCTATACCACCTCCTGGAATTTCAGCTGATTCGTTCTGTGATTCTCTCTCCAGTCCAATCCTTTCTTTCCTTTTCTATGAGACAGTAGACCTAGGCTGGCAGCCAGTTGCTGTTGAACTATAATGGAGCTAGTGGTATGTACCAAATTTGATTATTGCTGTCAACACTAGATTGAATAAGAAAGTGCATACCCTCAACAGATACTTGCAACATAAATGGTCTATTGATTTCCTAAGAACTAGAAATGAGGTCAACGTGTAATCTAGCAGAAAGGGTCTGTGGATAGAGTGGGTTCTCATATTACAAAACAATTTTAAAAAGTGCCCCCTGTTAGATCTTTTTAGAAGAACTTTCAGATGCCTTTGATAAGCTGATCGTTGCTTCTGATTTTGTTCACCATCAAGTTTTTATAGCAACTCTGATAGAGGCTTTGTGCTTGTGTTTGATCAATGGTTTGCTTTTCTTGTATGGAACCTACTTTAGAAGTTGTACTAGATGACACAGGCCATATTTGCTCCTGAGCTATGATGACATTTTCACTTAGCTTAATATGAATGTTTTAGATATTTCCCACAATGGAAAGTTCTATTTGACATAGGAAAGTTCAGCGGCTAGTTTCATAGTTAGCTGTAGGCCAAGAAATAACTAAAACAATGGATTACATAGAGCTGCCTTGGGAAATGGAAAATTTCTTAGGAGAGGGATGAATCATGTTATTAATATATGTTGTAAGGCTTGAGGTCTTATATTGGAAAATAAAGAAAAAAGTTATTTTTAAAGCTTATGGCATTTTTGTATTTTCTTTGTCATATTTTATATAGGTTTTATTTTGTTCATTTTTCTTTTTATAGGGATCAAGAGAATGAAAATCCTAAAATAGGTTGTTTTAGGAAAGAGATAGTTAACATCATTGTACATGAATTTGTTCAAATGGAACATGAAGTCTGAAAAAAACTGTAATTCCTCTGAATAAGATTAGATAATCTCTTTGCTTTAGAAAAAACCCAATGACCTCTTTAAGTTAGAGCTTTTGAATTTAAAATTAGGTAATTCTTTGAATTAGATCGGATAATTCCTTTGAATTAGAATAATTACTGTCCTCCCCATATCACATTTCCTTTTTACTTGAAGTATGGATGATACACACTGTTACATTAGTTTCAGGTCTACAACATAGTGTGATTAGATAATTGTGTATGTTATGCCATGCTTGCTATTGGTAAGTATAGTTACCATCAGTCGTCATACAAAGTTATGACACTGTTATTGATTGTATTCCCTATCCTGTACTTTTCATTTCTGTGACTTATTGATTTTATAACTGAAAGTTTGTACTTCTTAATCCCCTTGGCCTAATTTTCCTACCACCCCACCTGCTCCCCTCTGGCAATCACAGGTTTGTTCTCTGTATTTATGAGTCTGTTTCTATTTGTTTGTTTGGTTTCTTAGCTCCACGTATAAATGAAATCATACGGAATTTATCTGTCTCTGTCTGATGTATTTCACTCAGCATAATACCTTCCAGGTCCCTCTGTGTGGCTGTGGATGGCAAGATCTCATTCTTTCTTAGGACTGAGTAGTATAGATATGATATATCTATATATGCCACAGCTTCTTTATCCATTTCTTTATCGAGGGATCCTTAGATTGCTTCCATATTTGGCTATTTTAAATAATACTGTGATAAGCTTAGGGGTGCATATATCTTTCTGACCAAAATCCCATTTTTAAGAGGTAAGGGGAAAATATTGCTAGTATCTAGATCCTGACCTGTTCTTCTTGGCTCCCTTCAAAATTTGTGAGATTCTCAGTTGTGAGCCATACCTGGTCTAGAATGTCTTCTTATACATAATTAGGGCTATTCAGAGGCTGCTTTAGTTGATTCTGTTTGCTTATTATTATTATTTTTTAGATTTTGCTTATTTTACTTTAGAGAGAGAGATAGTGTGTGTGTGTGTGTGTGTGTGTGTGAGTGAGTGAGCTGGGGGGGGGTAGGGGCAGAGGAAGAGGGAGAGAGAAACTCTCCAGCAGACTCTCTGCTGATCAAGGAGCCCCACATGGGGCTCCATCCTGTGACCTAGGGCCAAAACCAAGAGTAGGACACTTAACTGACTGAGCCACCCAGACACCCCTGAGTCTATTTGTACTTAAGAGGAAGACACAGATGGAAAGACAAAAGGAAAGAATGATTTGCCAATTATTGAAATATCATATTTACCTTGAGAATTTCATCGTAAATGTTTTCTTGAGCAGCCCTTTGGTAGAGAAAGAAGGGCCAGCTGCTCTAGCAACTTCTTACTGGAGATGTGATTCAAAGGGCAGCATTTATTTAGCTGGTATGAACCCATACAGCTGTGCCAGTTAAAAATGTTGACACTTTTTCATACTGGTTGGAAAATAGCCACCGTTCAAGCCAGACACCATACGGTCTCGTTTCCACACTGTAGCCAGTATCCATTTTAAGTCGTCCCCATGCTTTACTGGTAGTTCTGTATTTTGAGTTTTGAGTCCTGCCTACAGAATGGAGATGTTTTTGGACCGCTGATAAAATTACGCTTTGGTAACCACCAGGGAAGTGCATATCAAACCACAGTGAGATGTCCGTTCATACGGACTAGGATGGCTGTAATTAAAAAGGCAGATAATAATAAGTGTTGATTACTACGTGGGTAACCTGGAACCTTCATACACAGCTGGTGGGAATGTAGGGTGGTGTAGCCACTTTGGAAAACTGTGGTTTTCCTAACCAACAGAACCTCTGCTGGTTCTTCCAAAATGTTAACCACGGAGTTACTTCATGACCTAGCAGTCATAGAGAGAATTGAAAACACATCAACGTAAAAATGTGTTCGTGAATGCTCATCGCAGCATTATTCATATTAGCCAAAGGTTAAATACAACCCAAATGTCCATCATCTAATGAATGAATAAATAAAATGTGGGGTATTGATACAATGGAATATCATCCAACCATCAAGAGACATGATGTAATGATACATGCTACAATGTAGATGAACTTTGAAAACATACTAAATCGAAGAAGCCTGTCACAAAAGTCCACATATGCTATGAATTTATTTATATGAAATGTTCAGGGAAGGAAAGCCTATAGTGACCTAAAAGTAGATTTTCATGGTTGTCCAGGGCTGGCCAGTGGGGGAGAAAACAGAGAGAGACTGCTTTTTGGGGTGGTGAAAGTGTCCTGAAATGCATTGTGGTGATGGATACATTTAACTCTGGGACTATAGTAATAATCCTGGAATTTGGTCCTTTAAGTGGGTTAATTACATACCGTGTGAATTATATGTCAATAAAGCTCTTACCAAAAAGAATTGGCACTTGGATGGCTCAGTCGGTTAAGCGTCTTCCTCTGGCTCAGGTCATGATCCCAGGATCCTGGCACGGAGGCCTGCGTCCGGCTCCCTGCTCTGTGTGGAATTTGCTTCTCCCTCTGCCCCGCCCCCATCCCGCCCCCACAGTGCAGTCTCTCTCTCTCTCTCTCTCTCTCTCAAATAAAATCTGTGTTTAAAAAAAAAAAAAAAAAAGAAAAGAACTGGGCTTTGACCATATGGCATGGTCTGTGGCACTGTGCCTTTGGCGGCTTTCTCCTCAAAACAATCCGAGGAAACAGGTGGGGCCGCTACTCCCATTTTACAGATTTGGAGATTGTATTAGAAAGTATTTTGCCGGAGTCCTACAGCTTCTAATCTAGGAAACACACAGAGATAAGGAGGAGGAGAGTGGGGCAAGTCCTGGCAAGTTCTCTTGATCATACCTTAGCCAGTAGTGGGGACAGAGATGGCTTTTACCTTAAGCCCCTGTGTACTCTGGCAAAGATACATATTCCACAGAATAGGAAAATCTTTGCTTCTAAGTGAAAAGTTTCTATTTCAAAGCAGGAGGGAGAGAAAGAAGAGAGAAAGAAGAGGGCGAGGTACTATGGGTCATGATTTTTCTCACTTGTTGTGTGTGGATAACCTGTGCAGAGCAAGAGAACCCAGCACATACACAGAATCAGATAGACTGGAAAATATGAGTCAAAAGTTTTACTTCTTATTTTATACTCTATGTAGTGAAGCTTATTTTTTCCCCCACAATAGTAGTGTGTAAGGGATTAAGCAGAAATGCTTTTGAATTTCATTTTTCCAAGGTATATATGCATATTAAAGGAAAATAACAAGTCCAATTTATTCTTTGAAGTATAGTTAATATGTAACCAAACTCTTCAGCCCCATTGGGCACCCAGGGCAAATGCCTCTATTTATATATCCACAGTAGGTAGGGAGGTGGGTGGAGGTGTCCCTTACCAGCCAACACTGTCAAAACAGGAAGCAAAGTTATAATCTCCTTGTAGTAGATTAGAAACATTCAAAGGCCCTGAGTTGTGACAATTAAAAAGAAAGAAAGAAAAAAACACAAGACAACAACAACAACCGTAATAAAAAAAAACGACCTAAGGACTGCTAAGTGTAACTTCCTGTCTGGTGTGCAGAAGAGGCTGGGTTCGGTTTAGTCAGATCCTCTCATGGGAAAAATAAAAGCCACCCCAAAACAGGACATCCCAGTGTGCAGTTCGCAGGCTGCTTTTGTTGTCCACTTCCCCTGCATCGTTTTTTCCCTCGTCACTCAAGCACTTGCAGGTGATGAGCGGCCCGGCAGCCTCCCCGTTTCGTTGGAAAAAGTGCAGACTTGACTTTCCAGGGCCAGGAGCTCTCCAGGCCTGCAAGCAGTTACTAGGTAAGTCTGTCCGCAGGCATGATTCCCAGCCCGGGAGGTTTAGAAAAGGGGACGACAGCAAAGACAGGGATCTCCTAGTCACTTACTGAACAGCGGGATTTGTTAAGTAGCAGAGCTTCGAAGGCAGGGCCTGCCTGGTGAGGGGAACAGACCTGTTTGCACTTCCCGGCACCACATTTGTCTAGACTGGTCTGCTTCATCCTTCTCTTCGAATGTGATTGTTTACCCCTTACTGGCTTCTTTAGAAGAAGCACTCAGGGGTCTATAAATCCACTGTGACAAATGTGCATCAGTTTACCTCCCTGTATTTTCAAAGTTGGTTATTACGTGGTTTGCCTATTTATTGTGTAAACTTTCCTGTGTGCTGTTGGGTGGTGACAGAGCTCATCCCTGCTGTACCTGCCTGTTTTATTGTACCGACTAAAAAGATATTTCCCCTTTTAAAATATGTGGTGTAGAGCTGATCGAAGGGCGAAGAGGACATTTGTACTTTGAGAGGGGACCGTAAGTGACGGGGTTTTTGTTTTAGTACTGTGCTGTCCAGGAGAAACAGAGATGCAAAACTTCATGCTGGATGTGGTCATGGACGTTTCTCATTGGGGTTCACCTCTAGGGTGACCTAGCTTTCCTGATCGGGTCAGAGGTCCATATCTTGTATAATGCATATATTCATGTACCAGTCTTATAATCTCTCTGAGAAAAAGGAACAAAACTCAAGTGATGGGTATGTTTGACCTCACATTCATGCTTGAATGTTGTCACTGTGGGAAAACTTTCAGGCTGGTTAGAATTTTTGCAATATGTGTTTCTTCCCTTTGGAATCACTCTTTACCTCTTGTTGTTTTCCTTCCTAACTCCGTGGGAATGAGGTGGTCAGTGCTGGTAGGCATGTTTAAACTAAATAGTTGGAGCAGTCCCTATTTTCTTAGTCAGTTTGGTTTCTTGGCCAAGTGTAAGAGGAGATCAGCGGGCTATTACTCATTTCTTTGGCTGTTACTTTTCTCTCTTACTTAAAGAATAACATGCTCTCAACTGAAAATTAAAATACTGTTCAGGGACCAGAATTAAAACCCCTTGCAAAGGAAAGGTCTGGCATCATGGCCTTTCCAAGATATCTCTGGACTCTGAGTTAATCTTCTTCCTCTGGCATTAATAGTCCCCACAGTCGGCTTGTCTTGCTGCAAAGGAAGGGCTCCAAGTAACTATGGTGGTGAAATCAAACGACAGGAGAAAAATACAAACAAATCTTAAAATAGTAAGCACACTTTAAACGGAGTAGACTGTAGCTTAAATATGAATTCTGGTCCATTTAGCTAGCATTCTCTCCTGCCCTCTGACCATTCCAGTTGCTTTAGGAAAAGTGAAACCATTAGAAACAAACATTTTCAAGGCATGTTCTTTTAATAAACAATAGCAAACCCATGTGTACTTGATTTCTAGTTCCACAAAGGCCTAGGCTCTCTTCTCACTGGTTTTTGGTGAACTGAATATTTTTGTATTTGCTGCGTAGATCTCTAGTGTTCTTGTTAGAAATAAAAATACAAAAAATACATTTTTAATGGATGATCTATTTCATTGTACCACATGGCCTTTTTTGATTTTCAGAGCAGCTTTTATAACATTAAAATTTGGGATGAATTTTTTTTTTGGGGGGTGAATTCTGTATTTACAAACTTGAAGTGAGGTAGAAAGAATAAAACTGTAAGTGTTTTATGTTAAACTTTTGACTCTAAAGAGTTGATATGCAAAAGATGTTGCAGAATTTAAAGGGAATAATAAAAAAGAAGATATACAGTAGAGGGAATTTTAGATACATATTTGCTCAAAATTAGCTATTCAGTGTTATTTTTGAAATTGCTGATCCTTTGGTCTATGGTCTGGTCTGGAATGGAAAACCCAGTGTACTTGCCTCCCAGCCATCTGCTGAGATACAACAGGGAAAAAATAGGGTAAGTTGAAATCTGAATTTCTATAGCTGTCTATCTATCTATGTATCTATCATCTGTCTGTCTTTGATATTGAATATTTTTATTTTACAATATTAACCCAAAGCTTTTGTGACATAATTCTTTTCCTTTTCTTAAACTTGATGTCTGTGTACAAATGATCAAATGTTAAAAATAATCTAATTGAGGGAGACCAAAGTTAAAAAACAGTCTTGAAATGTGACATAAAAAATTATTTGGTGCTGTTCTATGGCTGGCAGGCATCTAGTAATGCACAGATGATTTATGTCTAGAAGTTGCCCTGCTCAGGAAGCCATGCTGGGAGGCCCAGCTTTTCTCACCATCCTTCCTGCTTGTTTGGTGGCTGTCAGGACTCTATGTCAGCCGTTTCCTTTTGAGATGAGTTGGTTAAAATATCCGCAGCCTTGGCTCCATGTTAGAATCACCAGTGTTGAAGCCCCACAGCCAGAGGTTCTGATTTAAGCAGATTGAGGCCTTGACTTTGTAGCTCTTCAAAAACCCCGAGTGATTCTACCGTAGATTCAAGGTGGAGAAGCACAAGGGAATGTTACGTGTTCCCTGTGAGACTGAAAGCTCCAGGAAGAGGGCAAGAAGGAACCTTTGTCACCATTGTACCCAGCCCCTAACTGTGTGCCTGGCATGCAGGAGAGGCTTAGTATCTGTTTGTGGGAATGAATGAATCAATTCCTCTGAGTAACAGGAAGGCTGGGAGAGGGTCGGATCTCTTGGTTTCCAGTTGGTGCTGATGTAGGAGAGTGTTATATTAGACTGTGGCTCCTCTAAATATCAGCTGTCATCTGGGAGGAAGCTCCTGGAGGAGATCATAGGGGAACCAGCTAACCTTGGGGCACACTGAACAGCCCTCTCAAGAGACAAGCCTGGCAGTTGGCAGTGTCTTCATGAAGCAAGGCAGGTTGAGAATTTTGGAACAAGAACTTCATGAGGGGCTGGGGTGTCTGTATGTGTGAATGTGGAGGTGGGGCTGGTGGGGGACACCACCAGGAGGTTCTCTGGAAGGACATGTGCAAGGGTTAATTCGGAAGGAAGGAGTGTGTTTATCTATGCCAGATATTAAGGGCTTCCTGACTTGCTGGTTGACTGCATCAGAGTGTAGTAAAGTTAATCTGGGAAAATTTCTCAGGGCTTATACATTTTCAGCTGATCTTAATGTTTATAGAGAAAATGTATTGTTGGCTTGTAAGACTAGATGGAATATAACTTGCAGAGGGGAGAGGGAAAATTGTTAAACTGGACAAAGAAGGGTGGACCGAGTGAGTTGTTTGAAATAAAAGAATTTGGGGTGAAATTCAGATATATGACTAATATGGTATGGAACAGCCATTCAAGGTATGGACCAGGGTCTCTGTTCCCCCTATAATTGACCGTGTAAGTCACTGAACCTCTGAGCTAGGTCTCCAAACAGTTCAGATTCCCCAGGGAACATTTTAAAGCACCTTGCAAACTGTACGAACATTCAAGGTAAATACGAAGAATAAGTTCTGTAAAAATTATAAAAATCTAGTCAGTTGATGGTGAACTTTGCCTGATGCCTAGACTCTAGGCATAGGAAAATAAAGATGATGTTCATTATGGTGCTTAAAATATGTTTAAGCTGACGCTGTGCACCCTGCCATCATTTTTGTTGTATTTTTCCTTGGCATTATTTGAAAGGTATGCTTATGACATGGGTGCTGGATCCGTTTCACGTTACAGTTGGGTTCTTTTGACCTTTATTTCGAGGGCACCAGGTGCTTCCTATTCTAACATTTGCCAATTCCAGGTTTGGTTGGAGGGCCATCGAAAAGGCTGGTAGGAGCAAGGGCTGGGAGGAACGCTGATAGAATCTGGGGGCAGTGACTTGCTCGATCCTGCCCCAATATTTTGCCCTTGATTTGAACAGTTCAGTGCACTGGCATCTCAAGTAGTTTTTTCCCACCGAACTAGAACTTTCATTGTTCTGCAGAGGAAGATGAGTCATAGCCTAGTTTTACCATTGTGTCAAAGTGAAATTTTAATCTAGGACTAAAGGAACACAGGTCCAACTTTTGGTCTAAAGCAGAGGATTGAAACTCGGATAGTGAGCTGGGCAAACGAAAAGGCGGCTCCCAGTGAGGTGGCTGTCAAGTTAGAGAGGCATTTTACTAAGAAATTTTCGGTCCCCAATGTAATTCTTTTTTTTTTAAGATTTTATTTATTTATTTGAGAGAGAAAGATCACAAGTAGGCAGAGAGGCAGGCAGAGTGAGAGGGGGGAGGCAGGCTCGCTGCTGAGCAGAGAGCCCGACGTGGGGTTCGATTCCAGGACCCTGGGATCATGACCCAAGCCGAATGCAGAGGCTTTAACCCATTGAGCCACCCAGGCAACCCCCAAATGTAATTCTTTTTTTTTTTTTTAAAGATTTTATTTATTTATTTGATAGAGAGAGATTACATGTAGGCAGAGAGGCAGGCAGAGAGAGAGAGGAGGAAGCAGGCTCCCTGCTGAGCAGAGAGCCCGATGTAGGACTCGATCCCAGAACTCTGGGATCATGACCTGAGCTGAAGGCAGCGGCTTAACCCACTGAGCCACCCAGGCGCCCCCGCATTGATACTTTTAATTGCTGACAATTGCAAATGTAATTCTTAATAATGTATTTAAGCACCTTTAAAAAAAAAAAAAGACAAAAAACCTTAAGTAATCAGCTTCTTTCTAAAAAAAATTCAGTGCAGAATAAACATTATACAGAGTAGAAAATTGTCATTCCCTTTCCCCATCCATGGCCATTGTTAATAGTTTTGTTTGTCCTGCCACACCTTTTCCTATGAATATACAAATGTGCAGCTTTATATCCAAGTTCCCACAAGCAATGTGGTTTTTATTCTTGAACCAGTGTCAGAAACATCCAGCATTAGTAGCATCCCCTTAAAACAAATTGCTGTAAGTAATGAAATGTGTACATGTATCTTAGTTCATTTAGGTAGTTACTGGGGGCAGGTAAGTGTTACTGTTACATTGCTGTCCATGAAGTGTAGAGAGATGAAAAGTAGTATATAAAGGTTTGAATTTACAATTGCTTTTTTTTTTTTTTAAAGATTTTATTTATTTATTTGACAGACAGAGATCACAAGTAGGAAGAGAGGCAGGCAGAGAGAGAGAGGGAAGCAGAGAGCCCGATGCGGGGCTCAACCCCAGAGTCCTGGGATCACAACTGGAGCCGAAAGCAGAGGCTTTAACCCATTGAACCACCCAGGTTCTCCTACATTTGCTTTCCTTGAGAGAATGGGAGAGTGCGCATATGCACACAAGTGGGGTCCCCGGGGAGGGTCAGAGGGAGAGGGAGAGAGAGGATTTTAAGCAGGCCCCGTGCTCAGCATGGACTTACCCGGGGCTTGATCTCATGACCCTGAGATCATGACCTGAGCTGAAACGAAGAGTCTGATGCTCAACTGACTGAGCCACCCAGGTGCCCGAACTTGCATTTCAACCTTCCTTCTTTCCCTCCTTCCTTCCTTTCTTCCTGTGAAATTGAAGTTCCCTGCATATGTTTAATGGCTCTTCAGACAAATTCTTCAATGAATTGCCTTTTCATGCATTGCACCCCTCCTCCTTTTTTTCCCTGTTTTTTGGCTACCTATGTTTTTTAAACTGCTACCGATTCTGAAGGAAATTCTTACAAAACAGCAGATTTTGAATGACTTAATTGAATTTCTTTTGAGTTTGAAGACAGTTAACTTCCAGCTTAAAAGACAGAATTGATTTCTGGATCTCTGAGGTAGAAGTTTGAGTCTTTGGATTTAGATTCTGTCTTTTTCCTTGTCTCCTTCAGTGTGGTAGCAGTCATCATCATCCCAGACCATGCTGAGACTCATGATTGTTGAGGTGCCCTCACAATTTAATTACATTTTCCTCTAACAATAACATGACTTTCCTAGGGAGGTATATCCCAGGGGTATCTATAGGATGCTCATTTTCCCATGTTATTTGTGGAGCATGATACACTTTCTGGGAAGGGGCTGTGGAGTTGGACTTACACTTGAATCCCAGTCATCCTGCATCCTGAGTCTGTTTCCTCACTTGCAAAATGGTGATAATGAGGCTGTTGTGCATCTTTAACGGTATATCCATGTAAAATTCCTTGCACATTACTAGGCAAATTGCAGGAAGGATTATAGCAAATGGTGGCTGTTTTTGTTAGTTGAGCCTTTCAAGTTAATCCAGGAAAAATGAGTAATAAATAGAGATAAGACATGAGTTTATGCATCATCAAACTGAATATTGACCAGTTTGTCCTCATCCTTCAATCTAGATTTGTTAGTGATTTTTCACATCATAGCATCAAGGCTGTAATTCTATGCTGGACTCACTTAACCGCAGATCCAGTACGTGGCAAGAAATATAAAGCTATGTGCATGACAACAAATGGTCTGCAGTTGCTTGGAGAGTATCTTTGTGGCAAGGTGCCCGAAATGTTTTGCTGGTTTCAAAGTTCACTTTCATTTGTTCAGAAAGGTTTTTATTGTTTGCAAGCAAGCAAGGCAAGCAGAGGTAAAGGGCACACAGCCTCCCATATGATTCTGCGCTGTATGACCTATTTGCCTTTTGGTACCTTATATAAAAAAAGCTTTATTTAGACCGCAGAGAGGACTATTTCTCCAAATAGAGGAGAACTGTCATAATGGTCTGGAAACATGATAGATTTCAGTTTAATGCCACTGATCCAGATAGTGTGAGAGGCTGGAATGCACAGAGGTTGTAAGATAAGCATCTTGCACACATTCTTCCAGGTCACTTGCATATCATCAATGGAAATGTCTCATCAGATAGCAGTCTTCTTGGCCCTCTGAGAGACAGCTCCTCCTGTACGCCAATCCTGACCCTTTTCTCCTGGCCCAGTAGCCCCTAGCTAAGAAAGTGCTGCCAGAGTCTCCTGGCTTTGACCTGGTCTGTTTACTTGTTCTACTCCTGAATTATGTGCCTTTAGCTTCTGCTTCAGTGTTTACACGGTAACTCCCTTTCTGGTGTTCATAGTGCCTGGATTGTGTTTGATAGAGAAATTTATTTCCCCAGCAGATTCACTTTCTCTCTAGATAACTCCAACCCACCCGTGCAATCTGGGATCTGGCATTGCTCTGAGAACTGTTTAGTTAGTTTTTAATAAATATTTAATGGCTAACTCTGAATAACTAGCATTACAGCAGGAAAAGGAAAAGCATAGTTTGTGTGTGTGTGTGATTTATGGGACATTTGGGAATAGAGGAGAAAGACATCATGAAATGAAAATCCTTATAATATTTTACCTCTGCCATGCAAATGCTTTAAAACAGCTATTCTATTCTCTCTTTGCTCATGAGTTTGACAGATCATGGTGGATTTTGTAGGGGTAGATTTTAAGCTGGGATGTTATGGCTATTTTGCAAGTAGGTTGAGAAAACAGTTCTCACTGGATTTTTTTTTTTTTTAAGATTATTTATTTATTTGACAAACAGAGATCACAAGTAGGCAGAGAGGCAGAGAGAAGCAAGAAGCAGTCTCCCTGCTGAGCAGAGAGCCCAATGTGGGGCTTGATCGCAGGACCCTGGGATCATGACCTGAGCCAAAGGCAAGGCTTTAACCCACTGAGCCACCCACGCGCCCCTCACTGGATCCTTCTTATCTATCCACCTTCTTCCTACCTATTTCTTCTGCTGTTACAAGGAGAATCTTATGTTCTTATTTGTTTTTGTTTTTTAATTTTATTTTTTCAGTGTTCTAAGATTTGTTATTTATGTACCACATCCAGTGCTGCATGCAATACGTGCCTGAATCTTATGGTTTGTGATGAGAAGTTACTTTGTGGCCAAAAGACTGTGCACTACTACCCCCCCCCCCAAAAAGAAGTCTTTGAGATTGTATTCTGTGTATGCACTGAATTGGTTACTGGGCCTCAATCTGCAAAATTTCTCAGAGTAATAAAATCTAAATAAAATTAAATGATGTTGAAGGTGTATCTACCTCTTGATTACTGAAATAAAGAATTGGCGTTTACTTCCCATAACTTGAAAGTCTTCAGTAAATAATATGTGCCTGGTGTTTTATGATGAACAATTCTTACCATAGTGGGTTTGTATTAGGCAGAAAGTCAGCATCGATTTTTTTGTAATTTTCTAAAAATTTCTCATCTGCTTATATTCTTAAATCAAATACTGCTTACTTTTCTGTCAGCCTCCTGTGAGCCACATGTCTAAGAATTAGAAGGGGGAAAAAAAAAAGAAGGATCCCAAAATAAAAGATTGAGAGAACGTGTAGAGATCTGCTATTTCCTGGGTCCTGTTGTAGTTGCTGGGGTGTTGCAAGTCTGGTTTGAAGCTTGAAGCCTCCTTATGGGCAGCTCAGGACCTCTGCATGATACCCCCCAGACTGCCCAGAGGTGACAAGTGACATTTGTTCCTTGCAGTGTGCAGGGCAGGGACATCTGTGAAGGGCTGCTAAATATCAACACAGTGACGATAATGAGATGTGCTGATTATAGAGAAGACCCAAAGGGGAAAAAAAAAACCAGCCTCGAAGACAAGCAGCCTGGGTCAACATGGCCGTAGACTTTGCATCCTCTAATAGGCTGAAGTGAGAAACCATTACCTTGTGAAAAAGCTTTTTCCGTGAAATGGCAAGACAGGGTAAGGGGAGGCCGTTTGGTTTTCTGGGCTGCAGCACCCTTTCAGGCTCTAAAATCCTGTCCGCATATTTTGTCAGACCCCACTGAAGTGAGACAGAGCCCCTTTCTCTAGCCTTGGAGGAGCCTGAGTTAGGTCCTGTGCATCGCTGCTTTCCAGCGGCTGGAGGTGGGGACTTTGTGACCAGTGTTCAGTGACTTTCTGGAGCAGTGTACCTGTTGTTGGTACTGTGCCATCCCTCCTGTAGGCAGGGTGTGACCTCAAGGTTTACGCTGCTATTAAGTGATCAACAATTCACTTCTTTTCCAGGAATTCTTTTGTGACCTTGAGGTATGGGTTGGACGCCCCACTCCTCTGCTCCCACAGCTTCTGTCCTGAGATCAAATCAGGGATTCCTGGATGTGTTCCTTTTTATGACAGGTTTTATCGATCAGTGTTTTTGAAAGCGGGGTCTGTCCCTGTAGGGTGTCGCCTGGAAACCGGTGTTCTCACCTCTTCAAGCGGTCTCTGTGCCTGCTTGAGAACCGAGCTTGAGAACCTCCGCTTTAGACTGTGACCTTGAAGACAGGCGCTCTGCTGCTTTGTCTTTGCATCCGCAGACCTGCCTCAGCTCTCAGTACTTTTTTGTTGCTCAGATATTTCTTTTGTTGCTGTTGTTGTTGTTGAATGAATTAGAATTGCATTCAGAGACCTAGGGAAAGCCTGTGGAACCCAGCACAGTCAAAGCCACACAAATGATTCTCGACCTCTTTTCTTTGTTTTATAAATCAACAGAATGCCAGACTGAAGATATAATAGGGATGGACCAGAATTCGCTTCTCTTCTTTTTCTGCCCATGAAAATAGACTGTATGTGATTATTTTTATTTTTACCTTGTTTGAAATAAACTTTTAGGGTAGTTTTACATTTGTAGAGATGTAAAAGCAGAAGGTACGCAGAGTTCCACTATGTCCCTCACCCAGTTTCTTCTTTCTTCCCTGATTGGCATCTTATGTTACTATGTTGCATTCACTGTGTCTCATTAATCAAAGGCCTCCATAAGAGTTACTGTTAAAAGTTTATAGATTAAGAGATGAAATAGTGTTTATAACACATGTACCAAGTCTTCCAACCAAGGTTAGGGTTTTGCATTTGAATTTTTAAAAAAGATTTTATCTGTTTATTTGAAAGAGAGAGGGAGGGAGAGCGAGCATGAATGAGCAGTGGGGATGGGTAGAGGGGGAGGGAAAAGAAACCCCATGCTGAGCAGGGAGCCTGCTACCGGGCCTTGATCCCAGGACTCTGGCATCATGACTTGAGCCGAAGACAGATGCTTAACCGACAGAGTCACCCAGGCGCCCCATGTATCAATTCTTACCTGCTATCACAGTTGTAAGTATATTCACAAAAAAGCAAAAGGGCCAGTTGCTGTGATTATGAAACAGATTTTTTAGGTGTCGGTCTTCTGGGATCTAGAAGAGGGAAACGTTATTGTCAAAGACTGACATTTGGTTAATATATTTGAAGTACTCCATATTAATAAAAATATTGACACCTCAGGTTTTGTTAGATAGGATATTTGTTTTATCTACTCATAGTATATTCAGGCAGTGTTACTATTTAAAATATTTAACAACTTAGGAGAACAGCCCAAACCTATCAGATAGATGTCCAATTAATAAGAAGGGGTGATGGCTGGTAAATATGTCCATCAATCCTACTAATGTCTAAATGCCCTAAAAATGTCTCTTGGCATTGCCACATGTCTCATAAGATCTCTCCCAGTGGAAAGCCCCTGACAAAGCATTTAGAGCCGCCTGTTCCTGCTCTCGTAAGTGCTAAGGAAATATTTGCTGTCATTATGATAGTTGTTGGTATCTTCCTTCATTTCAGTGATTAATTTCTGCTGTGTTTAAAAACATACAGCTAAGATTCTTTTTACATCGGGATTCTTTTCTCCAGTGAAATCGCCACATGTGTTATGAATAGGGCTCTACTTTGGATGATAAGATTTACTCACAGTTTGTCAGAGCACATACATAAGGACTCTTCCGCAGAGGGGATTTTCCATTTTCCTCACCTGCTGTCTTCTGACATCTCAGTGCCCTGAAACCGGAGACTGGGAGGACAGCCTGTAGGTGTGGAATTGGAGACCAGTTGTTCCTCAGGGCCTCCTCCCACCCCCCTGTAGCCTGCTTTGAGTTGATCATGGTTCAGCCAGGGTAGGACCCTGTTACTTTGGCTTATGCCAAGTTCCCCTCATTTCCTCATGATGATATGTTATTAGTATCCTGATCCCTCTCATTTGTGAAGTTAATCTGTGCTTTAGGGATCTCCGCAGATCACAGCATTTTGTTTTCAGTGACTTCATTTCATAATATATGCTCTGGGGAGACTAGAGACCTGTAAGCCCAACAATTTAATATCTATGAATATTTTATAGTTAACCTTCCTATCTATGCCTCTTCAGCATTCTGGAAACAGATGCTTAAGTTGTTTACAGAGGCAGTCCTGTTACTTATCTAAGGTATCCATTTTCCTATTGACAGCATATAGACTTATTTTTTTAATCCCTGAGTCCTTAAGAACTGAATATGCAGTGGGACATGAGGATCAACTGAAATCCCCCCATGTTAGAGTTATTGATCATGGGGCTTCCGGCGGAAATTCTTGACAACCTTATTATTTTCTTCTTTGAATCCTGTCAGCAGTTTTGGCAAATATTTGTCAATAGCCATTGATTATTATAAAAATAATTTTAAAATATATAAATGTGGGGTGCCTGGGTGGCTCAGTGGGTTAAGCCTCTGCCTTCAGCTCCGGTCATGATCTCAGGGTCCTGGGATCGAGACCTGCATTGGGCTTTCTGCTCGGCGGGGAGCCTGCTTCCTCCCCACCCCTCTCTGCCTACTTGTGATCTCTCTCTCTCTCTGTCAAATAGATAAATAAAATCTTAAAGAAAAAAATCTAAATGTGAGATAAAGATTGGTTAAATCATTGTTAGGTCTACCCACACAATTAGTAAGGGTGGGTATCAGCTTATCAGCTATAATCAGTCCATTGCTGATGGAGTAGAGGAAGGGTAGAGCCTATTTTTCCCTCAACCCCAGTTTGTCCCCAGGCTTTAGAGTCAGACTGCCTTGAATTTCAATCCAGCGACTTCCATTTAATAACCTTGGGAGCCCTGAGCAAGTTGCTTAATTTTAAGTGTTTTTGGCCTCCACTGAAACATGGGGATCATAAAAGCATTCACTTTATATGGATGTTGTGGAATTAGATTACATAGTAATCCTATGTAGGAGACATTCAATACATGTTGCTAATAATGGCAACAACAATAATGTTACTACTACTAATATTGCTACAATTGTTAATACATTAAAATAATTTAAATTATCACTTATAATAGAGTTACTAAAATGAATCAGACTTAGCTGAATTAAAGTTTGATTCTTTTCATTCATTCTCTTTAGGTGATAGTAAGCCATGAAATAACTGAAGGAAAGAGTGGTAGATATAAAATATAGGTATTCATTCAGTCATATTGCATCTTCAGAATTTAAAGCACTAACACTTGTTGCTGTTCCATGGAAATCCTTCTCTTTTCTTGATAGTTAACTGTCTTCTTAGCTTTTTAACTCTTGTGTTGTTAAGATAAGGTATTCCTGGGGCGCCTGGCTGGCTAATGGATAGAACATGCAGCTCTTGATCTCAGGGTAGTAAGTTCGAGCTCCACATCAGGTGTAGTGATTACTTAAAAATAAATCTTCAAATAAAATAAGATATCCCTTATTTCATTAAAAAGATCATCCTTTAAAGAAAATTCCAAATTTCTTATCTCCAGTGTTGAGTGTTTTTTGTTTTAAAAATCCAAGTCATATCAAAGAATGTTAGAAAAAAGGAAAAAAAAATCATTCCTATTTCTACCCTGTTACCACAGTAGTAACTTTAATATCTTATCTTCCCATTTAGTCTCCATATTCATACCTTAAAATAATTATAACATACTCCTAATTTTTTATTCTGGTATTGCAGTTTTATATTATTGATAGGTATTCTTCAGCTTCTATTAGTTTGTTTACTATAATTTATTTAACTCCCTGTTTTTTGGTATTCAGTTTATTCCTAGTTTTTCAACATTATGGATAATGATGAGTGAAAATGATCTTTATTGATCTGTAACATGGTAGGACTAAAAACACCCTAAGGGGTGGCGCCTGGGTGGCTCAGTGGGTTAAAGCCTCTGCCTTCGGCTTGGGTCATGATCCCAGAGTCCTAGGATCGAGCCCCACATCAGGCTCTCTGTTCAGCAGGGAGCCTGCTTCCTCCTTTTTCTCTCTGCCTGTCTCTCTGCCTACTTGTGATCTCTGTCAAATAAATAAATAAAATCTTAAAAAAAAAAAAACCCTAAGATTGTCATGAAGTATACTATGGTGAATAGATATAAAACAGGGTTTCTCAGACACAGTCCTCCTGCCACTTTGGGCAGATGAATCTTGCCGTGGGAGTTGTTCTGTGCCTTGTAGATGTCCCACGGCATCCCTGGCCTCTGTCCACCAGTTTTGATAAACAAAAATGTCTCCAAAAATTGTCAAGTGTCTCCTAGGGGGCAAAGCCGTTCCCAGTTGAGAACTCCTGATATAAAACACTTAGAAGAGCCTGGCACGGCTCTCGTGAGTGCTGCGTAAATATTTGCTATTCCTATCATTGTTGTTGGTATCATTCTTTGTTTTGGTTATTTCTGATAAGTTTCTAGAAAAAGAATTTCTGGGACAAGGGTTTCTGACTTCTATTACTAAATGCTTTCTAGAAGGACGTTGTTAAGTTTAATGCCATCAGTTGTGTATAAATATGTCAGTAACTTTGAGATCCAGCCAGTATTCAGCTGTGAATTCCATGTACTATTTTATGCTCAATTTCTGTAAGTACTACTCAGGACGAGCATTTCCTCTGTTTCTTTACTTGTGTTGCCCCATCCGAAGGTTCTGGTAGTGGTTTTGGTTGACTAGTTCTCCCCCAACCTCCTTTCTCCCTGCCCTCTTTTGAGTTGCTTTACCATCCACCACTTGAGGTTGAAAAGTCATGCCCTCAATAGCCAACTCCGGTTAAATTTCTTTGCTTGACCTCTAATAGCGTCCAAGTTGAACATAAATGGTCAAGGTTCTTTCAGATTATTGTGTTTTAACCAAACAGTCCTTTGTGATTTCAGATTAAGACACAGTAATTGACAGTGTCCCATAATAATAGAACTTTCAGGGTTTAAATATAGGTGGGGTCCCTCCTTTTTGAAGGATAATTTTGTGGAGGAGAGCTCAACTTTGTGTTCTGTGATGTATCCCCTAACTAATGTGGTGGCCTCTGGTTTACCCTTTTGGAAATAATCCTAATCTTTGCTGTGGGAGGCAGTGGGTGCCTCGCCCATATTCCTGGCTTTTAGCACTTCAGGGCCTAGGGCCCTCCAACCAGTCGCTGGCATTCCTTTGCCAAGGGCATTCTCTGGCTGGAAAAGCTCACAGCCAGGATTGGCAGGAAATGCCTGCCCTCTGCCAGCTGCCAACAGCCAGTGAGTGCTCAAATATAAATCCCTTCTCTCTTGTTGTATCTCAGGTGAGCTTGCCTTTGAGATGAGCATTTCACCCTGAGGTTCTCTGAGTTCCCAGTTGGATTATGATTCAGTGGTAATTTGCTTGAAAATGACATTTTTATTAGTTACTTTTCCTTTCCTGGCTAATTTCTTCATTCCCCACCCAGTGTTTTTTGGGATCACCTCCAAAATGAACTGTAGTTGACCTTGAACAACATAGGTTTGACCTTCATGGATCTGCTTATATGCAGATTTTTTCCCAGTATGTACAGTACAATATTGTAAACATATCTTCTCTTCCTTATGATTTTTTTAACATTTGCTTTTCACTAGCCTATTCTATTGTAAGAGTACAATATATAATATATATAAAATACAAAGAATGTGTTAATTACAACTTTATGTTATTGGTGAGGCTTCCAATCAACAGTAGGGCTATTCTGTTAAGCTTTTTTTTTTTTTTTTAAGATTTTATTTATTTATTTGACAGACAGAGATCACAGTAGGTAGAGAGGCAGGCAGAGAGAGAGAGAGAAGCAGGCTCCCTGCTGAGCAGAGATCCCGATGTGGGGCTCGATCCCAGGACCCTGAGACCATGACCTGAGCTAAAGGCAGAGGCTTTAACCCACTGAGCCACCCAGGGGCCCCTGTTAAGTATTTTTTGGGCGTCAAAATTACATGCGGATTTTCAACTCTGCAGGGGGTTGGCATCTTGAGCACTCAAGTTCAAGTTGTTCAAGGATTGGGGGTTCTTATATATATGAATCCTTTTCTCAGTGTCTGCTTCTACGGAAAACCCAAGACCTTAGCCAACTTTTCCTTTGATCTTGACCCTTTTGTTTGACCTTGATGAGAGAAGAGCAAAAATCAGGCCAGAAGAATAGAAATCTTTTGAAGACCTGGTTGTATAGAAAGTAGATGAGTTTAGTTTCACTGGTTCAAGAGACAGCCTTGGACAAGTAAATCCTGTGTTTATGCTGTTGCCCAAGGAGTTCCGAGAGAGAGAGAGAGAGAGAGAGAGAGATAGTTAGTTAGTTGCTGGACAACATGATGGGATTAAAGCCACAGCAGGAGGGCTTTCAGTGTCCCCACCTAATGTGACTTTCCTGCTCACTTCCTTCACATCCTGGACTGACTCTGGCTTGCTCAGTGTCAGAAAGCCTGGTTTTTCATCTTGTGGCTTTCTCCACATAGGGACTGACGAATGTTAGGAAGAAAAAAAGAATCTTCATCTATTGCTTTTCTAATTTTGTCCTTGTTTTTGAGATAGTATTAAGGCTTTGGGAAATTTTTTGGCTTGCGCCTCCGCTGGTTTGTCAATCAGGGCGTTATTTCACTTGCAGGCTTGGTCCATAGGGCTGTTTGAGTTAAAACTACTTAGGAGTTGAGGGATGACCTGATGGGTCTTTTCTGGATGCTAAAAGGGGCTTTGCAGGACCACTAAGGGTAGCCCCTTTAAAATTAGAGGCAGAGCAGGGCACCTGGGTGGCTCAGTCAGGGGAGCCTTGGACTCTTGATTTCGACTCAGGTCATGATTTTAGGGTCCTGAGATCAAGTTGTGGACCTGGCTCCACACTTAGCAGGGGGGGGTCTGCTGAGGTTTTCCCTCATCTTCCCTCGCCCTCTGCCCCTCCTCCTGCTCACTGGAGTGTGTGCGTGTGTGTGCACTCTCTCTCTAAAATAAATAAATCTTTAAAATTAGAGGCACAGGTTGGTTGATTCCAGGAATTCCTGTCATTATGCTGCCACCTCCTTTCTCAAATTTAATGTAGTAATTAATCTCAAAATTAATAGTAGTAATAATTAGAAACAAAGAAAATAAGTAAAATAAATAAGGTTGTAAATATTTGCTTTGCTAATTAAAAAAATCAGCTCATTGAAGCTGATTTCTAAAAAGTCAAATTTGGCCAGAATGTAAGAGCTGAATTTTATGTGGGTGGAATCAGAATGCTGGTGTCCTGTGTGGGTATCCCACGCTAAGGCAGAAATTTCTTTCTCAGCCACTTCCTAAAAGAGCCCTCCCAGGGAGGGTATTTGATCAGCCTATTGCATGGGCACCTGTCTCCCTGACCCATTCCACATCCTCCCACATGTGCCACCATCCAGCTGCTTCCCTTTGGTGCCTCTTTTCAGACTGCAAACCTCCAGGAGGTTTATGCCTGGCTATGTCTTAAAGTCATATAACTATCGTGTTTCCTTATCAGCAAAATATTGAAGGTAGTTTCTAGAAAGCCAGGGACATCAGATGGTTTCCAGTGACCTCAGCTGCAGGTGAGTGTGACCCGGAGTGAACCAAAGTGAATGTTGGCCAGGATAGGTTTCACATTTTCTGTGTGAAAGTTCTTCCTTTGTTGTTTGTGATTAATAACTGAGTAGGATATAAAGCCAAGTGATTTCATTGTTGAACACAGACTTGAAGGTCATGAGAAACTGCCTGTTCAAATTAAACTTTGCCAAGATATGGTCAAAAGGTCAGCATTAACACCTGGATAGTTTTGAAACAAGGCAGAGAAAAACAAAACAATGGAACACCATTCTTTATACCATGTAAAAATTGATGTCAAGTAGATCAAATGATGTGTTGTGTCGGATCCTTATGATAGATGACCCAGACCCTGAGTTTGCACAGGGAGGAATGCTTTAATACAAAGAAGTACTGAGGACCTAGTGTGGGCCAAGTTGTTCAAAATGAATCTGTTGTGCTAAGAAATGTGGCAAAATGTTAGTTGTCAGTATGACTACTTTGTTAATAACTTGATTTTTAAGTTTTGTTTTGTGTTGGTTTGCTATTTGAAATAGGGTTTTGAATCAGGTATCTTAGTAGTTGGCACTTTGAATTTTATTGTTTTCAGTATTTCATTTAAGAGTCACACATAATAACTGATGAAAATACAGTGGGACTTAAATTTAAAAATGGTGACTCCTGCACATAACACATAGCATCTTTAATAACTATCTTATGCTTATTTTCTTTTCTGTGTATTCTCTAGGCTTCTGAATTTAGAAGTTAGGAAAAAACTTTCCTCTAGTGTGTCATCTTTGCTTTCTGCATTTGGAGAAGGAACTGCCCCAGTTCTTAGTTACATATTTGTAAACATATGTCCGTATGGATGATCAATTGCCATAAGACCTAGCAACAATAGCTTTTAAACCCTAAGAGCGGATTGATTTTGAAGACGGCACACTGGGAGCCTGGCTTTCCCAGGACTGGTGTGATGTCGATGTAGAGGCTGGCCCTGCTTGGGTCCTGTTCCTTCTTAGGTTATTACTTGCTTGCTTTCCAGTTGGGTCTTCAGTCTGTTCTCCTGGGACAGCTTCTAGGCCCTAAGTCAACTGGTAGGAATGTGTGTGGTAGGAATAACTGCAGATGGCGGAGATACAAATTACTCACTTCGTTCCCATTAGAATTTTTCCCTGCCGAAAGCAAACAAACCAAACCAAACAGGACCCTCTAAAACATTATAATTTAATCAGACTGGAATGATCCCTGTTGAAGAAATTCTCTTACATAGCTAACTCTTAATTTCTTCTGAACGATTAGGATTTTTCTCTTTTTCTCAACGATACATTATTTCTTTGGTAATTCAATGAATATTTATTGTATATTTGTGATGTGTAAGGGACTATGTGAGAGAGGCCGGGGTTTAAGGCAGTTTCTTCCTTCAGGGAATTTAGAATCTCATGAGGTGGGGGTGCCTGGCTGGCTTAGTCGGTAGAGCTAGCTTGTGACTCTTAATCTCAGGGTCATGAGTTCAAGCCCCACACTGGGCATGGAGCCTACTTAGAAAAAAAAAAAAAGAATCTCATGAGAAGAGGAGATCTACTTGGGCATACACACACACACACATGTACATATATGTAAATATATATCACATTTTATAATTTTGTATTATATTTAAAATATATCTAATACTTTATTAAATATATTTTATTTTATATTTTATTTATATTTTTATATAAATAAAACATACTTATATTTTATACTTTTATATGCTCATAAATTTTATATTTGTATATTTATAATTTCATATATAAAATATTTTTATATACCTTATAAAATTATAAAATATATTTATATTTTATAATTAAATAAATTTATAATATTTTAATAATCTTATAATTTTATAATATTTATATAATTTTATAATATTTTATAATTTTATATATTTACAAATTTTGTATGTTTATGTATTTATAATTTTATATGTAAAATATGTATCTTATATATTTTATAATTTTATATAATTTATATATATTATATTTATATGTAAATTATATATACTTATCTATCTATATATAAAATTACCCACCCCCCCAATATTTTGTTATAATCAAGGAACAAAATATCATGTGAATTCAAAAGGTGGGGGTGGGGTAGATATAGGGCTGGGGAGGAAACTCTAAAGCCTTCATGAAAGAGGATGCTATTTGGTATGGAAACTGGTGGGAGCTCTGGGACCAGAGGAAAATGTTCCAGAAAGAGGGTGCAGATGGGTAGGGAATGGCTGTGGGGAAGCATGCTGAATGCCAGGCTGAGTAGGTTACTTCACCCTGTAACGTACAGATGTGCCTGACTAGATGGAAGACTGCATGTTTCGTGTGCTTAGAGTTTTGTGGTCGTGAGAAGTTAATCCTTCACAGGCATTTAGGATCCATATAGGAGGGTGGATGGTATTGGAGGTTGTTGTGGTACACGGAGGGGAGGGTGCTGAGGAGCTGGACATTGAGCTTGGTAGCTTGGGTGTATCTTGGCTCTGTGGAAGAATTATACTGAATCATGTCAAAGCTCTCTTCATGATTCTAATATTTAAGATTCTGCTGCCAGAAGCTGAGCTCACTCTTCTCTTGGGTGTAAGTATGACTGAAAGATCTTGTGTGTGAAAGAGTCCTTCCTCTCGTATTTACAGTATCAGTTTCTAGTTTAGGAGCTCAGTCAGCTGATAGCTGCAGAAATTGCTTCTGATTGTGACTTGCTTTCCTCTGTTCTCTCTTTTGTGCTTTTCCTAGTTATTTTCCCTTGGAAGATAAAAGGAGGTGCTTAGGGCAAATTTCATTCTTTTGGGTCAGTTTGTGTAGGATTGCCCCTCTTTAGTTGCGTCTGTAGGTGCTGATCTGTGTATTTTGCCCAGTTAGGGCTAGAGGCTTGGATAGTTACAGTTGTGCTCTCCCTCCTCTGTGTTTCCACTTCTGATTTTATATTTCAGTTTGTGATTCGCCAGCAGAGATGAATGACAGAGAAATGTTGCAGGTGAGTGGGTGTGTTTGTTTCCTATTGCTGCTGTAGCAAACTATTATGAATTTGATGGCTTCAGACAACATGGATTTATTATCTTACAGTTCTGGAGGTCAGAAGTCAGACACAGGTTTCCCTTTACTAAAATCAAGGTGTTGGCAGGGCTGCATTCCTCCTGGAAACCCTAGGGGAGAATCAGTTTCCTTGTAGCCTGGGAATGTCTTGGCTCTGAAGAAGCTGCCCCATCCCTTGGCCGAGAGCCTACACAGTCTTCAAAACAGCAATAGTGGGCCAAGTCTTTCTCACATGGTGGTGGAGAACTCTTAATATTCATTTAAACAAACAAACAAAAAGAACCCTTGTGTAAAGAATTCTGCATGATGGTTAATTCCCCAGTCATTCCTGCTTGTTCAAAATAAATTTCACCACATTTTGGTGGGGGGAGCTGGTTTAGAATTAATTTTGAAAAGTACTTAGAAGCCTTTAATTTTCATGTATATGTGTGTATATATTATATTACGATGTACATGTGTGTCCAGTGATGGGCAAAAGGGAAGGAATGAGCCGAGTGCTTTCAACTACACAGGAAGGCATTGGATGGGAATTCTGGAAAGGGTCGTGAAGAGGAGAAATAGCCTTACTTTGCTGTGACAAAAACATGTAAGCCACTCATGATTCTCCACTTTTCACACTTTATTCTGAAGCCATATACTTCAATTAATGTGATTTAATGCTTTTCTCTCAGTGTTATTTGGCAGGGTGTTCTTAAGGAGAAATGTCCAACATGGTGTTGAAGTGTATTTGGGAACAGTACAAATGAGTTGCAAACTAAAAGTGAAATTTAAGGAGTTTTATTTTATGAAAATTGAGGAAGGTCAGAGGTTAGTTAACAGGGTGATTCTTTGTTCATTTGTGGATTCAGTGATAGTCTGGTCTTTGGAGTTTATTTTAGGTAAGCCAAATTTTTTTTTAAGGTTTTATTTATTTTTCTGACAGACAGAGATCACAAGTAGGCAGAGAGGCAGGCAAAGAGAGAGGGGGAATCAGAATCCCAGCCAAGCAGAGAGCCCGATTCAGGGTTCGAGGCGAGGACCCTGGGATCACAACCTGAGCCAAAGACAGAGGCTCTGACCCACTGAGTCACCCACGCACTCCTAAGCCAAATATTATTACGGCAGATTCTGGATTTAATGTTCATTGTTTTCTACTGCTGATGTAAGAAACTAGGTAGTGTAATTATCACATGAATATAAAAATTGATGTATTTTAATTGTACAATTCATGTTCATTTACTTGGAACAAGGGAGTGTAACTATAGGAGATACCACTTCCATGAAATCTATTCCTGAATTTTTAGGAAGGAGTCATACATGAGTCAAGGATTTCTAAAGAAAACACTTTTAAGGCAATAATAAATAAGTTATCTACCCACCACTTCTTCCCTGTTAATTTTATAGATAGGATTTTTTCTGACCTCTTCCCCAGTCATCATTGTATAGACAATGCAATTTCCACTGAATAATATTTAGAATTTTTAGAATGATAATATTTAGGATAACTTTTAGAAAATATGCATTTCTGAAATTCTCAGATTGCCCTTAGAATTAAAGTAGGGTTTAGTTATAGAGAAATATAATGTCAGTTTAATAACCTATGAGCTTAGCCACTGCCTAAATCTTTCATTTTCTTCTGATAAATTTGATTAGCTTTTATTTTCAAGGAGAAACTTATCTTCTGGGAGACAGTTGAGTTGGGTGAGGGCCAGGAGAAAAAAGTCTAGGAATGGTTAAGCCCTTATATAAGGGGAAGTTTGTGTTTTTCTTATTGCTGATAAACCTTAGTGATCTAAGGATCAAGGTTCTATATGTTTGTCACTGCGCTTCCTTTTCATGTCCCCTGAAGAGCCATCATACAAGCCATTGGGACATGCATATTTAAGATGGCCTAGTGCTGGACGTTTGTTCCTTCAGTTTCTTCATTCTGCAGCATGTAGAATAACATTAATTAAAGGAATGATGAGTCTAGCATGTCGTAGATGCCTAATAAACAATTTTTAAAGAAATGAATCAAATAACTTGCTTGTATATGGGGTTAAAGTTGGTTTTTATAGGGAATATTCTTTCTTTTTGCTTTAGGAGAGGTGTTTGTATTGTGTCTGAAGGAAAGGCAAACACATCTTGAACATTTAGAACTGTAGATCTTAAGCTTAAACATGAGACTAGCCCAGTGTTATGCTAAGAAGTACAGATGGGGACCAAAGAGAGATCTGGCACCTATTCTTTCATGATTTGAAAAAGTGTCTCTCTACTGTGTTTGGCTTAAGGGGTTTTGTTTTGTTATGTGATCCTTTAATTTCTGTCTCGGTCTTTCATATATTGAGACCATATAATTTTTTTTTTTAAAGATTTTATTATTTATTTGACACAGAGAGAGATGGGGGGTGGGGAACACAAGCAGAGGGAATGGGAGAGGGAGAAGCAGGCTTCCAGCTGAGCAGGGATATCTATACGGGGCTCGATCCCAGGACCCTGGGATCATGACCAGAAGCAAAGGCAGATGCTTAATGACTGAGCCACGCAGGGCCCCAAGACCATATAATATTCTTGTAAGATAATATTCTGAAAGTTTTTTTGGATCAGAGAGTAACTTAAAAATTGATAGAAACTATGGCATTTCTGCTGTCACTCAAAAATCACATATGCAAACACATAATTCTTCTTAGAACTTAAAGAAGTTTGTAAAGTCACTAAAACTTACCCAGACATGTAGCAAAATATAAACTTTTGCTCGTTTATTTGTTTTATTCTTATTTGTCCATTCATTTCCTTAGCTTTATAGGTTTATAGAATTATCTGAGAGAAGGCTACCTTTGTTGTTGTTGTTGTTGTTGCTTTTTAAACAAATTTTATGTACTTATGTTTGAAAAGCCAAACATTTCATTGCATAAAAATTATGCTCTACTGCCAGGAAGGACAATCCCTATCATTAGATGATTAAAAACATTTTTTTTGTTTGTGTGCATATTTAGTATTTGTATTATAATATGTTTCATATTGCCTATTTTTAATAAATATAAGAGCATGTTATTTATATTGTTTTACAGGGTCCCCCCCCAATATACATTTTCAGTCTTTTTCCATGCCAGTGTTGGTAGAGCTAGCATATTCTTTTAAATTACTATTTCACCCTTTATTTAGCATGGACATAATTCTACAGACATACTGAAGTTATTTAGAGATTAGTTTTTATAGTTGACATGGTTGGTGGCAGAAATAAGAGGAAAATAAGGACTGGTTGGAATGACAGGTCATTTGCTAAAACTCCCCTTTGTTCATCTTTTCAGAGAGTAGTTGTGTACGGTACGGCTGGGGGAGGCATACATTTTGAACAGGGGGGTTGTTGGCCAAGAAATAGGCCTCCACCTAACAGAACACCCACTGTGATGATTTACAATGTTTGAATCTCAGCAAAAATACCACTTGTATTCTGAATTCTTTTGTTTCAACTACATAACTCAATAGAAAGAAAGTTTCCTACAATTGAAAAGAATAGACACTGTTTAGAGGCCAAGTTTTGCCTTTTAAGGCTGAATGTGCTTTATTTTAAGCTGCTCTTTCTTCTCAAGAAGACTGATATAAACAAGAGAAGGGCCCTCTGGTATTTCTATGCAAAGCATCAGTAATATTGTTTCTTTCATTTCTTTTTTTCTTTTTTTTGAGAGAGAGAGCAAGAGTACCCTTGAGCCCAGTGGCAGTGGGGAGTGGGGTGGGGGGATGGGGGGAGCCGAGGGGGAGGGAGAAAGAATCCTAAGCAGCTTCAGGCCCAGGGCAGAAACCAATCTGAGGTTCCATCTCAGGACCCAGAGATCATGTCCTGAGCTGAAATCAAGAGTCAGATGCTTAACCAACTGAGCCACCCGGGTGCCCCAATACTGTGACTCTTTAAAAGAACTATTTTACTACTGTTTATCTACTTCATGCCCATTGCTGAAGCACCTGGGAGCTCTGTATTTCTGTTGGTATAGCCTATGGATGAGTGGGGCCACTTGTCTGGGTTGGAATCTCTGCCTCAACTCTTACTAGTTATGAAACCACTACAAGTTTATAAACTCTTGTCTCCTCAACTGTGGAATGGAGGATACTCCTAGCACTATCTCGTGGTTGTTGGGAGGATAAGGCAAATGAAAAAACAACCCAGATCTGAGGGAACATACTTACAAATCATATACAGTAGTTCTTCCTTATCCATGATTTCTCTTTCTGAGGTTTTAGTCACCTGTGGTCAAGCATGGTCCAGAAGCAGGTGATCTCCTGCTGACTCATGGTCAGAAGGTTAATAGTAGCCTAATGGTGTGTTCACAGTGCCTATGACATTCCCCTCACTTCATCTCATCACATAGACATTTTATTATCTCTTATCTTCACAAGGAGGAGGGTGAGTGTAGTACGAGAAGATATTTTGAGAGAGAGAGAGAACACATTCACATAACTTTGTTATAGTATATTTTTAGAATCATTCTCTTTTATTGTTAATCTCTTACTGTGCCTAATTTATAAATTAAACTTTATCGTGGATTTGTACTTCTAGGAAAAAACACTATTTACAGGGTCCAGTACTCTCCATGGCTTCAGGCACCCCTCAGAGATCTTGGCATGTATCCCCCACAGATAGAGGGATAGTAATGTATCTGAGAAGGTTCTAATGTCCAGAATATATAAAGAATTCTTCCATCTCAACAATAAAATGACAAGTATCCCAATTGAAAAAAGGGGCAAAGATTTGAATAGACATTTCTCCAAAGATACACAAATGGTCAGTAAACCTGTAAAAAGATGTTTAAGAGTGATAGTCTTTGGGGAAAGGTGAATCAAAATCACAGTGAGATTTTACTTCACACTTACTGGGATGGGTATAATAAAAAATACAGAAAGGAACAAGTGTCAGTGAGGATGTGGAGAAATTGCAACTCTCATCTGCTGCTGGTGTAAATGTACAATAGGTGCAGTAGCTTTGGAAAACAGTTTGGCAGTTCCTCAAAAAATTAAGTGTTTATTTATCATCTAACCCAGAACTCCCCTCAAGTTATATCCCAAAGAGAATTAAAAACTATGTCCACATTAGAGCTTGTACATGGATGTTCATAGCATTGTTATTCATAACAGACAAAAAGTAGAAACAACCAAAATGCCTCTCAGTTGATGAATAGATCAACAGAATGTGGTCTCTCCACACAATGGAACATTACTCAGTTATAAATAAAATGTAGCATTGATGCCAGTTACAACATGGGTAAACTTTGAAAACATAATGCTAAGTGAAAGAAGCTTGGCACGGAGGGGCACATACCTTATGATTCTATTTATATGAAATGTCTAGAATAGGAAGATCCTTCATGGAAGGTCAAGTTGTCCTTGCCTCGGCCTGGGGTGGGGGGAGGGGAAGATGAAGAATGACGGTTGGTGGGTTTAGGGTTTTTGGGATAGTGAAAAGGTTCGGAATCAGATAGTGCTGATCCTTGTGCAACTTTGTGAATATACTAAACACCACTGAATTGTACTCTTTAAATGGGTGGATGTTACAATATGTGAATTTTATCTCAATTGACAAAAAATAAGATAGTACGGGGGAAGTGGTGCCATTCCTTCACAGCAGGGACTCTGCATACGGTAGCTACTTACGCTGCTGCTATCATTATCATCATCATTATTATAAAAGATAATTGCTTATAATGTGGTTATATTATTTCTTTTTCTTCTATCTTTTCTTCAAATTACACAAATACTAGCAATTAAGTGTTCGCAAAACATTTGTAAAGATCTGCCTTTGTGAACAGGTTTTGTGATGGAGAGAGCTTTTGAGTTACTGTGAATATATGTGTTTTTCCCATTTGCTTGCACTGCATTTTCTTAGTGTGAAACATGGTACTTCTTGACAGGTCATGTGGCATTTATAGATTTTTTTTCCTTTTTACTCTCTTTCATTTGATTTATCTGATTGGACGCATTCAACTCCTGTGAGGGAGAGAAAGTAAAGAAATAAGGAATAGGAAAATCTAGAGGAATTCCTCAGTCTTGGTGAAATTTCCCTTTCCACGTTTTCTCATACAGTGAAACAAAGGTTTTTTTCTTCTTCTGGGAAATAGCTACATAGCTTGAGATTGACAGTAATACAATGTTAACATAATCACACTTGGACAATTTTTGAAAATCTTTTATATAAAATACATGTAAAAATGGACTCTTTAATTTAGTCTGAAATAACATTTGGACTGTGTTTGCTGAATATGTTGACCATATCCTAAACACTGCTTTTTTCGGAACTATTAATAGATGAGATTTGGGGGGCATTTCCTAGTTTTAAGGATTAAATGGTAATTATACAAGTATATAAACTTTAATAAATTATAGTATGTTAGAATATATGATTATGGCTGGGGAAATGCACATTATCTGCCTATTACAGGCTCTAAAATTGATCTGAGCTTTAGTTCTCATTTCTGGATTTACTCCTTCAAGCTTAAACGGTTTTCTGATTTCATTATTATCAATACCAGGATGAGAAGATCATTTCAGTTTCATTGTAACTGAGTATGGTGGAGGCCACCTGACCCCCACCCCTGCTTTTTGTCCGGGTGTTAGACTTGTCTTGGGTTATTACAGATCTCTACCCCGTGTCTGCCTTTGCCTGGCTACTAGTTTGCAACTTTGACCTTTGCTAAGCTCTTACACTGACTCTTTCCTAATGGGGACCCACTTGATTGTCCTGCTAGTTGGATGCTTCGGTCTTGCTTGCTGGTTGGAGTATGTCGCTTGATGGCTTTACATCGTGGTATCCTTATTTTCTAGCTCTTGTCTAAGTGCTGCCCAGGGGCACTCTCTTCTGTTCTAGTGCATAAGCTGGTCTCCAGCAATTGCCACTTTCTTCATGGTGATTTTAAGGCATGCTTCCCCCTCCCTGAAGAGTAGCACTCTTTTAATGAATTGTGTGCTTATCATGAGTATTAATACTAAAATCTTACTTATATCTGAATACGTTATATATGGTTATTGGTTTGATATTCCATGTCATTCTAATTTCGAATTTTCTAGAATAATTTTTATATCCAAAGAATTTATATCATTTATTTTCTTCCTCTTCTTCTTTTTTTTTTTTTTTTTTTTTAAGATTTTATTTACTTATTTGACAGAGATCACAAGTAGACAGAGAGGCAGGCAGAGCGGGTTGGGGGGGGGGCGGGGAAGCAGGCTCCCTGCTGAGCAGAGAGCCCAATGTGGGGCTCAATCCCAGGACTCTGGGATCATGACCTGAGCCGAAAGCAGAGGCTTTAACCCACTCAGCCACCCAGGAGCCCCTATTTTCTTCTTCTCATTGAGAAGAAAACAGTTTACTCAGTCTGGTAGTTTATACATTAATTATGTATGCAATTGCCATAGATGGCTGTGGTTAAATTCTTTTATTAAAATTTCACTTTTAGGGGTGCTCGGGTTGCTCAGTGGGTTAAAGCCTCTGCCTTCAGCTCAGTAAGTGAAAAATGTACCATAGTAAAAATGGTCTAGCTTTCTTACTTGATTTACAAAGGGAATAAGCATAGTTAATATTAGGGATATTTTACTGTGAGCTGCAGAAAGAATATGTGTCCCTTATTTGTCATAGTGAGTGAAAGGACCAAAGCGATCATTTTTCAAACTCATTGGCTATTATATCTTTTACTCTACTGAGTGCCATTTATTTCTCTCTTTACAAGTGCATAATATACCTGTGTTCATATGTACATTTGAGTTTCTCATATTCTATCACTATGTATTCACATGAATCTATCAAGTTAAAATATGTGCCATTTATCCAAGTTTGGCACACTATGTGTTTATACATAAACCTGTAAGATGTTGGAATTTAGTTTTGGTGTGTGTGAATGTGAGTGGGAAGACTGATGCGTGGTTTCTGTTCCTTTCCTCCCTCAGTGCCATGCACAATTTCTTTTTTGGTTAGTTGCTACTGTGGGGGCTGCTCCTTGTGTGTGGCTTCGCCTCATAACCCACACTGTCTGCTCCCAGACCCACTCCGTGTCTGGTTGCAAGTCAGTGTAGCGTTTCCTGGAATTGTGACTGGGCGTTGCTGATTTACCCTGTGCTTTGGCTTGCCCTTATTAGCGTTTCTTGGTTCTCCCATCAGTGGGTCTCTGATTTCTTTATCCACAAATAGTCTTGTGCAGAGTCATGATCCTCCTGCCTTTACAAATCAACCAAGCTCTGGCAAGGGAAATGATTATTCATCAAAACTCTAAACACCAGGATAAAATGTTCCTGTTTAGATGAATCAGGGGTCAATTTAGTTTGCTAATGAGCTTCAGAATTGCTCTGCCTTGAGGGACTATTTTTATTCTAGTTTTTCTTCTTTTTAATGTTCTTAGAAGTCAGATTTTCATTCTTTGTCAATAATAAAAGGATCTTCAAGCACGTGAAAAGGGGAAGTGGAAAATAAAATCTGTGAGTCATCTTGATGATCACGGTTCTAAGATTTCGTAGAAGGACAAAAAGGCCATAGATACAACAGCATTTTTTTTTTTTTTAATTGAATTGGAAAAGTTAGAGGTCTGGATTGAATTATGGTCAACACATAGTTTGTGTAGGCCCAATGAACAAATTAAATAAACCCATCCAATGATTTTTTTTTTTTTTTTTTTAAATTGACAACCTGTTTTGGGAGCTGAATATAGTACAACAAGCAAAGATGTTTCTTGCCCTCATCGACTTATACAGACCAATATGTAATCAAATTGAGATATGTATTAGGGAGCAAAAGAAAAGAAAACAGGATGCTTTGAGACACTGTTAAAGTCTAGAAGTCTCTTCTGAAGAAAAGATGTTTAAAATTAGACCTGAGATAGCTGTAGGAATTAAGCAGGTTGAAAATGGGGTGAAGAGTACTGTAGGCAGGCATAGCAGCATGAGCAAATATCCTGGGGCAGGAAGGGCTGGGTACACACACAAAGGACTGTGTGGCTGGAGCTCTTGAAAGGAAGGGAAAGTGCAAGATAGGACTTGGCTTGGGTAGGGAAGGGTTAGATGAGTCAGAACTTTGTAAACCATGTTAATTGTTTCAAAGTTCATTGTCAAGCTGGCTACCATTTAGAAAGTGGATTGGAAAGGAACAGGAGCAGAAATGTCAGTTTAGCTTTAGGTTGGTGGATTCCATGCAAGAGATGACAGTAGCTCAGGTGGGGGGATGGCTGGAAGATGAAGAGTTGTGGCTGGATTCAAGGTATATTGAGGAATTGGAACCAACAGATTTGGGGATGGATTGTGGTATCAGGTAGATTGTGGCATGCCAAGGATTGGTTTTAGGGTCCTGGGGTGAACAACTGAGTGGATGAAGGTGCTGGGTACTGAACTAAGAAAAATTGGAGACAACTGATTTGAGAAAAGGTCAGCAGTTAAGTTTTAGCTGTGTTAGGTTGGAAATGAGTTCATGAGATATCTCAGTGGAGAAGTTATCTAGATGTTTGGATACATACTCTTTTTATCTCTTGCTACATAGCAAATTCTTCTGAAATTTAGCAGCTAATCTACATTCATAATCTAGTGCTGTATAACAAATTACCGTAGTCTTTAACAACTTAAAATGGCAAATATTTATTATCTCATACAGTTTCATGGGTCAGACATTTGGGAAGGGGTTTGCTAGGTGATTCTGGGCCAGGGTCTCTCCTGAGGTTGTAATCAAGGTGTTGGTCAGGGCTGCAATCATCTGAAGGCTTGACTGAGGCGGGGGATCTGATTCCAAGATGGTTTATGCACATTGCTTTTGGCAGAAGGTCTCAGTTCCTTGCTGGCTATTGGTGGGAGGCCACAGTTCCTCTCCATGTGGACCTCTCCATAGGGCTCCTTGAATATCTTCATGACGTGGCAGCTGGCTTCTCCTAGAGTGAGTAAAATGAGAAAGTGCAGGGAAGAAATACACCTGTGACATAGTCCCAGAAGCCGTACATCATTGCCTCTGCCATGTTCTGCTTATGAGAAGTGAGTTACCCAGTCTAGCTCACATTAAAGGAGAGGGTGATCACACTCTGCCTCTTGAGTGGATGACGAACAAGTATTTTGTGAACATATTTTGAAATTAGTATGCATAATTTTATAATTTAGTAGAGAGGTTTGGGTCAGGGCTTCTGCACATAGATGGTATTTGGAACTATGAGAGTGGATTAAAACTACTCACTTTAGGGGTGCCTGGGTGGCTCAGTGGGTTGAGCCTCTCTCTGCTTTCAGCTCAGGTCATGATCCCAGGGTCCTGGGATTGAGCCCTGCATCGGGCTCTCTGCTCGGCAGGGAGCCTGCTTCCTCCTTTCTCTCTGCCTGCCTCTCTGCCTACTTGTGATCTCTCTCTGTCAAATAAATAAATAAAATCTTAAAAAAAAATAAAAGAAATGCTTATAAGCTTAAAAACAGGAAACATTATCAAGAATGTACAATAACAGGACAGTAGTGGGAAATAAATTATCCAGTCAATAAAATACCTATGGAGCTTTAAAAGTGACGTTATAAGAGTATGCACAGTAATGGAAATACGCTCATAATGTCTTTTACGTAAAGGTGATAAAATACTATGTTCTTTTTCATTCCATTTTCATAAGAAAAAGACAAAAACGTCTAGGAGGATGGACACACACATGTTAATAGTGATTGCCTCTGGGTGGAGAGAAATGGGTGATTTAAATTTTCTTCCTTTTCCTTATCTGAAATGTCTTTAATAAATGTGGATTGCTCTTATAACAAAATCTTTTCAAATATCCTCCCAAGGCAAAGCAAAGTAATTAAAATAATACTTCTACTTCTGGTACTTAAAACTTGATTGAGGAAATTGTGACATCAAACTCTGGCAGCCAAGGCAAGGCGATAAAATGAGTGGATGAAGTAGCTCTATTGTTTAGGACAAAGGACTCTAACTGATCAGGACAGCCTGCCTCCTTCCTGGTCTCCAAGGTGAGAGGATGCGATATACATTGCTCTCTAAAGCAATTTCACATAAACTACAGAGATGTTCTGAAATTGTAGTGAAAACAGAGAGCATGCTTTTATTTTATAAGTTTTGAATTGCTTTTTAAAGATTGTTTTTTATTTTTTTTGAAGATTTTTATTTATTTATTTGACAGAGAGATCACAAGTAGTCAGAGAGGCAGGCAGAGAGAGAGAGGAGGAAGCAGGCTCCCCACTGAGCAGAGAGCTGGACACAGGGCTTGATCCTAGGACTCTGAGATCATGACCTGAGCCAAAGGCAGAGGCTTAACCCACTGAGCCACCCAGGCGCCCCTAAAGATTTTATTTTTAAGTAAGCTCTCTACGCACCGTGGGGCTCAAACTCACAACTCTGAGATCAAGAATTGTGTGCTCCAGGAGCCTGGGTGGGTCAGTGGGTTAAGCCTCTGACTTCAACTCAGGTCATGATTCCAGGGTCTTGGGATTGAGGCCCACATCTGTCTCTCTGCCTTGGGTTGGAGGCCTGCACCCTGCTCTCTGCTCCGCAGGGAGCCTGCCTCCTCCTCTCTGCCTGCCTCTCTGCCTACTCATGATCTCTCACTTTGTCAAATAAATGAATAAAATCTTAAAAAAAAATTGTGTGCTCCACCAACTGAACCATCCAGGTGACCCAGCACAGAGCATGCTTTTAAATGTAGGTTCCCTGAAGACAGTTCTGTAGGCAGAGGATAGATGTGGCTTATGTATGTGAGCTTTCTAATGATTTGATATAACAAAGTGGTGAAGTTTGTGTTCTCTTGAGAATACAGTAGTTAAAATTCCCTTAGACCAGACTTCCCCCCACCTCTACGTGATGGGCACCCTCATGGCTCAGTACGTCTGGTTGGGGGTCAAGAAATCTGTGCTCCGAGGAAATTCTCTCGGGGAGTCTGATGTTTAGCTACTTCTGGGAATGTCTGCAGCTCCTTCAGTTGGATTTGACAGTCACTTTGAATTGAGCATTGCTCTGAGCCCCTTGTTACATACTTTGATCACACTATTATTTATTCGTACTGAAGTCACTGGGGTGTTGCATTTGTCTCCCCCTTTTACACGGGAGGGAAATCAGAGAGACTGAATGAGGTGTTCAAGGCATAAAGGTATCAACAAGCCATTCAGTGGAGCGGTTGGGAGCACAAGCTCTGCCTTGTGACGTTGTTGGGATTTGCGTTGCACACTAATGTCTGGTATGTGTCTGGCTTACAGCAAGCATTCAATAAATATTAGTTTTATTACAAAAACATATTTGTGGGGTGAGACTCTGACAGGATCCTCAATATACTGTCTCCCTATTCTAATCATTTTTTAGTGTTACCTTGTATATGGGAGTGGTTACATTTCAGTCTGGTGAACGTCCTTTTTACAGAGGTAGACTATAGAACTCCATATTCTAGACCAGAAATAGTCCTTCATTTCTTTCCTCAAGCTTATCCTAGTGGTACCAGATTGAATTAGGATTGAGTGGAACTGTAAGGAAGAGAAAGCCTACTACTCTGGGTTATAAGAAATAATTCCCTTTTCTTCAGAACCCTTCAGTCTGTAGACAGGCAATCCAAGGCTGATTGTCTGCTCAGGGAAACTGGCTGCTCCTGCTTCCTGGAGAAAGATGGAAGGGTGGAGGGTGAAATGTTTATGCTGGCTGCATGTGTGAAGTTTTGTTGGGAGTTCATAGCTCACCTAGAAGTACCACCCAACGCCCTTTCGCTCTCCACTGGACAAAAATGGACTGTGTGGTTGTCCCTAGTTGCAAGGGGAGGTGATTATTGTAATTGGCCACCTTGCCTCAGGGGAAAAAAAATGAGATTAGACTTCTAAGAAAGATGAGGGGAGAGGTGATTGAGAAGATAACCAGCAGTATCTTCCACAAGGAGTTTGAACAGGTGTTTCCTTCTCGAGTAAGAGGTCTAGAGGCATGGTCATTGTAGAAACAGTTTTGATTCTAGAATTAGGAATATCTGCATTTATATGTTAAGATATGAGTTTTAAAGGATGAAATTGGATCCAAGTGAAATTTACCCATTTGTCTTCTTGGAGAATGTATGAGATGAGGCACACTACATATCTCTTCTTTGAAAGTCAAGTTGAAATGGGAATGAAAAATGTTTATTGCATATGCTCCCCCCCCCCATTTTTTGTGGAGAAATACATATAACAAAATGTAACATTGTAACCATTAAAAAAAAGATTTTATTTATTTATTTGACAGATAGAGATCACAAGTAGGCAGAGAGGCAGGCAGAGAGAGAGAGGAGGAGGAAACAGGGTCCCCGCTTAGCAGAGAGCCCAATGTGGGGCTCGATCCCAGGACCCTGGGATCAGGACCTGAGCCGGAGGCAGAGGCTTTAACCCACTGAGCCACCCAGGCACCCTCACTGTAACCATTTTTAAGTGAACACTTCAGAGACATTCCATACATTTACCATCATCCATTTCTATAACACTTTCCATCTTGCAGAATAGAAACTCTGTACCCATTAAACAGTATCTCCCAATGTTCCTCTCCTGCCAGCCACCATTTTACTTTTTGTCTCTTCAAACTTAGCTACTATAGATAGATGGAATCATACAGTACTTCACTTTTTGTGACTGTCTTATTTCACTTAACAAAATGTTCTCAAGGTGCACCTATGTTTTCTTCCTTTTTAAAGGCTGAATGGTATTCCTGTGTGTGTGTGTGTGTGTGTGTGTGTGTACACACTACACTTTGTTTATCCATTCATCCATCCATCCATGGGCATTTGGATTGCTTCCTTTGCTTAGCGATTGTGAATAATGCTACTATGAGGATGGGTACGTGGACATTTCTTCAAAATGCTGCTTTCGATTCTTTTGGGTATATTATTGCACATGTTTGTACCCCAGACTCAGTCAGGTTTGCTAGCCTGTGCTTGTCCTGAGGGAAATGCTAAAGCTTTGAAGAAAAATTATCCAGATCTTTTTGTTTGATTCACTCTCTTGCTAATAACTTCGAGAAAACTTTGTCATCATGAATTAGACTTTCTATAGGCCGTGATAATGGAAAGGAGGAGTCACGGAAGTGCTCCCAGAAGCTACTGGCTATTGGCTTGTTGCACTATAAAAGGACCTAGTTTGAAATGTGTCATTAAGAAGGAAACAGAAGAAGACAGAATATTATCCTTCCTTTGTAAAGCTGTGTTGACTGCATGTGGATTAGTCTCGGAGATTCTGGTCTCCTAATTAAAAAAAAAGATTTAATAGTGAGAGGAGTTTAGTGAAGGAAACAGAGTGAATTCACTTGGTGTTTTCATAAAACTGACCAAAATGGTTAGGACTCTTGAGTCTAAATAGAGAGGAGACATAATACTGGGTATAAAGTCATTTATTTCAGAAGAGCAAACATGAACTTATTCTTCTAATCTGTAACGGAATTAATTAAATTAATCTCCAACTAAGTTAAAATTAATGTAGGCTTTTTAATGCTTAAGAGAGGCACATTTTAGACAAAGAAAGAGCTGTTTTGCACAGAAGGTGATTCGCAGTTTGCTCTACCCAGAGATGGTATAGTCTAAAGTTAATGAATTTTTGAAAAAGGCAAATAAATGTTAGCTCTATAGTAGAGTATTAAATAACGACAGTGCTGATTTGAGGCAGGATCTTAATTTCCAACAGTAAGTTAGAGGATGAATGATCATAAGGATAACATCAGCATGCTGGGGGACTGACTTGGGTATCAGGTTTCTTTTATTTTTTTGTTCATGCTGTGGATTTTATCTCTCTCATCCAACTCTACCTGAATAAGCTTTTCAATAATAAAAGTATTAATGGCTCGTGTGAACCTTTTCATAGTTATTAGCTATGTAAATTGAAAATGAGGGAGTATGCATTTTCCAATCTGAGACTATTTAAATTATTTTACTCATTAACTTTCAGTTTATACACTTCGAAGAGAAGAGTGCTGTGCTTCATGGGCTGATTTCTTAACGGTGTGGTTCATGGGAAGAAATCTTTGCTCCTGAAGTTTTAAGGGGAAACATAGTGTTCCTTTCTGGCATGTTCTTCCTGCTTATTGTAAATTTTCTTTCTTTCTTTCTTTTTTTTTGGATAAAGGATTGCAATTTAATGCACTTGCAGTTTTGAAAATGTGCTTACTAAAATGACTCTTCCCCCTTTTAAAATTATGTCACATTTGGTTTTAATTTGCCATGGCTTAATATTAGAAGACTCTAAAACAGACAAAAAAAATCAAAATGTACTTCTGAAATACTTGATTTTCTGTTTTAAAAATTACATATATATATATATATATATATATATAATCTCATATGTATATGTATATTTATTCTAAGAAAGACTAGGTGGTTTGGTGTGATCTGTCAGTAACATTTTGGTTTACATTAATCTTCTACTTTTGTCTTCCCATCTTCATAACTGGTCAGTACCCTGATAATTTTACCTTGAAATACTTGGATTTATTGCAAATTGTTATTTATTTTTATTGTGTTATGTTAGTCACCAGAAAGATGTGTTTTAAATAATGTAACTCCCTTTTCAACAATGTTTCGATAGTGCATGGAGTGGAAGATGGGAAGAGATGAGCTTCCAGAAGCAATTACTTTACACGCACCCAATTATCTCTTCAGACTGAAGTGGGAAACTCAGTGGAAAGACAGATAGAAGGAAAAGCAATGCAACCTGGAGAGTTTCATTTTTAGAAATGTGTGACCTTCACTGCACTTAGTGTAGGAGCTTGGGGGCTTGGTCTCTAAGGGAGTTCTTCTTGCGTGTTGAGTTTTAGCATCTACAGTCTCTCCCTCCCTCCTCCCCAGATCCTTCCTGTCTGCATGTGATTACAGACAGGCCATGTCTCCCTTGTTCTTGACATCCCCCACCAAGGCAGGCAGGCCGACAGAGAGATCTTCTCTCAGCCTAGTTGATTTTGATAGCTGCCGCATTCTCTTCCTTTCCTCCTTGTTTACATTAAAGTGGGAAACAGCACACCTTTTGCAGAATGGGTGTTTTAAAGAAAAAAAATGGTACAAAAGCATTAGTTGTTAGAGAATTTTGAAAACATAGCTCATAGAAATGGAATACAAGAATCTCTCAGGATCTTAGAAATAAATAGTGCTAATATTTTGCCAATTGTCTTTCTAGTCCTATATGCACACAATGTATAAATGAAACACTGTATGCTCTTTAATGATCTCCTTTTTTATTCCTTAATATATTATGAAAATCCTTCCATATCTTCACTTATTCCTTCTTAATATCATTTTTTGTAAGATGTTATTTTTAAGTAATTTTTATATCCCACGTGGGGCTCGAACTCACAACCTCGAGGTCAAGAGTCACATGCTCCGCTAACTGAACCAGCCAGGCACTCTTTTAAATATCATTTTTTTTCTTTTTCTTTCTTTTTTTTTTTTTTAAAGATTTTATTTATTTGACAGAGAAAGAGAAATGACAAGTAGGCAGAGAGTCAGGCAGAGAGAGAGAGAGAGGGGAGGAAGCAGGCTTCCCGCAGAGCAGAGAGCCCGATGCGGGGCTCGATCCCAGGACCTTGGGATCATGACCTGAGCTGAAGGCAGAGGCTTTAACCCACTGAGCCACCCAGGCGCCCCTTAAATATCATTTTTTTAATGGTGTATTTATGCACGAAAATATACCTTTAAGTAATCCCTATGGAGGATATTTAGGTTGTTTACTGGCCTTTTTTTTTTTTTCCAATTATGAAGAGTACTTTCAAGAAGTGCATTCTTTTAAAGGTATCTAAATATGTGCGTATATCTAAATATCTTAAAAAGATACCTTTTTAAAGGTATCTAAATATGTACGAGTCTAATTATTTCCTTAAGATAAATTTCCAGAGCGGCTCAGTGGGTTAAGCCGCTGCCTTTGGCTCAGGTCATGATCTTAGGGTCCTGGGATCGAGTCCTGCATCGGTCTCAGCAGGGAGCCTGCTTCCCTCTCACTCTCTCTGCCTGCCTTTCTGTCTACTTGTGATCTCTGTCAAATAAAGAAATAAAATCTTTTTAAAAAAAAAGATAAATTTCCAGAATTTGTGGGTCAGTGGTCATATAATCTTAGATATACTAGTACAGAAAGGAAACTTGTAATAATATACATACACGTCTGCCAGCCCAACGCCAGCTTCCTTGCTCCCTTTGCAACATAGGATGCCATCTGGTTCTGGGTGGCTAAATTCACCATGTTTCTCCAGATGTTCTTTCCCCAGCTCCCCTGGTGCTTTAACTTTGTTAAGTATGCCTTTTGAAAACTTGAGCTCCTGGAATGGTCTCCTGTAGGTGAAGACATTCTCCTCACTGCCCTAGCCTGGCATTGTCAGGCTTTCTTGATATTTTCACCTGAATAGACTGCTGAACCCTGATTCATTAGATGTAGAAAACGTCCTCTTTAAGTGCTTCCTTTTTTTCTTCCTGTTCTATTTTTCTTTTTCTTATTTTTTTAAATGGAGAGGCACTACATTACCTGAAAGCCTGGGGCTTTTTTTGACTTTTCTTCTTCCTTGTCCTTCCAGTAATTCAGTAGTCAAGTTATGGTAACCTCACTTGGACCATTCAATGCCTCTTGTATCCATCTCTTCCTTTCTAATTTCATTGCTTCTGGCTTTCAGATGTCCGTCCTGGGTGACTGTAATTAGCCTCACGTCAATTGCCTTTCTTCCAGCCCCCCTCTCTCTGTGAATCCATTTTTTGTATGAAACTCACTACAGCACACTTCTGATCATGTTACTCCTTGGCTTAGAAAAAATCAGTGGCCCACATTGCTTGTTCTTTTGAACTTAGCTTGATTTTAAAAATCCTCCACAATCTAGCTGCAGCCCGTTTAAAAAATTCAGTGATTCTACAGCTGTGATAAAAAATCATCCAGCCAGAGAAACAACTCAGAGGCTTGTCTCGGTGTCCTGCTCTTTATGCCCTGCAGACTTTGCATGTTCTCTCTTCCACAAATGCCCTAATGGTGTCTACATGCCTCAAATAAATCAATTCAAATGCGGCTTATTCCTTGCATCCTCTTCTGATTCCCTCCTCATCCCCATCAAAAAGAAATATCTTTCCTCTGCATTTATGAATGTATTCGAACCTAAGGTATTATAATCGTCCATCTCTTATTTATGTACTTGTCTTTCCTCTCCCCACCTCCCCTTCCTTCTTGAAAGCATCATCTGAATCTCTTTTGGCACCAGCATAGTAGCTGCTCAGTAAAATACTATCTGGTGGTCAGTAAATGCCACTTTCAGTTTCTCTTTACCCTCCCACAAAATAGATGAACAACAAACTTTCATTAAAAGAGTAGGAAATATGAAACTTTTAGTGGTTGCTATAACAAAGAGTAGAAATATTTCCAATTCTTAGTATATCTGTTTATTGGACAAGAAGTTTTATAAAACAAATGAAATGAATTTGTTCATGTACCACTGTGAATTTGTGCTTTATTTTTGCTCAGTCCTGTTAGCTCCCATGGCTTAAAAGTAGGTTGTGAGGGCTATCGATTGTCCTGTGGTGAGGGCTGCAGTGAAGACAGGCTTCTCAAACCATGCACATTGGCATTCATTAAGCAATTATTATGAGCAAAGCAAGCTCAGGGACAGTTCATACAGTCTGTTTCATAAGCTTGGTAAGCTACAGCTCTCTGTCCTTCTGAAGGACATGAGGGTTTTGGAGTAAATGCAGCCACATTCTAGAGCCATGCAATGTAGTGGGGTGACTGCTGTGCACCTGAACCATGGCCAGTCTGAGCTGAGATGTGCTATAAATTTAAATTACACCCCTGATTTCAAAAAAGGTTAGTAAGAAAAAGAGTGTAAAATATCAACAGTTTAAAAAATATTGAGTATATATCAAAATGTTATTTTGCATATATATGGGGTAAAGAACATGTATTACTAAAATTAATTTTACCTTCTTTTTAAAAAAACATGGCTACTGAAAATATAAAGTTTTTATATTATATAGCTTGCACTGTTCTACAGAACAGTGAGAGAGGATTTAGAGAGAGGATTTAGACTTACAGTCAATATCAGGCAATGAGGTCCGTCCCAGCTGATGCCTGAACACAGGGTCTTAAGGGATTAAGCCTCCTAGATATGCCAGATTTTTATTCTTTTAGTTGGTGGTGGGACCTGCCTGTAAAATACTTTGGCCGATCCACATTTATTGAATAGCACTAAACTCACCAGTGGGAGAGTGCTTCTAACCTTCTAATTATACCAGTTACTGAGCACAGTAAAAGCACATTTCTCACGGTCATTAAATTAATTGGCAAAGTCTCTGGTGTTAATGGTGACAAAGATAACATACCTTGGTAGAGGCCACCTCTAGGGTTTAGCCTTTCTAATTAAATTACAGCTTACCTTGCCTGGAGTTCGTTATCCTAGGCTGGGATACACAAGGCCCTGCACTGATTTGCGTGCTGGAGTACATGTGCTCCCCTGTGGCCAGCTTTTCCCGTGGTTAAGCAACCTGCCTCTCCTTTCCCATCTTGCTTCTGAGGATTCCCCTCCCTCCACTCTTTCTGTACAAAAGAAAGACACACCACTCACCACCTCCAAATCTTACTGTGCTTCATGACTGCATTATTGCAAACAAGGGGCAATATTAGAATGCAAAGTAAAGACCATTCCCTTAAAAATTATTAAAATGGTCAATGCTTTATTGCATCTGGGGCAAGACTTGGTTCCTGCCATGCATTCATTTATCCAGCCATCCATCCATTCCCCTCAGAGTGAGAGTTCTGATGGGAGCTGTTGCCTGGTGACCTTGGAGACACATATGAACGTGGTTTATAAATAGAAAACGAAAGTCAGAGTTCCCTTCTCAGAAAATAAGTCTGATGAGCTGATGATTAGTTTGACAATGAGGACTAGTTTTCCCAATTAGGCAGGAGAGACATTTTCTAATAATTGAATGAGCTATAAACTTGGGGCTTCTTAACAATGTGCTGGAAATATCTTTTTAACTGTTTAGATTTACCGTAGATATTAATTGTCAACTTAAAAATGTGCATGGGAATTCTTTTTAAGAGTTGTGAAGGAAGATGTTTGAAGCCTTTGACTTTAACACAAACATAGCATCACACTGTCTATGTTGAAAATGTATATTATAGGGGAGGCTGGGTGGCTCAGGTGGTTACGCGTCTGCCTTTGGCTCAGGTCCTGGGGTTGAGCCCCGTGTTGGACTCTCTGCTCAGTGGGGAGCCTGCTTCTCCCTCTTCCTCTGCCTGTCTGCTTCCCCTGCTTGTGCTCTGTCTCTCTTTCTCTCAAATAAATAAATAAAATCTTAAATAAAAAGAACATGCATATTATAGATATCATACAGGAAGTTTTAAGTAGAGAAAGGAAATGTGCAAAAAGACACTCCAGAAAAGAAATGGTACAGAGATTCAAAGTATGTGGGATTGATTGAGGGTGACCACATGTGTGCAGTCAGGTGATCTGTATGGCTGAGAATTCCAAAATGGTGACCTAAGCCAAGACATGTCCAGGGAGGGGTTTTGGAAAAGAATATTCAGAGAGGCATGATGGAGGGAAGTTTGGATGTTTAAAATAGCAAGATCAGAGGAAGAAGGAGGTGAGTAATAAACATTAAGTAGAGAGAAGGAGGGAAAGTGTCCCAGCCCTATGGATTCTTCACTTGATGGGTTCTAGTCAAGGAGGCTGGTGGCTCTGGACATTTTGGAAGGTTCATTCTGGCCTCTTGGATTGTGTGTACTTTTTGCAAGTCGAATCTTGAGGAGCTGAAAATAGTTTTTTCCTCTGATTCTTGAATTCCTTGGGATTGTGTTGCTCTTTGGGTCTACCTGGAGACTTTACTGAGTGGCTGAAGTTGAAAGGTAGCACTTGAGCTTGCATGAATTGTGGTCTGGGTCTTCATCTGTCTCATGGCGCTTACATGGGCCCTGACACACACAGAATTAGATGGAAGTAGTTCCACGGAGGGAAGCCAAAGAGTACTGCCACACCTTTTAATTCACTGGAGTTGTTGGCTTCAGAATGTTATCACTGGCGTCTAACAATGTCTATTCACTCATTATTAATTGCTTGCTGCTTTTCGGTATATATTTTTATCTGACTGTGATGACCCAAAGTTGTAATTATAGAAGACATGTGGTTTAAGTTAAAGTTTTCTCCATCAGTGCTACAGAAAATAATAGCATTCCTACATAGGAGTGCAAGGAGATGTTTGGGTACTGAAAGTACTATTTTCTTTTTCTTTGGATATTTTTTCTAAGACTTTTTGTTTGAGAAATACTATTTATTGGACATTTCTGTTTTATTACATGGACTTATTAGGAATCTAGAAGAATCCCCTAGATTTCTCATAATATGGGGAAAATAATTAGAATGAGAAAATTACTGTGTGAATATTTAGCAGTCTTGAAAGGACATGTTTTTGCTCTTATTTTAGAAAGTAGAGCTTGCCATGAGAAAGTTTGAAGTCAGATCACTGGAATGTTTTTTCTATTCAAAAAAAATTTTCCCCGTTCTCATGAAAACTCATTTGCATGAACTTTCATACATCTGGAGATGTATGTTTATGAAGATTTCTGTAAAGAGTTTGTAGAACTTAATAGACCTTTAAAAGGAATAAAGTGAGAATTTCACAGATATTTTCTTTTTAAAAGTCTAGCTTTTTTATCACTAAGGTCACTAAAAAATTAGTTTTCTATTGACTTTTCATGACAGTGACTCATCATCATTATGACTCATTCAGCTCTTCCTAAATAGCCTCTGCTTGTACTGTGGCATTTGAAGTGATTTTTTTTGTAGGATTATTTATTTATTTATGTATTTGAGGGAGAGAGAGAGAGAGAGAGAGAGAGAGCTTGCATGAGCAGGGGGGAAGGGTGGGGGGAGAAGCAGAAGAAGGCTCCCTCTGAGCAGGGAGCCCGATGTGAGACTCGATTCCAGAACCCTGAGATCGTGACATGTGTTGAAGGCAGTTGCTTAACTGACTGAGCTACCCCAGGCTCCGTTCAAATGATGTTAGTACAGCTCATTCACTCCTGGGACAAAAGTTCAAAGTAAAGTGTTTGTATGTAAAGTTTACAATTTCTGCCCCCATAAATTGAGTGCTTGTTCTTTTGCATTTGCAACGTGTATAATACAATTTATATTTAAGATGTGAAGAGTTTTTCCAAAAGGTATTTCCAGAGAAGAGAATTCAAACAATTCTGGATATCTGTAAATCTTACAGTCTTAAGGTTGAGTTTAGCAGCTCTAAAAAGTGAAAGTTGGAATACATTCCCTCCCATATTTAAAAAAACTTGAATTCATCAACTAGAAAATAGGTAAGAGGTAAATAGACTCTAAAATTAGAAGATGGTCAGGGGTTATTTGTTATACCTAATTTTGGAAATTATTCTTTAGGGAATAGATTATTTTGCAATATTTTGTGGATTAAATGCAAAAGAGATATCTCTGAACCGCAGGGACTTTGGAGTAGCATGCTGTTAACTTGGGCTAGTTTAGAAAATCTTAAGGGTATCTCAGAGTTTGGTGGTTTTTGCAATTTCAAAATGCCGTCTTATGGTCAGTGTCATTAGTCATTAGAGAAATGCAAATTCAAACCATGACATAGCATTTCACACCTGCTATAAGTAAAAAAAGGAAAATAAATGTTAGGATGTGGAGATTGAAATCTGTGTACATTGCTGATAGGAGTGCAAAATGGTCTAGTTGCTATGGAAAGCAGTTTCCATAGAAGGCAGTTTTTCAAAATCTAAGCATAGAATTACCCCGTGACCCAGCCATTCCACACGTAGGTATATACCCAAGGGAACTGAAAGTAGGGACTTGTTTTCTTTGTGGCTTTATTCACAATAGCCAAAAGGTAGAAAAGACCCCAATGTCTATCAACAGACGATGTGTGGATAAAATGTGGCATACAGGTGCATCTGGGCGGCTCAGTTGGTTAAGTGTCCAGCTCTGGGTTTTGGCTCAGGTCATTGATTTCCATGATTTCAGGGTTATGAGATTGAGCCTCGTGTCAGGCTCTGCACTCAGCTTAGGGTCCGCTTGTCCCTTTACCTTCTCCGCCTGCTTGCTCTTGCTCTTGTTTCTCTCGAATAAATAAACAAGTAAATAAAATCTTAAAAAAAAAAGTGGCATATACATACAATGAAATATTCAGTTGTAAAAACGAAGGAGTTTCCGACCCATGCTACCACAGGGATGATGCTGGATAACGTGGTGCTGGGTAAAATAAGCCAGATGCAAAAGGACAGATACTGTATCATTCCACTTACATGAAATATCTAGAAGAGGCAAATATATACAGACAGAAGTAGATTAGGGGTTACTAGTGCCTGGGAAGAGGGGGGAGTGGGAGAATTATCACAGTTTATTTATTTGTTTTTAAAATAGGCTTCACTCCCAATAGTGGGGCTTAAACACAAAACCTTGCGATCAAGAGTCACATGCTGTAACTAGTGAGCCAGCCAGGTGCCCCTGTGAATGGGAGAATTCTTGTTTAATGGTTATGAGACTTCTACTCGTGCAGATGAAAAAAGTTTTGGATGTAGTGGTGATGGTTGCACAACCTTGTGAATATAATTAATGCCACTGGATTGCACCTTTAATATGGTTAAAGTGGGAAAATTTATGTTCTGTGTATTTCACCACAATTAAAAAAATTTAATATGTAATTTATCAGAAAACACTGAATTGTAGACTTTACATGAATGAATTGTGTGGTATGTTAATTGTATTGAATCAAGGTGTTAAAGAGCTTTGCGAGTACCGGAGAATACTAGATAGAGATGGGGATTCTGATTTGATTTCTGGCACCACTTGACTTCATCTTGTGGGATAAACTTCTGATGTGTCTAGTTTCAGATTGGGGCTTGATCAGGTCCTCTGATTTTATATACTTTCCAGCTCTTAGACACCCTGATTCTGTGAAAGTAAGGTGGGTAGTTTGGGTGGGTTAGGTTGGTTCTCTGATGAAACAGACATTTTCTTCCAATGGTGAACATGACAGAAATCCTAAACACAGTGCATGTGGGGCTGTAGAATTTTTGGAATCCAGGAGCTGCAGAATTGCCATGAATTTGGGAGGGGAATGGATGGACGATGCTAGAAGGTTTATATAAAGAGGTTGCTTTTCAAAGAATCCATATTTTTAAAAAAAACATTTTTGAACATATAATTCTAACTCTGTACTCATCTTCTTTTTATGGGTATAAATATTTTTAAGGATTGAAGATGTTCTGAAGTTTGGAGTATTTTATTTTAATTTCTGTGATTGCAAAGTTATTTTTTTATTAATTATTTTTATAAATATATAATGTATTATTGGCCCCAGTGGTACAGGTCTGTGAATCACCAGGTTTACACACTTCAGAGCACTCACCATATCACACACCCTCCCCAATGTCCATAACCCAACCACCCTCTCTCTAACCGCCCCCACCCCCACCCCTTGCCAGCAACCCTCAGTTTGTTTTGTGAGATTAAGAGCTTCTTATGGTTTGTCTCCCTCCCGATCCCATCTTGTTTCAGTTTTTCCTTCCCTAACCCCCAAACCCCTCCACCCTGCCTCTCAAATTCCAAGTTTGGAGTATTTTAGAATTGTTCTTTTGATGTTATTATATGTTAAAACACTCTGTTTTCTCATAAATATGCATTATGTTTAATTAAATAAGCTCTTTTTTGTTAGATGTTGAATTTGAGCCTGAAATGAAGAGGGTATTATTCTTTTCTCTTATTATGTCTAGAATGCCCTTCTTTGCATGAACCAGAAGTCATCTGTCCTTCAAGATATATTTTAAATGCCTTTTTCCCCATGAAACTTGGACCTCCTTGTGCTTGGCATACATTGAACGCAGGCTTAGGAGCCAGTGGGACCTGGTTCTGTTTGTGGCTCTTGACATTGTGCAGTGGGTGATATTGGACAGTTCCTTCAGCTTTCGTCCCTGGATCTCAGGCTTCTTGCAAAGGAAAGTTGTTTTCCTCTTGTCACTTCACCCACCTTCACATCTGCCAAAGAGACCATCGAGTTGTTCTTTGCTTCTTATAGCGTGAAGTCTGAAAGTCTGTTTCAAATGGTTTTTGGCTTTAATAACTTCAAAGTATAAATGCGATAAACATATGAAGATAACATTTGAAATGTTAATTATCTAAACTCCAGATATACTTAGGTAGTTTTGACAATTTTGAAAAGCACATTTTTAAGTTTTTTTCCCCCAGCCCCTCTGAGAATGTCAGATTTTGAAACAAGTTTGGAGTTTATACACTCTAATTGAGAGCCGTCTGTCTTCTCTTGTCTCTGCGTCTTTGACTACGTATTTGTAACATTTGGCAGATTGTTACATAATATTTACATATTTCCATGTGCCATTTTTATTCGTGTTGTTTCAGTAAGTGAACTGGTGGTGTTCAGAGGCCAACCAAGTGGGTAGGAGACCCCAAGATCTCACTAAGCCCCGGTGGTGGGTTTCTTTGGACTTGATGAAATACAGTAGCCAGAAAAAGAAGTGGGAGGATGGTCTGAAATGCTTTCATTCCTTCCGAAATAATCTCTTTTGCTAATGAGAAACTGGCTTTCTAGGGTGAGTTGCCTTTCATGAGAGGCTTTAATAAAGCCAATCCAAGTTTTAAATCATCCAACAAGACATTTCTCTTTTGGCTTAAAGTGTAGGGACTTCTTCTCTACATAACTGCATTTTATGGACTCAGGTTATCGCCAGCCAATTGGACGCTCTTCAGTTGCTTTGAAAGATGTACAGGCGGATAATGCTTTCTCGCTAACAGTAGTCTGGTTTTAAGAGAAGTATCCGTGTTCCTAGGACTTGGGTGTTTCCATAAGGGAAACAAGTCTAATTTCTCTGCCACATTTCCAGTTCAGGATTTAAATTGAGATTTGTTGCTGCGTTCTGCTGAAAGAATTTTTGATACGCATTTGAGCTGGTGAAGTGAAAAAAATTGCAAGCCAGTTTCCTGGAAGATTTATCAGGCTGCTTTGTTGATGTTTTTTGCTTTACTTCTCTCACCCATCACAGAAATAAAATTCCAGGCGAGACAGCAGCAAAGGCCCTTGGATCTGTGTGAGCATGTCAAAAGCATTTTAAGAGGAGCAAAATATTTAGAGGAAGAATTTGGAAAATCAGCCTTAAGGGATTTAACACATTTTTCTTCCCCTAATTCAGTCCCGTGTTTGTCCCCTTAATGGAGAAAGGTCATTAAATGGATGAGATTTGCTAAGCCCTGAAAGGCTTTCAGAAACTAAAGGGTTTTTTGAAAATCTGAATCTAAAGACAATGCTTGTTTAGGAACCGGAATGAATACATTTAGAGTGTAAATTATACTAACTTATTTATGTAGAAAAAGTCAGTTATATGTAAGATGGTATTAACTGCACATTTTTATTTTGGAGAAATTAAATGACAAATTGGCTTGATAATGGAGAGCTGAATGACTTTGAGACTTTTGAAGTTCTGCATAAATTTCTAGGAAAGGCAAAATGATTGATCAGTATTGCATGACTGAGATTTTTAGTACTACCACTTTGCTGGCATATTTTTACCTCCCAGAAACAGGACCTGGGCCAGTGTTGTTACCTTAATTGTGGTGCAAAGGGCTGTTTTCTACTACGAAGTGTTCCAAATTTGTTATATTTTAACCTCATAATTGAAAAGCTGCAGGCTAATTCCAGTTCTTTTACTGAGTTCCTTTCTGGTAGAAAATAAGAGGGGTGTGTGAGTGTGTGTGTGTGTGTGTGTTAGAAAAGGGAAATGTGAATTAATGCCTTATTGAAATTTGAACTCTTCCCCTCCCCCTTTTTTAACTGTCAGGAAAATGAATACAGAGGAGTGTTATAAATTTGGAAGTATTTTTGAAAGGCTTGGATGTTGGACAATGTATCTCTACAACCTCATACTTTATTTCGTATTGGTTACTTAGACTCATATTCAAACTTAGATTTGACCCAAAGATCATAGACTATTATAGAAACATTAACTTATTCATTTTTGTAAACATCTCCATATGGGAGAAATCTATTTTTAGCATTTAATTTTCTACTTTATGTGATAAGTTGAAGAACCTTAGTTATCATTCATTAAGGTGCACATACTCATTTCTTTGTCCAGTCTGTATCTGGACTATATCTGATAATGGAGAGGAACATATGAACTATTAAATATTTTAATATTTTTGAAAATAAGAAGGTTAAATGCTCAGAAAAGAGGATAAGAAAAAACCAAAATTCATTAATATCAATCCTTAGGAATATTCCCCATTTTAAAAAATTTATTTTTATTTTTTTTAAAGATTTTGTTTATTTGACAGAGAGATCACAGGCAGAGGCAGGCAGAGAAGTAGGGGATGCAGGCTCCCCGCTGAGCAGAGAGCCTGATGTGGGGCTCCATGTGGGACTCGATCCCAGGACCCTGAGATCATGACCTGAGCCGAAGGCAGAGGCTTAACCCACTGAGCCACTCAGGTGCCCCAAGAATGTTCCCCATTTTTATGGTGATAAAATTTTCAGCTTGTGTGATGAATGTTATAAAATTAGGAAAATTTAATATTTATGACCTTTATATGTATTTTTGTTCATAGTATTATGGGATATATGTATAGTAAACTATACAAAAATAAATCTTTTCTAAGGTTAATTGGACAAATAATTAGCTTTTCTAAGAGCTCTGAACACTGATTTGTATTGGTGGGGCTGATACAGATATATACGCATGATGAATGTGGCTGACTTATATTTTCTGTATCATCTCAGCTCTGTCTCTCTTGGGCGTGATTGCAAGGTGGGGACATTCAGAGTGTGTAAGCAAGACCTCTTGGTTAATAAATGGCTTATATATGGCATTGATCGATGGCAGAAAGCCGGAAATCAGGTCTGAGGCTGACTGCATTGTCCTTTCTGGAAAGCAGGCTACCTCTCAGTGCAGTTAGCATCAAGAAGGTTCTTAGACAACAGTTTTGTTTTTCACCCAGTTTCCCCCTTTGTTTCTCAGAGTCAGTCTCCAATTACCTTTATGGATGTGTAAAAGGGCACTCCTTTCTGGAGCTGCAACTCTCCTCTTTATTTCAGGAATGACCTTTTAATCACAAACTCTCCTTGCAGAAGGGAGGAAGGATCAAAGAGATCACAAACTTGGTGAAGTGGTGGCTGAACTTCTACTTCTGCTGTTAGAGATGCCTTAGGAGGTCTAGGGTGAAGGCTGCCCTTTTAAATTGATGCACGGAGAGCAGGGTGCACTGGGGCATCTCTGTTACTATCTTGCTGTTATGATGTGAGAGGCAGCCCGGTAGTGTGGATGGTACCGGGGCAGGCAGTGTGTTCATGCACACAGACAGACAGAACCACAGCTTTCAGCATCGTTCTAAATCCTCCTGAGGCAGCTTTTGGAACCAGTCAGAGATGGTTTTAATGTGCCCTTCTGCAGGCAGTAAGCCAACAGTGACTCTTGCTGGTTGCAGTAGAGAACTGGGGAGGAACTGAAGAGGATCTCATTAGAAGTAGCAGAGAGGGCACAATGGGTATTTATCTGCCATGTTTACATGTAGACTGTAGTAATGATTATAGCAATAACAATAACAAAGAGTTCAATGCCAGCTCTTTGGCAAATGGTTTCTGCTTAGATTCACTCATCTTCAAAATGCCCTTGCAGGCGGGGTGTTATTTATCTCTCTTTTACAAGGAGAACCAGAGGAGAGGGGGCATTGTAGTGATTACCCAGGGTCACCTGCTAAGTGGATTGGGGTGTGGTCTAGTTTGTTCTAAAGCCCTTTGTCTGTTTGATATATCACAGGGTTTCCCTGCGCTTCACTAAATCATTCTGCCCATCTTCAAGACATTCTGGACGCTGTCGTTCATTTTCATTGGCTGTGGCTTGGAACATGAATTTGTCATCAAAACCAAACTTGATCATTTAAAAAAAAAAAGACTCCTGTTTCTCCACTTGTAAAATACTGTGATTTATAGATCACGATCATTAAAACCTTGTCCTGTTATTCTTGCTACAGGAAAATAGAGGTTGTGGAATAACCTTATGCTAGTTTTTGTTCTGGAAGGGTAGGACTTGTTCAAAAAATGAGGAAGATCCTGAGTTTCTTAGGCTTTTTTTGTGGATGACTTCGATTTTTGTTTTGGATATGCTAACGTCTTTATCACGCGGAAATTTCACTTAGCAAAATGCAACAGGAAGTATTATGTGGAATAGTGTGAAGGGGAGATGCTGATTCTGTCCCGCACGTGGGGACTGAATGGTTGAGGCTCAGGACAGGGCGGGCAGGCTCCCTGGGGAAGGTGCCCTAGCTTCCCCTGCTGAAGACAGGGGCAGACTCCCTTAGCCTTCCTGTTCTTCCTCAGCTGTGGATCTTTATGCCTCAGGAACCCTTAGGATTTACAATTTTAAACTCTCCACGATGGGGGTGATTGTATTTAGAGCCCTTCCCAAAGATACAGACGTGCATTCATTTCCCTTCTCTCCTTTTCCCTCCCGCAGATGAACACAATGACGTGCAGAAGAAGACCTTTACCAAATGGATTAATGCGCGATTTTCGAAGGTAACAGACTTTCAGACACTTGATGGTGATTCAAATGCTTCTTTCTGATTGACGGAGTTTGTTTGGAGGTGCAAGGAATTTTCCCATGACATGTGACCTAACAGAAATCTTCTGAGTATGAAGATACATTTGTACTTTTATAAAAATTCTCTTCTGGAATATATTTAAACGGAAATCCTGGTACAAGCAGTTCATGGTGTGAACACTGTCATAGTATAAACAGTTTTTAATTTTTACCTGGCATTTTTTAGTAATATGCCAATAGTTTGCTGCTCTTGATTCTGTGAATCCTGGGTACCTTTAGGAAATTAATATATCACTGGGCAAATTTTGTGTTCGCTTAGCTAGACAGATGATGATTTCACTTTGCCTGGTTTAAATCAAATTGTTGTTCAGGCAGCCTTTCTACCCCATGCAGAAACGTTTAGGGATTTTCCTGTCTGTGGATGTGGCTAATAATGGTGATCTACCCTGTGGTTCTTTTTTTGAGAACTTTCTCACCTCTTTCCCCAAGGATCTACTCTTTCTCAGCATTTCTAACTGCTTGGAACATAATCAGTGTTTTGAATGATATTCTTTTTAGGGGCAGGACAAACCTACAAAGGAATGGGCAGGGCTATTTTCAAACTTGTTCTTACATAACTATCCATTGGTTATTGACATTGGGATTTGGTACTTTAAGTTTGAAATGGAAGGGAAATTTGCAGGATTTCACATTAGAAAGGGGAGAAATAAAGGTTTCTTGGAGAAGCATCATCATAGTCTTTTAAATAGTAGGAAAGGTACTTTAATTAAGGGATATCTTTTTTCAAAATTTTCTATTTGAAAAGGTTGCAAAGGTCAAGAAAATAAACCTTGGTATTTCTTTGAGGCAACGTGAGAATGTTTTAGGATTACTTTGCGTAGCAGCATGGTTTAAAAATTGCTTCACATCCCAGTGTTTACAGATGATTATTTGATTGCAATGTTTTCTTAGGTTTCACACGTTTTTGTTGAGGGATGTTTTATCTTGCCTCTGAGAATGTAAGGAATGTGAAAACGAACTTTGACAGAAGGCTCAAGAATATAGACGTGCTTGCATAATTTGTGGTTTTATGTGTAGGATTTATTTCAGAGCAGACATAGGTATTTTGGGGGAAATTTTAATTTGTTTTATTTTAGAGGCAGAGGTAATGTCTGCATGCTTGGATTTGACATTATTCAAAACGTTTGAAATACCCATCTGCGTGTGACCATATTCTGGGCAGCATAGTTATAGCAACTGAGAGCGTCTGGGTAGGAGATGTTATATCCCAGTGGTTTTATGAGGGCTCAAATGTGTAAGATTATCCATCCTGGTTGTTTTTGAGGATGATACGGTCACTTCTAAGTAGAGCAAGTTAAGCAGACCTATTTTTTTAGCAGCTCAGTGTAGTCATTGGGGAAGAATTACCTTAGGACTGATTTTAAAGATCATTTGAAAGCATCATTGTCTTGGTAGACCTTCATTTGGGGAACATTTGAAACTGGGAGAAAGACTTTTACCCCTCTTTATGAGAATAGATCTAGTGCAATCTGACATGGCAAGGTGGAGGGTAGAATAGAGATGACATCTGGGAAAGAATAATTGAAAATGGTTACCTTTATCAGCGTTGCCATGAGTTTGGCTCAGGCGAGAGAGTACCTGGACAGTATGTGACATATGGTTGAGCTGGAGTGTCACCCAGCAGGTGTTCTTCATCTCTAGGTCCGGAGCTGTTACTGATGGTTGAAAGAGTGGCATCAAAGCTGCCGCTCCTACCCAGTGTGGCCCAAGGACCCCTTTGCCGAGCTTTAAAAATATCCTTACTGCAGCTGGTGTCCCTTGACTTCTTTTCCATTAGATGCTCCTCAGTGTCCAGTGATCATTTGGGTCATGTACCTGAATTCTCTCAAGAGATAGCTCAGTATCAGGGAAGCTGGATGGCTCAGTCAGTGAAGTGTCTGACTCTTGGTTTCGACTCAGGCTATGATCTCACGGTCGTGAGACTGAACCCCACATGGGGCTCCACGCTCAGTGGGGAGTCCGCTTGGGATTCTCTCCCTCTTCCTCTGCCCATTCCTCACTCTCATTCCTTCTGTCTCTCAAATAAATAAATGAATGTTAAGGGGGAAAAAAAAGTAGCTCAGTATTTATTGCTGATGATTAACATGTTTAAAAAGACCTCATGTAACACAAAGTCCAGTACCAGGATAGTTTACTTGATGAACTTGATATTTAAATTTATACATTTATAATGCACATATTATTCTGTAGTAGTGAGTGAATGTTTTAAGTCCTATGTAAATTATGTGCCCCAGGAAGCTTTTAATTATTGCCAAGACAGTGAAAAGACCAGGTAATATTATCATTTTTAAAATTTTTAACATTTTAACAGTTCCAGTTATGTAAACTGACACAGGAGCTAAAAGCTTATTTTGTTTGGAGAAGAAGTATCAAAAGTAGAGCTGACCCTGGAAACATTTCCTTTCAGATGACATGGAGTAAGAAATCAAAGTAGAAAGAAAGTTTGGTGGTTCTAGAGCAAACTTATCAAAGAAATTATGAGTATGTGGACATAAAGAGATGGAAACTCCATGGCAGGGACATTGAACTCCATCCACGTTCTTTCTTTCCCCTGGCTGTCCTGAACCCATAAATCACATTGCTTCCACACTGCTGGTTAGGAAAGAGAATAACACATTTCTGTGCTGGGAGATTTCCATAGACTCCCCATACAGCTTAATTCCACTCTGCAAGGAAAAGGTAGTTTTGGGCATGGTGTCACTAGGTAATCCAGAGGCTGGCACAAGAGAAAAAAAGTCCCGGTAAAGAGAATGAATTTGATTTCATTTATTTCTTTGTCCATGCCCTTTGGTATATCATGGTAGAGTTTAAAATAGAATTATTGTTGAGTCTGCTGCTTCCCTGCAGCATGGGTCCCTCTCTAGAGTAGTCAGGCCCTTGTCCTGAAAAATGCAAATAGATAACTGATGGTGTCTTCCATAGGAATTTATTTTGAATTCCATCCCTGGACATTTTCTTTGTGGTCCCCTCCCTGGCCCCTTGTAATCAAACACCAAATCTTTTTTTTTTTTTTTTTTTTAAGATTTTATTTATTTATTTGACAGAGAGAGATCACAAGTAGGCAGAGAGAGAGGAGGAAGCAGGCTCCCTGCTGAGCAGAGAGCCCGATGTGGAACTCAATCCCAGGACCCTGAGATCATGACCTGAGCCGAAGGCAGCGGCTTAACCCACTGAGCCACCCAGGCGCCCTCAAACACCAAATCTTATTGAGTCTCCTACCTATACATATTAAAAATGTCTATTTCTCTCCCTCTTTTGACACCTCCTTTTGCCAAGTCACTATTATCTGAGTTAGGAAAATATGCGAACAACTTTAAGATAGGCAAATAGATTAGTGAGAGTCCTTCCAGTTCAGATGTCTGGGTTATTGGCCTTCCCTTGTCTGTGAGCTACTCCACAACTCTGAGAGTTGTAGAAAACAGATAATAATGCAAATGATTCTTGTCCATAAAAAGTGCAAAGTAGGTGGAAGGCAATTGATTATTATTCCTGGGATAGACCTATTTTTGCATCTATTATAAATTTATTTCCGCTTTCCTTTATTGCGTATAAACGTGGTCTTTTGAATTCTCCTTTGAACTGGTTGTAATACCTTTCTGGTTCTCTTGTCAATTAATGAGTTGAAGTCTTTGACACGTGTTGATACTACATGCGTATGAGAGTCATGATTTTACCGTTGTTTTTAAAAAAATTATCCCTGAACACGTGGATCACTGTAATAATCTACCAGCTGGTTCTGCCATGCCATGCTTTGCCTATCTGTTCCCTTCTTTCTGCAGTCTATAGAGTAGCAAGAGTGCTCTTACAATGTAAGTTGCCATACCCTTTTCTCTTCAGTTGAATCTTTCAGTGGCTGCCTGCTGTTCTTACTTGCCTTTTAAGGCCCTCAAATGTTGCTCTCAACAAACTGTAAGGACCTATTTTACTGTCCCTGCTCCCCTTCCCCCAGGGGACTTAAAAACAAGTCCCAGAAATCAGCTCCAGGTGTGAAGGCCAAGAAAAACAAGGCTGTACCCACCTGGAGTCTAGCCCTGACATAAGTACAGCCATCTTGGCAAAGCAAAAGCCGGCACCTTGCACTGTGAGAGTGGGTTAGCATAAGAATGGCCATCCTGAAGGCCCGGAAGCCATTTTACTGAGCGTCCCTAACCAGCCCACAGGGCGCAGATAACTTGAGATAAGAGAAAGTAGCTAAAACCTAAGAAACAATTTAATCATATACCACCAGGATGGTTAGGTGATGGTGCCATAGGGACCAAATGTTAAAGAAAAACAAATACTTAACTTGCAGAGACCACAATCCTGTAAGACAGGAGTCTCCCTTGGTTTGCAAATGTCCTGGTGATTTAGAACAAAAAGGGCTATCTCTTCAATGGCCCTGTTTCCGGAGACAGTGGCTCAGTTCCTGCAGGCCTAAGGTCGCACCATAAAACTGAGGGAAGCTGAGGCGGAAGGAAATGTAAATCAAGTTGAATTTCTTCTAAACCTAAATCTCGCTTAACCAACCGCCAGGATGGCGCCAGGGTAACACCGGGGTGGCAAAAGGTTAAACAAAGTTAAAACTGTCCAAGTGGGGTGCATAATATGTATGTAGCTATGAAGAAGTGCCTTGAAAATGCTATATAAACCCTTGGCTTTGAGTGCTTGGGGTCCTTGTTGAAATCCGCTGCTCCGGGCGGATACTTGGACCACCGCTAGATGGAAATAAATCTCACTGTGTGACTTGCATTATCGAGAGTGTTCTCTGTCTAATTGAGGGGTGGTCGACTCCGTACCCTAACAAAACTACTTCTGATTGCATTTTGCTCTCTCTCCTTCCCTTCTGATGCTCTGGCTATCATGATGAGCTCCCTCATGGCTTCTACCCTTGCTCCTTCTTCCATCTTTTCCTGGCCAACTCCTTTTCCTATTTGTTGCTGGAGCTGAAATATCATTTCCCCAAGGATTCTTTTTCTGAGCTCCCAGATGAGGACAGATATGCTCTGTACTCCCAAAACACTGATCAGAATTGTACTTTAAACAGTTGTATCTGAAAATATTTGTCTCTCCTCTCCTAATGATTGGTAAGCTCCATGGGTACAAGGATTGTTTCTTTTGTTTGCTGGCACCACTTCTGGCATTTAGGAGGCTCCCAGTGAGCCTTGATAGGCTTAATAGATCAATGAATGACAGTGACAGAAACATATTTAAATGCCTGATACTTTATATCCATAAACCAGTTGGTAGTTGTTATATTCAAAAGAGGTAGGAGGGAGCGTAGAATTGAGTGCAAAATGGCACCAACAGTGTTAGTCCATGGATATGAATACACTTTGCTGCATTTACTCACAAAAATCAACAAAAAAATCCAGCTCTGCGATTTCCCTATTTACCTGTTTTTGGAGTTGCACTGGAAAGATTGTCAAATCACCATTTGGATTTAATACATAAGATGCTCACGCTTGCTGCACAGGATTCTTCAAATAGAATTCTCCTATTAAATGGGGGTAATGAAAAATGAGATTTAAAAGTTAAAATCGGTTCAATTCATTCCTTGATAAGGGGTTTGGTAAAGAGCTTGAGAATATTGAAGAGTATGGATCTAAAACCATTGTTTGATTTTTCACTATATAAAGAAATAGGATAGCTAAGGCAGCATTCACTATAAATATATATCCTTTTTGCTGCAAATCCTTGTTAGTATGTTACAGAGCTATGCTTTGGAGTTTGGGAATCCTGAGAAACCACCCAGGATAGAACAGTGTATGGTTGTTGGATTTTAAAAAGTTATGAAGAGCTCAGAAGAAAATGATTATCTGAAGGAACTGAGAGTTAGGAAATTTAACACTTATTCCTGGAGGTGCTGCTCATTTATTTATGACCTCAGGCAAATTATTAGCCAATTTTTCCAGGTCACTTGGTTTTTATTCCTTTAGCTATAAAACACACTTGGTCGTAATTACTTGCCTTATATTGAGAAGAAATATCGAGGCATTATTATGAAACATTATGGGAGATTTTAATTGCTTAAGAATGCTAAATTTAGACCCTCTCAGATAACCCTAGCTTGTAGTACCCCTGGTCTGTGCTACACATATATTTTAAAACAGAAGTGGAAAAACAAACAAACAAAAAAGCATTGACTCGTTAAACCCACTTTATTCCATTGTCTGATGGTGAAGTTTGAGTGTTTCGCTCCTGCTCAGCTTTAAGGTCCTCTGGTTTGTTCGTGGGCTGGTCTCCCGAGGGAGGCAGTGAGGGCCTCTTTGCTTCAGTGTTGGGAACTTCCTTCTGACTCCCAGCCTGCATTTTCTCTGGCTGACTTTCAGAGCTGCTCGTCTGGCAGAGCTGAGATGTACACATTGCAGAAGCATTTTTATCAGTTTGGTGAGGTGATTCTCAAAAGAGGTTTAACAAAGGTTAGGCAGAGAATGTACCGACTTGAAAATGCTGAACTTTAGTTTGGGCAGATTTCTGCCTTTCCCTTTTTGAAGACAACGATGAGCCACGTTTTCATAGAAGTCAGTAAATTCCAAACTTGAAATTTAAATTGATGGAGCATAAAAGGAAAATCTGTGAAGCATTTTTTAAATTTTTTAAAATAGATTTCACTGTGGAGAGCTATTCAGATGTGTTCCTTTGAGGCAGAGGGACATTGCTTCTAGAGTCCCATTGTTTTCTCCTCTTTTCCTGTTGGAGGTTGATGGTCACAGAAATGAGAGTGGGGAAAGATGTGTAGGGAGCTTTGTAGAAGATGGGGCAAGAAAGGCAGCCTGTAGCTGTTCAGTCTTCTTTCAGTCTTGTGAAGGAGACAGTATAGGCTTCCGGGGGACTGTCAGTCTCATCTCCAGTAGAGATCTGAGCTCTGTGAGTTACACACTGTGTCCACTGTTGATTTATTTTCATGAGCATGACGATGGCAACTCAACTTGTTGTTTAAGGCACCATATCTGTTCAATTAGTTGTTTAAGAAGTTTCAATTTAGGGACACCTGGGTGGTTCAGTGGGTTAAGCCCTGTCTTCAGCTCGGGTCATGATCTCAGGGTCCTGGATGAAGCCCCCCGCATTGGGCTCTCTGCTCAGCAGGGATCCTGCTTCCCTCTCTCTCTCTCTCTGCCTACTGCTCTGCCTACTTGTGATCTCAGTCTGTCAAATAAATAAATAAAATATTAAAAAAAAAGTTTTAATTTATGTTTACTCACCATTACACAATAAAGTGCACTTCGTATTCTTAAACAGTTCCAAGCTATGTTTTGGCTACATTATGTAAGTTTGGTTTTGTTGTTGTTTGTTTGTTTTCATTCAGTTTGATTTCTTTTGTTTGTTTTGGTTCCAAATAGCATACTTGCAAAATCACTTTTACCTGGTTACTGTGGTTAAAGTAAAAATAAATAAATAAATAAAAGATTTTGACTGAACCCATTATTACTTGTAACTGTTAAGCAAATTTGACAGTATTTGCTGATGCATTATAACCCATGCTCAGTTTTGAGATTGATCCGCTGAGAGGAAATGACTTTTCAGCCTTTGCCTAGAACGGGGTGAGCCCAGCCACCCACCTTGTGCTTTTTCACTCAGCCTGAGTGGCCCTCCCCGCCATCCCCACCTTCAGAGATGGGCTCTGGTTGGTGCTGGGGGGAGGGGGTCGTAGACCGAAGCCAGTACGGGCCAGTGAGCGGAGGGAGAGGATTGTTGAAGAGGTGAGGGAAAGTTTTAGGGGAAAGAAGCTCTTTCTGTTAAACAGAGCTGGGAAGGACCTGCTTTTAGCTGTACCTAACCTCGGGAAACCTGTGGCTCTAACTACAGGTAGTCACCTGCCAACTATGAGTGGAGCCAAACTGGATTGGGGAATGTGGAGTGTTGATACTGTTAATTTTGTTCTTGTCATCTGTTGGGGAAATTAAAAAAAAAAAAAAAAAAAAAAGAAAATCCTGCCAATAAAAAGACCTCTATCTGATACAGAATACAGAGCAAGCACAGTACAAATGGATGCTCCTTGCCTGGGTCTCTTGTGTACCTCCTGAGAGACTCTTGCGTTCCCCTAAGGTCTTTGTTATCTTGGGTTAGAAAGCTGGAGATGGGGGTTTATCTAATTCCTCACCCCAAATCTGGTCTTATTGTGTTTTTAAGGAGATACCCTAAGGGGAAAGAAAGGGCAGGGTGGCTGTCCCTCCTTTATTAAACAAAGAAAGTGTCATTTTATTTACCCTTATCAGTCATCATTATCAGTCCCAGAACTAATGCCTTGCCCTGATCCCATGGTAGCATATTGTTTGAGGAACTGCGCTCTCCAAACATTTCCCCTGCTTTGCCAGTTGTGCATGTATGGAATGAGCGGTCTTGTTACAGACCTTGCCTGGTATGCATTTGGACCGGGTTTACTCAGCTTGCAGACCTCACCTGGTGTTTGTCCATGGAGTAGGCAACTGGCCTCTTGCCTCTGGCTGCCAGCTCTGTGAGCCCCACATGCGGAACCTTAGCATACCAGTGTATCAGCACTATCTCATGACTTAGCTCACTCCAAATCAAGGAAAAACTTCTGTTACATGCTGTCTGACTTTTGATTCTCAGGAAGGTGTTATTTGGTTTAGCTTGCGTTTTACAGTATTTTGTAGTTATTAAAGAAATCGTTGATTTGATTCCTGTGTGAACATGGCACATAAATCATTATTCTGCAGTGAATGTGTTGTTAGTGGGATTACCTGAGCCATGTTTCTCCAGTCCCTCACTCTCTTTCTTTTTCCTCCCACCCTCTTTCCCTTCTTGCAAGAGAGCTTCTAAATGGAATCTTTTTCAGTTCTTAAGAACTTGTGCTGGCTACCCTGAATTCTTAAAAAAAAAAAAAAAAAAAAAAAATGCCGGGAGCCATGTGCTCACTGATTCTTTTGACTGTAGCAATCTTGTTGGCTTTCCTTTGCAAGGTGTTTAAAGACCTCCTTAGCTATTTCACTGCACTCATTTTGCTCTCACTCTTTTCAGTCAAAAGCAATGTTGCTCTCCTGCTTTCCCTGTAGAGTGGAATCATAAAGTTGATATTGACCTTCATAAGTCTTCATTTCATTGGTCAAACTATACATTTATAGCTTTATAAATTTTTATAAATATTTTTAATATAGTATATAAATAATATAAACATATATTTATATATAATAAATAAATACATAACAATAATGAATGATGTATTTATATGTAAATATAAATAAATATAAATATTTATATATAGCATATATATAATGTACATTTGTGTACATTTATAGTGATGGACCTCATTTTATCAGTTTGCTTAATCTCTCTTTTTCTTTAAGGCTTTTATTTATTTATATGAGAGGTAGAGATAGCGAGAGAGAGCGTGAGCAGGGAGGAGAGGGAGAAGCAGACACCCCTGAGCAGGGAGCCCAACACCAGACTCCATCCCAGGATCATGACCTGAGCCGAAGGCAGATGCTTAACTGACTGAGTCACCCAGGCACCCCACAGTTTCTTTAATCTTGACTAGAGATACTAGTCTTTGTTTTAATCTATTATTTATTTTACACAATAATACACATCACAAAAAGAAGAAATCCAAAGAAAATATTGTACTTTTAATGCTTTCAGTTCTACTACCAAGAGAAAAAGCATAACATTTTTGTTATAAAAAACTTAAAAAATGTGTTTATATGTAAACATAATTAACCAGAATGGTATTGTTCGTGGTGCTCACTGGTGCCTTATTGACTTTTAAGAAAATGAAGAACTACAAGAGCCAAAAGGATGCTAAAGTTGCATCCTTGCTGAGATTGGGGATTCATAAGTGAAAGAGTCTGCTTTAAAAATATCAAAAGAAGTATCAAGTTATATTGCTTATTTCTTTTTGAAATTTTAAAATAACTAAGGCCTTGCCAAAAATGATCAAAAACAGAAAACAATAAAAAAAATTAGAGATGCTAAAGCTTACAATATGTTACCAGAGGCTGGGGACATCAGATTCATCTCAAATGAATCTGAGAAGAATGCAAATACATTATAGTATATCTAGTATCTAGTATATGTGTATATATGTATATGCCGTGTATATCCATGTATATGATACTTGTGTACGCACGAATTGCCTTGGCTGCCTCAAATCCTGTTTTGAAAATAGAGCATAAAAAATGGAATAGCTGAACAGTGTCAAAGGGCTCACATTTATTATTTGTTTGTAAGATACCATATCAGATATGTTAGTTGTGAGAGCACTTAAAAACTTATGTTTTCACTCATCCCCTTATTATACCCAGTTGTAACTTGATTATTTATAATGAGATTAAGTAAATCATAGGACAGATTCTGCGTGTGTACTGTATCTGTTACTTGGTACAAATTTGGCAGAAGCACGCTTAGCTCATGAGCCCATCCTAATGTGCTCAGCGTGCTGTGCTGGTACTGGTTTTGTTTAGGTCTGTGTTCTGAGGGTCTTGAGGGCAAGGCCTGCATTTGTCTCTGTGGGTGGTCAGGGTCAGCCTAGCAACTCCAGCGAGAAGGCACTGATCTGTCTTCCACATGGAAAATGCAAGTCCTAATTCTGTCTCTGGCTGGTGGGTTGTTGCTATAAAGAAGTTGTACTTTGCCCTTTAAGAGCTCCAAACTATGCTTTCTAAATTTTATTTTCTTATTCAATCTTCTGCACATTTTTTTTTCCTATAACCACTGCTACTATTGCTGAAAAACTTGGCTTCTATGATGGAAATAACTGGGATTTGGGAGTACTGAAGAAGGGGGAGAATAAGAGTGTCAGATTAGAGACAGGGCGGGGACTTGATCACAGAGGATCTTTTACTTGGAGTGTGGATTGTCTTTGCCTATAATTAGAGTTATTCCGGCTTTTATACAGAAGCAAAGGGATCAATTAGCCTCGCCCTGGAGACTTGAACTGCAGTGGGAGTCATGATGACAGGGAGAGGTGGTTACCTTTGGAATGTGTGTTCGAAGGTAGAAAATTGAGGTGGACAGTGAGTGGAAAACAAAGAATCTGAAACTACAGACTTCTTTGTGTTGGTCTGATTGCTGGTGTTCTGTCTTCAGGCATGTTCTCTAGTCTTTGCGTGTGTGTGTGTATGTATGTGTGCGCACATGCGTGTGTGTGTCTTTTCCACAGAGATTATCCAACTCACTATTGACTACTACATTTCATGTGGTTATGCCATGCGCAGAGACTGCTAATCAGTCGCCTGGTGACCTGGTATGCCACGTTGTTTATCTACTTTCAGGAAATTACAAATATCAGGAGATTACATGGAGAAATTCAGATTTCCAGGTTCTTTTGAAAAACCGGTAGTCCTGCCCACAGTGACCGACATGGTGGCGGAAATGAGCACGAGCTTTCACCAGCAGTCTTTGGGCTCATTTCTCCGGGGGTGGCAGAGCTCATCAGCTTGGCTTCGTGTGGTCGTCTATCACACATCCCCATCAGTCTTCGCAGCCGCTGCCCTCCTGGAGACCCTGGCTTCTCCTCATGAATTGTGATAAAAGTTTACTTGTATCTTCTGACACTTTTAAATCCAGAAACTTCCATGTCCCAGCTGCTGGTATTAATGCTGGTCCCTCTTATCACAATGATGGGGTTAAAGCTGGTGTCAGGAGAGTGCACCGAAGGACAGGGGTCGAGGAAAGGCTTGGAGGAGGAGTCACCAGGGCTGGTCACCTACAGCATCTGTCCCCTGGACGCATGTCATGTTGCCTTTTCAATTTTTTAAGGTTAAATATGACCCATGGCTTATCCAAGTTCAAGATTGTTCATTTGTACTGTTTTGTGTTTATTGGAAAACTATGAGAGCCCTCTCTTGTGAATGAGAAGGGTGGCCTGAACTTGGCATTTCTGCGGGGCCAAGCACAAAGGAAGTATTCACCATGTATTTGTCTGATTGAGTTATTAAACTGTATTTTTTCTGTCGGAGAAGGCTCTGCAAATATGTCTTTGCAAAGAATTCAATATCTAAATAGGAGGCTGGCTGTCAGGATGAATCAGTTTTTAATTTTATTCAGTGATGACTTCTGACATTTCCAAACAGTTTTCCAGGGTAGACCCCATGTTGAGAGCCTGTGATAGGAAAGCGCAGATACGCATTAAAGCTGTGTGCTTGGGAAAAAATTGTCTTCATTTTGAGTTCATTTCAATGTGCTGCATGTTTTGTTGCTTTCTTTGGGAAGTCATTAAATAGAACCCCCTCTATTCTGCGCCCCCCCAATTAAGTATTTCCTGGCTTAGATGTCACAGTCCTGCCCCCTTGTAATCTTAGTGGCAGTTTAGCACAGACTTTGAGAACATAGATTTGGAGCCCGATTCTGTAGTATTAGATCCTGTTTCTGTCTTTCCCTTGTCATATCGCCCTGGTCTCAGCTTCCCTATTTCAAAATATTACTATCAAGAAATAACTAATACATGTAACTAATACATATAAATCTCTGTAAACCCCTAAAACATTTCTAAGTGCTTGCTATTACTCTAAGGACATTTCATGCTTCTGCTGCCTGTTTTCATATGGCCCACAAGCTAGGAATGGTTTTGACATTTATAGGGGGTTGCAAAAAATAAAGAAAAGAATATTTCACGACACATGGATGTTATATGAGATTCAAATTTCAGAATCCACAAATGAAGTTTTATTGGAACATAGTCATCATTATGATTGGCTCATTTGTTTCTGTATTATCTGGGCTGCTTTCATATTACAGTAGGATCGAGTGGTTTTGGTGGAGACCACCTGGCCAGCAACACCTAATCTAGGTTCTGTCTGGATCTTTGCAACAGAAATTTTCTGACCTCTGCTTATAGGACAGAAAGCACTGAATCCCCATAGGTACAGGTGTTAATCTCTTGGGTGGTAAGTGGGACTTGCTCTTTGGCATAGTCTGGTTCTTTCCATCTGTATATGGGGCATTCTGAAGTTGTATTTGTCAGAATACGTACTTTTGTAGTGACTGGCCATGTGTGTGGTGGTGTGGGTGTGTGTTTTCTGTGTAAGCTTTGAATCACAGCTTTGGATTTGGACAAGCCCAGGTACTATTCTTTACTCTGTCCAGTGAGGAGATTCACAGGCTGTATTTCCCCCTCTTTCGCCATCCTGCAGGTGTAATCCTTCCAGAGATTCTCAGTGGGAATATATATTGATGACACCATCATTGGCTTGGAGTGGGAAGGTGTTAGAGAAAGGGACGTAGCACAAAACATGTATTTTTTTGATCGCCATCAGTATTCATCTGAAATTGGGAGATAGAATAGAGAAATTGTATTGCTGTTACTGTAGCGTTTTGTTTGTTTTATATTTTTAAAGAAAATTAGAGCACTGGTTATACTGTATGAATGATTGACTTCTAGAAAGACAGAAGGGTGTCTGGGTCATGTTTGTTTGAACAGAATGCTCTGCAGGGAGCTTTTTTCAAGGTTTGTTGCTCCGTAAACCAATGAACTAGACAAGCGAGAGAGGGAAAGAGTGTCTCTTCTAGAAAAGTTAATGCTGCTCCTTAATGCCTCCTACTTTGCCATTGATTAGCAGTGGAGCTTAGGGAAGAGTCTGGTGAGTTTGCTGCTGAGTCACGGCTTGTCTCGTGGTGCAGACCTACAGCACAGTGTGGCATGCTCTAGTCTCATCATGTTCATGGGTTTGGAGTGGGATGTATCTCTACTGGTCATCGTATTCGTCAATTTGGGACTGAGAAGATCTTTGTCCATGAATTGACACTAACATGGACTCAGGTTCAGAACCTGCTTTTACATTCTTGCCTGGGATGAAGAAATGCTTATTTGTTTTATTTGTTCTTCCAGATACGGTTGAAATTTTATGGCACTTTTATGACCGTATAAACACTGAAATTATACTCCTAATATGAATGATAGTATCAACCATTCAGTGAACGTCCATCTTCTTAGTTTTTAACAGATGAACAAATAGATGTGGAAGGACCAAGTCACTTGCCCAGAATTATATGACTGGTGAAAGGACTTGTTTGTTAGTGAGATCGTGGATGCACATTCATGATTGTCATATGGACTAATATTTATATTTACCTTATTCTATATTATGATGGTTTGTGTTATTTTATTTATTTATTTTTTTGAAATGGATAGTGGATTTGAGAAGACATTATTAGCTGTGGTTCTTATCAATTTTTGAGATCTTTTTTTATGTCTAGGTATGCCTTATTTATTTACTTACTTAATTTTTTAAAAGATTTTATTTATTTATTTATTTGACAGAGAGAGAGAGAGAGAGACAGACAGACAGACAGACAGCCAGAAAGAGAGGGAACACAAGCAGGGGAGGTGGGAGAGGGAGAAGCAAGCTTCCCTCTGAGCAGGGAGCCCGATATGGGGCTTGATCCCAGGACTCTGGGATCATGACCTGAGCTGAAGGTAGATGCTTAACTATCTGAGCCACCCAGACGCCCCTATTTAATTTATTATTTTAAAAATATTTTATTTATTTGAGAGAGAGAGATGAATGAGCGAGTGTGAGTGAGAGAGAGAGAGAGAAAGAAAGAACCAGCAGGGGTAAGTGGCAGAGGAAGGGAAGAAGCAAGACTCTCCTGCTGAGCAGGGAGCCCGGTGCTAGGCTTGATCCCCGGATCATGACCTGAGCTAAAGGCAGATGCCTAACACACTGAGCCACCCAGGCACCTCTACACATCCCTCTTTATTTCTCCCATGACCTTTACCTATATCCCTACCTCTTCATGCCCAGAGCAGAGTTATTCATCTCTCCTGGAAAAGGAATCTGTTGATTGGGTGGCTGGTGCTCTGAAGTGTACTTTGGTTGACATAAGAGAGGAGGAAGGCGAGCATAGCAGATGATGAGGGATACTCTTTTGTTTTTACAGGTGACAGGTAGGGAGTCTTTAACGTGCAAGGAGCTCCCCCTTGCTCTGCCTCCTGGAGTATCACTTCTGGACCCTGGGGCCACATCTCGCACATGGAAATCAGTTTGTTATTGTGATTGATGGAGACAATCCACGCGTCCCTGACACTGTCACTGCTCACTAGGATGGCACCTGGGACTAGAAAAACAGTTTTGTTTCAGACACAAAGAAGTCATAATTCATTTCTTTCTTTTTTCCTTTTTTCTTTTCTTTTTTTCTTTCTTCTTCTTCTTCTTCTTCTTCTTCTTCTTTCTGATTCTATAGTGAAAACTTCACCATACTTCCCCTCATTTGGAGTACGTGAACTATTCAAAAGCCCTGCTAGTCAATAGTTCATTAGTTGACAATATTTTATACTTAACTGAAAATGTAAAAAATCAGGAGAGGAGGATTGGAAAATGCTGAGTTTTAGGAAATCTCAGAAGGGCTCCCTTCCACCTCTTCCATTTCAAGCTCAGAGTAAAATTGTGCTTTATATGACTTTATTTATTTATTTATTTATTTTTAAGATGTATCTATTTATTTGAGGGAGTTTGCACACATGCGTGTAAGACTGTTGGGGGAGGGGGTGGGCAGAGGCAGAGGGAGAGGGAGAGAATTTTCTCCCAACCAGACTTCCCTGAACACAGAGCCTGACGCTAGGCTCCATCTCAGGATCTCACGACCCTGAGATCGTGACCTGCGCCACGAGTCAGACGCTCAACAATCTGAACCACCCAGGTGCCCTTGTTTATGTTTTTTTTTTAAAGTGAAAAGTGAAAAAGATGAAATAGTTATCAGTTACAAAATATCTCTATTTTTGACAGAACTCAGACTGTTATCTCTGTGGAGATTTCAGATTAAAGGGGGATAATTTGATACAACATAGTGATGTCACACTTAGTACATTGTGCTCTATAGTTGTCTAGACATTTTCACATAATATTATTTGTTAGATTTTAGCCTGTGATGAAGAGGAAGGTTAAAAGGTTGGTTTAGGTTTACTGGTTTGTTAATGGTCCAACTGGAATTGAAACGGAGGTTTCCTGATGTTCCGTGTAGTAATCTCCCTACTGCATACAGCCGTCAGATCATAGGGGATCTGCCTGTCAATGGGTGGCATTTTCTGGCATCAGACACAGGGTATGTTGGTCGCTGGAAGCTGGTGCTATTTATCAGTTAGGATTGCAAGTTTAGGAATTCTGTAAGCTTTGCCTTTCGAAATACTGGACTGGTGCCTTACTTAGACACAGAGCCCAAAGTGTCACTGTTGTTTAGAAATTATAGTGAGAAGTATAGGTGCAGCACTGGAGAGATGAAATTATGAACAAACGGACGTGTTGCTGTGATGGAAATGCCGCAAGACTCCGTCAGACCGTGAGCGTGAAGTGTGGTGATGGAATGATAGGATCCACACACATGTCATGTCCTCTGCACCCAGGCGCTGTGTGCCCATTTATATTGCTCAGGGCATCTCTCTTTCATTCCTTCTCAGGGATATAGACCATAGTCAAGGCATATGGACGGTAGCCTTGGCTTTATTTACTCCCTTTGTGAGAAATAATGCAATTTATATAAGAAATAATGCAATTTCTATTGTTCAGCTTAAAGCATTTGTTATGGATTTCAGAGTTCCCTGTAATTATGTTTCTTTCCATACAAGGCCAAGCTGAATGATCTGCTGCCCATCCAGACTTTTAATTGGAAAAAATATTTCTTTGCCACATAGGTATGGAATTTCTGCTGCTGAAGAAATTCATAATTAACGTTTTCTTTTATAGAGTGGAAAACCACCCATCAATGATATGTTCACAGACCTCCAAGATGGAAGGAAGCTCCTGGATCTTCTGGAAGGCCTCACAGGAACATCACTGGTGAGAGGAGTCTTCTTTGAGAACCAGACGAACGGAGTGTCTCTCATCATTAGTGACTTGAAGACCCTCGGGGGTACTTAAAATGTTCAGGCCCAAATAGGAACATTTAAAAAAAAAAAGTTTTCAGTGAATTTTTTGATAGAACATTATTAGGCTTTATTGAGGGCTCTATTTTTATCAAAGATAAGATTATTTATTATATTTATTGCTCCCAGGGAGCCCAGGAGAGAATTACAAAAGAAGAATGGCTAGGGGAAGAGGGCATACTGTTTTGAATAGTAGAGAACACACTTTTTGTTTTTTAGAAGATGCTAGTTATAGACAACGCACTTAAATGTTATTTAATAAATATCTTAAGGAGTTGTTAAAAGCTATGGCATTTATTTTTATTCAGTTTTTCAGTATTATTTTTGTTTCTTCATCAAACCCAAATCTATTACTTTATGTGTTATACTCACACAGAAAGAACTCCGCTATTGAAGAGGATACATTTTTATGGGTACAAACTTTAACACTAGAGGAAGAATTAGTATAGAAGGTACAGAGAAATGTACTCCTGAAGATGAATTCCTTTCTTGCCAAAGTGTGAGGTGTTATACTTGGCCTTTTGCCTTCCAGGCAGTGGGTGAGATACCTGTTGGAGAGGCTGATCCCTCTCTCAGATAAGATTCCTGGGCCAGTGAGGCAGAAAGAAGCCTCCAGATCACGTTGCCCCACATGGCTATTCCTGCCTTCCCCCTGGGCCCTTTTCACCTGGGAACCTGAGACAGTGCCTCTGAATCCTTCCTGCTCTGTGCCCCCCCGGTGCAGTGTGAAGGTGACATGACTTCTCAGTCTTCCTGAGTCCATCCCAACTTAGATAAAAGAAACTGGCTCCTGGAAGCCTTGGTTCTTAAACTGGCCTGCATGGTAGAATCACCAAGGAAATCTTGTAGAAATTCCAAATGCCTGTTACACCCCAGAATCACTAAGTGATAATCTTTGGGGGTAGGACTAAACAGGTTTGCTATTTTTTGAATGCTAGGATTCAGGCAAGTGAGGGATCTACTATCTTAGGATGTTGGTGAGGTCATTTGCATTCTGTCACGAGGAGCCTCCGTGGTGGCCTGAGAAGCCAGCCAGAGCTCCTGGCAGAGAGGGGCTCTGCAGGCTGAGCTTCTCTGTACACCTGAGTGTCCCTGTTTGTTGGCAATGTGAAGAGTCGGTCTCATTTGATGTCACGTTTTGTTTTCTAGCCGAAGGAACGTGGCTCCACAAGGGTCCATGCTTTAAATAATGTCAACAGAGTGCTGCAGGTTTTACATCAGAACAATGTAAGTTCATGGTGTGACTTTTGGGGTTCGTTGGTGCCATCCAGATTATTTATCGTCAAACCAGCCACCTGCTCTGTGCATTGTCATCAGCTGATTTTTGGAAACATTTTTCTTACATTAAGTATTGAACCTTTTCTGTAAGGGAGGGAAGAGTCATGCTTTTTCAGATTTCTTTATTGATCTATTGTATAAATAATACATTTTTGAGAATTAGGCATATCTGCTTCTCTAAAATGAAATTTCTCTTATCATTCACTTATACTGCTGTCTGTCCAAAGGTACTAAAACAAAAGTCTGGGCTTCTGTGGCTAAATTGTCTTAAGAGAGTTTTGTTTGTTTTTATTTTTTTCTTAATAGGTGGATTTAGTGAATATAGGAGGAACTGACATTGTTGATGGAAATCACAAACTGACTTTGGGATTACTTTGGAGTATCATTTTGCACTGGCAGGTGGGGAAATTTTCAATTATTTCTTAATAGAAATGGGACATGTATCATTTGTGTGTTAGTTTCTTAGGGCTGCATCCCAGAGTACCACAGTCTGTGTGGCTTCAACAAGAGAAATTAATTTTCTCACGGTTCTGGAGGCTAGAAATCTGAGCTCGATGTGTCAACAATGTTGGTTTCTTTTGAGGCCTCTCTCCTTGTCTTGTGGGTTACTGCCTTCTTCCTATGTCCTCATGGTATTCCCTCTTTGTGTGTGTCTTTGTCCTGATCGCCTCTTCTAGTAGTAATGGGTTAGGACCCACCCCAGGATCTCATTTTACCTTCATGAGAGATCCTGTTTCCAAATTCACATTTGCCAGTAGTGGGGTTAGGACTCAAAGAATTTGTGGGGGACACAATTTAACTCAGAGTAATTTAGAATGAAAGAGTCTGACAAACAGCTGTATTCTCCTGGCATAGAAAAAAAAATTTATCTTTTTTTGAAAATATTAAATTAAAAAAGTTGACATAATTTCTGTTTTTTTTTTTTTAAATTGCAAAAATAGCTTAAGGAATTCCTGGATACCTTTTATTCAGATTCCCCAAATGCTGACAGTTATTATCTATACTTTTATGTTTTCTGTGTTTCTCCTTGCCTAAATACTTCAGTATGTATTCTGTAAAAACCTTTTTCTTCAAAGTAAGGAATTCTCTTATATAACTAGAATATAATGTTAATATCATAATATACATATACAATATATAATATAGTACTAATACTGTTAAACATATAATTGTATTATATACTAAAATAATATGTAATTATTAAAATCAGGAAGATAGTATAAAAACAATACAATTACATAATTTATACATCTTAGGGAGATTTTTTTAAATTGCCCTGGTAATATCCTTTATAAAAGAAAAAGAAAAAAAATCATGCATTACATTTATCTGTCACATCTCTTTAGTCCTCTTCAATCTGGAATAGTTTTTGAGTCCTTCTTTGTATTTCATGATGTTGAGCTTTTTGAAAAGTACTGGACAGTTACTTTGTAGAATACCCCTCCATGTTGGTTTGGCCGGTATTTTCTCATAATTAGACTCAGGTTATTGATTATTATTATTATTAGACTTGAGACTGGCAACTATTTTAAGTTATAGGCAGCATGGTTTTTTTGAACAGGTAAAGGACGTCATGAAAGATGTCATGTCAGACTTGCAACAGACAAACAGTGAGAAGATCTTACTGAGCTGGGTACGCCAGTCTACTAGGCCATACAGCCAGGTCAATGTCCTCAACTTCACCACCAGCTGGACAGATGGACTTGCCTTTAATGCCGTGCTCCACCGACACAAGTGAGATACGTCCTTACTTAGATGTGGGCCTTACAGATTTGTATCTCTTCTCTGTCTCTCTCCCTTACTATTCCTCCCTAAAGTCCCTTCCCCACTACCACCACTGTCCTCTCTGCACATGCTTAAACATTAAGAAAAGAAACATTATGGCAGAAAATACCCATTGAGTCTTCATTTCCATAGGATTCAAATGCCACAGTGCAGTGTCCTTGGTTTCTTCTACATATTTATAAGTTTTAAAAAATGTAAAATAATTCATATAGTTCAATCCCACCCATTCAGCACTAACCAGTAATATATACAGTGGATTGTGTTTCTGTTCTTATACCAAAAGGAAAACTCTATAAATTTATAAATTCAGGGGCACCTGGGTGGCTCAGTGGGTTAAAGCCTCTGCCTTCGTCTCAGGTCATGATCTCAGGGTCCTGGGATCGAGCCCTGCATCGGGCTCTCTGCTCAGAGGGGAGCCTGCTTCCCCCTCTGTCTCTGCCTGCCTCTCTGCCTACTTGTGATCTATCTCTCTCTGTTAAATAAATAAATAAAATATTTTAAAAAATTATAAATTCAATGCAATCTCAAATAAAGACAATTGATTTTTTTCATAAAACATGTAATTGTAGGAAAGACTAAAGGCCCAAGGAGAGCCAGTACCCTCCTGAGGAAGAACCAGGTTGAAGTGCCTCTGAGACAGAAATAAAATTAGTTATGAGGCTATATTTATTAAGACTATATATGTAGTGCTATAAATACATGAATATAATAATGGTCTGAATAATGTAAAATTGCAAACATTTGACTGTTTTGACATATAAGAATGGCAGTTTCATGGAGTTCAGTCTAACAGGATAAGGAACTCAGAAATAGCTCCATCCTGCTGTGCACCTGAGCTGATGTTGGAGATAAGCAGATGAATAGATAGTATGGGACAACTGGTTACCCATATGTGAATAAATAAATGGGATCCTTACCTCCCACACCCAAAAGTAATTCCAGATGTATCAAGGATTTAAATGTAAAAGGCAAAATTTATTATATATTTTGTTGCTATTATAAATTACTTAGTGTTTCAAGTTTCTGTTTCCTGTATGTTTTTTGCGGATATGTAAAAAAAGCAGTTGACTTTTCTACATCTTAGATCTGGAAACTTGTTAAAATTTTATAAATTTTACAAAAACATATCTGTAATTGGGTGTTTCTGTAGGGTGGATTTTTTTTTTTTTTTTACTATCCATGAATCATAAGTTTCTTCTCTCTTTTCTTCTCTTCCCCCCTCATTTTTGCCTTGTCCTTCAATACAGTATTGATTTGAATTAGTGATAGTAAGCAGAATGTTTTGTTCTACATAATGAAGGGAGTAGTTTCAGTATTTTACCACAAGACTGCTGTCTGCTGTAGCTTTTTTTCATATACTTTTTATCTAGTTAAAGAACTCCCATACCCAAGTGTCTTTCACTTCTTCTTTATCAGTTTAAAAGGACTGGCCTCTCTTCCTAGCTGATTTAGAGATGTTATCAAAGAACTTTAATTTTAGCCAAAGGTTTTCCCCAACTATTACTTAATTGAGTTAGCAAGCATGTGTGGAGTGCCTTCTTTGTGCTATGTGTAGGCCGTATAGCAGAGAACAAAACAAGCAAAAATCCTGATCCTTTTGGAATTTCCATTCAAATAGAAGGAGGAAGACAATTTAAAAAATGTTAATGTAGGCCCTATAGTATTTAGAAATAGTAAACATGCTGAAGTAAAATATATCAGGCAAGAGGGAATGAGGGACCGGCATTTGGGAAGTCAGTGGGTGCAGTGGAAGGAGTAGGAGGAGTATTTAGGGATGAGGTCAGAGGAGGAACTGGGTATGGCAGTAGGGCAGGCAAAGCCCAGAAATTAAGTGGGTCTAAGATGCAAGAACAGATAGAGTATACAGAAAATGACTAGTTTTGGGGTAGGTCAGAGCAACAATAATGTCCAATTTGCTGGGTTAAAAAGAGAAAATTGAGGCAGAAAGGAAATACTAGACACTAGTAGTATAGAGGGGGATGATTGATGAAAAATTCTCTCAGGGTTTGTTGCAGGAGTATCCCATGAGCACATCAAAGCTGGATTTTCTATTCTGCCAATCTTGGTCTTTCAGTTGGAGAATTTAGTCCATTAACATTGATTGTGATAACTTATTTAGGTTCATTTTTACCTCTTGTTTTAAGCTTCTTATTTCTTTTAACTTTTCTGTTTATTTCTTCTTTGTTGTCTTATATGGATGGGTTCTTCTTCCCTTTTTTTCCTTTACTATTTGGGAAATATTATGTACCATTTCTAATCTTTTTGTGGTTACTTCAAAAATTTTAATAGGCATATTTAACTAACACAAGAAACTTAGAATGTTTTATCCATTGTTTTCATGTTGTAAATTACTTTAAAATATATATTTCACAAGCCTTTGGGATATAAAAGATAAAAATTTTTTCATTTAAACTCACAGGTAAAATAATCTAAAACTGAAATGTATTAAAGTATAACAGTGACTACTTTTGTCCATATATTTCATTTTCATTCATTTTATTTGCATTGTAATTTTCAGACCTGATCTCTTCAGCTGGGATAGAGTTGTCAAAATGTCCCCAATTGAGAGACTTGAACATGCCTTCAGCAAAGCTCAAACTTATTTGGGAATAGAAAAGCTGTTAGATCCAGAAGGTATTGCCAGTGTTTAATTTCGATCTTAATTTTGCTCTACAATTTTGAGTACTTGAAAATTTTTTTTCCTTTTTAGAAAGAGTAATAAGAATTGTGGATTTTTTTTTCTTTTGAAGTATGGTGCAAGCCATTTCATTGCAGACTAGTTATTAATACAATTGTACTTAATTTGTAGGATGCTTTGGTGGGAAATTTAATTACATCATTGGAGAATAGTTACTTATACTACCATAAGATTTAAAGTTTAAGAAAATACAATTATTAGAGAAACAGTTCAATATTTGTCTTATTTAATTAAAGTGCATTTTTATGTGATCTTGCATATAATGTAAAAACTTTAGTTACAGATATTGCAGAGTTGAATTCTAAACTTTTCATATTATAAGTAAAGTCTGTGTCATCTTAAGTGGTAGCTTATCTGAACATTTTTGGGAAGCTTTTAGGGAGATTTTTAAGAAATAGTTTACTGAACAAAATAAATAATCTTCTTTGCCTTTGTCTCATCTATTATTATATGAACTAGAAATTTACTGAGTTCTGGTATTGCAAAGATTATATACTAGTATTGTTTATGGGTACTAAAGGTAGTTATTTTATAGCTAATATTGAGCAATTCACATATTTTTGACATCTAATTTAAGCTGCTCCTTATTTTCTTCCACTTTTAGATGTTGCTGTTCAGCTTCCTGACAAGAAATCCATAATTATGTATTTAACATCTTTGTTTGAGGTGCTTCCTCAGCAAGTCACTCTAGATGCCATCCGTGAAGTGGAGACACTCCCAAGGAAATATAAGAAAGAATGTGAAGAAGGAGAGATTAGTATACAGGTACAGGTCAATTTTTATTAAAAAGTTTGATTTGCCATATTTATTTTCTCTTAGGTACTAGATTAAAACACTTTCAGGGGAGTCTTTTCTTGACTGAGAACATCTTGGGCTCTCAGCTTACAAAGGCATAAGAAGTTCCATTTATCAGTTAGCATGCTATCCTATGTCAACAGCGTGTAATGGAAAACGGTGGCTCAACTGATTTTACTGAGAAGGAACATACGTTATTTTAGACAATAAGGCTGGAATTAGATTCCAGGGCTGTGAACATTCTGCTGCATGATAGGCTTAAGAACCTACCTTTTCCTATTGTCTGTTCATTTTATCTTTGTTGTCATGTGCAGAAGATGGTTTTCCCACATCAGCCTAGTGTGTTCCAAGTACTAATCTTTTTTCTTTCTTTCTTTCTTCTTCTCCTTTTTTTTTTTTTTTGCCACTGAGAAAAAGGTTTTAATCATTATATTCCCACAAGGGCTATCAAAATGTAAGTTTTATTTCCCCTTCATTTAGGAGGAGTAATTGCCAGTAGGCTACTGAGTTTTTTACTTAAGGGCTTCCAGTGGTTTTATTCACCAGGATATAAATGTATATTTGGGGGAAGATACAAAGTCATGAAATTTTCTTCCTGACTGATCATGTCTTGAATCGATCTGTATTTTCTTATTCTGTTGTAGTCTTACCAATTCTCTTTTTTTCTTTTTTTTAAAGATTTTATTTATTTATCTGACAGACAGAAATCACAGGTAGGCAGAGAGGCAGACAGAGAGAGGAGGGGAAGCAGGCTCCCCGCTGAGCAGAGAGCCCCATGTGGGGCTTTATCCCAGGACCCCGGGATCATGACCTGAGCTGAAGGCAGAGGCTTAACCCACTGAGCCACTCAGACGTCCTAACCAGTTGTCTTAATTCATAAAATGAGAGAATCTTCACTGTTGGACACAACGTTTTCAAAAGTCATTTGGTCCAGCGTGTTAGCCAACTCAGCAACTAAGGGATGTACATGGCTTTCAAAATGATAAATAAATACATTTTAGAGAGTTAGAAAGCATGGGCTTGGAAGCTCAAAGTTCATTCCTGTTACAATTTGTTTTGAGTTGCTTACTTACCTTTTCAACCACAGTTTTAGCTGAAAAATCTGCATAAAACCACCCACTTATAAAGGTGAGTCAAAGTACCTACAGTGATATTGATAGACATTCAATAGGCAGTAGCTATCTATCATCACTATAACTTTTCCTTCTAAATTAGTCTTGGCACTGCATTTATCCTCACTCAAAAAGTTCCTTCATAAGGAATGTTAATTCTCATCTAATGACAATGGTCTTGAATTGGCATTAACACTTGTTTTTCATTCTCCGGGGCTCGGAGAGGTTACTTACTGATTTCTGATTTTCTATGGGTGGTAGGTACCAATTCTTTTATGTTCCCCATTTCAAAAAATAGCATGACTTACAGAAAAAGAAAATAACTTACTGAAGGAAAGAGGGCAAGAGATGGGCCAGCTTTTGAACCCAGGGCTCTTTCGTAGTTTTGAAAATCGAGTGATACTGAAGAAAAGCCCTAATGTTTTATAACTGACTGAAAAGAATGCTGAGAAGCATTTGTTTTGAGTAACATAGCTATCTGTCATTAATGATGCACCCTGCTAATTGGCTCAGATAATCTTCTGAGGTTGCCTTTTGGTTTTAAAATCATTTCTTTATTAGATCGGGGTTCCTTTCACTAAAAAGATAGTATATTTTACTTCATGCAGTTAGAGCCATTCTTAAAAAAGGAAGGAAATTTCATTTGCCTTTCATTATGTGTAGATAAAATCATCATTTTTGTTTAGTTCTCAAGATTCCATGATAGGAATTAGAGAAGCCATTTGCCGTTTGATTAAGAGCAAGTGTATTAACATTTTCCTGCTTTCATTAGTGCCATAGAGGCTGAATTAAGTTAACCGAAGAAATGAAATGTGGCTAAGTTTTAATCATCTATCTACTCTTTGACAGAGTTTGCCACCCGCTCCTTTCCAGTGAATACTGATAGCCAGCCTTCCTCTCTGGCTCTTCCTACAAACATATGCTCTAGGGCTTAGGTAGTCAGTAAATAATTCTTGCATTTCTCTGTAAATCACACTTTCAGTTGAAAGTCTCCTCTCATGTTTCAATTAATACCTTCTGAACATTGGCAGTTAAATAATGCCTTCCACCTCAGCCCTCAGGGATCGTAGGGCCCATCTAAGTGACTGTTGGCTGGTTGCTAACTGTCCTTGTGCTCAGGTATCCTCATTGTAGTCTAGAGGTTTGGTACTAAATGATATCCAGGGTTATTTTGTCTCCAAGGTTTGAGGATTTTAGGTCCAGAGCTCATCACATTTCCCCTTCTCTGTCCCTGGCACCATCTATGTCTTAATTATCCAGTGTTTCATCTGCGTGCTCCCTGATTCACTTTTTTAACTCCTGCATGTGGTTTACTGGGTCTGTTTGGTTCTTCCATCAGAATGTTTTTGGTGTGTGTTTCCTTTCTGTTCCAGCCTTCATGCTAATTAAAGGCCTCATCGTCTCTTTTTGTTTTCCAAGAGCCAGACTATCTCTGCAGTCAGTTCCTCTCTGGCTGCTGCTCTGTAGTCATGGCGGACATTGTCTTTTCCTTCTCCGAGACTTTGTTCATGTGCATTCTTGTCTGTGAAATGCTTCTGCACCTCCTATGTGCATGGAAGCTTCCTGTCTTTTCTGGTTCACTGGGACTTTTTCAGAGAAGTCTTTCCTGAAACCCAACCCCATACACACAACACACACACACACACACACACACACACACGCACGCACGCACCCGAGGACCGTTGCCTCAAAAAATACCATTGGTATACCAGTCTGGATGTGTCACTTTGTTTCAGTGTCTAAAATGCAGTACAAAGTGCAACTAAGTAAAACTGGGGGTCAAAGCAGTGTTCCAGTCTCTATCTATTTTTCTTTAAATTATATCCATCCTTCAAGGCCCAACATGTTCCAGATCCGCTACAAAACTTTCCTATTTTAGCCCTTAGTGTACTCAAATAGCATCCCTTGTTGGATCCATGGAATTTATAACTTTGCTAATAGCCATTTTATTTTTGTTCAGAAGTGATTCATGTGGGTTATTTATCTCTCTCTGGCTATATTAAAATTTCCATGAGTACAGAATCCATGAGTGCATTCTACTTTTGTCCTCTTTGCCTTCCCGGCACACTTCATAAATGCCTCCTGCTCTGTTTATGGCATTGCGTGCCCTGCTCCTGAGAATTGGATGAATGCCTAAGTCATGGTGGAACCTTAATGTTCTCCATACAGCGCGTCTTTGTTGAACACCTTCTTGTTTTCATGATGCCTGTGGGTGTTCTGTTGGGTTTGTTTTTCTAGAGCTCAGCACTGGAGGAGGAGCATGAGAGTCCCGGAGCCGAAACCCCTAGCACAGTCACTGAGGTTGACATGGATCTGGACAGCTATCAGATAGCGCTGGAGGAAGTGCTGACCTGGCTGCTTTCCGCCGAGGACACTTTCCAGGAGCAGGATGACATTTCTGATGATGTGGAAGAAGTCAAAGACCAGTTTGCTACCCATGAAGTAAATAACCTGTAGCTGATGGACAGGCTGTATGCACCCTGGTGTCTGTGCCTTAATCAGGGGCTCTACCCTGATGTTGCTTGTTTACTGACATCTCCGTAGGAAGGTCATGGTGTATTTTAGGACTTGCGATATTTAAATAGGACTTGGTTTTTAAATTGGTGTGCGTGAGTAACTGTGCATTGGAATTAGATTTCAGATTTTAGTCTCATATGGCTTGTATGTTCTGTGGAGCCACGGACAAAAATTAATGTGTTGTACTGCTTGTTTCTGAAGTTAAGAGTTATATTATTAAAATACCGTATGGCTCATCGATACACCAAATCTTTAGGTTTTGAGGGCCCCCTAGAAAGCGACTATTTTCATTTATCAGATAATTAAGCAAGTATCCTATCCAGTGTTCCCGTATAATTTTATATAATGAAAATTTCCTATTGTTTTGAGACTATATATCTTCGTAGTGTAACGATTTGATTATATGGAGATTTCTTTTGATTAAGTAGGTTTTGTTCTTTTTTTTTTTTTTTTTTTTTGAAGTGTTGGTGTATTAAGAGATGGGTTTTATTTGCTATTTTGATTTGAAAATATTAGAAACGGTAATCTTCCTGAAGCAGGTCCTCTTGGGTGAGCATGGCGTTTTACTTATTCTATTGTCTCATAATTCCATGTTCACAATCAGTAGCGTAACCAGCATTTATTTAAAAACAGCTGGTATTATCAGATGTAACGTTGTCCTCTTTGATCTGTTCCCCTTTTTACTTAAGCCAGCTGCTTATTTCCGATACTCAGCGCTTCAACCATTGGATCAAAGTCTACTTTATTTATACTCTGCATGGCTACTTTTTTCTGCAGCACTGATATTAGGCATTAACAATTTATTAAGATTTTTTTTTCTTCAATGAGCAGCTCACAAATCATAATGATGTACCTTTCTAGGCTTTTATGATGGAGCTGACAGCACACCAGAGCAGTGTGGGGAGTGTCCTACAGGCAGGAAACCAGCTGATAACACAAGGAACTCTGTCAGATGAAGAGGAATTTGAGATTCAGGAACAAATGACCCTGCTAAATGCTAGATGGGAGGCACTTAGGGTGGATAGTATGGACAGACAGTCCCGGTGAGTGGAAGCAAAGAAACTAACACTTTATCCCATCGGCTGCATTGCTCAGTTTAGCTCGGTTAAAGCCTGCATGTCTATGAAGACAAGATAATTTCAGAACTTGCCTTGTAAAAGTTGCACTTTTCCTTTTATACCGTTATTGGGATTTTGTGTGATGTTTGTTTCCTCTTTGATGTGTTAACCAAATGAGAAGGTAACGATTGGGAATACAGAAATGAGCAAAAAAGGAGAAGACATTTCATATGGACAGTTATCTCTTCACGGCATTAAAATCAGCCAGCCATGAACTCTATCTGAAGACAGGACTATGTAGTATTTATCTACAATTCCATCATGTAACATTTTTTTAGAGTAGTTTCTTTTTCCCCTGGTTCGTTTTATTTCATGTATTGTGTAATAAGGAGCAAGCTGCATTCCGTTGCAATTTCCGCCTATTTAATAAGCAGGAATTCCGGATTGAAGAAACAATGATTCTGATATGAATAGAGGGGGGCTGTGATTTGCATCCTTCAGCTCCATTTAATTGACTCCATTTAGGAAGAAAGTAAAAGTTTTTGTGCTTGTTTCTATATTTAAAGACTGAATGGTACTTCCAATGGTTAGACAAGACTGCATTCCCTTGCCCCATTTCTTTGGTGCCTGGAGCATGTGTTTGGCTTTTGCAAAGGGGAAAAGGAGTGGGGCTAACGTGTGTTTGTCCCCGGCCAGGCTGCACGATGTATTGATGGAGCTACAAAAGAAGCAGTTGCAGCAGCTGTCCGCCTGGTTAACGCTCACAGAAGAACGCATTCAAAAGATGGAAACTTGCCCCCTGGATGATGATTTAAAATCCCTACAAAAGCTGCTGGAAGATCATAAAGTAAATCTGGCTCATATTTCTTTTATATCTTATCATATATGAAAAGGCAGGACTTAGCCTTCTCAGGGGCTTCTGTGATTTGTGCAGAGACGGGATACTTCTTCAGTGTTCTCTTTTATTCAGTGATAGAAACACACAGAGTGTGTGGCTTTTCTAAACCCTAAGCCAGGGATGACAGTGCAGGTACAATCTTACATAAGTCTGTGTAGTTTTCTTATGAAAGGACTTAGTGTTCGTAAGGCTCTTAAGGGTTTTTGTTTTGGACGTCTGAGTGGCTAAGGACTCTAGTGTATTGGAATTAATGCAGGGTGTGGGGAATGAGGCAAACCCTCAGATTTATCTGGACCTAATCCTTTAACGAAAGCTATGTTTCTTCTGTGATAGAGGAGAGTATCAGGCACCAGACAAGGAATCGAAATTTTGTAGACAATATAATCTGGTCACAAATTTAGAAGATAACTTTTCATAGTCAGGGAAAGGAAGAGTAAAAGAGCTTCTCTGCAAATTGAAGAGTTTTATTTTTTAGTGGAATAGCTAGATAACTGATAGATAAAACCTTAAGGATACATTAAACATGACTCGAGGCATTTGACAACACTGTTGGTAGCATTTAAATAAATTACCTACATGGAAAAGTCGAATAACCTATCATGCTTTTCCCATGCAAAAGAGGAGAGTGGAAGGGGTCTGTATATACTGAATTGCTTTCCTGCATAGCTAATTGGAGTGGCCTCTGACTTTCAGATCCCATTCTAGTACCTCTCACCTTACGTTATGCTGCACTAAAGTGATCTGACTCTGTACTATTTTTTTTTTTTGTCTTAGGAATTCTATGTTCTTACCTTAATTTTTTTTGTATTCACTCAAGCCCTGGGTTCCACTTTTTTTTTTTTTTTTCTTGCCAGAACTTTTATTAAGAGTGATGATATCCCCTTTACGATCTGTTATGGCACTACATTTTCAACCTGCTTTGGTTCATGATGATGAAATGTAAAAATGTTAAGGGGCTTGTTTCATTAGTAGAACACTTAGAGTAATGACGGGAAGTTTAAACACGATGCCTCATTAAGTGTCCTTAATTACTCTTGGCAGGTGAGTGGATTTTAAATAGGTAAATGTGAAGAGAGTAGAAATAATGGTGTATCTTAATTTTTTTCCCTAGCGTTTGCAAAATGATCTTGAGGCTGAACAGGTGAAGGTAAATTCACTAACGCACATGGTGGTGATTGTTGATGAAAATAGTGGTGAGAGTGCCACTGCTGTTCTTGAAGATCAGTTACAGGTATGGACCCTGGAGATGGGCTATTCTCAAGGACCCTGTGGTCTGAAACCCTGATTTGGCACCCCTGTTCTTCAGGTCCTGTCTCACTGTTCATTTAGAGGAGATGCTAACCTTTAGTTTGAACTTCCCAGTTGGGTTCCCCTAGCTATGGGTTCAATAGGGGTACTCAGGATCTTTACTTTCTTCTTGCCCTTGGGGGGTGGACGGGCAGGGCTGCTTGTGGTCCCCAGCTTCCTCCTGCAAAATGGAAACAGCTTGAGGACTTTGTTAAAATGTGGATTCCCGGGCTCCACACAGACCTGAATCCCTGGGAGTGGGCCCAGTGGATCTGTACTTATATGCCTGTTGAAGTTTGAGACAGCTGTGCAGGGTTAAATATCCCTGCTTCTTCAGATCAGTGCATGAATTTCAACAACAGTTTTGGGAACCCCAAAATAGCTGCTTTTTGCACAAAGGCTATAGTGTATCTTCACAAGTCTTTAATTAGAGATTTTTTGCTATTTTGTTTGAACAGTATTTGAATTACCCAATATGGTGATGCCAAATGTTTTTCAATCACTTTCAGACTACAATCTTATCATTTGAAATTCTTTTTCTTTTATAACATTTAAAGTTGGCCGGTGGTTCTGTGACTTTTTGGTGGAACATTACTTATTACAGTAACCTGAGAGCTAGGCATTCATATCTTGCCTATTTAACAGTGAGGGGATGGAGATTCATGTGATGCCACTGAGATTTAAGTAGGCAATGAATTTTCATGCCAAGACTGGAGTCCTGTCTTTTGGCTCTAACTTCTCTACTCTTTGCTTTCTACAAAGCTTACTCTGGTATTAAATATTGAAGTAATATAATATGAATTAAATAATTCCTTGAACATGTAAGTAATGTGGAAATTAAATGTAACATTTGTTAATCATTATTTAGAAAGTGGTAATAAAATAATGTGTTGGAAAAGTCATCATAAAAAATGATTTTTAAACAATCAAATTTATTCATTTAGCATTGCTAATACTCCTAAGATTCTGTTCCTGATTTTTGTGTACTATAAACAGAACAAATCAATTGAGCATTTTAAAAAATCTTACAGAAACTCAAAACAGTTTTTATAAGGTTAATTTTTTTTTTTTCCTTTTTGGTATTCCATATGAAAATTTTCTTGGCATGTAAAAGGTGGTTAATTGATGCAATGAATTTTTTTGAAAAGATAATTACAGCCTGAAAAATTTGAAGCACAAAAAGTAGATATGTATGCTCTGTTCTGAAGGTATGTGAAAAATGTCAAATTATCATATAAAAACCACTGATACGGAAAGAGCAGGAATTTGGAGTCAAAAGTTAAAGAACAGAGTTCTAACTGTACCACTTTCTAACTATGTAATACAAAACAGTTAAGTTCTTTGGAAATTAGTTTTTCTCATCTATAAATTTATAGGATTCATCTGTACTATTTTAAAGCAATTTTTATTAAAAATATTTTTTATAAATTGTTACTCTGTAGTAAAGAGCAATGGATGTCATTAATTTCTTTAAGGATCATTGTAACTATCTTTTAAGATTCTATTGACAAAGGATGGTTTCTTCCTTTACTAGAAACTTGGTGAACGCTGGACAGCAGTGTGCCGTTGGACCGAGGAACGTTGGAATAGGTTACAAGAAATCAATATGTTGTGGCAGGAATTATTAGAAGAACAGGTATGAAACTGTTAGCCATAATGGGTGTGACAGATGGTGAAAAGTAACCTATATTTAATGATGGTATTATGATAAACTTATCTTGTTTACTTTCCTTTGAAATGAAAATACACAATATTTATTATTTTCAAAATCAGATTTCTGTGCATGCATTTTATAACCAATCAAGTAACTTATTCATAGAAATCATATTATATGGCTTCATGGTAGTAACACTTAATTTGATGTGTTCGTTATGTTATTATGTAGACATTCTACTTTCATGATTATGATTTCTTATTGTATTTGTGTTGGATATTGTGTTTGAACTTTTATCAACATAGTAGTGCCTAGCACATTTAGCTCAGTAAATAATTCATAAATGAATCCACTCAATGTTTTATGAATTTTAAATCACAGTTTTTCTTGATTTTTAACCAAGATAAACTACTGAAATTAACAGGAAAATATTATTTAGCAACACCATCATTTAATACTGGGTTAATACTCTATTTTTTCCATTAAGAATTACTATGACAAATGAACTTTTGGCTCTGATAAATAAAAAGCTGCCACTGACGTTTTCAGTCAGAAGTGTGGCCCTTTGCCCACCCTCCATCCTTCCAGAAGAGCAACCATCAAAACAGAATACAAATAAGCAAAACTTTTCTCCCAAAATGTCAGACATTGTGGTTTTAGAAAATAAGCAGATACTTTATTCCCACATTTCAGTGTCCATTTAGATTCTTTTAAATGCATTTCATTTCCATCCACAAAAAGCGAGTATATTCTTTTCAAGGGATAAAAACAAGTGTGTGATGTTTTGTGGTTTACTAAATATGGTGGCAGAGAGAACATCTTAAAAAGTAGGTTGCAAAATTTTCTCAGTATAAATTGTTAATCACTACCTCCTGCCCCCAGTCTTTGGCCAGAATTTTCTTATTAAGAATCCTGACATTCTGACTTCTGACATATTTTCGTTTCACTATATAAATGTTTATGTTTATTTGAGCCCTTGTATTCAGACTAAAGAGTCACAGAGAATAATTAAATTTCACTTCATTAATGACAGTAGGACACATTGATGGCTAGAGAAAACCATTGTGTTCCTCTTATACTAAGTAAAATAATTTAAAATTCAGAAATACTTTTTAATTTGGTAATAAAAATTTTTAAAAATAGGGAATGACTAGTAGTTTGGCCATCTGTATTTAGATTTAAAACTAACCTCTGAGTGGCTTTCTGCTAGTGTTAGGGATGGAGAATCTTGTTAAGATGTAGAATTGGAACCAACGTTGGTACTTAATATTCAGATAACTTGCTTTTGCATGGTGAGACTAAATAACCTGAATCTGAGTTTAAAAATCTTTAAGGAAACTATCTTTTACTTGGTTATAGAGGCTTTGCAACAGTTAGAAATGGGCTCGAGAATTCGTTCCATACTTATGCAGGACAGGCCAAGTTTAAGTGTGGCATGCAGGGTATTCTATAAAGAACTTCAACCTACCTTTCCAACTTCAGTTTTCCCTCCATCCTTCCATGTCCCAGGGTGCAAACCCTGATTTCCCAGTTTGTAGCCCATTCTTAGACTGTCAGTGCCATGAGAGTAGTGCTGGTTCTTTTTCACTGTTCTTTTCCCAATGCATGGCACATTGTAGCTTCCTCATGGTTTGCATTCTTTTGTTTTCGTGTTTTTGAAAGAGTGAATGTATTCTGTTTGTTTTCTGGCTTCTCTGTTTTCACTTAAGGGGTGGTATCTGCTAGGGAATGTCATTTTACCAGTTTTTTTCATTTTTGAGCTCTCCTCTTCCTCAAGGAATGCAGTTGTCTATAAACTACCTCTCCCTCCCCCACTATCCTAAAACTAGAAGTCATCTCTTCTTCTTTGGAACTGTATGACATTTAATGTGTGTGTGTGTGTGTGTATTTAATTCCCAAATTAAAATATAGTGCAGACACAATTATATAATATTATATTTATATTATATAAATATTATATATTAGAAATATAAAATAAGCTATATATATGTATATATACTTTTTAATTTGGTAATAAAAACCATATACATACATACATACATACATACATATACATACAATATATACATATATATAGTAATATCTGCACTTAATTTTGCCATAGTTCCTTATGTGCATATCTTACCCCTTTACTATATTGAGGACAGGATCCCTGTTTGCCATTTAATTTCCTAATGTTCATTTTTGTGTGTGTGTGTGGAATATAGAGGAAAATAAATAAAATAGTTAGAGAAAGAATTGATTCTACTACTAACACAGAACCAAGACTTTTTCCTTCAACTATATAGAAAAGAGCTTCTGCTACATATAATTGTATTGTGGGAAGAATTATCCCAAAGCAGCCATGTGGTTTTCCATCTCTCTTTCAAGTTTCTCTTTCTGCATTACTGAACATCTTCTTCATGTTGGCCAATGCAGTTTAAATGTCTTTATGTTGGCTTTGGACTATCCTTAAATTTTCTCTTCTAATCACAATTGCTGTTGAACCTGGAGCATTACTGTGATTTTCTTGAATGATGCTGTGGAAAAACCATTGGCTTTGGGGTGTGGGTCTTTGATCTGTTTCTCTCATTAACTAACCAAGTAATCTTAGACATATAATAGCTTATCTCTCTCTCCTCCCTAAAATGCTGTGCTGGGTGAGGACAATTCCTAAGTTTTGTCCTGCCTCTTGAGAGTTATAAGGTGATTCCTTTGGAGATTTGGATAGTAATTGGATTTTAGCCTTTTAGATCCACCTACCTCCCTGAGAATTAGGTTTAATTACCCAGATGTGGGGGCTAACGTCAGATTGATCTGTTGCAAATCTAAGAAGGATAATATCTTAAAGAAAGATGTATTTCTAGGCCATGCATGTCTCGAGATTGGGTGTTTGAAGTCTTTCCTATCCTAGGTGGAGTGAAGCCTCAACTAGCATGAAAATTAGAGACTTGGGAACTCTATTGAATTGAATAACCAAACGATTCTCCAAATATAATTCTGACTTTTGTGATTATTTGTAGTGCTTGTTGAAAGCTTGGCTAACTGAAAAAGAAGAGGCTTTAAATAAAGTCCAGACGAGCAACTTCAAAGACCAAAAGGAACTAAGTGTCAGCATTCGACGACTGGCTGTAAGTGGTGTTGCTGTCAACATCTGTGCTATAAGCCTGTGACATTTTAGTGTTTTCTGTCATTGGTTAACGTGGTTTAGTGAATACAGGTTATGGATCCTTATGCAGCACTAGAACACTGCCATGTAATGATCCAGAACCGGGAATCTTAGATTTTAACATTAGTGAACTGCATAGCAAGTAAATTTTACTATAAAATGTATGTTTGCATTTCCTGATGAGGGGGCAGAAATATAGAGTCCTTTTAAGAGGGAGTCTTCTAATAAATATTTGACATACTAGATTTTGAAGGAAGACATGGAAATGAAACGTCAAGCATTGGATCAGCTAAGTGAGATTGGCCAGGATGTGGGTCAATTACTTGATAATCCCAGGGCATCCAAGAAGATCAACAGTGACTCAGAGGAACTAACTCAGAGATGGGATTCTTTGGTTCAGAGACTCGAAGATTCCTCCAACCAGGTACCTTTTGCTTTGGATTGTATGTTGTGCCATGAAGTAAAAATTAAATGTTCAGTTTAGTTTTAGTTTTTAGAAATTTTAGTATTTAATTTTTAGTATTTTAGTATTTAGAAATAAAAGAATAGTAGATAAACTGCAAACTAAAAAGTAGATTCCTTATACCTGGCTTACTATAAAATTGAGAAATTGACTTGTGAAAAATCTTTCGTTTTTTGAAGTAAATTTTAATAGATCATCAGAAAATCTAATATCCAGTAAGTTAACTCTTAGTAAACTGATACTGCTTAGACATGAATCCATTAAATCATCTTTAAATCTTAATCTTATTAATTTAAAAATATATACTAGTGATTTGATAAAATATACAACTTTGGTTTGTACACGTATATTCATAGCATTATTTATAATAGCGCAGAAGTGCATCAGCTTAATGTCCCATCCATAGAAGGATGGATAAATGAAGGTGGTATATCCATGCAATGGAATATTATTTGAGGGTTAAAATCATGAAGTACTGACACATGCTACAGTGTGAATGAACCTTGAAAATATTATGCAAGGGATGCTTGGGTGGCTCCTTCGGTTAAGTGTCTGCCTTTGGCTCAGGTCATGATCCCAGGGTCCTGGGATTGCGCCCCGCATCGGGCTCCTTGCTCAGTGGGAAGCCTGCTTCTCCTTCTGCCTTCCATTCCCCCTCCTTGTGCTCATTCTCCCTCTCTGGCAAATAAATAAATAAAATGTTAGAAAGAAAATATTATGCTAACCACAAGAAGCTGGTCACAAGATTGAATGTACTATAACTCTCTCTATGTGAAACACCCCAAATAGGCAAATCCATAGAGATAATAAAAGAGGTTAGTCATCAGCAGGGCCTGGGGGAAGAGTTGGATGGGCAGGGTGGACTGTTAATGGGAATGGAGTTTCTTTTGGGGAAATGATAAAACTATTCCGCAGTGAGAAGGTGGGGAATGCTCGCACAGTTCTGAACATACGGTAACTACCGAACAGCGTACTGTTGAAGGGAGAACGGGACAGCGTGTGAATTATAGTCCAGTAAAGCTGTGACAACACAGTAAAATGTCTGGCTGATTTATCCTGCAGGTGACTCAGGCTGTGGCAAAACTGGGGATGTCCCAGATTCCTCAGAAGGATCTTTTGGAGACGGTCCGCGTAAGAGAACAAGTAACTACGAAAAGATCTAAGCAAGAACTGCCGCCGCCCCCTCCCCCAAAGAAGAGACAGACTCCTGTGGATGTCGAAGCTAAGAAAAAGTGAGAAGGGATAGAGACATTTTCCAAATGCACTAGGGCACATCATGTATCTGTACTCATCACTAATTCTATGCAAATTTAGATGTAATTATTATTATGGAAACTCAGTTGCTGAACCTCTCCCTACCCCTGAGGCTTCTGACTGTTCCCCTCCGCGCTGGCTAAGCATCTGAATGTCTCAGGTGATTGTATTTATCCTGTGTTCACACAGTCTGGAAAACTGTGTGACAGAACCCTTGCTTCTTCATTTCCCGTGTCTACCTTGGGAGGCTAGGATTGCCCGTGATTGCCTGTTCCTTCTTTCTTTCCCTGTGAGAACCCTGGCGGTTTTTCTTTAGAAAGATCTCCTTATTCTTTGTACTTCCCTTTCCTCCTCTTGCCAAAAAATACTAAATGCAGGGAAGTCATTCCTTTGTAGTCTCCTTTTTTCCCCTCATTCTTTTTTTTTTTTTTTTTTCACATTTTCCTCCTTTTTCAATTCTTTTGTCAGATTCATGAACACATTCTTTAGGCTTGGCTTAAAGATCCATCTTTGACATAAAATGTCTTTTTTTTTTTTTCTTATTGATTCAGAGGAAACTCAGACTCTTTAGAAAAGGACTAATCTCATCTGATAGAAATTGAGCATCTATATGGCAGCTACGCTGTGGAGCTGGGCTGTGTGACACCCCGATAACAGACCTCACCTGCCGCAGAGCAGCCGAGCTGTAAATCAGCCCTTCTAGTCTCTCCCTTCTATGGGAGAATCCTGGTGCTGGGATAAATGGGGAATTATTTGGGGCCTGAATAAAAATGGTATGATTTCCCCAATGTAGCTTCTGTTAGATGAAGTGGGATTCCAATTTTACTGGATGCTTTTCATTTTGATAATAAGGCTGTGTGTCTGCCTCCTACCAGCCTCTCCCTGCTGGGCCTGGAGGACCCCCAAGGTGCAGGCAGCGGCTGCGGACACTACTTGTTGAGGTCGAGGCAGCACAGGAAGAAGAAGCTCCTGATGTGAATATTGCCACAGGTCTTTTCTTCCCCGGGTGTTTATTTTTGGCCCAGTAGATCTGGCCCTGTGTCTCTCCGAGTGCTGACTTGGTGCATTTGGAAGCAGGGAACGTTGTAAAAAACTAAGGGTGCAGAGCTATAAAATCTCACACATGGGCCTGTTGTAGAGAGTCCTTCTGCTGCAGGCAACAGAATCCTGTACCAAAGGTGGCCTCAACAATGAGGTCATCAATTCTCTCACATCAGTTCTCTTACAGGAAGTCCGGAGACAGGGCATTTGGATGCGATGGTGGGGCTCAGCCTCCTACCATAGGGCCTTTCCGAGGATGTTGCCTTTCACCATCATGCGTGTCCTCTGGTGCTCCCAAGACACTGCTGGAGCACTGGGAAGAGCATCCTTGTAGAACCTGATATATATTTAGGAGGGGCAGTTTTTCCTTATTTGACTTTTTTTTTTTTCCAAATCAGGGAGAAAGATCTTGCCAGAAGGTATTGGTTAACTTTTCCCGCTGTCTCAATGGCCAGGATTCAGTCACTTGCCCCCAGCTTGGGTGCATGGGAGGCTGAGACTGTCTGGCTTCTTTGGTCTCTTTATTTGCGTTCTGGGGGAGTTGGACCACAGAGGGAAGTTGGGGAGGGGAGTGTCTGTGGGTTGGGCAACCAACTGTGAGTACCATAGTCTTCCAGTCCATGATTTGATTGATGCAGTTAATTCCTGGACAAATAGAAGCTTTTGTATGTCCAGTTCATTGTGATAGAGGGCAGTGAGATCTCATTATTAGGTTATTTTTACGGGGAGCCCAAGTCCCTCCCCTTCACGACTACCCATGAGGGCTAATTCTGCTTTCTGGGGCGATATAGAGTCCCACCAGCTCTCTTCAGTATGGTGCCTCGTCAGTATGGGAGGAGTTTCATATTCCCATTGCTGTGGGCCTTCAGAGTAAAGTCTCCCTAACCATCGTAAGTGTGACATGCTTTCCAGACCCTTTAATGCTGTCAGTCTTCGGTAGAAACCACTATTAGCTTGTCTTAAAATGGGCTGTCAGAGCAGATGTGAGCTCAGTACAATTTATAAAACCTGCTTCAGAAATGGCAGTTTACTTCCCCCCTGCTCTTCTCTTGGTGCTGCTGGTGACTGTTTTTATCAGCTCAAGCTTTGGAGGGACAATTCTTTCCTCTGATGGGGATCTCTGTTAACATGACCTGAGACCATTGCCGCTCTGTAAAAACCAAATAGTCATAATTCACCAGAAACACTTGAAGGTCTTTCCCCAAAAGAACCAGACAACCTGTGCTCACCTTCAAGTTCATAAAAATCCCCAGCAGTTGTTTTGAGGAGTCCTGTGAGTAGAGTCCTGGTGAGGAGGACCCACCGAGCTCTACCAGCTATAGCTTTGGAGCCTGGGGCCATTATTTAAAACTGTCCATGAGCTCCATTTCTCTGGCATTAAAAGGGATAATAATAGTCTAGGCATCTCAGGGTTGTTGTGAGGATTACTTGAGTTAAGCATAGACACAGAACACTTAGCAAAGGGCCTGGTATGTGGCCAGCGATCAGGGAGTGCTCCCCTCTTGCCCCTGCTCATGGTGGTTTCCACAGGCTTTTTCGGGTTTGTCCCCTTTTTCCTTCCATCCTCACGTCTCTGTTCTGGGTCCCGGGACTACCACAGCCTGCTTTCCTCTCTGGTCTTGTCTCTCTTTATTTTTTCTGCACAGTGAGCTCTAGAGGATGAACACAGTCATGCCAGTCCTGTGTTTTCAAGCCTTCACCTGCTCTGTGTTGCCCTTTGGTTGTGCCCAGACTCCTTAATCTGTCTTGCAGAGCCTTCCAGGAGTGGGTTGGTGTGGCTCTCTGCCATGCTGGCAGTGGTCCTTGCCTGTCTAGTGCTCACTGTTCCAGCCACGCCTAGCTGCTTGCTGTTCTCAGTGTGGTCCTCCTTGTCTTTGTTCTCCCTTTGCAAGGAAAACTCCCAGGCATAGTACCTCTGTTGTGCTCCAGGAAGCCATCCCACCCTGACTGAATTAGGAGCCATTATGGTGAATTCCTGGCATTAGCACCTGGCGAGTTCTCTTGTGATTTACCTGTACTTTCCATTACTCCAACGAGACAGGAAGCACCATGAAGGCTGGGATTGTGTCTGAGTTACCTTCATATCAAGAGCCCAGTCCAGTGCCTGGCATACACTGAACTCAGTAATTATGTGTAATTAAAGGAGACATTAGTTTAAGAATATCTGTACCTGCTTTTTCCTTTTATTTTCCAATCAAATATTTTCCATTATCCAAGGGAGTTTATACAAATGCAAATGATTTCTTACAAAGTTTAAAGTTATTCAGTTATTTAAAAATTATTTATTAACGTGACAATATTATTCCTCTTTTCAAACTTTTAATGTAAATGTGTGATTTTACTTTGCCTGGTTACTCTATGTCTATGATGTCTTTTTTTTTTTTTGGAGGCATATTTTGAACATGTGCCTGGTGGGTGTTTTGATGGCTCTGTTTCTTGAGCCAGGTGAAACAATAGAAGAATAGGAATGACAAACAGTAACATCTGAATCTTAAATCAGGTTTGATGCTGTAAGTGCAGAGCTGTTGAACTACATTTTGAAATCAAAGACTGCCATTCAGGCTGCAGAGATGAAAGGGTATAAGAAGATGCAAGAAACTTCAGAAATGAAAAAGAAGTTGAAGGTAAAACATAAAACAAAAATATCCTTGTGAATAAAATATTTCACTGAGGGTTTGATTTGCTGTTGACATAAAGGTGTGATGGGATCCAAAGGCTTTCTGTAAAATAAATGTAGCTGTAAGGTAGCTTTTAGAACATTGTAGTAAATTGTGAATCAATCAAGCTGGCTGGCAATCAGATCCTTGTGTGGAGGGAGGGATTTTTTTGCCCCTTCCCCCCTAACTTCTGAGATGTGCAGGACGGAATGGTTCTAAGGTGTGATCCAGTTATTAGTATTATTTTTTACCTTGATTAGGTCTCCCTTAATCTAGTCCCTAATAATGTCTATGACTTTGTGTATGCTGAAGATATTTTGCACTCTGAATACAACAAATGATTTCAAATCTCAAAATCCCTTCAATACAATATACCTTCTTTAGGAAAGAGACATATTTAAAAAAAATAAACACTGTGAAAATATATAGGATCTTAACTCTGCTACTTTGTATCTCATGCGTGTTACTGTAAATTGTGACAGGAGATTATAGTGACTTAAATCTTTGGTGTTCATTAGGTGTGTGTGCATCCTTTCACGAAGTGTTTGGACACCTAGAGCAAGTGTGTATGTAGTCTTGTCTACATCGGTGACCGAGTTTGTGAAGATTTTGGAGAACATTTCCAAAACGAGATGTGTGTAAATATCAGGGATGTAAGCCAGAAAGCGGTGTTCCTATGGGGGCTGAGAGGAGCCCAAGGCTGTGGTGGTCTCTGTTTTCACTGGGGAAGTCCAGAGGGTGAGGTAGCCCCACACTGGGACCAGAAGGCCCAGCTGGCAGGGGTGCCCTGAGCAGAGGCATGGAAGTGGACACCTGGATTGTGCTTGTTTTTGTTGTTGTTCTTTTAGTGCCAGGTGTGTGTGTAAGATAGTAGAGAGTTCAGGTTGGAGAGGCGGTTTGGAGTCAGACCCTGGTCAACTTATGTTTGGGTGAGAAGTTCAGACCGACTTCTGTCCTGTCCTTGCATTATCAGTGCTTTTATTTAGAGGGCACCGTTGACCGTTGGTTTCCAGATCCAAAGGATGGATTTGTTTGCTCCTCCGACCTGCTGCCTCTGCAGCATTTGCCACGGTTCACCCTTCCTTTCTTCTTATACTCTCACAGTCCTTGGCTTCTGTGGCCAGTGATGCTTCTAAAGTAATCTGATCAGGTGGCTTCCATGGTGGCAGCTAACTAATGGCTTCCCACTGCAACAGGGCTGAAATCCACATGGCCCTGATGTGCACCCAGAGCTTCAGCCCTCCCGAATCCTGCTCTTTGCTCACTTCCCTGCCTTCACCACACGTGCTGTTTTCCATGCTAAGAATGGCCCTTATTAAGCCTTTGTGCTGTGTGGCTGAAAAGCCTTCCACTCCAGCCAGTAAGCTTCTTTTAGCCTCATTAGGACGATTTAAGTGGTTCATCTTTGGACTTCCATGTTGCTTTGACCACACCTCTGTGAAAGCCCTTATTACACTTATGTCATTATTTGTTTCTATGCCTGCCTGTGAGTGCTTAGAAGAAGTGAGGATAATTTCCCATTGAACCCTCTATTTTCAGCACTCAGCAAAGTTCTTGGCTGATGGAAGGAGGGAGTGATGGCTGTGGAAAAGGGGATGTGGGAGGCTGTTAGCCTAGAAGCACCATTATCTGAGCCCTCTGTATGGGGAAGAGCTGTGTTGCATCATTTTGTAGGCTTCTCATTTTGTAGTGCTGAAAAACCAATAGATGAGATTAATAAGCATTTAACGTCCGGATTCTCAAAGGCAGAGAATGTGGAAATTACAGTGATCTTTATGGAACAAGTTCGAGAAAATTTTAATAAGTTAAATTCCATCCTGTGACGTAGAAACAGTTTTACTCCTAGATTTTTTTTACTATAATATTCAAAGGGATAAGAATAAGGACTGTGTTTTTTAGTGTGAGGCATGATTGGAAGTTCCCATGTTTTCCTTTCATATTTATAAGTTCCCTTTTTTTGTTGTTTTCGACAAGTAGTGATAGATGCCGAGAGGGTTGGAAAAATGTAAAATGAAGAAAAGTTCACCATCACTTTAATCTCTAATTTTTCTTGCAAATAGGGGAAAGAGCAGCTTAATTGTGTGTTAGTAAAGGACTACCTTGTTCCAACTGATGGCACATGGAGGGGCGGGGGGAGATTCCCTCATTCAGTCTGTCATCACCACAAATCAGTTTGCACAGAACAGGCAATACTTCTCTAGTTTGGTGACTTTTTGCATTGATACTTCGTTTAACAAAACAAGTGGTGTTTCTTTGAATCTCTTGTTATGTCTTCATCTTTGACTATAAAATAGTCACATTGAAGTTATACAGATCAAAGTAGGACAGTTTACTGGATAGTGCTTATATGCACAGAAGTTAGAAGTGGGGTTCTTCTCTGGGTTGTCTGGTTGAAATGATACGGTTGCCTTAGAAGTTTTGATTGTGCTCTTATGGGCACTGTTTGCGTAGTTAATTTGATCAGTTGTGAATTGGGGAGTGGGAGAAATTTCAAATACCGACTGTTTATGCGTACATGTGTTTGTATGTCTTCATGATTTTGTTCAACTCTTCTTACTATTCTGGAAAGCTTTTGTCTTCCTTGTCTTTGAGATATTAGGGACATTGAGACTATCAAACCATAGAGACATAAATATTAAAATTAAGAGCCACTCTTCAAACTTGAGGAACAAAATGCTTTAGTTTGGGTCCCAAAGCATATTATCATAGTTTAAAATTATGTATGAACTATGCTTGTGGTTGAAGTTTACATTAGATCCTAAATTTAATATGATACCAACAAATAATATCAAGGCTCAAATGTTTCTATTTTTCTTGTTAATTAATTTTTGCCCAGTGATCTCTGTCATAGAATATTCAGCTCATTTCACTTGACAGTTATTTTTTATTGTGTGGCATAAACACTGAGGTTATGTATACAAATAGATGTCCTGGATCTAAAACACTAATTTTAATTGTTTCCTCCTTTTTTAATTAATTCTTTCCTCTTGATAGGAACTCACAATTGTACAATTTTTTTCTTTTTAAAAGTCATCAAAGTTTTTTCAGTAATCAAATTTTTATGTTATTTGTTTAAATTTGTCTTTTGAATTTTAATCAGCTTTGGTATTCTGTAGGGTAGCTTGGAATAGCATAGTTTTGTCTTACAGTATTTCTCCTATGTCAACTTTGACTATAACACTGAAAGAGAATGTGGGAGGGACACAAACCCTGAAACTTACAATAGTGTGAACATTTCATTCTTTGAGAAGAAAGTTTGTGGTATTCTTATATTCGAATTTTATTTCTAGGGATTGGAAAAAGAACAGACAGAAAGAAGCCCCAGACTGGAAGAATTAAACCAAACAGGACAAATCCTTTTGGAGCAAATGGGGAAAGGTGAGACCCTTGATTATTATTTTTTTTTAATGTGTTTTAGATGGTAGCATTGAATAATTACAGTTTGACAAATTATATATTTATTTTGCACCTTAGCCTTTCTTCCCTTTTTTCCCCTAAAAAAGTGGTTTTCGAAATTGTTTTAGGTAACAGAATCTGTTTTCAAATGAAATCCTATGTGCTGAAGCTGTTCTATAAAACAGATAAAAGAGAAGTTGTTCTGCTTTTATAGAGAGACAACCTAAAACTCTGATAGCTTAGCAGAGCAGTTGAAGATTGCTGTGGAAGATTTTAAAATCTCCTTCTTTAGGGTTATATATTGGGAATTTGTTTTGAAGAGGGGTGGCAACAGAAAATTTTACTTTTGTGATATTTGGGAAATGAAGTTACATTAAGGTAAATTCATTAAGGTTAGTAGATTTTTGATCACTTCCAAATTAATATGTTAATTTACTGCAGATTTTTTTTATACTTAAATTTGATAAGGTGTTACTTGTATTTGAAATTTTTACCTGTATTTAAGGACTTTTTTTCCTTTGCCATTAGCCCTCAGTGACTCAGGGGAGTGGAAAGATGAATATTTTTGCTGTCAGTTTTGCATATGATACTTTCTTTGGTCTAGCTCTGAAAGACCTTTCTTGTGAGTCCTATGCCTTATTCCAGTGATGGTAAATGCTTTGGAGGTCTTCTGCAATATTCTTTGACATAAGTCACAGATACCCAAGGCAGAATTAGGAATATTAGTTCGACAAGAATCTTCAGTGAGTGATTTTCAGTCTTTCTATTTTTTAACTTTTTGTTCTGGAAAATATAAATAATGTATGACACAAACAGAACATTGTAATGAAACTCCTTGTAGCAATTACCCAGCTTCAGTAATTAATGATATTCTGCCATTCTTGAATTATCTATACCTCTACGTATTCCTCACCCCCTTGTTGTTATTATTATTGTTTATAGTTTTTTAACAAGCACAATTTACAGGGAACCTGGGTGGCTCAGTCAGTTAAATGTCTGACTCTTGATTTCAGCTCAGGTCATAACCTCAGGATTGAGCCCTGCATTGGGCTCCTAGCTCAGCAGGGAGTCTGCTTGTCCCTCTCCTCCTGCCCCCTATCTCTGCCACTCATGTGTCTCCCCTCTCTAAAATGAATAATTAAATCTTTTTAAAAAGAGAAAGTAAAATTTATTTACATTGAAATACATGGAACTTAATTGTGCTGTTTTGACAAGCCCATACCCATATAACAGTATATAGAAAAATTCCATCTCTCCAGAAAGTTCCCTAGTGTCCTTTATGGTTCAGTCATCCTCTCCCTAAAATCACATTTTTTAAAAACTTTAGATTATTTTTACCTCTGCTTTTAAAAAATTTGTGAATAAATTATGCATACACATACACACACACACAATGGCACACACACATAGACACATTTTACACAAAAATATGGGTGTGTCCATATATGTCCGTTTATTTGGAAATTATTCAAATATACCACTATCAATCCATAGGTGTTAGTACTGCTCAATTATTTCTTTTCTAAAAATATAAATAGACGGGATATTTATGGTTATTTTCATTAAAAAATCCTCCTGGCTTAATGTTTTAGTTACCTGGGTATGAGTACCCCACTTGGAAATTACTCTTTCAAAAATTTCTTTAAAGAGATCTAGAGAGGGGTACCTCGGTGGCTCAGTGGGTTAAAGCCTCTGCTTTCAGCTCAGGTCATGATCTCAGGGTCCTGGGATTGAGCCCCGCATCGCATCGGGCTCTCTGCTCAGCAGGGAGCCTGCTTCCTCCTCTCTTTCTCTGCCTGTCTCTCTGCCTACTTGTGATCTCTGTCTGTCAAATAAATAGATGAAATCTTTAAAAAAAAATAAAGAGATCTAGAGATACAGAGAGACCATAATTTCCCTGGAGATGCCGATTCTTTTGAGAATTACAGTAAATTGTGTGTTGAATTTATGTCAGTTACAATCATAGATTCTTACTTGTACATCAACATTGCAGTTGGGGAACCAGGCTTTGTCTGGTGTGAGTGTACTTTCACAGCACCTTCATGAATCGTTTCACAGTCCATTCATGGGTACTTTCAAGAGTCTCGGTATTGAATTGGCCCTCATTTCTGCATCAGCTTTTAGGTGGCGTGGCAGGATTTGGGTGCTAAGGCTGGTGGGAAAAGCTACCTGGGGGAGAAGTTGGTGAGAGGCGGTGTGTTACCATAAGAATGGGAGATGGGAGAGCTCAGGGTCTCCTACCCTCTTCTAGTTTTGTGTCCCTGGGCAAGTCGTGTAATCTATTTGTGTCTTTGCTTCCTCACCCGGGAAGTGAGGCATTCACTAGCGGAGTACAGCTGTTGTTGCATGCGTTCTTACTGTGAATAGGCATCTGCAAAAATTCATACTTGGGAAGCTGAGTTCACGTGAAAATGATACTTGTGAAATGCGAAGCACAATATCGGGGAATATGGTATTCATGGCTGTATAACAGAATGAATTTTGTGACATAATGTAGACCTGTTTAATTTTATGGGAAACTCTTTATATTTTGCATTACCATGTGTTTTTGGAGCATTGGTAGAGGAAATGCATTCATTACAGGATCCCAATTTTATTTATTTATTTTTAAAAAGATTTATTTATTTATTTTAGAGAGAGAGAAGTGGGATGGAAAGGCAGAGAGAGAGGGAGAGAGATAATTCTGAAGCAGACTCCTTGCTGAGTATGCAGCCTGACATGGGGGCTTGATCCCAGGACCCCGGGACCATGACTCAAGCTGAAATCAAAAGCTCGCTGCTTAACCCACTGAACCACCCAGACGCCCCCTAATTTTATTTATTTTAAATCACATGCTTAGGGTGGGATGGGGACCTGGGCAGTGGGGGTGTTGATTTGAATAGGGTGTCTATGTTCTAGGTTTAATTTCTTGCTTTTTGAGGAGGGTCTATGTCGCATTAGAGAATAAAAGTGACTTTTAAAAACCTTCCCCACTGTCTTCCCATTTTATCCACTGTTTTAACTTTATAGTTTTGTATATTACTTCTCTCTGTGTGGTTTTAGTGCTGTTAATCCTACTGCTCTTATAAACCAGAAATGTTGAACAGAAATGAAAGCACAGATGGGTGGTTCTTGCTGCTCTGCACCATACCCCCTGCCATTTCCCCTAAGAAATTTGATATAAACCCTGAAACACAGATAATTAAGATAGAGGAAGCTTTTTTACAGAGTGTAATTTGGCAAGAGTCTGCCTAGGTAAGGCTGTAGATAAATGGTTCAGTCCTTTAGAAAACAAGGCCTTGGTAAAACAGATGTTCCAATAATCATATCATTGATTTCCTCAAACTGGTTCCAGCAAAAGCCCTGCCACAGAGAAGTTTGATGGGACTTTTCTGCCTACTGCATTTGAATTATGTTTTGTGGTATCCCGTGAGGCATAAAAAGGTTTTAAACAATGAAATTATCTGTTTCATTCAACTTTCGTGGCTATTATATTTGGTTTTATTGGTTCAGCCTATCTTTTTCCTAAAGATTGTGAACTAATAAGATAGACTAGCTGGAAACTTGGATAATATGGCTTTATGAAATGATGTTTATTATGACTAGCCTATGGAATTCGATGGTGGTCCTGTGTTTTGTAAATTTTTTTTGATTCTAACAGTAATAGATTGAAAAGTGCAAAGTCAAGTGAAAGTAAGTGGCAGGAATATGTTATGTTTTATTCCTTTTAGATAATTAATAAGGTGATGGTCTATTTATTTGGGCTTTTGATTAGTCATTTAAGAGTTGGTTGTTTTATCAAAATAGAAAATTTATAACTCAGGATCTCTGGGAGCAAAACAATTAATTTAGGGACACCTGGTTGGTTTAGTCAGTTATGTATCTGCCTTTGACTCGGGTTGTGATCCTGGGGTCCTGGGATGAGTCTGGTATTGGGCTCCTTGCTCAGTGGAGAGCCTGCCTCCCCTCTGCCTGCCATCCCCCTGCTTGTGGGTGAGCACTCTCCTTTCTGACAATTAAGTAAATAAAATCTTAAAAAAAATGAAAGAATTATTTAAAAAGACAATAGTTTTCCATAGTTTTCCTTGCCTAATATGCAAATTATGCTTTAATTATTACTTGATATCTGTCTAACTTACAATATCTCAAGCTTAGAGGAAGGGAGATTTAAATATTGATAATTGGTTTGAAGAGGCAAAATGAATGAATTGTAATATATTATAATGAATAACTACCTTTTGCCTGTTTTCTAGATGAGTAGTGATAATTTTCTATCTCATCATTTTATCAGCTTTATCTTCTTTCTTGGTTAGCATAAATTGCCCCGACGTGCAAGTGAAGTAGCTGATGTTATTCCTTTGCCCCCTAGAATAGAAATTACGCGACAGATGCAAAGCCTAGATCCCCATTGCTCAGATGGTATGTCAGGAAAATGGTGATTTGTTTCATTTATGACCTTATTAGTAGAGATACATGAACTTGGGCTGTGGTGTGGGTGATTTGCCTGCGTCTCATATGCTATTACCTGTGTGTGATGCTGGCCAGTGAACTTCAGCACATGAGGTGGGTGATATATTCAAATTACATCATATCATGTTTGCATTTCTAATTTTCAGTGGATGCAGTGTGCTGTAGTATTTTTAAGATAGCATCGTCTGTGGATCCCAAGGACCTTTTGTTTTACAGCCGCTTTACTCCTCAGAGCTCTCATTACCCTGGATTTCGATTCTATATGTTTACAAAGCACCGTTGTTTTTCTCTCTCCTACTCAAATAATAAAGTTGTTAAGCCCATTCTTTTGACATGCCTGCTCTCCTAAGGGAATAAAGATTCCTTTGTAGATGTCCCATACTTTTTCAGTGTAATTTGCAATGATTTGATGTGTTTTATAGTCAGGGAAGGACTGTGATAAAATTTATTATTACCTATCATGATTATTTCTACATTCCTGACCTCTCAAATATATGAGACAAAATTATAGGACTTCAGTAATAAACAAAATGCCATTTTGTTTCCTGATGTGTTTCAGAACATCAGAATGTGGTAGATCATCTTACCCCTGCATTGATATTTTGGTATTTGCTGGTCCATGTGTGGCATGCCCAGAAGGTTTGCAGATGCCTCTTGGGGCTGGCTGCTGGCCTGATGCTTCTGCACTCACCAGGTTGCCCCCCCTATGCTAGTTCTTGCCATTCATTCTGCAATTCCTAGGATGCTGTGGTTGGATCACCAAAGACTCTTTGGAGCTACTTCCTCCATTGTTCAGCCAGCTGTCTCTTCTGTGATAATAGAAGGTTTACCTTCTCACGTCAGACCTTTGGACAGGTCCACAGCATTCACTGAATTTCTCTGGTCCCATCTAGAAGCTGGCGGAGGGGTAGGATACACATATTCTTTATAAAAGTCCATGGCTGCAGCTCCACTTATGTGGCTCTGGGGATAGCATGTTCTCCCCAACAGCCGTTTCCAGCTCCCCCTCCCCCACTTTGGTCAAAGAATGAAACATAGTTACTCTTACCGACATCATTATAATTTTGTTGTTGTGTTACAAGGGACTTAATCATATATGTGACATGGCCTCATTATTTTGAATAGGTTAGAATGTTTATAACAAATTCAAAACCAGTTTTATAATAACATATGAAACATCTGCTTATTTTTTTTATGTCTGTGTAGAGGGTCTTCCTATGGAAGAAATAAAAACTGTGCTGGAGAAGGTGTTCTCAGAATGGAAGGATGTATCTCAACGTTTGGAAGATCTGGCAAGAAAGATTCAGCTACAGGAAGATATAAATACTTACTTTAAGCAGCTTGATGAGCTCGAAAAGACCGTAAAGGCGAAAGAGGAGTGGCTGAAACAAACTTCCTCCCAGCAACCCATGCTGAGTTTGAAGGACCCCTGTCAGGTAAAGAGAGAACCATCCAGAGCATGAAAGCCTTCTATGCCCAGTCCTGTACTTGAAGAAGATGCCACTTGTATCGTAAAATTTAGGTGAATTCATCTTCGGTCGGTTCCGTGACCCTGTTTCCTCTTCCGTAGCGGGAACTGATAGATCTGCTGGCGCTCCACCCCAGAATTGAAAAGGCGCGTGCCAGTTGCTCAGCCCTGAAGTCTCGGCCTTCTCCGGATTTTGTCCGGGAAGCCTTCGAGAGCCTTCTGGGCCGCTACCAAGCTGTGCGACGGGAGTTAGAGCGCGGTCAGCAACAGCTGGAGAAGGGTAAACCCATCATCCTCTTGGTTTTCTTAGTTGAGGGCTCTGTTGTCTTCTCTTTCAGTTTGCCGTAACGTAAAAATCACTCCCCACATGTGGGCAAAGAACACACTTCCTCGTTCTGCACCAGCCACATTCTGTTGTCCTCTCTGCCTGCTATGGTTCGGGGTCTGAAAATATATTCAGAGTAGTTCCTGGATTCACACTTGTTTGGAAAAGTGCAGACAGCTTTCACCTGCTCTAAAATCATGTTTCTAGGAGATAATGACTTTTAAGGACTTTTTTTGCCCCCCAGTTACTGAAGAGGCCAGCTAACACTCTTACTAGTAAGGCTAAAAAGAATGATCGCTTACTTCTGTTTGCTCAAAATGTTTTTAGCAATACTATCTCCTCTTTGAAAAGAAGTCATGTTTGTCTCTCAAAGTCTGAAATTATTTATTTATCAGTTTGTTTGTTTTTTGGTGGGGAGGGGCCGAGGGAGACAGAGAGAGAGAGAGAGAGAATCTTTTTGTTTTTTAATTTTTTAATTTTTTATTTTTTATAAACATGTATTTTTATCCCCAGGGGTACAGGTCTGTGAATCGCCAGGTTTACACACTTCATAGCACTCACCAAAGCACATACCCTCCCCAATGTCCATAACCCCACTCCCCCTTCTCCCAATCCCCCTCCCCCCAGCAACCCTCAGTTTGTTTTGTAAGATTAAGAGTCACTTATGGTTTGTCTCCCTCCCAATCCCATCTTGTTTCATTGATTCTTCTCCTACCCACTTAAGCCCCCATGTTGCATCACCACTTCCTCATATCAGGGAGATCATATGATAGTTGTCTTTCTCTGCTTGACTTATTTCGCTAAGCATGATACGCTCTAGTTCCATCCATGTTGTCGCAAATGGCAAGATTTCATTTCTTTTGATGGCTGCATAGTATTCCATTGTGTATATATACCACATCTTGATCCATTCATCTGTTGATGGACATCTACGTTCTTTCCATAGTTTGGCTATTGTGTACATTGCGGCTATAAACATTCGGGTGCACGTGCCCCTTTGGACCACTACGTTTGTATCTTTAGGGTAAGTACCCAGTAGTGCAATTGCTGGGTCATAGGGCAGTTCTATTTTCAACATTTTGAGGAACCTCCATGCTGTTTTCCAGAGTGGCTGCACCAGCTTGCATTCCCACCAACAGTGTAGGAGGGTTCCCCTTTCTCTGCATCCTCGCCAGCATCTGTCATTTCCTGACTTGTTGATTTTAGCCATTCTGACTGGTGTGAGGTGATATCGCATTGTGGTTTTGATTTGTATTTCCCTGATGCCGAGTGTTATGGAGCACTTTTTCATGTGTCTGTTGGCCATCTGGATGTCTTCTTTGCAGAAATGTCTGTTCATGTCCTCTGCCCATTTCTTGATTGGATTATTTGTTCTTTGGGTGTTGAGTTTGCTAAGTTCTTTATAGATTCTGGACACTAGTCCTTTATCTGATATGTCGTTTGCAAATATCTTCTCCCATTCTGTCAGTTGTCTTTTGATTTTGTTAACTGTTTCCTTTGCTGTGCAAAAGCTTTTGATCTTGATGAATCCCAATAGTTCATTTTTGCCCTTGCTTCCCTTGCCTTTGGCGATGTTCCTAGGAAGATGTTGCTGCGGCTGAGGTCGAAGAGGTTGCTGCCTGTGTTCTCCTCAAGGATTTTGATGGATTCCTTTCGCACATTGAGGTCCTTCATCCATTTTGAGTCTATTTTTGTGTGTGGTGTAAGGAAATGGTCCAGTTTCATTTTTCTGCATGTGGCTGTCCAATTTTCCCAGCACCATTTATTGAAGAGGCTGTCTTTTTTCCATTGGACATTCTTTCCTGCTTTGTCGAAGATGAGTTGACCATAGAGTTGAGGGTCTATTTCTGGGCTCTCTATTCTGTTCCATTGATCTATGTGTCTGTTTTTGTGCCAGTACCATGCTGTCTTGATGATGACAGCTTTGTAATAGAGCTTGAAGTCCGGAATTGTGATGCCACAAACTTTGGCTTTCTTTTTCAATTTCCCTTTGGCTATTCGAGGTCTTTTCTGGTTCCATATAAATTTTAGAATGATTTGTTCCATTTCTTTGAAAAAGATGGATGGTACTTTGATAGGAATTGCATTAAATGTGTAGATTGCTTTAGGTAGCATAGACATTTTCACAATATTTGTTCTTCCAATCCAGGAGCATGGAACATTTTTCCATTTCTTTGTGTCTTCCTCAATTTCTTTCATGAGTACTTTATAGTTTTCTGAGTATAGATTCTGTGCCTCTTTGGTTAGGTTTATTCCTAGGTATCTTATGGTTTGGGGTGCAATTGTAAATGGGATGGACTCCTTAATTTGAGAGAGAGAATCTTAAGCAGGTTCCATGCTGGACTCAACGGGGTCTAGATCTCACAAGCGTGAGTGGGTGCCTAACTCACTGGGCCACCAGAGGCACCTCAGAGTCTGAAAAAATTTAAAGAGTTTTTACTTTTGGAATAAACCTGATTTTGGCAAGTTACCTGTTAAATGCTTTGAGAACTCGTTTCTCATCTGTCCTATTTTTTTCTCCTTAGCTATTGTGTAAGTCAGAAATTGTGTTGTACTATGTAATGTTATAGGTCATGCATGTTTAAAAGCTGTATGTTGAACCATGTCCTTCCTTGTAGCAAATGTAGATTTTGTAATGACTTGTAGGAATCTGTATGTGTCCATGGCAAGCAAATATGTCACGCTGTCTTTCTTCTGGAAAGGCATTTGGACACTATGCTTTTTTGTTCACTGAATTCAGTTAACCTAGAGTGTAAAATAAATGTTTCAGAGTATTGCTTTTTAACTTTACTCTTATAAAACATGCCTTCGTATAGGTCCTTGTCAAAAATAAAGGCATATTTCATAACAGTAAATTGAAAAAGCAGTACACTGACCCATCTATTTAACGTTACATAATACAACACAGTTCCTGACCTGAAACTGAAAGAAAGTTCTAAATCTATCTTTTTTGTCTTTAATTGTGCTAAAATATATATAACATAAAATTTATCATTTTAACCACTTTATTTATGTATTTTTTAAAATTTTATTTATTCAAGTGATCTCTACACCCTGTGTGAGGCTCAAACTCACGACCCTGAGATCAACAGTCATGTGCTCCTCCCTCTGAGCCAGCCACATGCCCCCTATTTTAACCATTTGAAGATGTAGAGCTCAGTAGCATTAAATGTATTCACACTATTGTGCAACCATTCTTCAGAACTTTTTCATCTTGTGAACCTGAAACTCTCAACCCCTTAAACAACAGCTCTTCATTTCCTCCTCCCTCCAGCCCTTGGCAACACGTTCTACTCTCTGTCTGCATTTGATGGTTCTAGATAACCTCGTACAAATGGAATCTTCTAGCATTTGTTTTTTGTGCCGGGAGTATTTCACTTAGTATTATATTCTCGAAGTTCATCTGTGTCGGTAGCCTGTGTCAGAATTTTCTTCCTTTTTAAGGCTGACTAATATTCTATTGTATGTATTATACCACATTTTATTTCTCCATTCCTTTGTCGAGACCCTTTGTCGGTTTTGACTAATGCTGCTAGCTTCTTAACTTCTGCTTCTGGTTGGTTTCACATCTTTGTACTCCACGTGAGTTTACTTCCTTTCCACACAAGTGTTGCTTGTCCATGATTTTTACCTTGGTGACTGAAATAGACATCACTCCAGCTGGCTTTTGCAGTCAGGACCTCTCTGAGGACCTGTGGTAGCCTTGCTATGGCATTCTGTTTGATACCCAGTGCTCTGGTATCAATGGGTCTGTCTACCCGTTCAAGCTCAGAGGAAGATGGGTGGAGGGAATCTTGATATTCTTTTATTCTTTGTGTAGTTACTGGGGGAAAGGAGATTAGATGAGACAAAAGAAACATTGTAGTACCATCTTTAGAGAGACATTTCATCATGACCAAATGAAGAAAAAATGATAGTGAGTTAGTTAATATTTCAAACATCAACATCCGCAGGAATGAAGTCACTGTCTGACTCTCTGAAATGCCAATGGAATGATTTATCTTAGCAGCTAACAGAGACCCTTTTAAATTTTCATTATGGAGTTTAGCTTATTAGGTATTAGGATTCACTTATATAGAGAAGATTAACAGCATATATATAATAATATTAGGTTCCTAACACTATTTTCTAAAAGTAAGTATTTTTAAATAAACAGAAATGAAGAGCCAACCTGGAAATGCATATTTGGAAACATTGAAAACACTGAAAGATACACTGAATGATTCTGAAAGTAAGGCCCAGACATCTTTGAATGCCTTGAATGATCTTACAAAGGTGGAGAAGGCCCTGCAGGAAAAAAAGGTAACACATATTTTAGGTCTTAAAAGTGTAGGGTCATTTTTAATACCTCTTATCTCTTATTTTGAAATATTTTTTCAGCTATTTAAAAAAATATTAGTCATTTTCAGTCAGAATTTTCAAAAGTTCCTTATAATTTGAAGGTTAGTTACTAAAAGGTAGTACCTTAGCTAAAAGAAGAGATACTTATTGAATATTACTAATAGAATAAAAGCATATTTTCTTCTTCTATTGTGCTTAGTCTAGAACTCTCAGCCTGCTCATAATCTGTTCAAATATCTTTAATAAAATGAATATCACTGAATTGATGTGTTCTTTTTTCTGCGTTGAATAAAAATGCTTCTCTGGTTATTTGGGGCACATGACTCTGTATTATTTCATCAGATAAAACAGATCAACCATTGAGCACTGCACACTTGGTCCTCACTGAGTGCATTGTTTTACTGGATTTTAGGGTGGAGAATATATTATTTCTGGCCCACACATAATTCATGAAGGGAAAGCTTTAACTTTTTTTGGTTATGCTTATTTTTTTTCATGACTTTTGTGCATTTCTATTTTAATTGTGTACATTATAAAAAGTGACCTTAGGCTGTTTATAGCCCATATTACTACATCTGTACAAATTATTGTGCATATTTTTAATCTTTTAAACATTTTTTCCAGGCCCTTGATGAAATCCTTGAGAATCAAAAACCTACATTATATAAACTTGCAGAAGAAACAAAGGCTTTGGAGAAAAATGTTTCTCCAGATGTAGAAAAAATGTATAAGCAAGAATTTGATGATGTTCAGGGAAAGTGGAACAAACTAAAGGTCAAGGTTTCCAAAGATGTGCATTCACTTGAAGAAATTACCTCCAAACTCAGAGCTTTTGAGGTAAATCCCAAGGCTAATGGCATTTGAAATTTATTAGAGAACAAAGTAGTAATTTATCAAGTAAGACTCTAGTATCTGTTATATGGATATTTTACATTTTTTCATGTCCTAGATTTATTATGTATATAAGTTGGGATTCCCAACTTGCTTTTGATGTGGTGGAGAACATGCTCATTTGCTTTTGCTTTGCAAAAGGACTTCTTTGCAAAGGTGAACTGGATCTTGAAGATAAGAGAAAATTCCTTAAAACTGGCCAAAGGAACATCTCGGGGTTGAGGAGCCTGCGTGATACTCAGACTAGTGATTAGGTCACGGGGCAACTTTGTTAGAGTGGTAAAATTGCCCAGGTCATGGCAGACAGCTGAGTCTTTGACGCTGGTTTTTGTAGACTTTAGACATTTGGAGGTAAAAATCTGAACCAGACCATTGATAAGCGATGTCAAACTGGGAAAACAGGTAATTTGAAGGACATGAAAACCAGAAGTAGGATCCTTTGCTACATCTGAAAATGTCCACAGATGAAGCAGTGATAAAGTTCCAGAGGGAAGGTCAAATGTTAGGACATAAGGAGAAGGTGATAAAAGTCAATTTCAGATAAGACAGGATTTTAACATTTTACCTGTGAGGAAGATGGAGAAGTGCTCTCCACCAAGTCACCTGGTTTTCTACTAGAAAAGGTCAGGATGAAGAATGAATCAATGATACTCTGCTCCCTGTCTTCCTGGTCTCCTTACTTTGGTCTTTTGTGTTGTGGGGTGTTTTCCCACTGCTGTATCTCACAATGGACTTCTGGTGTCATGTCTGGTACAGAGAAGGCACTCAAGAAATATTTTTCAATGAATTAAATGAAATTAGTTATAGAAGATTTAAATCTATATATGTATGTATATATACATATATATATATAAATATATATCCAACATTTACATATTTTTTAAAGAAAAAAATAATATCTATTTGCAATATAAACAAAGTCCCATTGCTGGTTTGGGATTCGTGTGTGTGTGTGTGTGTGTGTGTATGTAGGGTTACAGGTTTTCCTCCATAAGGTCATAAAGCAAAACTGGCCACCCTGTTTGTGTACTCTCACGTACACAAATCTGATGCATCTTTCTGGGGTTTTCTTTTTAAAAAAAAAAAAAAAGAACCATGTACAGCATGGAAGCAAATATATATATATTTGGATTTAGATTCTAAGAAAGTATATATAGGAGACTTTATATATTTATAAAATATATATATTTCATATATATGTGAGAATTTCTATAAAGGATGTTAAAAAAAAGTGAAAAGATTGAAAATGAAGACAAAGTCCCTGAAAATGCTGTTTCAAAAATCAAAACCAGGGAGCTTCTGGTAGAAGAGGGATGGGTAGACCATACAGATCACTGTGAAGATATCCAGAAAGATGAGAGGAGTGTGGTGACCACTGACCTTGGAGGGAAGCTCTGTGCCCCAGTGGATAGCTCCAGTGAATGGTCAGGAGAATAAAGATGGTGAGGCTGTGTGTGTGTGTGTGTGTGTGTGTGTGTGTGTATGTGTGTGGTGGTGGTGGTGGTGGTAGTGGGAGAAATTTGGTTTTTCTAAGTACGAACTACAGTTCTATACCAAAACTGAGATCTTAGAATAAAACATTAATTTAGAAGAGGGGTGTGTTATTGAATCATTTACCTTTAGTGTTGGTGTTTAGCTTAGTGTTTTTGAATCATTTACCTTTGTGAGTGGATCCACATCCCCTTCTGTGTTTTCAGCTAGAGTTCTTCCCAACTTTAAAAACTAGAATTACCCTTATTCATGATTGTAAAATTTGTGGTTATGGTCCAAGCATTGTGTTATCTGTGGCTCTCAACCGGGCGATGATTTTGTCCCCGCCCCAGGACATTTGTTAGTGTTTGGAGAAGTTTTTTTGGTTGTCATAACTGTGGATGGGAGGGGGTGTGGTATTTGCTTCCAGTGGGTAGAGGCCAAGGTTACAGCTAATGCATAAGACATCCCCCACAACAAAAGAATTTTCTGGCCCTAAATGTCAATACTGTGAAGGTTGAGCAATGCTGGATTAAAGATTTCTCATCTTTTCAAAAGAGCATGGCTTTGTTTTTATATTTAACTCTGAGACGTGTAGTTAGGGAAATTTGCAGGTGAAGATTAACCCAAAGGTTAATCTTCTTTTGACTTTCAGAAGTGTGTTTTAGGGTTAGCTAAATGTGTGCTAATATTTTAATATGGAATTTAAAGAGCATACATAAAATTACAAAACACAAAAGAGAGTCCTGTGGTTATAGTAATCCAGCCTTAGGCTTTAGTGGGTTGTTGTTACTAATGTAGCAGATCCAGGCACTTAGAGTGGCTCGTTGGTATGTGTGCCAAATTCATTCCATAATAAATACCCCAAATATTTAGATTTTTTAAATTATCACCGTAGCAGATTTGTAATGTCTAGCTTTTCTTTCTTTATTTTTTGTGTTTAACTGCAAAATTGTTGACAGTATGTGTATTCCCTAACTGTGCAACTTTATTGAAATATGTATTTTTTTATTCTGAAGAAAACTTTTATTCCTTTATTTGTTTTGCTTTGAAGGCATTGTTACTTAACTACTTACAATTCACTTAGGAAACCTTAGTTTTTCACTCAAAGCTATTTACAAATAAATACTCATTTGTAGGTTAGCATTGTTTCCCCCCTTTCAATGACCTGATGTACAGTTTTTTATCCATTTAAGTTCTATTTGTCTTTAGACATAGTAGGTTTTTGATTCAGTGCTAGTTTATGATGATCTTTCTTAGGAAAACAATGGTTGGCTTGCTTATTTTTAAAATGTACTTTTACTTGCATAAGTAATACATAAAGAGTGCTCATTGTGAAGAAATTGAGTAATAGAGAATTACTAGAGTGAACATTTAGAATTCCCCTTCCCCCTCAATACCATTTTCTTTCCTGAAGGCAGCTGATATTAACAGTGGGTCCCAAGAGGGCACAAACAAATGGAAAGACATCCCAGGCTCATGGATTGGAAGAATAGGCATTATCAAAATATCTATACTGCCCAAAGCAATTTATGCATTTAATGTAGTCCCTATCAAAATACCAATAGCAGTTTTCACCTAAGTAGAACCAACAATTCTAAAACTTGTATGGAATCACAGAAGATCCAGAATAGCCAAAGCAATCTTGAAAAAGAAAAGCAAAGCTGAGGCATCACAATTCTGGACTTCAAATTATATTACAAAGCTGTAGTAATCAAAACAGTATGGTACTGGCACAAAAATAGACACATAGATCAATGGCACAGAGTAGAAAACCCAGAAATAAACTTGCAATTATAAGGTCAATTAATCTTTGAGAAGGCAGGAAAGACTCCCATGGGAAAAAGACCGTCTCTTCAACAAATGGTGTTGGGAAAACTGGACAGCAACGTGCAAAAGAGAGAAACTGGACCACTTTCTTACACCATGCATGAAAATAAATTCTAAATGGATTAAAGAGCTGCTTCTCAGTGAAGGAAACAATCAACAGAACGAAAAGACAACCCATGGAATGCGAAAAGGTACTTGCCAATGACGTATCTGATGAAGGGTTAGTATACAAAATACAGAAAGAACTCATAAAACTCAACGCCCCAAAAATGAATAATCCCATTCGAAATGGGCAGAAGACATGAACAGACATTTCTCCAGAGAAGATGAGCAGATGGCCAAAGACATGTGAAAAGATGCTCAATATCACTTGCCATCAGGGAAATGCAAATCAAAACTAGAATGAGATCTCACCTCACACCTGTTAGAATGGCTAAACTCAACGACACAGGAAACAGCAAGTGTTGGAGAGGATGTGGAGAAAAAAAGAACACTTGTCACACAGTGGAGTATTACTCAACCATGAAAGGAATGAAATCTTGCCATTTGCAATGACTTGGATGGAACTAGGGAGTATAATGCTAAGCAAAATAACTTAGTCAGAGAAAGACAAATACCATATGATTTCACTCATGTGGAATTTAAGGGAAAAACAAATGAGCAAAGGGAAAAAGAGAGAGACAAACCAGTTATAGGGCGCCAACTGATGGCTACTAGAGGGGAGGGGGCATGGGGGTGAATAGGTGATGGGATTAAGGAATGCACTTATGATGCACACTGGGTGATGTATGCGATTGCTGAATCACTGGAAAGGAAAAAGGGTCTTTACTGGAGGTTAACATATTCCAGGTGAAATAGAAAAGCTCATGAATGTTACTAATTTTAATCATTTTTTTCACCCTAATGGAAGCAAATGATGTTGGAGCTCCATGAGGGACAATGAAATAGATAGTACACAAATGCATGAGCTTGGAGAGTGAATCCCACACCAAAGAGAACAACGGTGCCTTTCGTTGGCACAGCATTTGAAAGTATTTCATAGCTATGTGCTTACTTTTTTCCTACCATCCTACGGTACTTGTAAAAGGGTCATGTTATTTGTTTGTGTGCCAATTTTAGTTTAGTGTAGTTTTCTGTTACTTGTTGGCAAAATCGTGTTTTTTTCAGCTGCCTACATATCCTTTGTCTGCACGGCAGGTTTCTCTGTGCAGGTAGCGAGTTGGCCTCTGTATTCTTATTCGGTTTCATGCTCATATGAGTTCTTAAGTTCTTTTTTTATCCATCCCATGCCAAAGTAATGACCTCAGTTCCTGTACTTAAGAATTAAAATGTTAATTGGTACTTTAATAACTGCTTCACAGAAAATCCTCCTGCTTCTTCCAGGCAGCAAAACATTTAAAAATACATGAACATTATTTTTTTTCAGTACTGATTTTCTTATGGATTATGGGGATTAAATATTATAAACTTCTGGAGGCTGGTTATATATTTCTTATCACCAGGAATGGTATCTTTGCACTCGGGGGTTATAGGTATTTTGTGTTGTTTATTGTTTCTCCCCACCTCCTCCACCCCTGCAAGATCTTCTGTGATGTGGTATAACTGTAGAATTGTGAAACCATCCCCGACGCCCACACGAAACTCTGTCTTATGTTATAGCTGCTCCTGCTTCTTCGGACAGTCCTGCAGCCTCTTCCTGCTGTGTTCAGACTCCAGGAGAGTCCCTTGCCCTGGCAATCCCAGTGTCCTTCACAGCTGGCTCCTGCTTCCAATCTCTTCCCTCAGAATTCCTCTCCCCCCACCGTGGTGCCAGAGTTCTACTTCTGGAAAGGATCTGGTTGTCTTTGCTAATACAGAGTGCACTCACAATCTTCTGCTAGCTTCTGCCCCTTTCTTGCCCTGAAGCCTCTCCTACACTGAGCCCCCCCCCCCCAACCCCTCCTTCGTGAGCCCAGTCTGGTGAGAAAACAATGTACTAGATCCCAAAGACTGCATTGGACAATTGATTTTCTCCGGAAATGTCACTTACTTGCTAGGAAATTCTCATCTTCCTCTTCTGAGCTCAGCCTTTAAGAAAAAGCTTGTTCTGCAAACAGTGTTCAGTGTTGCTCAGCACCACGCCCAGAGCTAATTATTTCCTCTGGATTCTACTGTGCACTGTTTACATCTTCACAAACCCTCAACTCAGGCCAACTTTTATAAGGCTAGACCTGTATGTCTCTCCTCCCCTAAGGACAGAGCTCGTTGATGACAGGAGACCTGTGTGGGAAACAGCAAGTTAAGTGGATGGGAATGTCACTGCTTTGTAGGTGCCTACCGTCATCTTACCCAGGCTCATTTCTCTACTAAGGTTGGATCTATGCAATCTGAATGCCTGCTTCTCATAAATGGAAGGAATCTGTGTAGTCACATCCCTTCCTTCAGTTGCGGACTGGTCTGGATGTGGTCTGACCCGGACTATGAAAGGGGCTATGCCAGAACTCTATGACAGGCAGAACCGAGCTTTGAAATGACCTGGGGAGAGAATTTCAGAGTAAAAACACTATGGTAAATACCTAGTAAGAGTAATCTGCAACATGGCTGATTTGACTCTTTCTAGGTAATGTATGATTGATATAATGATCTCACAAGTCTTTTTTTTTTTTGTTTTCTCATTTTGAATGCATTTTACTTACTAACGGTGCATTCTAAACCTTAGATTTAAGAATTTTTCTTAGTTTCAGATAATAAATGTTGTAGCAGTGTCCTTGCTGGTCTTCCCTATTAAATGAAGAAATGCTTTTTAAAGAGTGTATTTGAGGTTCACAAATATTATAAAACCATACAAAATAGAAACCCCATTACCTTAAATTACTGTTTTAATTTGGACTTCATGCTTCTTCTTGCCTGTGCCTTGGGTTAGAAATTGCTTAAAAAGCTGTGGACATTCCAGAAGATGGGGAAGGAACAAAATAAAATGCCAAGAATTTCGCTGTCAACAAAATCTTGGAAGGTAGTTGTGTACTTTGGAATCTTATTGTCTTAAATCCAGAGTTACCAAGCTTCCCATTTCCCCCATTCCTAGCTTAGGGGCCAGGCTGGGAAATGGGGTGTTTCAGGGTTAAAGGACTTGTTTTAATGACCTTGCATTCCTTTTCTGTGACCCAGCAGCAGGTGTTGCCCGTCTCAGACACGTACAAATCAGTGCTTTTGAGCAGTGATGGTCAGCGTAGAATTTTGGCCCTTCCAAACTAGAATATTTGATACTTTGGTTTTCAAAATACCATAATAGTCACTTGATATTTGTTTCAGAATTTGTGAGAATGAGAAACAGTTGTCCTAGGTTAGTACTTAACAGTTTATTCTATGCATGTGAATTAATGATAGATATTTGTTGTAGAAGTTTACTAGTATTTTAAAATGTTTCATATTGCTTCAAAAGAATCATATATTCAGAGCATATAATATTTTATATAGTTATAGATATATATTCTGTGTAATATACATGTGTGTATTTATTCTGTAAATTCTGTATATTTATTCTGTAAGTGAATAGAGGTGGAGGAAAAAAATTAAATATTTATTGGACATTAGAAAATCAGAAATGCCTAAGCTGAGTGTTTTTTTAATGGTCAGAGAAATACTTTTCATGGGAGCTCTTGTCTTTTCTTTGGAATTTCTTTCTTGTGTGATTGATTTAATGGCGAGCAGAATTTGGGTATCTTTTTTTTTTTAATTTATTTTTTATTTATTTTCAGCATAACAGTATTCATTATTTTTGCACCTCACCCAGTGCCTCATGCAATCTGTGCCCTCTATAATACCCACCACCTGGTACCCCAACCTCCACCCCCCCGCCCCTTCAAAACCCTCAGGTTGTTTTTCAGAGTCCATAGTCTCTCATGGTTCACCTCCCCTTCCAATTTTCCCCCAACTCCCTTCTCTCCATCTCCCCATGTCCTCCATGCTATTTGTTATGCTCCACAAATAAGTGAAACCATATGATAATTGACTCTCTCTGCTTGACTTATTTCACTCAGTATAATCTCTTCCAGTCCCGTCCATGTTGCTACAAAAGTTGGGTATTCGTCCTTTCTGATAGAGGCATAGTACTCCATAGTGTATATGGACCACATCTTCCTTATCCATTCATCAGTTGGGTATCTTTTTTAAGGCACCGGAAACACCTGCCACAGGTGGATTGAGACAATACTTTCTTTCTGGGGAAAGAGGAGGTATTGGATGGTGGAGCAGAGCCCTCTGCCCCCCACACTTGCCTGCACACAGCAGTAGCTAGTAATGTACTTACTGACCTCTTAACCCTTCTCATCTGGTATAGCCGCAGGGTGGGGATGCTGCCACTAGGCATCTCTAAAGTTTTGGTCTTCCCTCCTCTACTGGGCTTCCTTCTTCTGAGCTGAATCCAGAAGATCTGGTAGCTCTTTCAGTTACTTTTAAATACCAATAGGATAGAATAAGGATTAATGCTGGTGATAGTGAAACACATTCCCTGACTCATGCCAGCAGGTAGTCTCCCTGGCTGGCCCATCCTGCACTTGGAAGTGGTAACTCTTTTTGGGTCAGTCTTGGTACTAAAAGCTTTTGTAGCTCTTTGTAGTAATAACTAGTGTGTACTGCATGCCTGCATTGTACCAGGCTTGTCCAAACTTTATCTGTGTTTTTCGGAACAACAAAGTGAGCTAGTTGTCATTATTCCTATTTCGTAGAAAATCTGCTGAGGCTCAAAGAAGAGAAATTGCTTTCTCGAGACCTTGTGGCTGGTGAGGTGCTGAGCTTGGTAGTCACACTTTTTATCTTTCTTTTCCTGGGCCACACTGCTTCTCTTAGAACTCAGAGTGGCCAGGATTACGTGAAGGACTTTAGTAGTGAAAACAGAGGGTCAGATTCCTGTCCATTCCTTTTGTTACTGTTGAGACTGGGTCTTCATGGCTTATCCGTGTCTGTTGCTTTCTTCTTCTTTTTTTCTTTCCTTCTCATGTTGAAGTGTAAGAGAGAGAAGGGACAGATGTGTGTGACTTGTGTGAGCTCACACAGTCTGTGTGTATCTGGAAGAGGGAGGAAAGAAGGTGGTTGGTGTCTCATGTGTTAATGACAGATTGCTGAGGCTGCTTGCTTCTGTCAAGGCTGCTTGTGATGAAAACCTCCAGGGCATGTAATGCTTCCCTATAAATTTCAAAAATCCTCGGCCCAGAAGACCATCCATTTTTTAATTCAAAACTGGCATTAATGGATTGCCCAGTTATATAGCAGTAATGTTTGAGTTCTTAAAAAGTTGAGAATGGAGAGTAACAGTGTAGGAAGTGACAAGTTCAATGGGCAATTTAAAAAAGTCCTCCCTGAATCCTAGAGATAGATCCATTTGTATGTTCTCTCTTTCCCTACTTTTTATCTTTCTGTACCCCACCTCCCCCTGCCCTGGGCACATCTTGCTGTGTAGCTCTTATGACACGGAGCAAACACAGGAAAGATACGTCACCAATTAAAATAATACATAGGTGGAAGAGTGCATGAGCTTGTGAGGATAGTGACAGGCAGACAGAGGGAAAGGATGCTTGCGGGAAGCTCCCAATATGACGGAGAGGGTTTTTGAAGCTGAGTTTGGAAGTGTGTGCAGGATGCCCAGGGCCAGTAAGAGAGGCTGACAGGCCAAACAAGTGCTTTTTGCTCCCCGTCTTCATCAGAGAAGGGCCCTGTGCATTGGGAAGTGTCAGATGGTCATTGCTGAGGGAGCATTCGTGCCTCGATGAGGAGTTAGACAGGAAAACTACCCCAGAGCCCGCAGATGTCTATGTCTACATCCTAAGTAATGTGGGCATTTTACCCTTGGTCTCAAGGCCACATTATGCATCTTGTGAGAAATTACCAGAAACATAGAGTTGGGTCAATATTCTAATTTGGGGGGAACATTATTTTCTAGACGTTAAAGACCCGAAGTAAGTTTCTTGTCAGTTCCTGGTAGAGCTATAGATAAATGACAAACCAGAAATCTTGTATGTGCTTAGGCAAGAATGTGGTAGTCGCTAGGAATCATCATAGACTCCACCAAGAAGCCTAGCCCAGACTTATTTCCTTTAATTACTGCTTTCCTTTATTTATTTTTGGAGGAGGGATACTAGATTATTAGATACAGACATTTGTAATCTCCCCTTTCATGTATGCTTATTTGGTTCAAATAATGGCTCCCAAACTCATTTTTAGCAACTCTTGACTTCATCAGTAAAGTATTTGAGAAATATCTTCCAACCTTATGCAAAGGAGGTGGTTAGCCAGTTAGATGCTAGTGTTACATAGATTCCTGTATTTTGAAAACTAAGTTAAAACTTTATTGATTAATGAATGACATGCATCCTCATGGGGAAATGCTCAGGTAGGCACTGTCTTTGGCCCTATTTTTCACCAGAAAAAAAAAAAACCCTCAAAACCCAGCAGCAAGGGGTTCCTGGGTGGCTCAGTGGGTTAAAGCCTCTGCCTTCGGCTCAGGTCATGATCTCGGGGTTCTGGGATCGAGTCCCGCATCAGGCTCTCTGCTCAGCAGCGAGCTTGCTTCCTCCTCTCTCTCTCTCTGCCTGCCTCTCTGCCTACTTGTGATCTCTGTCAAATAAATAAATAAAATCTTTAAAAAAAAAAAAAAACCCAGCAGCAAAAAAAAAATTCCAATAGGAAAAGGATACCCCACTGTCAGATTTGCAAATAAGAGAAAGCCAGGAGGAGTAGCTGGTACAAAAGTGGTGAAACTAGCAATTTAAATCATTTTATTGGCTTTTAATTATTACATTGGTAACTGTTGTTAACATAACAAGGGAAGATTTCATATTTATAAATATCAAGTCTTGAATTTATTCCAGAAGTCACTGACACAATATGAGATAAGGGAAATGTAATTTTGAGGTTATGGGAATTTTGAAATTCTGGCTAACCATGAATAATATTGTGACCAATATATCTATGAACAAACAAATTGAAGAAAGAAACAACCCTACAACAAGAAGAATTAAGCTTAAATGATGTTAGATGGCATTTTACGAGTATAAGAGCAATATGTGAAATAGCAGGTTCCATTGTTACCATTCATTCCAGCATTATAAGGAGAAGAATAGTTAGTTCTGGGTGGTATGTTATAAGGACATTAAAAAAAATTGGTGTAGTTTCCTGAGCATGAAGACGGGTGTGATGAGTGCCATATCTGGACTTCATGTTTTAGAGACATCCCAGAAGGAATTTGGAATGCTTAGCCAATAGGAGACCAAGGGAGGACACAGTGACTGCTTTAAATCTAGAGCAGGATTGTAAATGTACTTCCATTCTTAGCGTTGATTGAGAAGCAAAGAATTGACAGGATATAAACAAACCAATTCAGCTCCATATCAGGGAAACTAACAAGTAAAACTGACCAGTGACAGAATGGGAAACCTTGGGAAGAAATGACCATTACTTTGCTCTAATACTGGAGATCAAGTTGGACCTACTTCATTGTATTAATGGCCCAGTTCCAATGTTACTGTCTCTTCTCTCCGCAAAATGTTTCCTTTCTCACTTGTTTTTGATCTGCAGCACCACACACAGTAAGGATTGCAGGGGGTGCCTAGTAAATATTGGGTGAAAGGATGAAGCTGAGCAGCGGACTGTCCTGGGTTCTTAGGTAACAAAGTGTCTGACATGACGAGCAATCAATCTATTGTATCCCCTCCACTATGCTATTAATGTATCCCTCCACTATGCTATTAATGTATCCCTGCTTCGAGTAGCTAACTTTTGGAGAAAAATTGTTCTAAATTATATGAGAAGAAAAGATTTTTTAAGCTGATTACAGGTAGTAAAGCATTTTTCCTGTGATTTGAATTTTTAATCACTGATGTTGCGCACATTTAAGCAAAGTAGCTTGGTTCCCTGGAGAGTGTTTTGAGATTTTTAGAATGATCACCAGACTGTCATCTCTTAAGGATTTTAGTCAATCATCAAGAAAAATCATTATTTTCAGATTTGGAAGATTAAAAAAAAAAAGATACACAACAAATAGAAACGATGCTATCAAAGTTGTGAAACGTTGCCTTTCTTGAAATAGTGATAGATCTCGAGATGCACTAGGGTTGAGTGTCACTGAGTAATTTCCCTGTTTGTTATTGTGTTTGATTTAGGCGGATTTGAAAGTCATTGAGAAGTGGGTGGATGGCGTGAAAGACTTCTTAATGAAAGAGCAGGCTGTCCAGGGAGACGCGGAAGAGCTTCAGAGTCAGCTGGACCAGTGCTCTGTGAGTTCTGCTGATTTAGGAACTCTGCTATAACAAATAACATTTCCTTCTGCTTCTTTGTTATTTGCTGTTATTAAAATTGCATGAATATGACATGACAATAAACCGAGATAAAATATCTTTCATCGTAAACCTTTTTTTTTTTAAACTTAAAGTTATTAAAAGAATGACTATATTTTCATTTTTGGCCAGGGTTATAGAATGCGATTTTAATTCATTAGGAGCTGCTATCTTATGTTCCAATGATAATTTTAGGGTCATAATCACCAATTGTACATTGCTCTTATTATGCCACATGGTGAGGCTTAAAGAGAAATGTACTTAACAAGTGAAATTTGCCAGTAAGACTGTATGCAATTTATATTTGGCGAAATCATTAGGCTTCTGTAAATTAATGGAGACCACTATTCCCTGCCGAGAGTCAAGTATTTCCAATCTAATTTGGCAGATGGCTATATGAAGCACCCAGGTGAAATGAATTTCTCAAGGCACAATATTTCTTAAGTAGTTAGAAGTCCTGACTCTCAAACAGTCTGTTTTTGTAATATCTTCAGGGATGCAAGCAGAGACAAATTATAGTTATGGCACCCACTTATATAGGAATGAACTCAATATGGGCTTGTTTCTATATTCAGGCCTTTGTTAATGAAATAGAAACAATGGACTCGTCTCTGAAAGGCATGAGAGAAATAGAGGCGAACCTTCGAAGCTGTCCAGTTGCTGGGATCAAAACCTGGATGCAGACAAAACTAGTGGACTACCAAACCCAAGTGGAGAAACTTAGCAAGGAGGTAGGTTTTTCGGGTCTGCTGTCTGTGGCTTTTAAGAGGCAGACCGTTCCCTTTTTTCAGTGTCTGAATTGATTTTATATCCCATCCAGTTTGAAAAACAGTGGTCTAGAACAGCTATAGTATGGGTGGCCGGTTGGGGCAAAGAAATGGATTTTTATTTTAATTAAGGGAAGGCACTAACAGGCCAGTTTGGCTCCTTGGTGGGAATGGGCTTGGCGTGTTCAACAGAGAACTAGAAGGCAGTGTAGCTGGAAGAGAATGAAGACAGGAGTTAGCGGGTGGGTAAGGTCCGAAGTCAGAATATAGGTGGGATTGTCTATGGCCTTTGAAACAACATTTTAAAATTTTATTTCAAGGATGATTTCACACAGAAAGCAAAGGGGTTTGAGCAGGGAAGTGACGTTACCATGTGGGAAAGCCAGAGTGAAAACAGAGAAGATTATTTAAGAGGTTATTGCTGTTTTGGCCCTTCAGACTGGAGAGATAGTGCTGGAGATCACAAGGACTGTTAGGGTTGGTCTATGTTTGAAAATAGAGATAGGAGTCTGGTAATGAATTGGACGTGTCATCTTGGAAAGGGAATGGTCAAGGAAGCGGAGGGTTTGTGCAGAGCTTCCACTGGGTGTGAATTGTGGTGCTGTTTGGTGAAACGGTGGAGACTCAAGGCACGAGAAGCTTTTGTGAGAGCAGGTAAAACGATGATTTCCATTCTGGAAAGGCTAAGTGTGAGATTATGAGGCACACCCATGGGGCTCTTCAGCACTGACTGCTGGAAGGAGGAGAGGGCAAGTCCAAAGACGCTGAGGAGTTAGGGTCAGCTGGCAGAGAAACGCCAGGGGGCTGTGAGGCCCCGGGGCCAGATGGAGAAAGCTTTCCACGGTGCCCTGTACTGAGGATTGCTGAGGCCAAAGGGAACTGAAAGTCTAGCTTTCGATCTGACAAGAGGGAGGCTTTAAATGACCTTGAGAAAAGGGTCTGGTGGCTTGACAGGGAAGAGAGTCACATTGGAGAATGTTGAGAAGGAAAGGGAAGGTGAGCGGTTGGGACAACAAGTATAACCAACTCTGAGGAAGGAATTTCTCTATGTAAGGGAGCAGAGAAATGGGGTGTGTGCAGGGACCTGGGTATCCGAAGACTTGTTTTTGTAATTTTTAGAAATAAGGGATGTTAGGTGATATTTGCATGCCAAAAAGAAGGACCTCGGTTAGAAGGAGAAAATAAGGAAGCAGAGAATTTGAGAGAAGATAGTTTCTGGAATGAAGTGTGTCGTACATGAGAGGAGTGAGGTCCGCTGTCTCTGTGGAAGAATTGCTGTTGGATAGTTTCTCTGTGGTGACTGTAGGAGGGCCACTCTGGGTACGGTAGGACTGCAGTGCAGTTCTCTTCTGATTGCTTGTGCTTCGCCAGTGAAGGTACACAAAGCTGGAGTGAGTGAGGGGGGGTGGAAAATGGGAGGAGAAGGTGTGACATACAGGACTGTTCCGCAGACAGCCCTTACATGGCACACATCTCTTCATGTAATGTTTTTTGGCTAATGTTTATGTAGGAAAAATTGATAATTTCCGTCCTTGGAATGTTTTATTTTGTTTTCATTGTTTTCCTCCAAATTCTGTATTTTGAATATGTTCAGACTTAAAGGAAGGTTGAAATAAAGGTAGAGGGAGCAGCCACATACCCATTCTTTAATTTGCCAGTTATAATGTTCTACCACATTTGCTTTCTCTCTCTCTGCCCCTCTCTCTACACACACGCACACACACACACACACATACACACACACACTTTTTTTTTCCTAAAAATGTGCTTTTGACAGGAATTTGAAGCTATCAGGACACTTCACCCCTAAGTTCTTTAGCATGAGGATTAAATACAAAATGCTTCCGTCATGAATAAAGACAGTATTCTGCAAAACCGCAGGACCATTGCCACACTTAAGAAAATAACTTTTTAATATCATCTATTCTGGCCCAATTCAAATTTCTCTAAGTGTGCTATAATCTGATGGTTTGTGCTTGAATTTATTGAGATTGGGAGAAAGTAAATACAGAAAACAGTTTGGACGTGCCAGCAAGGACCAAAGAATGTGATAGATAGATACAGACAGACATAGATATTTAGATCTATGTATCTATCTACATATACACAAACATATAGATATGACAACATATAATAATTATTAACTACCATTGATTCATCATGAAGGTAAATGTATGGGAAATTTTTAAGGGTCCTCATCACGGAGGCAACCATGTATTGTGTGAGTCATTGTCTAAAGCCATTCCAGACTCTTGTGTTTCATTGAGTTGTATAAAGGTTGAAGAAGTTTTGGACAAATATAATCTTGCCATATTTTTATTTTGCTGAGAAAGGATGGATATATAAAGTCAATCAACAAATAAAAACAATCTGTTTCATCTGTTATATCCCTGGTATCATGAAACAAGGGACATTTTAATGCCAAAAAATAAGAAATATATCATCTCAGGATAATTAATTATAGTTTGGAACTTTTTAAAAAAAGTTCATTAGTGTCTTTATTTCTCTCTGGATCTATGAGAATTCTATAATTGACTAGTATCCAGAAGCTAGGAAGGAGAATTTTCTGGAAACGGAACCCAAGGAATCTGTATTTGTATATATGTATTTTTTAAAAACAGCCACCCCACTTAGAGTGCTGATCAGCAGGACTTGGGGACTGTGTAGAGTGCTGGCTCCTGGAGCCCCTTATGGGGACAGGAAAGCAGAGCTCCTGTTTGACCCCTTTCTATTTTTATGTCTGTGATCCTGTTTGGAGGGTGGGAACAGGAAAGCCTCTGAGGATTCGCTCTTTCTCTCACGAGAGCCGTCCTATTCCTGTGCTGGCTTTTGGTCTCTGTCAGCTTTGTGGCCAAGCAAGGCCCTGACTCCATGATCGCTCCGCTGAGATTTCCTTTGAGTGGGAGGAAGCGAGCGCTCGGTGCTCTCTGTGGGATGCTCTCTCCTCTCACAGTTGAAGTCTGTTTGTGGTTGGAGGGTCTCTCTGAACATATTTTTATATCAAGTGTTGTGGTTATCTGAAATATTTAAGTTATTGAATTAGATTCAGACAAAACCTATTTTCTGATGTTACTTTTTTGTGTTGGTGTGCAGGATACAGTATAGTAGATTATCTAAACCAAAATTTTGTACGGTAGTGTTTTATGGGAGAAAATGAGACATTCTGGTTGCTTCCAGGTTTTTTTCCACAATAACGCTACTGTAAATTTCCTTAAATTATATGTTTTTATTGCTGTAGGTTAGATTCCTTCACTTGGGATTACTCTGTCAAGAGTTATGCATTTTTAGGATTATAATAGGTATTTCCATATTAGATTACTATCCAAGATGTGGTATAGCATCGCAGTTATAAGGATTGTTTTCATTGTCGCTAATATTCCACAACGTCAGCACAAATGTATGAAGGATTTTATCTGAATGTTAAAACAAGGCTCTTGGTGGAAGGTTACCCTGTGTCCTTAGATATTAGAAACTAGAACTTGACATTTAGTGTGTTAGCATTTGTTTATTTGGGTGAATGGCTTTTCCTTTCCAGATTGCTATTCAAAAAAATAGATTGTCTGAAAGTCAGGAAAAAGCAGTGAACCTGAAGAAAGACTTGGCCGAGATGCAGGAGTGGATGACCCAGGCAGAAGAAGAGTACCTGGAGAGGGATTTTGAGTACAAGTCCCCGGAAGAACTCGAGAGTGCGGTGGAAGAGATGAAGGTGAGTCTGGGCCAGTGGCAACAGGTTTGATAGCTCCCCTTCTCCGTTAAATATGAAGGACTGAGTGAATGAATGAATTGGTGAATGAATCTGTCTATCTGTCTATCTGTCCTCTGTGAAGAACGACATGGACATATAATCTTGTGTAGTTGGATTTCAAACTGGAAAAAAAATATGGAATGGATAGCTGCTATGATTTTACCAGGAAAAGGAAGCCAGGAGTCCACGTGATGCATATGGCACAGGAGTTGCGTCCATGAAAGCCCCGAAGGCCGTCTCTTCCAATAGAACCTCAGGGAGCCACAGAGAATAACTCAGAAAATTGGTTTTATTGATTACATTGACAGTGTTGTGTGACCCTCAGCCCTCTCTGTTTCCAGAAGTTTTAAAGCATTGTCTTTTGTTAGGACCAAGGGTGACTTCCCAAATCGGTTGCAATTTATCTTCATGTTAGCAAAGGTATTCTTCCAGTGAATTCATGGGAAACACGTGAATAACAAAATTTTGTTCGAGCAGGTAAGAGTCGTGGTAGGAACATGGTCAAGGGATTTAATATCATTTGGAGCCACAGGATGTATTTCCTGTAAACTTACATTCCTGTGTCAATAGTCTTGAATGCTTTCTTTTCTTCCTTCTTTTTTTTTTTTGTACAGTAAAAGAACTGGGCATCGTTCCCAAATTTCTAGCATTGCTTCAAGTGTCCTTCAGTGTTCAAACCAAAGGAGATAGTGTCTTAAAGCCTTTTTTAAAAAAAAAAAAAAAAAAAAGTAAGATTAATCCACATAGTAACTGTTTTATGCCAAATTTAACTTGCCTAAAAATATAATTAAAGCAAAATTCCCTATATATCTGTTTAAAAAGGGATTATATTTCATCAGTGTCTTATTGAATATGAATCAAAACAAATACAGTAAGGGACTTTTCTAGTACTTGTATGTAGTATTTTTACTGAAGCATTTCTTTTAGTGTAGTTCTTTTGAGAGCTTTTAAAATATTCAGTATAAGGTATTTTAAAGGTAGCCTATCCTGTTAAGAACCATTTCATTTAATTTATTCTCTTTCTTTATATTATAAGCATTGTAGTTTTGTGGTTTCTTAAAGTCCCTGGGGATGAAACCTTAGAGAAATAAGTTTAAAGCCCTTGATTGGGCAACATTCTATTTGTTTTTATTGTTTCAAACAACCATTGTAATTTTTAAAACCACTATACTTAATTACTTTAACAACTGAGGGAAATTTAAAACCATTAAGCAACACGGAAAGCTGAAAGGGAAAATGAAAAGCTGTTTTAGGTTGATTTTTCTCAAAGTGAGTCTTCATCCTTAGCTTGGAGGGAGAGTCAGGAAAGAAGCTGGACTAGGTTAGACTTCCCAGTATAATTTCGTCATCGTCTTCGAAATGCTATTAATTATCAGAAGCATGGACACACCTATGTTTTAGGATAAAAACAGGTATGTTTACATTATTTTTAAATGATACCTCTACTGAGGTGAAAATTTATTTATTAAAGTTTAATATGCTCAGACTTACAGTGTTTAATGAAAATACCTCCCTTAGATTCTTTTCATGGACCCAGACTTTGAGAATACTTCACGTCAGTCACTGAAGGTGACTTAGGGGCTCACATTGCTTGTTATGAAATGTAAATGTTACCGTCAGCATTCTTACTTCAAAAGTACTCTCTGTGGCGATTACCTAAATAATGTTCCAATTAGGTAGTTAGAATCATGTTAGCATTTTAATTTTGGTTTAGTTATCTTTTTGAAAAAGAAAGAAATTGGTTACTGAGAAAGGCAGGCCGTTTTCAAGTTCATCCTTTCTTGGAACAGAGGGCAAAAGAGGACGTGTTGCAGAAGGAGGTGAGAGTGAAGATTCTCAAGGACAACATCATGTTACTCGCTGCAAAGGCGCCCTCTGGTGGCCAGGAATTGACATCTGAGCTGAATGTTGTGCTGGAGAATTACCAACTTCTCTGTAACCGAATTCGAGGGAAATGCCACACGCTAGAGGTATGTCGTTTTATCAGTGGCGTGTTTCTGAGATCAAACTCTGTAAAGGACTGATCATTTCCATATGTTAGAAAAAATTCGAATTTTCTTTTCCTGTGTGGGTTCAGAAAGAAAAAGTCATTCTTGGATAACAGGTTGATAAAAGGAAACTGGGATAAAAAATAGGAAACCCAAATCTGCCTTCAATTAGTAGAAGGGTCTTAGGAAAGCTGTTTCAGTTGTTTCATATCGCTAGACATGTTTTCTATGTGAAATCAAGATTTTTGTGTTTCAGATAAGCTGTAGAGTCTGTTCGAATTCTAAAATTCTAGAACAATGTAATGTGAGCTTCTGTTTTGTTTCATTGCGTGGTTAGGACACAGAGGTGAAAGGAAATGTTTTATTATGACTGGTCTCTGAAGTTAGAGAGCCACCTGACAGAAAGAAGAACTTGTAATGTGCTGGTATTTTGCTAGACCATTTATCCCCCTGGCTTTAAGATGTAGATGATGCTTTGACTATGTTTGTTTTAAATACATTTTTGCTTATTTGTTTTGATGTTGGTGTGATTTCTGTTGCATCTCACTGAAAAGATTTAAGAAGCATTGAAATTTATAAATAATTTAAATTCAGTTCAACCTAAAATAAATGACTGTATCGTGGTAAATCCTACAATGGTAAACAATCCCAGCTGTGATATTTAAATTCATTCAGTACTTGCTTGTTCTGAATCTATTTTGTGCTAAGATAAATATGTGTAGTTCAGACTGGTTAATAAGAAGGCTTTACATCAAATGAAACCTCATTCCTTACTGCTAACATACAGTTGATCGTTGAACAATGTGGAGTTGGGGGTCGTTAGGAGCACTGACCACACCTGATGTCACCCAGCTGAGTATCTGTTTATAATTTTTGACTTCCTCAGAACTTAACTACTAACAGCCTTCTGTTGTCCAGAAGCCTTATTGATGACATCAGTGGTCAAGGAACACATTCTTTGCATGTTTTATGTATCATGTATGGTATTCTTACAATAATGTAATAAAATGTTAAAATCATAAGGAAAAGAAAACATGTTTATGTTATTGTGCTGTAAAAAAAAAAATCCACGTGTAAATGAATCCATGCCTTTCAAACCTGTGTTGTTCAGAGGTCAGCTGTATTGTCTAACATAAAATAACCGAGGTTACTCAATTGAGAATTTAAAATCTAAAATTTTGTAAATAGAACATATAATATTATGTATGCCTAATCTTGGGTCCTGGTGAATGATCCTGGACTTGAGTTTTACTGTAGTTTGACCCGTGTTTTTGTTTTCCTATTTATTGACAGCCAAAATAACAACTCATAATATGTTCAAATAATGCACAAAGTCCCAAGTCATATTAGTCTAACAAAAGATCACCACGTATTCTGTGTCATTTCTTCAGGTTGTGTTTATGACCCAGAGGTGGCAATTTTAGGAAGAGGAATGAAATACGTATCTTGAGAATTTGGAATTGCTTTGAGAATTACTTCAGAATTGATTTGAGAGAAGAGAAGGAAGAATGCCAGGAAAAAAAAGAGAGAGAGAGATAGGAGAGAGAAGATGAGACCTTAATATCTTTAAAGGGGGACATGAAAAGATGAAAAAAGTTTAAAAACAGAAATGCTCTTAAATGATGCCCCAGATGACTAAGGAATCTTAGGCAGAAATAGTCCCAATTCCTAAGTTAGAGTAAAAATGCTTTTCTTTGGCAGAGTCCAAGTTTATTACCTCGATTATTTCTAGATGCCTTAAAATTTTTTTTTCAAATCATGAACTATTTCAAACTTTAGAGAAGTACAGATAATACTATTAATGCCCATATAGTCTGTATAACCTATTTATAACCTATATATGTATCCTCCAGCTTATTTTGCCTTATTTTCCCAGATCTTGTTTTTGAAATAAAACAAATTAGCATTACAGACTATGTTTCCTCCTTGTCCAGCCCATACCCTCTCTAATCCCTCCTTTGAAGTAGTCGGTTTCCAGGAGTTGGTATATATTCTTCCCATGCCCGTTTTTATGTGTTTAATAGATACACTTACACTTCCGTTATCAGTGGCTATGTAGCAAACCTCCTCACACACAGTGGCTTACAAACACAGCCATTTCTTGTTTCTTCTGCTGCTGTGGGCTGATCTGGCCCAGCGGAGTGGCTCTTCTGCTCCATGTATAGGGAGAGCTCACTCAGGTTGCTCAGGGGGGGCACTGGCGACGGCTTCTCCTTTGCAGGTCTTTCTCCTCCTGGCCTCTCTGTTTTCTGGCTTCTTGGCAGCCAGGCAGTGGGCTTTTAGGAGAGAGAACACAGACGCTGCCAGTCCCGTAAGAGGCTAGGCCTGCAGTTTGGTAGAACATGACCTCCATAGCATTCTTTCGTTCTAAGCAGGTTGCCCAGGCCAGCCCACATTCTGGGGGAGGAGAAAACAGTTTTGCCACTTAATGGCAGGAGTGGCAAAAATTGTGTGGTTATTATTAGTCCGTCATAGTTCACTCTCTGGCCGTGACTTCGTTCCATTGCTCCCTCACGCAAACTGCGCTTAGGCTCTCCTCGGGACTCCCAAAATCATATTCAGTGCAGCTGGAAACCCAGTGTCTTGTGACCTGCCTTAGGTCCAGATGCAAAATGTGGCTCCTGAAGCAGTTTTCAGGTGCAGGAATGTGGGACCAGCACCTCTAGATCTGGTGACCTGGACACGAAATAGGTTATCTGCCCTACCCCCCAACATACATGGTGAGATGGGCACAGGAAAGCCTCAGTGGGCACTCTCATGTAAAAATGTTGATGGAATAGAAGGTAAGTAACAGTCACTGGTAATGGTGACTCTGAAATCTAATAATAGTAGTTCTGGAATCCAGCCAGGTACGTGCGGGTCGGTCAGTGCCCCAGTCCGGGGGCATGACTGTTGCTTGATCTGGGCCCAGCTGGCTTCTTGAGAATGCCCGTCTGGGACTCAATCTTTTTTTCCCCATCAGAGATAAGGTTCTGCTCGGCATTGGGTAGATCCTGGTCTGCTGTCTGTGTGTCTTTTCCCTTTTAGTCTTAGCCAGGGTTGGTAGATTATAGCCCAAGGATTAAATTTGGCTTGTGGCCTGTGTCTGTAGGCTCATGAACTAAAAATGGTTTATCTATGTTAAAAGGGTGGTTCAAAAACCAAAACACATATACAATAACCAAAAAAGAATCTCTGACGGAGAATGAATGCGGCCTATGAAACCTAAAAGACCCACTGTCTGGCCCCCTGACCTGCTAAACACACCTCCTGTGGGGGGCTGGAATGTGCCTTCTCCGCATCAGTTGGTCTGAAAGCCGGTCAGCCTAGGAGGCTCCGTGCTGGACTCTTCCTTCTAAATTGATCAGTCAAAGAGGCTCATCCCATATGGGAAGAGGTAGTTCCTCTCAATTTTGCTTCTGGAATTGGAGGATAAATTTATCCCTTTCCTTGCAAAACTCCCATAGGAATGGGGAATAAGTGATTGGGACTAATGTAGAGAATATAGGATGACTCCCATTTGGTTGCATGTGACTCTCTTCAGATATAGACACATTCCTAGAAATTTAGGAAAAAATTGGAAGGAGTATACAGCAAATTGTTAGATCAGTGAGCTCTGAGTTGCAATAGGGTAGACTGCAGGGAATTCTAATTTCCTGTATGATTGTTATAAAGTGTTGCAGTTAGAAGTACTTTTTACCTTCCTGTTTAAAAAAACAAACAAACTAATAATGTTTCCCTCCTGGTTTCTTTTACTCATTATATATAGTTTTATTTTTAGCATTTAAACAGATCCTTGGAGTTTTTTTTTTTATTTTTTTAAGTGCACAGAGGGAGGCAACTCATTCCTCTTTATTCCCCCGCCTCACCCAACTGGTCTAATATGATTTGTTGAAGAATTTTATTTTTTCCCTTATTTGAAGCTCCAACTTCATCAGTTCCTAAATTTTCAAATACGCTCCTCTCTAAATGACATCGTTCTTATCCGTTAGAGAGAATGTGTTGTGCTGGAGACACATCGCATCTCCAATGACATTTTCTTTTTTTTTAAAAGACTTTATTTATTTGTCAAAGAGAGAGAGGACAAGCAGGGGGAGTAGCGGGCAGAGCAGGCAGAGGGAGAAGCAGGCGCCCTGTCCAGCGAGGAGCCCCATGCGGGACTCGAACCAAGGACTCTGGGATCATGTCCCGGGCCCAAGGCAGTGGCTTACGTGACTGAGCCACCCAGGCACTCCTCCCATGACTCCTTCTGTAGCCGAGCTTTCTTCTTGCTCACTTAGGAGGTGTGGTCCTGCTGGATCGAGCTGCTTCACTATTTGGATCTTGAGACCAGCTGGCTGAGCACTTTGGAGGAGCGCATGAAGAGCACTGAGGCCGTGCCCGAGAAGGCAGACACCATCAACGAAGCCCTGGAGGTAGGGCCTTCTACCGGTTGCCGTGAGGCCAGGTGACCACTCCGAGCAGGAGCACGGTGCTTTGTGTTGACACATGCATTTGCTTTCTCTCTGGTGGTCCGAGGACTTCTGTGGCCTGAAGTGCTAATACGATCCCGCGTATTTAGATTATAGGTGACCAGCTAACTCAGCCTTGTGGGGTGGGTTAGTGGTTTGATAGTACGTACGTTTTAGGCATGTGTGCATTTACTGGAGTGCCCTAGTGATTTTCCAGCTGGTTTTTACCTTTCCCCGGATGAATTTTCCAGCTGGTTTTTACTTTTCCCTGGATGAAACTCTGGCTTCTGTTGTTAGGGGGATCGCTCTCTTGTTTCTTCATAAAGTTATTTTTGTTCATTAGACAACTCCCCAGGGAAAGAGCTGGGGACAGGGTAAAGTGGTTAGTAGTGGAGGCCGGGGTCCTGTCCTCGGAGCTTGTCCCCAGGCCGAGGCGTGAGCTCCAGGAGGCTGTTCCCAAGTGACCAGCATGATATGTGGCACACGATAGCTTAAGAACTGTTTCTTCGATGGATTCAAATGTGAAGAGAGTAGATTTGCTTCCAATAAAAGAGGAGGAAGAGGTTCCGTTTGCTTTTAAAATGGAAGGGACGCGGGGAGCCTGGGTGGCTCAGTGGGTTAAAGCCTCTGCCTTCGGCTCAGGTCATGATCTCAGGGCCCTGGGATCGAGCCCCACATCGAGTTCTCTGCTCAGCAGGGAGCCTTCTTCCTCCTTCTCTCTCTCTGGCTGCCTCTCTGCCTACTTGTGACCTCTGTCTGTCAAATTAAAAAAAAAAAATCTTAAAATGGAAGGGACACAAGGGTAACTGAGTGGATGACTGGACTGAAGGTCAGAAATGAGTCCAAGGTGGGACCTGGAGACCAAGAGCCAGACTGAGGCTGTGGAAGGAAAAATGTTGCTTCCCAAGTAAGATCCCAGGGCCAGAGGTTGAGATAAGAGGAAGTCTGAAATGCTTACTTTAAAGGCATACCTTCCAAATATGACAGTTACACGTGTGCATTCCAGAAACATGGAAAATAGAGAGAAGTATAAAAAGCAAGATAAGCACTTTTAAACATTTTGGTGTATTTCTTCCTAATTATTATTATTTTCTATCCACGCTGGAAGGCAGTACGTCATAGTAATGGATAAAAAGAGCCTTTAGAGTCTTAAAGTTGGAATCGTAGCGTTACTTTTTACTGTATGTTTTTGTACTTAACCTCTGTGAGCTTCAATTTTCCCATCTGTAATATGGGAATAGTATTTGGCCCATCTGCCTGATTAGATTTGTGTATATAATAAGTATGTATATAAAACAGTGCCTAGCATTCTGTGTATATTGTGGAGAAATGTTTTTAGTAATATAGTCAATAACATAATTTTTCTTGTATAGTGTTGTTTTCTGCTTTTAAACTTTGCATACCATGAACATTTCCCTATGTAATTAATAATCACTGAAATTACTTTTATGCAAGTCTAATAACATGTATCATCATTCATACTGAGTTTTCAATTTTAGGTTTTTATTAGTAATATTATGGATATTGTTGTAAATTAATCATCTACCTCGTTTCTGATCTTGTTCTTTAGGGAGATTTCTAGCGAATGGAATTACTTGTTTAAAAAAGTGGGCACTTTTAGGATCCTTGACATATTTTGCCTCCGTCAATGTGTATTTTTTTCTCCTCTCCCTGCCTAGTCTCTGGAATCTGTTTTACGACACCCAGCGGATAATCGCACCCAGATTCGAGAACTTGGCCAGACTCTAATTGATGGAGGGATTCTTGATGATATAATCAGTGAGAAACTGGAGGCTTTTAATAGTCGATATGAAGAGCTGAGTCACCTGGTAAGAACTGGGGAACGCAGGGGTTGATAGGTGTTGCGGTGTGGAGCTGGCCGCAGGAACTTTTACCAGGGGGAAGAGTTGGTAACCAACGTGAACGGGGGTGTTGAGGACATTGAAATACTAGGTAGGGAAGAGTAGACCTAACACTCAGAGGACAGCGAGAACTTTGATGATTAAAAAAGTCTGTCTTTAAGACAGACTATTAAATTAAATAGGTATACCTATTTAAAGGTATACCTAAATTAAAGTCTGTTAAATTAAATAGGTATACCTACCTAAATTAAATAGGTAGGTATACCTATTTAATTTCCTTTAAGGATAATACAGCTCTATATAAGACTAGGAACCCATATTATCCTAGTGAATATTAGGGCCAACTGAATTTAACATAAGTTGCTGTTGTAAAATGTCATAGCATCTAGATACCTATTCAGAGTGCACCGCGTGTTCATATCGTTAAGTAGAGAAAGGCTATTATCCTTTCTAGGAGGGTTGGATGGATATTACATGCTTTTATACACAGTAAATAATAATGATTAATGATTAGGTTGTGAATAGCATCAGGTTTACCCCAAAAGTGCATCAGAGAGTGGTTCAACATGTATGCAAGTCTGTAGAACTTGAGACTTCTGGGGAAAAAAAGGAGATGTATATGTTTATTATACTGATAGATATTCTTGCTATATTTTGTATTGTTATTTATAAGCTTATTGCCAGTTCCTGTAAATGTCCGAAATGTGTAATAGATGACATTTGATTGTTTAATATGTTATGTAGAAAAACTTTACTTTTTTCTTCTTTTTATTGAGGCATAATTGAAATATAACATTATATTACTTTTAGGTATAGGTGCCTGGGTGGCTCAGTGGTTAAGCAGCTACCTTCAGCTCAGGTCACAATCCCTGGGGTCCTGGGATCGAGCCCTAGGTCGGGCATCTTGTTCATCGGGAAGCCTGCTTCTCCCTCTCCCTCTGCTGCTTGTGCTCTCTCTTACTCTCCCTCTCTCTCTCTGACTATCTCTGTCTCTGTGTCAAATAAATAAATAAAATCTTAAAAAAATTATATTACTTTCAGGTATATGATATAATGATTTGATATGTGTATACATTGTAAAACAATCACAATAAGTTTAAGCTAACATCCCTCACCATATATAGTCACAGTTTTTTTCTAATGATGAGGACTTTTAAGATCTATTCTGTTCATACTATCACTCCGTTCCTGTCTCTAAGAGCTTGTTTTTTTGTTGTTTGCTTTAGATTCTACATATAAGTGAGATCATATGCTATTTGCTTTCCTCTGTCTGACTCATTTCCCTTAGCATAATGCCCTCAAGGGCATTTTTATATTTTGTCACTTTCTGTAGAAAGAAGTAAAAATCAGTAATTCACTGTCAGATAAATCCGATACTAGAAGAATCTTTTCGCTGTTATCTTTGCTAGCTATTATTTATTTATAATGTAGGCCCAAGTTTTGAGCCTGGTGCTTTGCCAGTCTGTTTCTCTCTTGGTGACCAGAACATAAGGGTTCTCTTATATTCAGGTCTTTATATTAGTGCTGAGCAACTAATGATTCAGTTTTTCCCCTGTGTAGGCAGAGAGCAAGCAGATTGCTTTGGAAAAGCAACTCCAGGTCCTACGGGAAACTGACCACATGCTTCAGGTCCTGCAGGAGAGCCTGGGGGAGCTGGACAAGCAGCTGACGACGTACTTGACTGATAGGATAGATGCCTTCCAAGTTCCGCAGGAAGCTCAGGTACTGCTGTGGAGTGGAGGGCTCTTGAGTCATAAAAAGAGCATATGTCACCTCTTCTTCCCCCACAAGACAGCCAGCCCCTCGTGCCATTCCAAACTGAACCAGTGAGGAAGATTGACCTTACTTATGGGGTCGCATATGGGTTTTGGAGTTCTTTTGGTCTCTCTGTGAGACCCTAGCAGATGATCACCATTTTAAAATTATAGTTGTGAAGTTGGGAAAATTCCCTTTTTATAAGTAAGTGGTGAACACTAGAAATGACAAACACAAAGCTCTTAGTTTGTGGCTCCCACATGGGAGTCCTGCAACACAGGTGGCCTGTGTTATTATTAAAGTTATTAAAGCTTGTCCAGTGGTACACATATTCTTATGTATTGTGTGACTTTCTGGAGCTTTAATAAAAAAGACGTTTTCTCCTTTCTGATCTCTCTGTGGCAGAAAATCCAAGCAGAGATCTCAGCCCATGAGCTGACTCTGGAGGAGTTGAAAAGAAACACACGCTCCCAGCCTCCAACTTCCCCAGAAGGCAGGAATGCCAGAGGAGGAAATCAGATGGATGTATTACAGGTGAAGAAGGAGAGTGGCTCCCTTTTACTCTTTGATGTGCTGGGTGTTAAAAGACAAACAAAGAAACAAGAAAAAAAATTGTGAGGAAGAGTTGATGACTTCTATGACTTTGGTCTTCGTTATGATGTCAGGAGTGGGATGAGGATGATGCATTGTCTTCTGGAAAAAGAGGCAGAAACAAATTGTTACATGGGTGGAAAATACTGAATCTGATTTTACAGTTGAATTGCAAAGAGAGAGCAAGCTAGATTTAGAACTTATCTTTATATAGATTTTTCCATTAATGCAGAGCCTCTGTCAGTTCTGGTGTGGCTGGTGCACGGGGAAGGCTGAGGGTGTGGCATATGACACCACCTGGTCCTTGAATGGTGGATGCATGATTGACCTTGAGCTTGCCATGAAGGGCATTTTGAGTTTTAGGTTCCTGAACTCTATTTTTCAAACAGGTTAAAAATTCTGTGAGGTTTCACTTCTAGTGAGGCTAGTTTGGCCTTTTCTTATGTCTTAGACTGATACCCTGTCAAGTAATTCATGACACTGCTCTGTGCAGGACCCTCTGGTGGCTGGGAAGCCTAGGTTCCCTGAGGGAATGTTTTTTATGGCTGCCTTGTCTTGCAGCTCTTTAGCAGTGTATATTGTACTCATATCCTCTGCTGAGAGAGATCATCATTCTGATGCAAGTTGCTTATTTTGTTCATTTTGGGAAACAGAGGAAACTTCGAGAGGTGTCCACCAAGTTCCAGCTTTTCCAGAAGCCCGCTAACTTTGAGCAGCGCATGCTTGATTGCAAGCGTGTGTTGGATTGTGTGAAAGCAGAACTTCATGTTCTGGACGTGAAGGATGTGGATCCTGATGTCATACAGAGCCATCTGGACAAGTGTATGGTGAGGCCACTGGGGGGGTCATGTGTCCAGTCGGTTTTCCAGCAGCTAACATAGCTTCATCTAGTGCCTCTGTAAATGGCTTATTTAATAGTTGCCAGTCTATAGTGAGCTAAGAAGAGAGCTCGAGGGTGGAAAAACAGGTTAAAAGTATCCAAGTGTGGTCCTGTCTTCAAGGAAAACAGAAGAGATAAGAGAGACAGGTGGGAGAGAGTAAAATCAATTACTACAATGTAATGAGATAAGGAAGCTGGAGTAGACATGCATATAACATGATCTAAAAAACAAGGGAAACATCTTAATCACAGCATGAAGTTTAGGAAGATTTTGACAGAATGTGACTAATAAGCTAAGTTTTAAAGGGTAAATTTGAGTCAGCTAGGAGAGCCATACTGAGAATAGATGTCAGGAATATTACAATGCAAAAGAAAATCATTCTTAAGGAAAGTAAAACTTTGAATTTCAACTTAAAAAGTTTAAGCCTAAAATATGAAAGAGGAAATTATACTTAGAATGATGTTGGAAATATTATAGCATTAAAAAAAAAAACCCATTCTCTAGGAAAGTAAAAATTTAAATTCCAGTTTAAAACTAAGATGTGAAAAAAATTATTTATAAGGCCTTATTGCTATTTTGGTCTTGAACATTATAATTCAGTTGAGTAGAAATTTAAAAATAATATAGCTAAGTATATACAATCTTAGAATTGGTCTTCTCCTTGAGAAGACTCACAAAGAACTTAAGATGACACTTGTTAAGACAAAGTTGGGGCAGAGTTCTTTGTGCTTTTCAAAACTGTAGTCTCCTTATTGTTGGACACTGAAGTTTTGTGTACTCAAAAGCTAGAGTGGGTGGAAGAATGAACAGTTTAAATTTTTGAGTATGTGATTATGTGTGTTTATGTGAGTGTGTATGTTTGCATTTGTGTGCATATGTGTATGTATGTGTGTGAGTGTAGATGTAAGTAGTTATTGATTTAACGAGACACAGAGGCCAGTAGAACACTGTCCTTGACCTTGTGTAACTTAGTCCAGTGGTCTGCTGTTATGTGACAATGCCACAGGAGATGTTTCAGGTCAAGGTCATGATGGACGGAAACAAGAGAACTTACTCACATAAAAGCTTTTTAGTTTCAAGGTAACTAGGATGAGGACGGCTCTGAATTTGACCTACATAACTCCATTTCTTATAGTTACATATGTCTTGGTATATTGAGTATATATCTTTTTATCATGTAAGTAATACATGCTCGTTGTGGTAGACTTGGTACTTCACAGAATTCTAAAGAAAAAAAAAAGTGGATGTTAATACTTCCAAATTTCAACAGCCAGAAGTATAGCCAAGCCTGGCTTTTTTTTCTAGTAATAGCATGTATGGTTTTTAAAAATGTAATTTAAAAAATGATAGACGTTCAGTTTTTAGTCATAATATTTTTCCATTTTATGTAGGAAAAATGTTTTTATTCCTAAGTACTTCCCTAAACCTTGAAAATACATGTTTGAAGGTATTTTTAAACAAGTATAATCTCTATTAGTTTATTTTCTTATCTGATTTTAAAAAGATAATACAACCTTGATTTCACTTCACTTGTCCTTTGAACCAAATCGGAGGAAGATAAAGCCCTTTGATCTCCATAGTTACTTTGTAGCTGTCAGTCTGTATAAGCCGCATTCTGAAATGACTCCAATTAGCAACTTTTCACCACAGTATGTAAAATGTGCCTTGCTTTCTTTTAAAGAAACTCTATAAAACATTGAGTGAAGTCAAGCTGGAAGTGGAGACTGTAATCAAAACAGGAAGGCACATTGTCCAGAAGCAACAAACAGACAATCCCAAGGGGATGGATGAACAGCTGACTTCTCTGAAGATTCTCTACAATGACTTGGGTGCCCAGGTAAGGACAAGCCCCCCACTCCCTTGCGTCTCTCTTGTTTATGCATTTTAAAATCTTGCTCCTAGAAGAATGCATGTTTGAATTTTGGGGCACTAATAATAGTGCTTTCAATTCTTTCAGTATTTTTTTATTATATTTCTTTACAGCTATATATTACTATCACAATGATGAATTGTAGAGAAATTTACTTTTAATATTTAATCCAGACTCATTTTTGTATTTTCAATGGCTGGTCACTTTTCAGAAGTTATTCTAAGGAAACTTTCCCAGTGATAGCCCCTGTATAAACTCAAGTTACTGGTCCCGGGATTTCTAAATTGAGTAGTCTACTGAGAAATATTAAAACACTGGGACTCTAATAAATGGTAAGTGACAGGAAGTTCACATTAATCTAGCAGGATCTGAAATCCTTTTAAGAAACATCTATAATTTGGGCATCTGAGTGAATCTGCAAAAGGACTTTTGGCCATATATTATGAATGACTGTATTCAGAAGGTTGAATGTCTTCTCTTGTGAGAACTCTGCACTGAAACCAGGAAAGCAAAGCAAAACAAAACTACAACAAAAGTGTTTAAAGTGATATCTTCTTGGCAATATTGGAGAGCTGTGTTAGATAATATTTTAGATCCTTTTTGGGTTTTTAAATAGTACCTAAGTTGGTGCACAGACCCAGAGAAAACTAGCTGGAATTTTGTTATCATTTTTGGATCAATAAGAATAAGCGATACGTACATTTCCTGGACAATTTTGACCTCCTCACTAAAGCAAGAGGAGATTGCTAATCTAATACATTTTATATCATTTTGATACATTGCACATCTGGAACACAGTGTAGAGCTTCTTGGTATTATTATACAGCTGAAGTTATTTCTCAAATATTACTGTATTTATTCATCAGCTGGCATTTTTTGGATGGGAATGGTGTTGCCATTGTAATGTCAGTTCTCCAGTTGTGTCTGTGGTTTTAGTGTTAAGTCATTTTGTCATTCAACACAATTGAGATGGTACTGTTTAACAGGAAGCATATAGGCAGTAGAGATTGAGTGGCACACAAAAACATAAATTGTCTCTTTGTCTAATCGACTTTAGGGTTATGAGAGAAGAAAACATTAATCAGGTAGTCTTACAAAGTACCATCACATTAGCAGTCTGAAGTGTTAGGAAGGAATGTATGTGGTGCTTTAAGAGTATATATGTCAAGGAGGATTTGGCCCAGACATGGGTTATAGGAACGTACCTGGGGTTACATTTCCTTCAGGAAACGGTGTGTAAACTGAAATCTGAAGGATGAGTCGGAATATCCTGGGTGAAAGCAGTGGGAGAGCAGCTTTTAAGGTTGCTGGGAGAGCATGTGGAAAGGCCCTGTGGCAAGAGGCAGCATGGTACATTTGTGTGACTAATGCAGAGAGAGCAGTGTGGGGGAACATGGTATTGGGGAAAGGGATGAGACCAGAGCATACTAGTGTCTGGGTGTGTGATAAGGATTTTAATCTTAAGAGGTTTAAGAAGTTATTGCAGATTTTAGCAGGGAGATAATAAGCTCATGCATTAGCTTTTTCAACAATCACTCACTGCAGTTTGGGGGATGAGCTGGAGAAGGGCAGCAGTGGATGTGAAGAGAGAAGTGAGGAAGTCATTGTGTTCTTAGTGAGAAATGATGGTGGCAGGAATGATGGTGGAGCGGTGGAGATGGCATGAGGAGCAGATGGTCTCAGACACATTGAAGAAGTGGAGTGAATAAGAGTTGATGGATCAGGATGTGGGAGTGCGGTAGGAGATGATCGATGACCTCTGGGTTTCTGGCTTGGTTACGCAGAAGATCATGGTGCTATGATTGAGGGTAGGCACTGGAAGGAAAGGCGGAAACATGGAAAAGTCCTAAGTATGGATTGGGCATGTTCACATGTTAAATGCCTTTGTGAGAGTGACTTGAATATGTCGGGTACTCACAAAGTTATTCAAGTCTGGAGACTATATCTGGGCTGAAGCTAGGAATTTTATGAGTCATCTGCATATAGACTGTAATTAAAGTTTTCAGTGATGATGAGATTGTCTAGGGAGAAGATATAATGAGAAAAGAAAAACCTATATAGGCCACAAAATAAAAAATAAATGAGTGGGACTACATCAAATTAAAGAGCTCCTGCACGGCCACAGAAATCATCGACAAAATGGAAAGTCAACCTGCAGAATGGGGAAAAAATATTTGTAAATTATATATATGATAATGAGTTAATATCAAAAATATATAAAGAATCCATACAACTCAATAGCAAAAAATCCCAAATAATCCAATTAAAAATGAGCAGAGGACCTGAATAGACATTGCACCAAGGAAGATATATGAATGATCAACAGGTACATGAGAAGGTACTCAAGAATGACCGATCACTGGGGAAGTGCAAATCGAAACCGCAGTGAGATACTACCTCACACCTATTCAATCGGAAGAGATAATGCTGGCGAGGATGTGAACAGGCTGTGCAGTGTTGGTAGGATTGTAAATTGGTGCAACTTCTGTGGAAGAGAGTGGAGAGGTTCCTCAAAAAATTAAAAATAGAACTATAGTATGATCCAGTAATTCTACTTCTGGGTATATATCTGACAGAAACAAAAATATTATATCGAAGAAAGATGCCTGGATGGCTCAGTGGGTTAAGCGGCTGCCTTCAGCTCAGGTTGTGATTCCAGTGTCCTGGGATCAAGTCCCGCATCAGGCTCCTTGCTCCGCGGGGAGCCTGTGTCTTCCTCTGCCTCTGCCTGCCTCTCTGCCTGCCTGCCTATGCTCTCTCTCTCTCACTCTAACAAATAAATAAAATAAAATCTTAAAGAAAAATATTACATGGAAGAGATATTGGCACCACTATGTTCATAGTAGCTCTGTTTAGAGTTGCCAAGGCATGGAAGCAGCCCAAGTGTCCTCTGATGGAAGAATGGATATGGAAGATGTGTATATATGTACTATATACGGTATATCTCATTTAGCACAATGAGGGCATTGTATTAAGTGAGATAAGTCAGACAGAGAAAGACAAATAATGTATGACTCATATTTATGTGAAATCTCTAAAAGAGCAACAACCAAACTCACATAAAAAGAGATCAGATTTGTGGCTACTAGAGGTGGGGGACTGGTGGGTCTAGGAATTGGATGAAAGTGATAAAAAATAACAAACTCACAGTCACAAGGTATGTAAGCCCTAGGGATATAATGTACAACATGCTGCCTACAGCTAACACCACTGTATTTGTATGTAGAGAAGTGGTGAGGAGGGTAAATCACATGAGTTCTCTTCACCATTTTTTTTTTTTTTGTATCTGTCTGAAATGATGGATGTTTGAAAAACTATTTTTTTTTTTTTGTATCTGTATGAAATGATGGATGTTTTTAAACCATTTTTTTGGTATCTGTATGAAATGATGGATGTTTTAAGTTATTGTGGTAATCATTTTGTAATCTATGTGAGTAAAGTCATTGTGCTGTATACCTTAAACTTATACAGTGATATATCTCAATAAAACTGGAATAAATAAAAATAATTTTTAATTAAAAAAAAAAAAGGCCTGAACAAAGTCTTAAGGAACTAGATCATTTAGTAAGAAATTTGAGGAAGATGTATCTGCAAAAGAAACTTAAGTATAGCTGTACCACATTTTATTTATCTGTTCATTGGTGGACATTTAAGTGGTTTCCACATCTTGGCTATCATGTGTAATGCTGCCATGAATATAGGCATGCAGATACCTTTTCTAAGCACTGATTTCATTTCCTTGGGATATATACACCAAAGTAGCATTACTAGATCATATAATAGTTTTATTTTTAATGTGTGTGTTTTTTTAAGATTTTATTTGTTTATTTGACAGAGAGAGATCAGAAGTAGGCAGAGAGGCAGGCAGAGAGAGAGGAGGAAGCAGGCTCCCTGCCAAGCAGAGAGCCCGATATGGGACTCAATCCCAGGATCCTGAGATCATGACCTGAGCCGAAGGCAGAGGCTTAACTCACTGAGCCACCCAGGCACCCTATTTTTAATGTTTTAAGGGGCCACCATACTTTTTTCCATAATTGTATACTTGAAATCTGCTGAGAGGATAGATGTGTTTTCATTACCCCCCCCCCTCCAAAAAAAAGATAACTATGGGAGATGATGGATGCATTGATTAAGTTGTGGTAATCATCTCACTCTGTATAAGTCATAAAATGATCACATTGTACACCCTAAAAAACCACATGGAAAAAACAAAATATACGTAAATGAAACAACAGTTAGTAGCAAGAAGTGTTAGCACACCAGGAGAGTGCTGGGGCTGGGAAGCCAATGGAAAAAGGTATTTTGAGATGGGTGTAGGCACTGTTTTTGAATTACTGAACATTAAAAATGATGTCCACTTAAAGATGCCCATTTACATCTGTTGCCCTTGAAGTCCTTATTGAGATCAGCAAAGACAATTTCTGTGGAGTGATGGGGCAGAAGACAGGATGGGAGAAGGGAAGAAATGTGGGGAAGGTAAGAAAATGCTTTAGAGGATTGGTAAGGGCGAGATAGGAGAGAGGAAGGTCTTAGGGGAGATGCAGCCAAAGAAGCCAGTTTTTTTAAAACTATAAGAGACTTGAGTATACATATATTTTTAGATTTTATTTATTTACTTGAGAGAAGAGAGAGAGCATGAACAGGGGACAGGGGCAGAGGGAGAGGGAGAAGCAGATTCCCTGCTGAGCAGGGGCGCTCCCCCTCCCGCCCCCTGGGAGGCTCCATCCCAGGACCTGGAGATCATGACTTGAGGGAAAGGCAGATGCTTAACTGACGGAGCCACCCAGGTGCCCCGAGACTTGAGTATATTTCATAGCTTATGGGGATCATCCTGTGAAGAGGGAATGGTTGAATATCTAAGAGGGAAAAAGGAAAAATGGTTAGGTAAAATCTTCCAAGTTGATACTGCCTAATTTAGAATGGACTGCATCTCAAAATGTATTGGTTGGACTGAGAAGAGGGAATTGTAAGTTAAGCTGTAAATTATTTTCTTCCGGGTATATGCGAACCTTTGGTAGCATTAAGTTTTATGATGCTTGTGTAACTGCCTGGGCATGTCAAAATCAGATGAGGTCCTCTGAATGCCTAATATCTTTTAACATAATTCATGTATTTGTCTCCTGAAGTCTGCATTGAGGGGCTATTAATTTAAAGTCATGAATTCTAATTAAACTCTGTAGAGAAAAATATTTTACTTTTAAGAAGGAATTTAATAATAATCAATCCTTGAGGTATGAAACAGTAAAATGGAACCTAGGAGGCCAGAAAAAAGAAATGCAATTCCACATTACTTATTAAGAAAATTCAGTTTTTCTATCATCTAAGAAAAATCTTATCCCATACATGACTTATCACTCTGTTGCTTATAATGAGAATTATCTCTGCATTTGTGCACATAAAAGGAAGAACACATTTTTATTTATGTATTGTTTTGTGATACCCTTAAAAATGCTGTCTCAGCTTTAGATAATGAATGATAGTTTTGAGAGTACCATCACGTAATGTAAAAGGGTCAGACCAGGCTCAATTCAGTGGCCATGTCCCCCTGATCATAGCTTTAGCCCCTTTAAGTGTCACTGCCCCAACCTGCTTCTCACAGGGGCTGTGGATCTTACTGCATAGCATGGGTAGGATTCTTCAGCATGATATGGGAGTTATGTTAAGAGCCTCATAAATGTTTGTTCAGTTCATTTTGCTTTCCGTCAGCTACAAAAACAAAATAATACTAAAGGTTTATGCTGCATAGGCATTTATTTATTTTAAATTAAGTAGTTAATGGTAAAACATAATTATGAAAATCATACTCTTTCCTCCTCAAATTTCTAGAATCTAGTGTGTGTGTGTGTAAGATTTTATTTATTTGACAGAGTTCATAAGCAGGCAGAAAGGCAGGAAGGAAGAGAGGAGGAAGCAGGCTTCCCGCTGAGCAGAGAACCCGATGCGGGCCTCGATTCCAGGATCCCGAGATCATGATCAGAGCCAAAGGCAGAGGCTTAACCCACTGAGCCACTCAGGCACCCCAATGTGTGTGTTTTTTAAACAGAATTCTTTCTTGAGAGGATTGTAAGGCATCTTCCATTCAAAACATAAAAGATACCATTTACTGGGTGCCTGGGTGGCTCAGTGGGTTCAGCCGCTGCCTTGGGCTCAGGTCATGATCTCAGGGTCCTGGGATCAAGTCCCGCATCCGGCTCTCTGCTTGGAAGGAAGCCTGTTTCCCTCTCTCTCTCTCTCTGCCTGCCTCTCCATGTACTTGTGATCTCTCTCTGTCAAATAAATAAAATCTTAAAAAAAAAAAAAAAAGATACCATTTACTGATTCCTTAACTTTGTTACAAGGACTGCACCAAGCCCTCTGTGTATGTATCTTTCTAATTTGATACATAAATACCAACCTTTGGAGGGCTATGCCTCTACCAAGGTCACTTAGAAAGTAACCCAGCATTGTCCCACACTTAACCTCTGTAGTATGTTGTCCCCTTGTAGAAATACAAGAATGGAGTGATTCCAGGTGGGAGAGTGAAAGGTTATGTATGTCTTGGGGGTTAAGTATTAATAGTTTGGATCTTTGGTTATTATTTGAATTTATTCTTTTTTGTGTTCTTTTCCCTCTTCCTTTCCCTTTCTCTCTCCTTCCCTCCCTCTCTCTTTCTCCTTTTTAGGTGACAGAGGGAAAACAGGACCTGGAAAGAGCATCACAGTTGGCCCGGAAAATGAAGAAAGAGACTGCTTCTCTCTCTGAATGGCTTTCTGTTACTGAAGCTGAATTGGTACAGAAATCCACGTCCGGAGGCTTGAGTGGGGACTTGGATATAGAAATCTCCTGGGCTAAAGTAAGCTGTAACTCGGGTTACCTGCCAATTTTATGCCAGGGTCTCCTGTGGCATTTTGTTCAGGATGTCCTTTATCTCCATTTCATGTTAAATACAGCATTTTCTTTTTTTTCCATTATTTTTTCCACTTCTCTGTCTTAAGAAAAAAGAAAAGACTATTTTAAAAGACAACAATTTGGGGAGCCTGGGTGGTTCAGTGGGTTAAAGCCTCCGCCTCTGGCTCAGGTCATGATCCCAGGGTCCTGGGATCAAGCCCTGCATCAGGCTCTCTGCTCAGCAGGGAGCCTGCTTCCCTTCCTGTCTCTCTGCCTGCCTCTCTGCCTACTTGTGATCTCTGTCTGTCAAATAAATAAATAAATAAAACCTTTAAAAAAAAAAAAGACAACAATTTTAAGAAGATATTTTTATCTTGATTCCAAAACCATTAAACTCACATTGATCATTGTGCCTGTGTGGTACGTAAAACATTCTAATCACTACCTTCACAGCTGGTGATAGTTTTTGAGTATTGGTTTTTCACAGCGTATTGGGCCGAGTATTAATTCTTCTGTAATAACTTTTACACCCGTAACTAATCTTTATATTGAAAGTGAACTGGTGTAAAGTGCATAGGAACAGAATTTTCAAAAAACAAAATCAATGAAAGATCCAAGAGTTTTCTGTAACTCTGTAGTTATTTCGACATCAGAGATTAGAGAGTAGATTTGCTGATTCTTTTGAGGTGGACAAAAGATTGATGGAACACAAAGTCATTTTTTTTTTTTTTTTAGCAAAGGCATTCTTCTTCCCTAAATGTACTTCCTAAGAAAGAAGCATGTGTAATACAGATAAGTGCCAAATACTAATACTGTGAGGGAAATTTATATAAAGCCACAAATATCACTGTTGACATCTACAGGTGTTTACTTGTAGGAAGTCGAGAGCAGGTGCTGTGAGGTCATGTATGATGCAACCATTTCTTAATTTGAACACTTTGTAGGGGTAACAGTTGAATGAGAGTCAAGATATAAGGTATTACAATAGCTCATGAAAAGTTTAATTAGGTCATGGACCGTGTGATGTAACAAGAAGATGGGAAAAGGGATGCAGGAAGGAAAAGGGGAACATTGGAATTTGCTGATAAAAGCAAAGAGAAGTGTCTGTTCATATCTTCTGCCCATTTTTTTTTTAATATGATTGCCTGTTTTGTGTGTGTTGAGTTTGAGGAGTTCATTATAGATCCTGGATATCAACCTTTTGTCTGTACTGTCATTTGCAAATATCTTCTCCCATTCCGTGGGTTGCCTCTTTGTTTTTTTGACTGTTTTATTTGCTGTGCAGAAGCTTTTGATTTTGATGAAGTCCCAAAAAGTTTATTTTTGCTTTTGTTTCCTTTGTCTTCTTGAAAGAAGTTGCTGTGGCTGATATCGAAGAGATTACTGCCTATGTTCTCCTCTAGGATTCTGATGGATTCCTGTCTCATGTTGAGGTCTTTTATCCATTTTGAGTTTATCTTTGTGTACGGTATAAGAGAATGGTTGAATTTCATTCTTCTACTTATAGCTGTCCAGTTTTCCCTGCACCATTTATTGAAGAGACTGTCTTTTTTCCACTGTGTATTTTTTCCCTGTTTTGTCGAAGATTAATTGACCATAGAGTTGAGGGTCCATATCTGGGCTCTCTACTCTGTTCCACTGGTCTATGTGTCTGTTTTTATGCCAGTACCATGCTGTCTTGGTGACCACAGCTTTTAATAAAGCTTGAAATCAGGTAACGTGATGCCCCCAGTTTTATTTTTGTTTTTCAACATTTCCTTAGCGATTTGGGGTGTCTTCTGATTCCATACAAATTTCTGGATTATTTGCTCCAGGTCTTTGAAGAATACTGTTGGAATTTTGATCGTAATGGCATTAAAAGTATAGATTGCTAGGCAGTATAGACATTTTAATAATGCTTATTCTTCCGATCCAAGAGCATGGAATGGTCTTCCATCTTTTTGTGTCTTCTTCAATTTCCTTCATGAGTGTTATGTAGTTCCTCAAGTACAGATCCTTTACCTCTTTGGTTAGGTTTATTCCAGGTATCTTATGGTTCTTGGTGCTATAGTAAACGGAATCGATTCTCTAATTTTTCTTTCTGTATTTTCATTGTTAGTGTTTAAGAAAGCCACTGATTTCTGCACATTGACTTTGTATCCTGCCACGTTGCTGAATTGCTGTATGAGTTCTAGTAGTTTGGGGGTGGAGTCTTTTGGGTTTTCCATATAAAGAATCATGTCATCTGCGAAGAGAGAGAGTTTGACTTCTTCATTGCCAATCTGGATACCTTTTATTTCTCTTTGTTGTCTGATTGCTGTTGCTAGGACTTCTAATGATATGTTGAACAAGAGTGGTGAAAATGGGCATCCTTGTCTTGTTCCTGATCTCAATGGGAAGGCTGCAAGCTTTTTCCCATTGAGGATAATATTTGCTATGGGTCTTTCATAGATAGATTTGATGAAGTTCAGGAATGTTCCCTCTATCCCTATACTTTGAAGCGTTTTAATCAGGAACGGATGCTGGATTTTATCAAATGCTTTTTCTGCACCAATTGAGAGGACCATGTGGTTCTTCTCTCTTCTCATACTAATTTGTTCTATCACATTGATTGATTTGCAAATGTTGAACCATCCTTGTAGCCCAGGGATGAATCCCACCTGGTCATGGTGGATAAACTTTTTAATGTGCTGTTGGATCCTGTTTGCTAGGATTGTGTTGAGAATCTTAGCATCCATATTCATCAGTGATATTGGTCTGAAATTCTCCTTTTTGGTGTGGTCTTTGCCTGCTTTGGGGCTCAGGGTAATGCTGGCTTCATAAAAAGAGTCTGGAAGTTTTTCTTCTGTTTCAATTTTTTGAAACAGCTTCAGGAGAATAGGTGTTATTTCTTCTTTGAAAGTTTGGTAGAATTCCCCAGGGAATCTGTCAGGTCCTTGCAATCACATAAAAAAATGGGCACAAGATATGAACAAACACTTCTCCAATGAAGACATACAAATGGCTGTCAGACACATGAAAAAATGTTCATCATCACTAGCCCTCAGGGAAATTCAAATTAAAACCACATTGATATATCACCTTACACCAGTTAGAATGCCAAAATTAACAAGACAGGAAACAACATGTGTTGGAGGGGATGTAGAGAAAGGGGAACCCTCTTACACTGTTGGTGGGAATGCAGGTTGGTGCAGCCTCTTTGGAGAACAGTGTGGAGATTCCTCAAGAAATTAAAAATAGAACTTCCCTATGACCCTGCCATTGCACTCCTGGGTATTTACCCCCAAAATACAGATGTAGTGAAAAGAAGGGCCATCTGTACCCCAATGTTTATAGCAGCAATGGCCACAGTCGCCAAACTATGGAAAGAACCAAGAGGCCCTTCAACGGAAGAATGGATAAGGAAGATGTGGTCCATATACACTATGGAGTATTATGCCTCCATCAGAAAGGATGAATACCCAACTTTTGTAGCAACATGGACGGGACTAGAAGAGATTATGCTGAGTGAAATAAGTCAAGCAGAGAGAGTCAATTATCATATGGTATCACTTATTTGTGGTGCATAACAAATAGCATGGAGGACATGGGGAATTAGAGAGGAGAAGGGAGTTGGGGGAAATTGGAAGGGGAGGTGAACCATGAGAGACTATGGACTCTGAAAAACAATCTGAGGGGTTTGAAGTGGTGGGGTGGGGGGGAGGTTGGAGTACCAGGTGGTGGGTATTATAAGGGCACGGATTGCATGGAGCACTGGGTGTGGTGAAAAAATAATGAATACTGTTATGCTGAAAATAAATTAATTTAATTTAAAAAAAGCAAAGAAAGCAAAGCAAAGGCATCAAACTTTCTTTTTGTTTAAGTTTTTCAAAAAAATAATATCTTCTTTTACAATACAGTCTGAAAGCCATTATTTTCTTATTAATAACTTAAGTCATGTAAGCTAATTGAATGACATTTGTACAGTGTAATGAAAAAAGACGGAAGCCAAAATCATTTCTACTCAAAGAATACACTGTTTTTGTTTATTTTTTATAGACACATATAAACATGAACAGACAGAAGCGTTTAAAAATAATTATATTGTGTCTAATGTTTCTTAACCTTGTCTTAAAAACTTTTATCTTTTATCTTTAATATTTTTCTTTACCTACAGAGGTTTTGTATCACACATTGGAGAAGTGTAGTATTTTATTGGTTTTTTAAAATTAAGCCATTCCTCTATTCATATCCATTTAAATTATTACCAGTTTCCACTATTGTAAAAAATGCTGTGATGAATATACTTGAAGCTAAATCATAGCATATATTCATGATTATTTCTTGAGGATAAATTCTTAGACTTAAAAATATTTTTCAAGGGATATATCCATTTAAAATTCTTATACACATTATAAAATTGCCTTTGGAAATGTTATACCCATCAACTGTGAGTGAGAATTCCTGCTTGCTCAAAGGTAGGCAAATATCATGTTTTGGTTATTTAATTGCAACATTTTCCAAAGTTTAGAGGCCTTTGTAGATCTTTTTACAAAACTGCCTTTTTGGGGCACTTGGATGGCTCTCTGTTAAGGATCTGACTCTTGATCTCCGCTCAGGTGTTGATCTCAGGGTTGTGAGTTCAAACCCACATTGGGCTCCACACTGGGCATGGAGCCTACTTAAGGAAAAACTACCTTTTTGTAGTTTTGACCGTTCTGGTCTTTTAATTTATAACTCTTTACCTACCCCAATAATAAATACTTAGTGTGTTGTGGGTTGTTTCATTTTTCTTTTCGTTTTTTGTTTTTGTTTTTTGTTTCCTTGCCTCTGTAAAAAAGTTTCCTTTCTGTTCTGTATTTTTTAAAACTACCATATTGTATATTTTTTTAAAGAATAAAATTCATCTTTTTCTTCATTGTTTCTGTCTTTAGTGCTTCTTAGAAAGTCCAACTCCAGGTTATATAATTCTTTACTTACATTTTATTCTAGCTCTTTTGTAGTTTCATCTTTTACCTTTAATGTTTTAATCCTTCTGGGCCAATAGTTAACTGTTTATCTCAGCACTATTTATTATTTTTTCCTTTCTGATTTGACCTGCTAAATTCATATATTCTTTTTACCTGTTGCTTTTCTCTGTTTTCCACTTCACTTATCTGACCCTCTGAATAATGTTCTTCAACTGTTTAACTATATGGCTTCATAATATATTTCAACATGTAGTTAAGAGATTCTGTCTTTAGGTTTCTGTTTTGTGTGTGTATGTGTGTACTCATATAAACTTAAAATATGCTAGTCTGAAATTATTTTAAAAATTCTCTTAGAAAATTTGGTTTGAATTTCCATAAATTTATAAATTTATTTTGAGGAGAATCAATATCTTTGTTATAAGTCTTCTTAGTAAATGGTATATTTCCTTTTTCTTTCCAATTTTTTTTATATTACTACATAATGCTTTGGGTTTTTCTTTCAAAAACATTATGTATGTATGCAAAGTTGTTTATTCCTACATATTTGTTTTTATAGGTATATAAAAAGTATGCTTTTTCTCTTTTATACTAATGACAGCTTGTACATCAGCGATATGATTTTCACATATTTAATTTTTAATCATCTATTTGTGTACTCACATCAATTCGATTCAATTAGTTGATTCTGATTATATTTTAAGGTAAAGACTTTTAAAACAGTGTAAGATTGTCTCTTCTGGTACTATTCATTTTAAGATTACCATTTACTCTTATTTCAGGTTTGAAATAATGAAGATGGTAAATACAAATTACGAATTCAAAGCACATTCTCTTCATTAGAATAATCAAATGAGACATCAGTGTGGAACATAACCACCCACTTTTTCAGTGTTGTTTTCAGATTTAAGAGACATTCATATTTCACAACATTTTAATGTATTTGCACTTAAAAATTATGTAAAATTTTTTGAATGTAGAAATTTAAATGGCATTTTCATTCCTGAACTTTAATAGCATTTTTATTCAGTAGCGTAAATATTATTTTCATTATAGTCATTTTCTTTACAATACAGTCTATTAGTGTAGATAGTTGTGTGCACTGTTTACATTTAATTACTTGTAGTTAATTGTTTCGTTTGGTTCTTTTAAAAAATACTTTGTCTATTTGAGAGAGAGAGAGACAGAGAACACGCGCACGTGCACGCGCACGTGTACACGCACCCAGAAGCAGTGGGAAGGGGTAGAGGGAGAAGGAAAGCAGACTCCCTACTGAGCAGGGAGTCCAACACAGGACTCAGTCACAGGGTCCTGGGATCATGACTTGAACCGAAGGCAGATGTTTAATGGACTGAGCCTCCCAGGTGCCCCTATTTTATATAGTTTTTTTTTTTTTTTTAAGATTTTATTTATTCATTTGAGAGAGAAAGAGAGAGACAGAGCACAAGCAGAGGGAGACGCAGAGGGAGAAGCAGGCTCCCCACTGGGCTGGGAGCCTGATGTGGGGCTCGATCCCAGGACCGGAGATCATGACCTGAGCTGAAGGCAGATGCTTAACCATCTAAGCCACCCAAGGGCCCCTATTTTATAAAGTTCTTAAAAGACTGTTCTAGTCAATCAGTACATTCCCTGTGAAGGTAGATAGAAAGTCTTTACTGCAAAGAGTTTGGCTGTGGTTTTTTTTTTTTTTTTAAACTCCCTTCTGGAGAAGAACATTTAGAAGAAACATTTTAGTGCCTTTATAAATATACCAGTATTTGATATGGCCAAGTGAATGTTTAAACCTTGACTCATCTGGGAATTTGTAATTTTTATGCCTTCCAAAATGTAATTTAATGATGTGAGATTAAATATAAATGAGCTCTTGGAAATGATTTGTTTAAATGTTGGCTAAAAAAGGTACAATAGCAGTGGGGTAGATATGCTCATGTTACTTTTTGATTTTAGAACTTTGTAGTTTTAATTTTGGAATCCAGCATTTTTGCTGTATCTCTCTGAGTACACGTCTTGCCTGGTCAAACCTTATGAATGTGCAAATCAAGTTATCACTATACCACCCAGAGTATTATCTTTGCATATGGCAACTATATGACTACAGCTTAGACATGCTAGTTCTCCTGTGATTTAGCTAAGATGAAATATTTTTTATAATATTAATACAACAGATTATATATTAAGGCACCTAGTACAGGATGTTATCCTTCCAAATAAATGTAACACACATCAGTAGTTTCCTGTAGTGGCCCAGAAGATAAATTCATTATAAAATTTTGAGAATTGTAACTTCTGGGATAGTTCTGCTTTGCCACGTTATAGTTACTGAACATAAAATTGGTTATGTCTAAAGCTATGATGAAGATACTTGGTGTTTGTGTGTAATAAGTAGCATTTGTACTTAAAATTAATGAAATGATTACCTTTTCACAACCGAATTTGTTACTTTTTTATATTTGCATAATTAAATATTTTAGTTTTTATTAGGAAGTTAACTCTCAACTTGCGAATTAGTTGTGGAGTTTTGGAAACCTCTGACATATTGTGAATTATTTAAGAGAGTCATGGACTCATGGACTACTACACATATGTAGAAGAAAAGTTTTTAAAAAATTAAAGTTGTGTAAACTGGGTTTTATCTGCAAGTGCTGAATCACTGAATTTTACCCCTGAAACTAATACACATGTGTTAACTAACTTGAATTTATGTGTTTTTTGTGTTTAATGTATTTTTATGTGTTTTAATATGTTAACTAACTTGAATTTAAATAAAATCTTGAAACAAAACGAAAAACAAAAACCTTTCATAATGTTTGGAAAGATCAAGTGGGTCTTGGTATTTTTCTTTTTTAGAATATTCTGAAGGACCTGGAAAAGAGAAGAGCTGATTTAAATGCCATCACTGAGAGCAGTGCTGCCCTGAAGAACTTGATTGAGGGCAGTGAGCCTGTTTTAGAGGAGCGGCTCTGTGTGCTTAACGCCGGCTGGAGCCGAGTCCGCACGTGGACGGAGGATTGGTGCAGTACGTTAATGGTAAGTTTCGGGGAGAGTTTAACAGTGAAGTCTTTTCTCCTTTAATTATTTAAAAGCCGATACAGCTTTGATTAGAATAATAAATCCTGTTTTCTGTGTGTCACAATAATGTTTTGCTTCAAGTGAATTCATTTCATTAGCCTACATGTTATTTCTTTTTTTTTTTTTTTTTAAAGATTTTATTTATTTATCAGAGAGAGAGGGGGGCAGAGAGCAAGCACAGGCAGACAGAATGGCAGGCAGAGGCAGAGGGAGAAGCAGGCTCCCCACCGAGCAAGGAGCCCGATGCGGGACTCGATCCCAGGACGCTGGGATCATGACCTGAGCCAAAGGCAGCTGCTTAACCAACCGAGCCACCCAGGCGTCCCTATTTTTTTTCTTTTGAAAAGATAGTAACTAGAAAGAGTTAAAAATGTCTCTGTTAAGCAGTAGACTATTTGTGATATCCATATAAATATATACATTAAGATCTTAGTAAATGTACCACATTTGTTATATTTTAATGATTCTATATTTAATTTTTATGCAATCAGTGATCATGTAGATAATATTTATAATGTTCTAATAATAATGGCATACTAGCATATGATGGCCTAAGTAATAATTTTGACTACTAGGGGGATGACATTGGTGAAGTCACTTAAATGCTCTTTAAACCTCAATTTGCTCATACATAAAATGGACAGCATTATAATTTCTACCTTGTACGGTTTTTATGATTATTATGTGAGATGAAACATGGATATTTGACTCTATAACTATACTTAAAATAATCAATGTTAGATATATTATTATTTATGCTAATTATTAAAGGTTATTGTTATTAGTCTTTGGTTATGCCACTGTTAATTATTTCATGGAAATAGTGATGATTTAAATTGCACAGTAGTTTTCTGTCCATCTTATACTAACAATGAATATATGGCAACCTCCCTTTCTCTTCCTCTAGAGGGTGTTTCATTTATAAATTATTATTTTGTTTTGTTATATCTAAGGACTTTTTCCAAATTCATAGAATTACTGGGTAATAAATAGAGACAGAGAAAAATAAATTATTGTGCTTTGGAACATTTACTGAAATCAGTCAGAATGTGAAGGGCATTGAAACTTATGGCTCATATCTTGATCTGTCAGCTTTTATTTTTTAATTTTTTATTTTTTATAAACATAATATATTTTTATCCCCAGGGGTACAGGTGTGTGAATCACCAGGTTTACATACTTCACAGCATTCATCATAGCACATACCCTCCCCAATGTCCATAATCCCACCCCCATTTCCCCACCCCCTCCCCCCAGCAACCCTCAGTTTGTTTTGTGAGATTAAGAGTCACTTATGGTTTGTCTCCCTCCCAATCCCATCTTGTTTCATTTATTCTTCTCCTACCCCCTTAACCCCCCCATGTTGCTTCTCCACTTCCTCATATCAGGGAGATCATATGATAGTTGCCTTTCTCCAATTGACTTACTTCACTAAGCATGATACCCTCTAGTTCCATCCACATCATCGCAAATGGCAAGATTTCATTTCTTTTGATGGCTGCATAGTATTCCATTGTGTATATATACCACCTCTTCTTTATCCATTCATCTGTTGATGGACATCTAGGTTCTTTCCATAGTTTGGCTATTATGGACCTTGCTGCTATAAACATTTGGGTGCACGTGCCCCTTCGGATCACTACATTTGTATTTTTAGGGTAAATACCCAGTAGTACGAATGCTGGGTTGTAGGGTAGCTCTGTTCTCAACTTTTTGAGGAACCTCCATGCTGTTTTCCAGAGTGGCTGCACCAGCTTGCATTCCCACCAACAGTTTAAGAGGGTTCCCCTTTCTCTGCATCCTGCCAACACCTGTCATTTCCTGACTTGTTAGTTTTAATCATTCTGACTGATGTGAGGTGGTATCTCACTGTGGTTTTGATTTATATTTCCATAATACTGAGTGATGTTAAGTCATGCGTCCATTGGGCATTTGGATGTCTTCTTTGCAGAAATGTCTGTTCATGTCTTCCGCTCATTTCTTGATTGGATTATTTGTTCTTTGGGTGTTGAGTTTGCTAAGTTCTTTATAGATTTTTGGACACTAGCCCTTTATCTGATATGTCATTTGCAAATATCTTCTCCAATTCTGTCAGTCATCTTTTGGTTTTGTTAACTGTTTCCTTAGCCATGCAAAAGCTTTTGATCTTGATGAAATCCCAATAGTTCACTTTTGCCCTTGCTTCCCTTGCCTTTGGTGATGTTCCTAGGAAGATGTTGCTGTGGCTGAGGTCGAAGAGGTTGCTCCCTGTGTTCTACTCAAGGATTTTGATGGAGTCCTTTCTCACATTGAGGTCCTTCATCCATTTTGAGTCTATTTTCATGTGTGGTGTAAGGAAATGGTCCAATTTCAGTTTTCTGCATGTGGCTGTCCAATTTTCCCAACACCATTTATTGAAGAGGCTGTCTTTTTTCCATTGGACATTCTTTCCTGCTTTGTCAAAGATGAGTTGACCATAGAGTTGAGGGTCTATTTCTGGGCTCTCTATTCTGTTCCATTGATCTATGTGTCTGTTTTTGTGCCAGTACCATGCTGTCTTGATGATGACAGCTTTTTAATAGAGCTTGAAGTCCAGAATTGTGATGCCACCAGCTTTGGCTTTCTTTTTCAATATTCCTTTGGCTATTCAAGGTCTTTTCTGGTTCCATATAAATTTTAGGATTATTTGTTCCATTTCTTTGAAAATAATGGATGGTATTTTGATAGGAATTGCATTAAATGTGTAGGTTGCTTTAAGTAGCATAGACATTTTCACAATATTTGTTCTTCCAATCCAGGAGCATGGAACATTTTTCCATTTCTTTGTGTCTTCCTCAGTTTCTTTCATGAGTACTTTATAGTTTTCTGAGTATAGATTCTGTGCCTCTTTGGTTTGGTTTGATCTTGATGAAATCCCAATAGTTCACTTTTGCCCTTGCTTCCCTTGCCTTTGGTGATGTTCCTAGGAAGATGTTGCTGTGGCTGAGGTCGAAGAGGTTGCTCCCTGTGTTCTACTCAAGGATTTTGATGGAGTCCTTTCTCACATTGAGGTCCTTCATCCATTTTGAGTCTATTTTCAGCTTATTACCTGAAAACTTGGGTAAATTACTTTAATATTGTTACATCTTAATTTCCCTGTCTATCAAATCAGAATCAAAGAACATATCTCACAAAGTTGTTAAATGTTAAATAAAGAATATGAAATTCTTGGTTCATAGAATATGTTCATTAAATATTTTATATATTCATTTTTACTGTAACTAACTGTATTCTACAATCTCACACCTTTTACTGATGTATTCTTCAGTCTGTACCTTCCGAATTCTCCTTTCAAATAATACCTTTATAGTCCTATTAGAACACTTTTTAAAAAGATTTTATTTATTTGAGAGAGAAAGGAGAGAACATGAATGAGGCAGAGGGGCACGGAGAACATGAGAGGCAGACTCTGCTCTGAGCAGGAAGCCAGAGCTGGGGCTCCATCCAAGAACCCTGTGATCATGACCCGAGCCACCCACCAGCAGACACTTAACTGACTGACCCAGGCGCCCTTAGAATATTAACATGAAATAAGTCTGGGGGTCATCAGGTCTTGTTCTTCTTTCTTAGAACCTAGATCACTTGCCAAACTTTTCTCATTTATGAGTTCTCATTTTCTTTTTTAACTATTTTCCATATTACGGATTAATAATTTGTTTTCTTGTCATATAATTACTTGTAAGGTTTTTTCCTAGTTTCCTTTATCCTATAAAATAAAGTTCTTAGACGTTGTTAATTTCATCCAAAGGCTTCCCTACTCTTTTTGATCAAGTCCTAAATTCTTGCCTTTATCTCAGCTATTTTGCTTTGTTTGATTCGGTTTAACCGTTTTCTTCTGGTTTTCACATTTATTCTCTCAATCACATTTTCTGTCCTGCTTCAGGAAAAGTTCGTGAGGTCTGTGCCGGCTGTACTTCTAAGTGCTGCTGGCACTGAGCTGACAAGCAGCAGACCTGCCAGTCGCTCATTCCACTGAGCAGGCAGACTCTTACTCAACCCATATTTTAATCGTTCTTTTATATTACTGCTTTTTACGTGAATTTTTTAAAAATATGATCAAGGAGGGTAAATGAAATTACTTATAAAAATGAAGAGTAAGGGAGGCAAAATGAAACTGAAAAAGAAAATTTCACCTGTTATCCTCCTTTAACTTTTTACTGTATTGCGGTCTAAATCAAATAAATGTAAAAAGTACATAACCATGCATTTTTAGGAATGAGATTTATTCACTGGGAAAGAGCTTTGCAGAAAGATGGAAACCTATCTTGAAACTCAGCGTACATTTGCCTTTTCACAGGTCTTTTAAATGTCATCGACGATTATTGTCTTAAATATTGCCCGTGATTGCATCATTGTTTCGTTAATTCTTTTCTAGAACCATCAGAACCAGTTGGAAATATTTGACGGAAATGTTGCTCACATAAGTACATGGCTTTATCAAGCTGAAGCTCTGTTAGATGAGATTGAAAAAAAACCAGCTAGTAAACAGGAAGAAATTGTGAAGGTACCAAGCATAGAGCATCAGTAATGTTTGTGGGAGTGGAGGGTTTTGGTGTCTTTTCTCTAGTGCCCCAGCTTCCTTGTGCCTTCATTCTTCCCTCACAGTAGATTAGTTTTTATTTTGGTGGGAGAAACTGAGGTCTCATCTGAGTCCTACTGGAATAGCTCTTCATTAAATTGATTACTCTAAAATCTTTTCCAGGGATTCATGAAATGCACTTAAACTACCTTTAATTCTGAGTTAGCATCATACCCCATGTTTGGTTTTGATTTTTCTTATATGATAATTTTGTGTTTCTCGCAATTAGCGTTTAATATCTGAGCTAGATGATGCCAACCTCCAAGTTGAAAATGTCCGGGATCAAGCCGTTGTTTTGATGAATGCGCGTGGAGGTTCAAGCAGGGAACTTGTAGAACCAAAATTAGCTGAACTGAATAGAAACTTTGAAAAGGTGTCTCAACATATCAAGAGTGCCAAGGTGAGTAATTATATTTTAATACAAGACTACTTTTCCTGTGGGCATGCATCTCAGTGATAGGTGATTGTATGGTAAATACATCAAAGAATTTTGAATTAAGGTGATTTTAATCACTTTTTCTTTGAATGGAGCATCAGTCCTGATTTATTTGTGATTTTGCCTATGAAGGAAATAGTATTGAAGAAACCATTTGAGAGAAGCGTTCAGAGTCTCAATCAGAAGTTAAAATGGGCTATAAAATAAGACTCCCGTCTGCCCCTCCTTACCGTGCCTGCTCTCACGTTCTTTCTCAAATAAATAAATACAAAAAGGGCAGGGGAGCCTGGTGGGGGAGCTCAGTTGTTAAGTGACTGACTCATGGTTTCTGCATAGATCTTGATTTTGGGGTTGTGAGATTGAACCCCACTTTGGGCTCTCCACCCAGCACAGGCTGCTTATGTTTCTCTCTCCCTCTTCCCTCTCTGCCCCTACCTTCCACAACCCCCCCAAAACAAATAAATAAATATATAAATCTTAAAAAAAAATTAAGACTCATTCTCAAGCTAGGCATGAATATTAAATCCATTATTTTATAGTCATACTTTATAAATTTGTGCATACTACATGCTTGTGAACTGGTTTTTTATTTGGTTGCAACTAAAAGTTACGAGAAATTTCACAATTTAGGCCTAATGCAGAAAAGCTACTATCTGCTGTTATAAATTTGAAAAAGTGCTTTATAAATTTAAATAAGAGGATAATAAATAAGAGTTTTCCTTAAAAAAGCTTTTCCTTATGCTTCCGTATGATAACGTTTCTCTCTGTGTCTATCTTACTAATTCTCTTTCCTTTTTCCCTTGTTCCTGAAGGGGAGGAAAGGAGGTATTTTACTGTAGTGTTCTCAGGGCCCGGAGTGTGGCAAGTGCTCAGTAAATGTGAAATGGAAAAGATGGGAACATTTCGATGGTTTGCTAGGCAAAAAACAAAGCAAAAAACAAAGTCAACAAAGTTGACTTTGGGGGTCATTCAAATTAGGTGTTCATTCTGACAGGATTATGAGGTTTTCAGGATCCCAGCTGGGCCATGGATTTTGAGTATTTGGTTAATTCTACCTCCTGAGAGTTGTGTGTGGAAATTATCTAAGAGGAAGGACCCTCTTTTTTGCAAGAGGTAAACATTATCTAAGTCAGCTTTAGTTTAAAATAGCTGACATATTAGGCCAAACTATCTTTGTTAGCTCACAAATATACTTAGAATACATATACTTAGAAAGTATACAAATATACTTTCCTTACAATTTAAGGAAAACAAAGAACTTACTTTAACTTTTGTCTTTCTTAGCTTTGGCCTTATTTCCCTACTCTCTGACCCAAATTCATTTGTATTTTTCAGAAGGTATATAGGAGCATTTTCCTGGTTTAAAAGAGTAAGGCATAAGACATAGGGAAGAGTGAGAGGGAATACAAAGAAGCAAAATTATTATTGTCCCCATAAATAACTTCTGTTAACATTTTGGCCTGCATGTCTACTCTTACTCATATCCTGTGATATTAAAATATTAAAATTGTTATATTGTTTCGTTTGTTCTCCTTTGACATGGTTTTCAATAGCTATGGGGTGTTATATTATCTATTACACCTTTGTTAAGTCAGTTTTCCACTTTTAGTGTCCTTTTATAAATATCGAATTGTCAGAATTCTTTTATGCATGTCTTTTTGCTCATTTGTTAGTGTGCCCTTTAGGGTCAATTCTTTGAATTCCTTGAAATTGTTGTAGCAGTTGTGCGTATAAATACCATTAAATAGATTTTCCAAAGAGTCCTACAAAACGTTTGTGCCAATTTTTACTTCCATAATCAGAGAGTGCTCGTTTCCCCACGCTCAGCCAACACCTTATTTTCCTGCGTATTAGTTTTATTAAAGTTGTTACATTGAGTTTAGTTATATAAATATGAAGTTTTTCTATAATGATATTGTCTGAAAATACTGCATTGAGAAAGATGTACTTTTTCAGATTTGGGGTATCAAAATCCAAAGGGGATTCTACAGGAGACATTCTCTGGGATGTACCTGTACTTGGTGGTGGCCTTTCTTCTTTCCGTGGTCCTGGCAGGGATGGCTTTTGGATCTTGGCCCTGTTTCCTGCTGTGCCCAAACGTGATCTCAGAATCCTTCTACAGCACTGCAGGGGGCCTCAGTTATTTGCCCACTAGCTCACATCTCTGGCTGGAGTTTAGAAAGAAGGGGTAACTCAGAGAAGCCCAACTAGATAAAATCATTGCTCTATGAATGAATGAAATTAAAGTCAATTCAAATAAATGCTAGCTCCTCTCTTGACATGCCATCCCCCTGATTAATGATGGCAGGTCTGGTTAAGAATGTATTTTTTCAGGGGCTATTGGGTGGCTCAATTGGTTAAGCATCTGCCTTAGGCTCAGGTCATGATCCCATGTCCTGGGATCAAGCTCCACATCAGGCTCCTTGCTGAGCAGGGAGCCTGCTTCTCCCCTGCCTGCCATTCCCCCTGCTTATGCTTGGTCTCTCCCTCCCTGCCCCCCCACCCCCTGTCAAATGAATAAATAAAAATCTTTTAAAAAGAAAAAAAAAAAAAAGACTGTCTTTTCAAAGAACACTTTTCCTTCTGCAGTTGCTAATTGGTCAGGAGCCATTATCCTACCCATGTCTGGTCACCACTGAAGCATTTGACGCTGATGTACTTTTCTCTGACCTGGAAAAATTAGAAAGTGACATAGAGAATATGTTAAAAGTTGTGGAAAAACACTTGGAATTCAGTGATGAAGATGAAAAGGTTGGTTCAAGGAGATTTTCAAAAACCATGGTGTTCTTACTGTTCTGTTCTGTTCTGTTAATTATATTTCTACATCAGTGATGTTTACTGGAAGAGTCTGCCAAGTCATGCCAAAGAATAGACCCATACGTGATTTTCTGCTGAGTGTCATTATAAGATTTGCCAAGTGATTTACATAATGCTTAAAAAATAGACACACTTTTTGACTAAAGGTAGTATTTCAGTGTTCTCTAACTTCCTCTAAACTAACATTCTTTATGAGATATTTTAACTTCAGATGTGAAATACTTAAAAAAATGAATTTTTGTTACTTATCATTCAGGTGAATAGATTTTGACTGATCTCATACTTTGTCGGTTAGTTCTGCTTGGGAACTGGTAAGTAAGTGATGCTATATGCATTTTTCTTTTGAGTAAGCTATTTTTCCTATTAAACTTCAGGTAGATGAGGAGAGAGCCCAGATTGAGGAAGTTCTACAAAGAGGTGAACAAATGTTACATCAACCTATGGAGGATAATAAAAAAGAAAAGATCCGTTTGCAGTTACTACTTTTGCGCACAAGATACAATAAAACTAAGGTACTATCTTGGGAGAGACTCTGTTTTCCTTAAATAACTTATTTAGCTCTTGCCATTCAGATATTTGATGTTGCATTCTTGGATACCTTAAAAAACAGATGGCATAGTATCTCTTTATCCTTTTTGGTATGCACTACTAAATAGCATTTATATTTTCAGATGGGACAGGACTCAAAGGAAATAGAAACAAAATCTTATTATTGGGATCTCTTTTGGACTTCTAATAATGTCTTAAATCTAAAAGACATCTGTTCTTTTTAGAAGTGACTTCCTCCTTCAGTTCTGTGTTTCATATGTGGAGGTCTTAATCACCTCAAAAAATTTTAGTGTACAAATAACTAAATTCGTGAATTGATAAATTATGATTTGTGTTCTAGAAAAAGATTCTCTACCAGCTCCCTTTTCAATGACCATCATCTCAACTGCACTCTAAGTGTGCTGATGTTCTCTCCAAGTCTTTTCTTAGGTAATCCTTCTAAGAACCATTTTAGTTGATGACTTTGAATCTAGTGGAAGATTCTACTCTCTGAGCTTGCTGCCTGTTAGATGTCTCTATCTGTATGTGCTGCAGCCGTATGACATGTCCCAAGCTAAACTCGTCCTCTGCCTTCCCCTTCCAATCCATGTTTCTTTTTTTTTTTTTTTTTAAATTTTTATTTATTTACCAGAGAGAGAGAGAGAGAGGGGAAGAGAGTGAGCACAGGCAGACAGAATGGCAGGCAGAGACAGAGGTAGAAGCAGGCTCCCTGCTGAGCAAGGAGCCCGATGTGGGACTCGATCCCAGGACGCTGGGATCATGACCTGAGCCGAAGGCAGCTGTCCAACCAACTGAACCACCCAGGCGTCCCCCAATCCATGTTTCTTAATTTATTCCCTATCTTTGTTTATTTCCTTAAAAACTCCCTATTCTCAAAGTAGAAACCTCAAAATCTTCTCAACCGTTTCTTGTTCCTTACACCACATCAAGTAGGTATTAAAACCATGTCTTGTGTATGGAAGCATGACACATCTGAACCTAAAGTTAGACACAGCTCTACCAGTCACTCGCCTTATGACCCTGGGGAAAGGACGGAGTCTCTCAGTCTACTGTCCTTTCTGTAATTCACACTTAAGGTTTGCTCCTGTTAGTCAGTGTAATAATGTGTCCTAAGCTGTGTTTTTGTTTTTTTAATGTCCAGTCTTTCTTAATGCTAGCCCATCCTCCATTTAGTTCTCAAAATTATTCCCCTCAAAGTTAAGGCTGGCCATGACATTCCTTTATCTAAGAAAGTGTGGAGGAAAATATTGCAAAATACAGAGAAAGCTTTAAGTGCAAGGTTCATATAATGATACACTTAGGCTTCTCTCTGGCCTCCAGCTACCACTTCAATTCACTGGCTCTTAACCAGGCGTACAGTTCTACTGGTTTTCTGCACATTTTCCCAAACACACCGGTGCCTTTACACCTTTGGGATCTTGCTAATTTTATTTTTAACTCCTTGGTATGGGTTTTATCTCATTTTACCTGAAAAATGTGTTATCTTTTGAGACTTGGCTCCATTTTTAACTCCTAAGATTTTTTCAGATGATATTATAGTTCTTTGCCTCATTATTACTTTTGAAAGTGTCTTACTTTCCTAGAACTTTTATCTTTTGGGTCCCAAATCATAAATCATTATTGGTCCAAAATGGAAATGATTCTTGGACTTTTAACAAGTGCATAAATTTGTTTTTTAAGAGTACTAATATACACTACAACAGGCACAATTCATTTTGGGTTCACTAGCATTAGTTAGTGTAATTAAAATGTTCTTAAAAGGCTTAAAAAGTTTTTGTCCTTATTTTGTCCTTAGCCCATATGCATCTTCAGACTTGCAGTTTTTTAAAACTGTTTCTTATCTATGAACATTAGAATCTCTTGGGGAACTTAAAAAAAAAAATCTACCCTACAAACCAGTTAAATCAAAATCTCTTAGGTTGGGCTTATCTGTGAACACTCCTTACACAAACGAGCAAACATTCTAAGTAATTCTGATGTTCCGTCAGGATGAGAACCACCAGTTTTTAGAACTCATTTTCTTACTCAAAATGTGTGTTTAATGATCTTTTCCCATTTGTTTATGAGGGTATGTTTGCTCTTTTTAAAATATGTGTAAGCTCTTTATAAAATAAAGATATTGGTCTCCAGTCATATTTGCTCTTAAGTATTATCTTGTTGATTTTCATCTTCAACTTATTTTATCTTTAACATAAAACCATTTAAAATTTTGTTTAGCACTACATGGCTGTATTTGTGTGTGTGTGTGTGTGTGTGTGTGTGTTTCCAGCCTACTTAGGATCTGAAAAGTTCTTATTTTCCATGGAGATAATGAATATTCAGTTCTATTTAGTTCTGGTTTTTCCTTATGGTTTGATAAAAACAGAACAGGAACTTTTAATTAAGTGTTCAGATAAAATTAACTTTTTAATCTATTTATCTGGAACTTAGGTTGTATATGACTTGAGCAACATCATGTAACAGTATCAAATATTAGCATTAGTTTGTGGTTTATTTGCATTTCTGTGTCCTAGCAGAATTCTTAAAAAATAAAGTTAGCCAGAAATAAAGTCTGGGTCGGATCTCGAGGACTTTTTTTTTTTTTCCTTCTCCTAGGACATTTTGATTGATCACTCTCTTAGGATAAAATCTATTTTTGGAATAAAGAAAGCACACGTTTAAATTTTGAACTGCCTTGCTGCTTCTGCAAGACTATGAAGGCTCAGGAAATCCTAGGTTATCTTTGCAGTCTGAATAGAGAAAGATGGTCTTTCATGAATGTGATCTTTTCTTTCTTTCTTTCTTTTTTTTTAAATTTGGAACTTCCTATCTACAATACCTGTAGACCTTTCCATTTCTTTTATATTTCCTTTAAAAATATAACTTACCTTCTTGGACATATAGGTATATATCCAGAAATGCTTTCTGACTAAAATTTGAAGGCATGGCATCAGGATAATAAAATTAATATTACTGTCCAGTATAAATAATCACGTGGATAAAATCAGGAAATCTTTGGCTTGCTTCTCTCCTGCTATACTATCCAGCAATAGGTGAACATGTTTCATTGCATTCTAGGAGACACATAAATGCAGATGTCTAGATTCAATACTATGTTGTTGACTCACTGGTTTTAAATCTTGAGTCTCGGTTTCATTTAGGAATTGTAACCATAGCCATTTTCAGGACACTACCTCATTGAACATGTATTTATTCACTGCCATCTTTGAATTCTCAGAGGACTATCCTTTTTTAGAAATTTAATAGAGAAAACAGTGAAAGCATCATGGAAGCTACCTTAATTCATGAGAAGATGCACTTTGCTATTTGCAAGTAATAAATGGCACATTTAATAAACTGTAACTGAAGTCCAGAAGAGTTAATCTAATCATGACATTTTACAGAGTAAAATGATATTAAAATTTTTAATTTCCTACAGAACTTTATGATTCATGGCATATTCTCATTCCCCCAACAGTTCAGGAAGGGGTTGTTACATTTTCTTGTTTGCTAAATGAGTTTAGGTGCCACACTTCTTAAAGAAAACCCTGTCAAGCTTTAACTTATTTATACTGTTTAACTGCAGGCTGCAAAAGAAAATCAGTGTAGAGATTGTCAAGGGTTTCTATAGCAATACAGGCAAAAATATAAAAACATAAAACTCGTTTTTTTTTTCCTTTGATGGTACTGAATTTCTCCACCAAATAGTATTGTGTTTTTTTTCTATTTGCTGCTGTTCATTGTGGGTCTATTTTAAGAGATGTGTCTTATTGGTATTGTTTTTACAGGCAGCCCCTAATCACCAAAGGAGAACAGGTCAGCTTGCTCCTGGAATTCAATCGCCACCTCTCCCCACAGATTATCTAGTTGAGATTAACAAAGTTTTACTTTCCATGGATGATGCTGAATTATCACTCAGTGCTCCTGAGCTAAGCACTGCTGCCTATGAAGACTTCTCTTTTCAGGAAGACTCTCTGAAGGTAAATCTCCAGGCATCTCATTTGAGTAGCTGCTGTTTTTTTTTTTTTTTTTTTTAAATATTTTATTTATTTATCTGATAGAGATCACAAGCAAGCAGAGAGGCAGGCAAAGAGAGAGAGAGGGAAGCAGGCCCCCTGCTGAGCAGAGAACCCCCCATGGGGCTCCATTCCAGGACCCTGGGATCATGACCTGAGCAGAAGGCAGAGGCTTAACCCACTGAGCCACCCAGGTGCCCTTGAATAGCTACTATTAATGCAGAATAAAGCAAGGAATCTGTCCTGGTGTCTTTGTAGATGGCCTATAATTTTTAAAATTTGTACTAAAGAATTATTAATGGATATAAGTAATAAACCTTGCTCATTTCACCAAGGAAATATCATCAAATTTTGAATTTTTTAAGAGTAGGCATGGATTTTTTAAGTTTGCACAGTTGTTCATTCTTGGCAACATCAAAAACTTCTTTAATCAAACACATGCACGGTCCATGTTCCTTTCTTATAAACTTGATTGTGAGTTTGATGTAAAATATCAGCATTTATGTTGTCATCTATAACAAATTAAGATGGGCCAGTGTTTGAGATACAGAGTAGCGTGTTGCTTATACATTAGTAGAGATCTGGAAGTTTGTAGTTACTCACGAGACTATTAAATACTATCAAGGCTTTTTCATATAATTTGCACTTATGTATAAATTTGCAATAAATCGCTATAGATTTGATGTTTGCTAGCTCATTTCTGTCATTTAAGTTAGCATTACTACATATTTGAAAATGTGAATCATTCCAACTTCACTTTATTACTTTTACAGAATACTCTTGAGGCTTTTTGTATGTCCTCTACAAATACTGCTTTGAGCAACTGTGAGGATTTCCTTTTCTGCCTTAGGGTATTAGGTAGCATTTCTCACACTTTGGCCAATACAGGGTATTATTCTTTTTTTAAAGTTTTCAGTTTTGATGAGCAACAATTATTATATCTCATTATATTTAAAATAAATGTTATGCAAGATAAATTTTTGATTTTCCGTGATTTCATTCTTCTTATCTCTTTCCTGGATTTTGTTAATGTGTGATACTACATTTGTAGAATATCAAAGATCAACTGGACAAACTCGGGGAGCAGATTGCAGTTATTCATGAAAAACAACCAGATGTTATCCTCGAAGCTTCTGGACCCGAAGCCATTCAGATCCGGGATACACTAACTCAGCTGAATGCAAAATGGGACAGAATTAACAGAATGTACAATGATCGTAAGGGGTATGTGTAAATTAAATTAATACTTACTTTTCTTAAAAAGGCCTGGGGTGCCTGGGCGGCTCAGTGGGTTAAAGCCTCTACCTTCAGCTCAGGTCGTGATCTCACAGTCCTGGGATCAAGCCCCCAGTCGGGCTCTCTGCTCAGCAGGGAGCCTGCTTCCCTTCCTCTCTCTCTGCCTGCCTCTCTGCCTACTTGTGATCTCTGTGTCAAATGAATAAATAAAATCTTTAAAAAAAAAAAAGGGCCTATAAGTTCATGGTCCATAACGAAGGTCATATGTACACTAAGATTAATGAGAATAAATTTCACGTCCTTGTCCTAGGCCTTATTTAATAAATTGTGATGAGTGTGATTCCTTAAAGAAGGAGGAATTGCATCACATATAGATGATCTTTTGCAACATAATATCTTAATAATTAAAGGAAGCACCTGTAATCTTTAGGATCTAAATAGTATTCATTTTCTTTAAAAAACTTAAAAAAGATTTTCATTAATGCTCACTTTCTCCACATGCTTAATGATTAATGCAAGTGAAGAACAGGGATAGCTACAGATAATTTGAATCCATGTATAACCCTAAGCCCTTTTTCTTAAAATTTTCTGTCTAAAGTTTTTGAGCCTTCTTCTTTCTCGATTTTGACCGGACCTATTAGTAAGTAGAAATAAGAACAGGTAAGATTTTTGCCAGTAGCTGTGTATGTGGTGGAAAGGCAAGTAAGGTGTGAAACAGTCCATCGTAAAGTATGATGTAAAAGGGAAGTTACCAGAAAAATGTATTGGAAAACAGACGTACATACGTAAGAGACATACATAAGAAAACTGAGCAGTATGTTCTTGTTCTTTGTTTTAGCGGCATTTCAAGTGAGTATATATAGTCCTTGAACAGATCATTTTTAATGGTCTTTGGGTGTATTCCCTTATATGGATTTTTAAAATCATCCCTGTACATTTAGACAATATTTTTTACTTACATCTTTATGCGTAGTTCTGCCTAGTTAGACTTGATTATTAGATGATGACTAATTTGTTAAAACATAGTAACATTTTAAAAAGATTTTATTTATTTGAGAGAGTGAGCAAGAGAGAGACAAAGAGCCCGGGGAGGGGCAGACCCCCAGCTGAGCAGGGAACCCAGCACAGGACTCAATCCCAGGACTCTGGGATCATGACCTGAGGTGAAGGTGGACACCTAACCGACTGACCACCCAGGCTTCTCTGTTTTGTGTTTTAGATTCTGCATATAAGTGAAATCATATAATGTTTATCTTTCCTTTGTCTGACTTATTTCACTTAACATAGTGCCCTCTCAATTCATCTGTGTTGTTGCAAATGTCAAGATCTCAATCTTTTTTGTGGCTGAGTAAAATTCTATTTTGTGTGTGTGTGTGTGTGTGTGTGTGTGTGTGTATCACATCATCTTTATTCATCTACTGATGGTCATATAGGTTAGTTCCATGCCTTGACTATTTTAATTCATGCTGCAACAAAACATAGGGGTGCATATATCGTTTTAAATTAGTGTTTTCATTTCATTTGGGTAAATATCCAGTAGTGGAATTCCTGGATCATATATTATTTCTGTCTCCAAGTTTGGTGGAGTCTCCATACTGTTTTCCATAGTAACTGCCCCAATTTACATTCCCACCAACAGGGCACGAGGGTTCACTTCTCTTCACATTCTTTCCAATCCTTGTTATTTCTTGTCTTTTTGATACTAGACATTCTGACTGGTATGAGATGATATCTCATGTGGTTTTGATATTCATTTCCCTCACGATTAGTGATGTTGAACAACTTTTCATGTGTCTTTTGGCCGTCTGAATATCTTCTTTGTAAGAATGTCTGTTCAGGTTCTCTCCTTTTTAATGGGATTATTTGTTTTTCTGGATTGAGTTGTATAAATTCTTTATATATTTTGGGTAATAATCCCTGATGGATAAATCATTTGCGGATGTTTTCTCCCATTCAGTAGGTTGCTTTTTTGTTTTGTTGATGATTTTCTTCACTGTGCAAAAGCTTTTTATTTTGGTGTGGTTCCAGTAGTCTATTTTAGGTTTTTTTTTCCTGCCATATCCATAAATATGGATATTTATGGCCAGTGTCCAAGAGATTACTGCCTGTGTTTCTTTGAGTAGTTTTATGGTTTCAGGACTCACATTTAAGTCTTGACTATTTATTTGCTTTTACCAGTGAAAAATTTCAGGTCTCACACTTAAGTTTTGACTATATGTTTGCTTTTACCAGTGGGGGAAAAATATTTTTTTTCATGGTTTTCTTACTTTTCTGGTTGTGGCCTTTTCTTTGCACTTGAAGAATGGTGATGAACTCCTTTAACTTTTGTTTGTCTGGGAAACTGTGTCTCTCCTTCAATTCTGAATGACTTTGCCGGGTAGAGTATTGATTGTAGTTTTCTTCCTTTGAGCACTTAGAATATACCATGCTGTTTTCTGACCTGCAGAGTTTCTGTGGAAAAATCAGCTGATATCCTTGTGGGATTTCCCTTTTACATAATGGCTTGTTTTTTCTTGTTGCTTTTAAGATTCCCTCTTTATCTTTAGTTTTTGCCATTTTAATTATTCTTTGTCTTGGTCTGGACTTTATTTTGGGACTCTGTGCTTCCCAGACCTTGGTGTCTGTTTCCTTCCCAATATTAGGAATGTTTTCAGCTATTATTTCTTCAAATAATTTTCTACTCCCTTCTCTTTATCTTCTCATTTTGGGATCCCTATAATGTGAATATTATTACAGTGGATGATGTTTTAGAGTCCCCCTAATCTATTCTCATTTTTGTTATTATTTTCCTTGTTGTTCAGTTTGGTTGCTTTCCATTACCCTGGCTTCCAGATTCCTGAGCCTTTCTTTTGTGTCCTCTAATTTGTTGATTCCTTCCAGTATATTTTTCATTTTAGTTATTATATTCATTAACCCTGGCTGGTTATTTTTATATTTTCTTTTTGTTGAAGTTCTCACTGAGTTCAAATATTCTTCTCTCAAGTCTGGTGAGTATCTTTAAGACTATTACTTTGTTCTCTTTATCAGGGCTATTGCTTATCTGTTTTATTTGCCCTTCCCCCCAACCCCACCCATGATTCTGTCTTGTTCTTTCATTTAGGAGATATTCCTCTGTTTCCTCATTTTGTCTGACTCTCTGTGTTTGTTTTGTGTATTAGGTAGGTCACTTATTATCTCTTGGTCTTGAAAGTAGTGGATTTGTGTGGTTTCCTATAAGGCAATCCTGCACTACTGCATGTGCCCTCCTGTTGTGGCTGAGCCATGATTACTATGGTACACTGGTGGGTCAGGCTGGCCCTTAGCCCAGCTAGCTACAGTGACCTGCTTTACCTGCCGTGGGCCCACTGGGCAGGGTTTGCTTCTCTGGCTATTAGGCTCTACCACCTTGGGTTTGTTGGTTGATGGGGCCAGCACTTAGTCTGGCTGTCTGCAGTTAGCTGCTGTAACGGCTGCAGCTGCAGGTGCAAGGAAGGCCAGGACCTGCTCTCTGCACAGCCAGCTGAGAGGCCCAGCAGCAGTGGGCACTAAGTATGGGCACTTTGGTATATGGGGTTATCCCCTCTACCCCCAGGTCAGGAGTCACTTTGGAGGGATGCCTGCCCAGGTGAGATGGTTGGGTGGGACGGGTATGCAGAGGAATGCCAGGATGGAGCATGTGGTGCTAGCTAGCCAGGTAAATGGATGAAAAGTATCATAATTGGCTCCCAGAAACATTTGGCTACCTATGCTGGGCAAAGGTGAGAAAAATGGCACCTGTCAGCACTTTTGTCCCTGGGGAAATTTCCTGCAGATCCCTGCCCCTCTTGTAGTTTTGTGCTTTTCTTGTTTGTTACTGTAGAGTTGGAGTGTGTTGGTTTTCTTCTGTAGTCTATGTGATGCATGTGTATGGTATAAAATTGATTTTTCTGAACTTGGTAGTATATTGACATCAACTGTATGTAATGATAACTTTTTCTCTTTTTAAAAATCTTCCGATTTGTATATTTGCATTGGCTAATGTGGTAGAACTTTAAGAACATTGTTGATTAGTAGTGCAGAAGTTCTGCTGTTTTCTTGATTATAAAAATTTTACCTTTTATAAAGGTAACATGGGAATTTTCAAAAATTTAAGCACCAAACTATATGTAACTGTATTTTCTTTTTTTTTTTTTTTAAGATTTTATTTATTTATTTGACACAGAGAGAACACAAGTAGGCAGAGAGGCAGGCAGAGAGAGAGAGGAGGAAGCAGGCTCCCTGCTGAGCAGAGAGCCCGATGCGGGACTCGATCCCAGGACCCTGAGATCATGACCTGAGCCGAAGGCAGCGGCTTAACCACTGAGCCACCCAGGCGCCCTGTAACTGTATTTTCTTATGTTAGAAATTTGTCATAGCTTTCATTATTTTGTTTCCTTTGTTAACTTGATTGCATTTGCTAGAGTGTTGTCTTGTTTGTTTTATCCCAACATTTGGTTGCATTATGTTCTTATTCTTACTTTTTGTTTTTCTTTCCCAACTTTGGTAACCTATTATAATCTTTATTTTTCTCCATCCATGTTTATCCATCTTTCACAAGTAGTGAGAACTTTTTTGTATTCTTTTTTTTTTTTTCCATAAAACATCAAGGCAGTGGCAAGCGTCCTGCACTTTCATGGTTTCTGTTATCACTTATAATCACATGAGGGTGACCACCAGGTCCATTTGTCTGTACCAGGTCCTTGTGCTGTTTGGCTTATAAAACTTTTAAAATTTTTTCAGGAGTAGAATTTAGTGATTCATCACTTACATACAATACCCAGTGCTCATCATAGCAAGTGTCCTCTTTAATGCCCATCACCCATTTTAGCCTATTCCCACACCTCCCCTCTGTTCTCTATAGTTAAGGGTCTGTTTTATGGTTTGCCTCTCTCTCTCTCTCTCTTTTTCCTTTCCCCTATGTTCATCTCTTTTGTTGCTTAAATTCCACATATAAAAGTGAAGTCATAGGGTATTTGTCTTTCTCTCAATGACTAATTACACTATATGTTGACTAACTGGAATTTAAATAAAAAGTTGAAACAAGAAAAGAGAAGATTAATCTATAGGAAAAAAAAAACACAACTTTTCAAACTTTCTTGGCCAATAGTAAAAGTATGATAAATACCATGAAAATATAGCAGGTCAACTTTCTTTGAAAATTCCCTTATGCCTAGCTTACACTGGTGCATGGTGTTAGTTTTCATATTTTTCCAAACAAGTAATTTTGCAACCATCTTAGATAAATAATGGAGCCCCCTTTTCCTGGACAAATTTCTTCCCTTTCCTTGAGCCAGTTATTTCTTCCTTCTCATCTTGGATCCTTAGATCCTTATGTATCTTCTCTCCTAAGAATGTCTTCTCAGTTATTGATCTTCTGTACTTCCTTTGGTGGCTTTCACTGCACAAAGTTCAGACCTCGCATCTTGAACTTGGAAGCTTTTTAACTTTGTTTTCCCAGTGGCCTAATTTCTTATACTTTTATATATTGCTCAAAAAAATTTCTTTAATTTCACAAAATCTTGATTAAAATTTTCTTTGTTTTCTTTTCCTTCCCAGTTTCTGATTCTTACTCAGAATTCCATCTTCTACAAAGAATAGTTTTCCTTCTTAATTTCATCAGTTATCCTTTTCCCATTATTTAAAAATGTTCAAAATTCAATTTTAAGACTTCGCCCATCCACCTACCTCTGTATATACTTGTCTATCCATCTGTCCATGCACCATCTGTTTGACCAATATTTATTGAATGCTGACTAATTCAAGACATGTACAGTTACGTGTAAGTAGTTATAAAGGATTATAAGGCAGGTGTACTAAGTAGATATAGTAGTCTGTCTCTCAGGGTCCAAGTATGTATAGTAGAAAAATATAGACAGGCATTTACTATATAGTACACAGTGCTTTGATGGAGACAATACAGAAGACCATGCTAGGCACCTTGAAGGATTTGGGAATCTTCTTGGAGGTTAGCCAGGTGAAGGAATAGAGGGAATGCATAAAGTCATAGATAAGAGAGTATAGTGCAGTTGATGAAATGGAAATAGTCCAGCAGGGTTAGAACTCATAGCAGAAAGATGAAACCAGAAATGTCTGAAGAGGCTATATTAGAAGGACCTTGTATATAGAGTTAAGTAGAGCTGACCCTCGAACAGCATGGGGATAGGATCATTAGCCCCCTGCCCCTCAATGTAGTTAAAAGTCTGTGTATAACTTTTGGCTCCCCCCAAATTTAACTATTTAATGCTTACTGCTGACTAGAGCCTTAATGATAATATAATTCATTAACATGTATTTCATGTGTTCTATGTATGATAGATAGTATTCATACAATAAAATAAGCTAAAGAAAACAAAATTTTACTAAGAAATAATAAGGGAGAGGAAATATATTTGCAGTATTTATAAGAAAAATCCATGCCTAAGTATAGGGAGCCATTACAGTATTTTAACAAGGGAATGGCAGTTTGCTGATTGTAGAATACATTGGTAGAGGACGAGACTGAGAGCTGAGAGGACCCGCTTGTGTTGGTTGCATGATGATGATTTGGTTAGGACAGTGGCTGTGGAAGTGGAGACTAAAGGAAAATCTGAGCACTAAAAAGTTGAGTCAGCAAAATTTGATTCATGGGATGTTGGAGTATGGAAGGAGGAGGAATAAAAAAATGAGCCCCAAGTCTTTGGCTTGAGGACCTAAGTAGGTGGTGGTACCATTGCCAAAAACAGGGTCCATCAATGGTGAGATGAGTTTGTGGGCAAGATGGTAAGGCCAGTTGAGATAGTAGAGGTAGCAAACTCCTATGTTTATAGAACAGATCTAAAGCTAGAATGCAGTAAGGCTGGGACTTCGAGTCTGACTCTCTGGAAGACCACAGTCCTTTGCACTACTGTACTGCCTCACATGTGAGCTGGCAGGGTTAGAGAGGGGGTGATGGCTTTTTGAGTCTTACCTGAACATGCATCTCCCTCTCTCCTTTAAAAAAAAACTTTCCTATTTAATCCATAGCTATGCTGCTTAGATTTATTTGAAATTTATGCTCTGTTACAATGATACTCATCTTTACTAAATATAATGTTTATATTCTCTAGGTCTTCAGACCTTTTAGGCAGACTTCTTAGCAACATTTTCTATTGTAACATCTGAAAAATTAGAATTTATGTTTCTTTAGTGATTTAGTGATTGCATAATTTTAATGAAAGGTAATTTCATTATTTCATAAAATTCATAATTTTATGAAAGGTAATGAAGATGGCTCTATATCTTCTCTTAGTGTTTTGTTGGAAGTCCTCTTATTTTTGTTGTGCCCAAGAGAATGTTGCTTCCCTGTGGGTATGCAACAAATATTAACTGAATTTTCAAAATGATTTTCATGGAAGAAGGAAATAGAAACGTTTTTAGGAGTTAGTGATGCCAGGCACTATTTTATTATTTTTTGAAAAGAATATTATCTTTTTATCATGCAAAGTAAAAATTTTATTAAAATGGTTAAAATCTCAGGGATATCATCTAACACTCTTCTAGCACTGCTACTCTTAAGAAAAAAAAAAAAAAAGCACAATGATGTTTGTTAGGATCCAAATCCAAAAAAGATTTTTCATTGTATACTTAGTTAATGTGTTCCAAATGTGGCAAGCAGTGGAGTTTGACATTATCTCATTTCTAAAGGAGTTAGGTTTAAATAAAAGTCTTGATAGCCCTTTGTCTCATTGGCTAATGCTTCCGTGCTGTGCTGTGTTCAGATAGAGGGGATACTCCAGACTGGCCACCACACAGCATGTTAGCCAGCTAGGGCTGCCGACATAAGATACCACGGATGCCGTGGCTTAAACAACAAACGGATTTCTCTTGGTTCTGGAGGCTGGAAGTCAATGGTCAGGGTGCTGGCAGGGTTTGTTTGTTTATTTGTTTGTTTTTAAAGTTTTTATTTATTTACTTGAAAGAGAGACAGAGCATGAGCAGTGGGGAGGAGGCAGAGGGAGAAGCAGACTCCATGCTGAGCAGGGAACCTGAAGTGGGGTTTGATTCCAGGATCCTGAGATCATGACATGAGCTGAATGCAGACGCTTAACTTAGTGAGCCACCCAGGTGCCCCAGGCAGGGTTACTTTCTAAAGAGGCCTCTCTTCCTGACTTCAGATGGTCACCTTCTCCCTGTGTCCTTACACACTATGGCCTTTCTTCTATACTATTGCAGAGAGAAAGAGATGTCAATCTCTGATATCTGTTTCTCTTCCTATTAGGACGCCAGTCTTATGGGATTAGGACCCCAGTCTTAAGTCCTCGTTTAACCTTAATTAGCTCTTTAAAGGCCTCCTTTCCCCAAATGTAGTCACGGGGGACTAGAGCTTCAACATATGAATTTTAGGAGGCACAATGAAGGAGAGATAATGGAGTGCAAGGGGATTTTGAAGTATTTTGGCCTTTTGGGTTTTGTTCTAGCTGGGAATGAAGTATCCTGGAAGTAAAACACCTCACCCCCTGAGGAAATAGGGTAATTAATCACATTTTATATATTTACCATGTTAAGTGTTTAAAGTTGGGTAGGTTAACATGGCTGCAGCTAATCAATCTTGATTTTCCAAGCTGGGGCAGGCTGTCTCTTCAGGTAAAAACCTGCCTAGTGTGTTTGTGTATGTGTGCATGCATGTTAAGAGAGAGAGGGGCAGGATTGCTTTTGCTATGGTGCCTGTATCTCTAAGAGGAATCATGAACTGTAATCTATGAAAACTGGTCTTACAGAGCAGTGAGCTGTGAATGCATTTGTTTTGGGGCTTTTCATTTAAATGAGATTTGAATTTCCTTTTTAGAAAAATTGCTTCTAGATGGTCCTGGAAAATTTGGAAACCTATTTTGTTTCTTGTCCTCTAGTCATTTTGATAGGGCTATGGAAGAGTGGAGACAGTTCCACTGTGACCTTAATGACCTCACACAGTGGATAACAGAGGCTGAAGAGTTACTGGCTGAAACCTTTGCTCCCGATGGTGGCCTGGATTTGGAGAAAGCCAGGATGCACCAGCAGGTGAGTGTTTTCAAAAGAGGATAGGTGTCTCTCAAGAGGTGTCATATTTCTTTGGTGTACATCATTGAGGACCAATTTTGAAAGTAAAGGGTAAATATGTTACCTTTTCAGGGATACATGGATAACCTGTAATTTTTGTTCCAGTTCTACTTTTCAAGTTCAGAAGTTGAAGAAACACTAGTATTTAGAGTCTTTATTCAGGACTTTAGAAATTTACATTAAACATGCTCTTCAGTGGTTAATGTAAAAAAAAATGTTTATTTTTAAGATTTTATGTTTGGAATAACATTTGTTAAATTTTGTATGCAAGATTTTTTTCAAGGACAGAAGGATATTTGCAGACCTCGCCTGTTTTCTGTACTTAAACACTAGGCATCTTACTTTTCTTTGTATAATTGATAATTCTCCTATAAGTAAATTATTCCTGAGCTGTGTCAGGTGAGTCTAATTTGGTTTTGGGAAATATAACACAATAGCTAAATCAGTTCTGTTGATATTGGGTCATTAAAAATAATGGTCCAGGGGCACCTGGGTGGCTCAGTGGGTTAAAGCCTCTGCCTTCGGCTCAGGTCATGATCCCAAGGTCCTGGGATAGAGCCCCACATCGGGCTCTCTGCTCAGTGGGGAGCCTTCTTCCCCCCTCTCTCTCTGCCTGCCTCTCTGCCTACTTGTGATCTCTGTCAAATAAATAAATTAAAAATCTAAAAAAAATGATCAAAAGCAAGCAAAATGTCAATTTACCATTGTTAAAAATATTTTTTATTAAGTTTTTAAAATATACTTTACGTAGAAACCTCACAAGGAGTTAGAAAATTCTTTTATTTTTTTCATGAGCAGTTAATTTTTATGAATTTTATTTTTAAAGTTATAGATATATGCTTAAATTTGACTTTAAAATGTCCCTTTTTAGTTTTTTGCTTAAAAATTTTCAGAATCATGAAACAGTATCTCAGTCAAATACACATTGAGGTTTACTTACATATGGTGGGAAATAGGGTATGTGGGGGGTGTGTACGTATACATGTATTTAGAAATGCTTTCAAGCACATATTTGGAAGAAGAGAAACAATCCACTTTACTCAGACATAATTGATGCTTAGGTTTCAGCGTAAACAGCTGTTATTTGAGTTATTAGGCTCTCCTCTTCCATTGTATTTTGCCTGATAGTATTCATGAGAAGGGGTTAGAGTTTGAAATAGGTTTCATTTAGTATTCATTGAGGTTTAGGTAAAGTGTTTTAAAATACCCTTTTCATGAACAAAAAATGCTCTTCCCAGACTTTGTTTCTCTAACACTTTATCTGGTGCCACAGGACCTTTGTGCATCTGTTGCATAGTTCCATTTAGTAGTGGAATTCATCTTGAGTTGTACTCTGTTACAGGAACTCGAAGAGGGCATCAGCAGCCACCAGCCCAGTTTTGCAGCCCTAAACAGAACTGGGGATGAGATTTTACAGAAACTCTCCCCCACGGATGGAAGCTTCTTGAGAGACAAGCTGGCAGGTTTAAACCAGCGCTGGAGTGCGATCTTTGCAGAAGTGAAGGACCGACGGCCAAGGTGATTTAGCTCTGTAACTTGAGGGCACAAGGGTAAAGAGCTTCTGGCAGAGGCTTTTAAGATGCAGTCAGATGAGTTCAGAACTCTTCCATTGTCTGGTATCACAGCAGGAGTTGTACTGACAGTTAAGACCACCGGTGTGATGTTCTATGTTTTTTTAAAAAATGTTGTCTGTTACTATATTTTTAGGCTACCTGTAAAGTGTCACTTTTCTACTCAGTTGTCCTACAGTGTGAAAGATAGCTTTATTCCTCTCATTTCTGACGTTTTATTATGATATGGTGACTCTGTGGGGGACACTTGAAGTCAATGGGGAGCAGTCTGGACTTGGAGTTTGACTAGGTTCAGGGTCAGACTTTTCACTCATTCATTTCCTAACTGGGTCTTGGGGTGTTTCTCTGAAATCCCTCTTACGTGGTAGTTCTTTTTTTTTTTTAAAGATTTTATTTATTTATTTGACAGAGAGAGATCACAAGTAGGCAGAGAGGCAGGCAGAGAGCTCGGGGGGGTGGGGTGGGGAAGCAGGCTTTCCACCTAGCAGAGAGCCCGATGTGGGGCTTGACCCCAGGACCCTGTGATCATGACCTGAGCTGAAGGCAGAGGCTCAAACCTCTGAGCCGCCCAGGCACCCCATGAATGATCATCTTTTTAGGTTAATGGCAGTTTTGGGTTGAAAGGCTCTCATTTTTTTTTTTCCCCTGCTAATTTTAACTCTGTAGATGCTGTATGGATTTAGAGATAAGCTACTGTGTTGTTAAAGACCAAATTAATATTTTATCAAGTCCAGTTTTACAATTTAAATATTCTACATAAATGGAACTATGAATATTTGGCCTATGGCAGCTTTTTATAAAATCACATCATCTGTTGTTCTGTGTGCTTTGTAAGAGGCAAATAACGGTTTGTGCGTTTGGGTTGAGAGGTTGCTGTGTGGCAGAGACCGCGTTTGGCACCTGGCACACATTGTTTCATTTTATTCTCTCAGCTGCTCTGGGGTGCTTACACCCATTGTATAGCTTTTGAAACTGAGGCTCAGAGCGGAGATCTTAAGTAGCTTGTCCAAGTCTCACAGAAAGTTCGTGATGGCACAAACTTAAGCTCTCAAATACTGTGCTTGAACAGATTCGACAAGACCACCGAGCTCTCCAGCCAAGTTTCCTCCTCTGTATATAAGAACTGTGATACCCTCTCAGAGATGTTATGAGGACTAAATGAGACAATGTTGGTAAAAAGGGTGTTCCCAGACTATTCATAGTAAACACTCAAAATATCTAGTTCTTACAATACTAAAGTTAAACTAAAACTTATTCTCTAAGCATGTTATTGCTGAATTTTGCCAGTTGATTTTATCAGTATTAATTGAGCTGTGTGTTTAGCCTTGGGGGGTTTAAGTGTGACTTAGGAACTCGGAGACTAAGATGAAGAAAATGTTTAAAGGGACAAAGGACATGGTGTGATTAAAGAGAACATCACTAGGAAGATACAGTGTCATCACAGAGGCAGGGGTGATGGGATGTGGAATTTAAGCATCCCACGGGAAGAATCCTAAAACTGAGTTTTGAAGCACTTGTAACAATTTCCCATAAAGTCATCCTAGGGAGGGCCTTCTGGGGAAAAGAGTAGAAGAGGCAAAGGTGGGAGGCATGGAGTAGCATGGCCAGGTGAGAGACCTGCAAAGTTACATGGCGTGAGGGCGGTTCAGGGGACCAGGGACGGGATTGGAAGCTGAGGTCCCATTGGACTTTATGTGGCGTGCTAATGAGTTTGCATGGAGAGTCCTTCTAGCTTGAGAATCATCTAGCTCCGAGGTCTTCTTAAGGAAAAAGATGTACCTGCTGGCATGGTTTTAACAATAATAGCAGAAATTCTTCTAAAGATTTTCAAATGGATCTCTATGGAATGTGGTAATTATTGCTCCTGAGACTAACAAGGTGAAGCTAATACATATTTTACTCATCTTGGGGATGAGATAAGAATAATGAATTGCTTCTCCAACATCTTATATTTTAACTAAAGCAATATTTATTTTCATAAATTTATGTTTAACTTCATTTCAGGTGGTAACTTATCTTAAATTGGGGCCATCTTGCAATTTTAAGAGCTTGTATGTGTACTGTTATCAGAGTCATTGAGGAATAGCACACAGTTTAATTTGTTTTTATATTGAGTGCCTGTAGTTAAATTTTTGCACAGTTCATCAACTCATGCCGTTATTCCTTAATGAGCAATTGTTATCTCCTGTTTGAACATAAATTTATAACTTGTTTTTACTCTTAGTGATAACATTTAAAATGTGGATTATATTTAGCTGGTTTGCGGATGAAGATTTTGTGTGACTCAAATATGTCTTCTTGAAAACGCTTTGATGTTAGTTTCCTCATAGATATATTTTCAAAATATTGTTAGTCATGATTATGCAACATTGAAAATACAAATTCCAACTTTTTTTTTTAAATACAAGGTTTATAGTTCAATTACTATTGGGGTGCTTACAAAGTTGTTACTTAAGTTTACGAGTCTTCGATATAGAGGGTAAATTAGCTGTTTTGGTATTGTCAGTCTTTAACACTTAGTACCGTTGCTTGCTTGCTTGATTGATTTTAATCTTGAAGCAGTGTTTTCTTTTGATGGATGCTTAAAAATGTGAGCTTGTGATTTTGTAGTGATTTTCATTCATTTTTAACATTAGAATACTCTAAGTATTGCTCTCTGTTAAATACACAAATATTTCTTTAGCATTTGATTATATTTATATATTGCATCATATGTTAGGGTTTTTTGTGATTAAAAAGTCATAGCCATAAAAACATAAATTTTTTTTCAGGATGGCACGATGCAATTCATTAAAAAAATGCATTCAATTTTTAAACTAGGAGCTAATGGCCACAACTATAAAAATAACGATACCACCACCAAACTGTAAATAGCTTTCAAACCCTCTCTGAAAAAATACATAATCTTGTTCATCATATGAGTTCCAGTCATATTCTCATCTTCTGACAGATGGTTTATATACTTATAAATGTTATTCTTATAACATTTAAAAGATCTAATTAAGGCAGTTCCTTTTTTATATTCATATGACTATTTGTTTCCTTATATCCTTTAAAATTTTTGCTTTGTTTTTTCTAGATCTTTTTTTATAACTTGGTGCTATATTCAAATATAATACTTATTTTAACGAGCTAACCAAATCTTCATTTTTTCTTAGTCTTTCCTAATACTTGTAAAAATTTTCCATTCTCAGTATCTTGCCCTGTTCTTATTCTTTCTTTCCTATGAATAAAGTAGAGTAATAGTTGCCACCTAATGTGAATAATATGTCATATAATGATGACTTTTTATCTCCATCCACTACTCAAAGAGAATTATGTGTTTTTCCTTATTTTTTGAGATAAAGACATTTTTCTTTCTTTCTTTTTTTTTTAACTTCCATTATGTTTTACAGTGGTCTCTAGCTTTTAAAAAAATCTTTTTATATTAAATTTTGGTAGAATTTTTCATGATGAGAGAAGATAATGTATATAGTTTCAATGTTTTTGAACTTAATGAAGGTAGCATTTTTATTCTCATATTATCAAAAAAAACTTTGGTATTGCAGAAAGTATATGTTAGTATTAACACTCATTTAAAATATATATTAAAATAATTACTAGGATTTTTTTTACTATGTGGTGTATTTAGTTGTGATATTCAAAGCAAATATATAATGTTCTGCCTGACTGGATAATTTTTGTCAATGTTTTTCAATAATATATTCTTTTAGGCTAAAAGGAGAAAGTAAGCAGGTAATGGAATATAGGAAAAGACTAGATGATATTATCTGTTGGTTAACAAAGGCCGAGAATGTTTTGCAAAAGAGATCAACCACTGAGCTGGAAGAAAACCTGCAAGAATTAACAGTAAGTGGTTTATTTGTTTCTGTATTTGTCAGTGCTTTTTGGTGCATGAACATTTACACTAAAAATAAGATATTGCATGACTGAAGAACAGGGTAAGAAAGTTTGTGGTAAATGTGGTAAACTTTCAAGAGGAATTTTGTTTTTCAAGAGCAGCTATAATTTCATTCTTGCAGAGGTAAGGTTTCACTCACAGAAAAGTGGTAAATTATGTAGTTTCAAGTATTAGACCAAAGATTCTTAGAATATTTTAAATAGACGTTGTCATTTTAGAATATAGTAGTACTATGAAGTATAATTCTTTGCTTTTATAATTACTGATTACTAGGCTTAAAATTGAGTTTTACAAGAAAACTCTAAATGACTCAACAGTAACTCACCTCAGCTTACTTCAGGCTTAGCATCATGCTTTTACTAATCAAATTTCCTTTGTTGATCCACAACAAACAAGGATTGTCTATAGTTGTGTAGGTGTACAATATATAAAAATACATAATGATGAGTATACGTAAATGTATCCAAATATCCATATATTTTTATATCTATAAATTTTGTATTTTTTGTGTTAAGAATTAAAATACTGGTTGCAGAATAGTAAGATTAATGTCCTCATATTTTTACTAAAAAGAAGATTGAGGCAATGTATAATAATGTATAATATATAATGTATAATAATGTATAAAAATGTATAATAATGAAAATATGTGGCAAACAATTACTAAGTTTTGTTTTCAAAATGTGACAAATACTTAGCAAACTTCTTCCTGTTTTATCTAAAAATTTCCATAGTTTTCTTGGGATATCCCATTTTTTTAAAAGATTTTATTTATTTATTTAACAGACAGAGATCAGAAGTAGGCAGAGAGAGAGGGAAGAAGGCAGGCTCCCCACTGAGCAGAGAACCCGATATGGGGCTTGATCCCAGGATCCTGAGATCATGACCTGAGCTGAAGGCAGAGGCTTAACCCACTGAGCCACCCAGGTGCCCCGGAATATCCCATTTTGTAAACAATTTGGGGTCAGTTACAAAGAGTGGGACAGTATATTAGGGTAGATAAGATATTAGGTAGAGGTGCATAAAGTGTTCCTGTTGCATTCTTTTTTTTTTTTCTTGCCTTTGATTAGAATGGATATTATTTTCATTATCTAAGAACAGTGTGTTAAAGTATCAGTGTAAATATGATATAATATGAACCTGTTAAGAGAATGGGGTCAGGGCAGGGACCAGAGGGCAAATTCATAGTTCTTAAGCTTACAAATGCACGCTGAAAGTATGTGTTTGTTGTCAGTTACAGTTTGTTAACTTAAGTTCCAGTTACAGTCTGTTAACGTAAGTTCAGGCTTCTTACAAGTTTATTTTCCAAGTAAAGTTAAAGACAGTAGAAGTCCACATTCATAAGAATATTTCCCAAAGAGATTTCTGATACAGTTCTTGAACTTTTTCCAGTATGACAACTTTCTAACTGCAACTCTATTCTGACTCTTTTAGGACTTGACCCAGGAGATGGATGTACAAGCAGAAAAACTCAAATGGTTGAATAGAACTGAATTGGAAATGCTTTCAGATAAAAGTCTGAGTTTACATGAAAGAGAAAAAATTTCAGAAAGCTTAAGAACTATAAATTCGACATGGAATAAGGTATACATTAAGAATTAGTGTGATGACTTTCCATGGTTATTGATTTTGTTTTCAAAGGAGTAAGATCATTTAACTTTTGGTTTCATATATACCCAAATTTGGACACATTTTACTAATGCTGACTAATGTTTGTAATTAATTATTTTTTTCATCTGTCATGGAGAGAAACCTATATCCTTAGAGAATACTTTTTATTTTATGTGGGATATTTTGATCTGGGGATTTATATGTTACATACTATATTAAATAATGAATATATGTTAGAATAAGCCAATAAAATGCCATAAAAAATTATAAAATTGTCAATTAAGAGCGTTAACGCATTATTTATTTTTAATGATTTATTCATTTATTCATATGTCTAGCATGTTCCAGGTGGAATGTAATAGCATGTGCTACAACTATGACTAAAATAAGGTCCTCTCCCTCGTGCCATTACCTTTTTTTGCAGTTCAAATGATTTAATGCAGATAAATTCATAGATTTCTATTTCTTTTGCTTTGGCAGATACCATATTAGAGTGTGCGGTCTGGCTGAGACATTGGATATGTCTCTATCCCTGGTTTGGATAGATCCCTTCTCAGTCATTTTTTCCCCTTCTTATCCCCTTGAAATGATAGCCATCATTCTATATGTAATGAAGCAGATGCTTTATTGATCTTGACTCTCAAACTGAGAAATACTGCCTTGATGAGTCACTGTTACTAATGACTCACACATGTACATCTCTGGCCTTGACTTCTCTCCATACTCTAGACTTGCATGTACAATGCCCTGTTCAGCATGTCCCCTTGGCTGTGTAAGAGGCATTTCAAACAACCAAAATCAAGCTCCTGATTTCTGCCTCCTCCCTGTGCTTTATTGTACTTCTACCTCAGTAGGAGGCTGGTAAATGGCTCATTATTGTTTGGCCAAAACCTTTGGATTCAATCTTAGGCGAATCATATTTTAATTAAAAAAAAAAAACTCCAAAGCTTGGAATCATCATTGGCTTCTCATTCAAATACATTATGTATTTGCTGGATGGTTTGATGGATGGCTGTATGGTTAGGTACATGATAAAGCAAATACAGCAAAATTCTAACAATTGTTGATGTTAGGTGGCACATTGGGTATTCCCTGTATATTTTTTTCAGCTTTTTCAGCTTTGTAGAATTTCCCAAGTTTGACTGCTTTTCACTATCCCCATTGCCGCTAACTTGTTTTTAAACTACTGTCGTCTCTTGTCTTGATTACTGCCATGGACTCCTTATGGGTGTTCCTGCTTCCCTTTGCCCTTTGTCCAAGCAGTCAAAGTATTGGTTAAAACATGATTCAGATCCAATAACTCCTCTGAGCAAAGCCTGCTAATGGTTTCCCGTCTCACTCAGAGGATAGGCTGAAGTCCTGAATGTGACTTTTTAGGCCCCTGATGTTCTGGCTTCCTGTTGTCTCCCTGACTTCATCTTCTCTTCTCTGTCCGTTACACCCCTATCCACACATGTTGGCCCTGTGTCAGATGTGCCAGACTCATCTTGATTTAATCAGAGCACACATCTTTTTTTAACCTAAAGGATGTCAGTAGACATTATGTAGAATAGGGCACCCTGGCTAATTTGGGAACACCATGTTAGACAAAGCTAAAACTTCCTTTATCATAGGATTTCACGTAGATTGTAAGGTGCATTGTAAGTGTCCAATATCAGACAATGCTTATTGTGCAGAGAATTTGGATAAATGCACATGCACTTTGGGAAATACTAATCTGGGGTATTTCATTCGTTCATGCATTTATTCATTCAGTAGTTTTGGACTGGAGTCTAGCTTTATGTCAGGCACCATTTTGAGAACCAGGAATCCAGCAAAGAGTATGACACTGCTTTTAACCTGAAGAGTTTATCTTGGGTGAGACAAGTAACCAAGCAATTATAACATAGGGGCATCCACAGGGGCATGAAGGTAGAGAACCTATCTGGCTTTGGGAGGTAATCAAGGAAGATTTTGTGGAGGACATCATATCCATGTGAATTTATAAAGAATGATTAAGTATGGATCAGATGAAGAATGGGGGAAGGGGCATTGCAGAGAGGAGCAGCAGCCAGTGAAAGGATCTAGAGAAGACTGAGAATGAGCATGGTGCATTTGGGTCCTGCAAGTAGCTCAGTGGGAGGTGGAAGGGTGAGGAAGGAAGATGCTTGCAGAGACCAGATCCTAGTGGCCTTCCCGTGCATCACAAGGAATTTGAGCTCCATCTTGAGAATGGTTCGCCACCTTGAGAGCAGTGGGCAGCTGCTGATGGTTTTAAGCAGAAGAAAGTTACATTTTGAAAGATCACTATAGCTGCATAATAGAATGGAGGCAGCGATCCTAAAGATAGATAGCTTTAGGACATCAGGATATCAAGGAACTCCTCTGAGCAAAGACTACTATCCAGATCAGGAAAACTGATCTGAAAAGATCAATGAGAGTCATTAGACAAACCTTGTGAAGATGGTGTCAGGGAAATGGATGATGAATTCAGATTTGGCCATGTCTGAATATCCAGCTGACAGAATGAGCTGTGCTAAAGATGTATTTTTTTGGAGTCTTCACACTCTTAAGACTCCATATGATAAATGAAACCATTAGAAACCAGGACCCAGGGAGAGAAGCCAGGGTCAAGGGTAAGAAGACCAAAAAACCTACGCTGTAGATTGTCAGTATTTGATGGATGGGCAGAGGAGAATGAGCTGATAAAGGATGCTTAGATCAGTCAGAGAGGGAGGCATAAAGTCAGGATTGCAGAATATTCACAGTATCCCGGGGAGAGGGAGGAAGGGCATAAAGTGTTCCACAGGACTAGGACAGCTAAGGACTGGCTGGCACTCTGCAGAGTAATGTCAGTGGAGGGGGTGGGCTCTGGGAATACTGCAGTGAATATGAAGGTAGAGACAGAAGCTCAGGCGTTGAGGGGGAAGAAAAGCAGCAGAACTATCACTTAGAATAACACTTCCTCTTTCAAAAATACAGTCATCTTTATTTATATAGTATTCTTCTCTTTGTTTGGCCTGATGCTGTAGATATGCAGAGAAGTGCCTAGCACACTGAAGGAACGCATCCAGGAACCTTGTTCTGTGTCTCAGACAAGAATTGCTGGTAAGACACAGTTTACTTCTTCACAAAAAATGTTTATAAGTGTAGCAAAATTTTATGATGATAAGCATAATGTGTCAGTTAGAAAAGCTTATTTAAAAACATGTTGCAATTGTGATTTATTATTCCGCTTTTCAATTATTTGAAATGATTTTTTTTTTTTTTTTAAAACACAGACATATTTCACCCCCCAGTGTGTGCAAGGCATTCCTCCTCATGGTAGCTAAGACTTCTCTCTTTCCTGGGCCTAAAGTGGGATCTGGGCCTCCTCTGAAGAGGCCGCTGAAGGCAAGGGGTTCTGCAAGGTCGGGGAGTGAAGGGATAGTCTTCTGGCGATGTGCTGTTTATCAGGGCATCAGCTAGAACCTGCTAACATGTTCTGGGGTTGTGTTAACCAGACACTGATCATGAATGAAAATAAAACATTTGGATGGATATCCTTGGAAACAGGTGGGAGATGGGGATTTAGAAGAGTTCTTCACCCCAGGGAAGGTCTTTATGGACAAATACTGGAAGAAAGAAGAGTTTTCTTTTTTTTCATTTTTAAAAAAAATTAATTTAGGTGCGCCTGGGTGGCTCAGTGGGTTAAGCCTCTGCCTTTGGCTTGGGTCATGATCTCAGGGTCCTGGGATGGAGCCCCTCATTGGGCTCTCTGCTCAGCGGGGAGCTTGCTCCCCCCCCTCTCTGGGCCTGCCTCTCTACTTGTGATCTCTCTCTCTCACTGTCAAGTAAATAAATAAAATCTTTAAAAAATTTTTTAATTTAACTTTTTTTTCAGTGTTCCAAGATTTATGCACCACTCCAGTGCTCTAAGATTTATGCACCACCCCAGTGCTCCATGCAATACATGCCCTCCTTAATACCTACCACCAGGCTCACCCAACCCCCCTCCCCAAAACCCTCAGTTTGTTTCTCAGAGTCCACAGTCTCTCATGCTTCATCTCCCCCTCCAATTCCCCTCCAATCACTTCTCCTCTCCATCTCCCAGTGTCCTCTTTGTTATTCCTTATGCTCCACAAGTAAAGGAACCCATATGATAATTGACTCTCTGCTTGACTTACTTCACTCAGCATAATCTCCTCCAGTCCCGTCAGTCCATGTTGATTCAAAAGTTGGATATTCATCCTTTCTGATGGAGGCATAATATTCCATTGTATATATGGACCATATCTTCTCTATCCATTCGTCTGTTGAAGGGCATCTTGGCTCTTTCCACAGTTTGGTGACTGTGGCCATTGCTGCTATGAACATTAGGGTACAGGTGGCCCTTCTTTTCACGACATCTGTATATTTGGGGTAAATACCCAGTAGTGCAATTGCAGGGTCATAGGGAAGCTCTGTTTTTAATTTCTTAAGGAATCTCCACATTGTTTTCCAAAGTGGCTGCACCAACTTGCATTCCCACCAACAGTGTAAGAGGGTTCCCCTTTCTCCACATCCTCTCTAACACTTGTTGTTTACTGTACTGTTAATGTTGGCCATTCTAACTGGTATAAGGTGGTATCTCAATGTGGTTTTGATTTGAGTCTCCCTAATGGCTAATGATGATGAACATTTTTTCATGTGTCTGTTAGCCATTTGTATGTCTTCTTTGGAGAAGTGTTTGTTCATGTCTTCTGCCCATTTTTTGACATGCTTATCTGTTCTGTGTGTGTTGAGTTTGAGGAGTTCCTTATAGATCTTGGATATCAGTCCTTTGTCTATAGTGTCCTTTGTGAATATCTTCTCCCATTCCATGGGTTGCCTCTTCGTTTTGTTGACTGTTTCCTTTGCAGAAAAGTTTTCTTGCTCTTTCATTTCCTTCTCTCCTTGTCTGGAGTAGCAGGCAGGCTGCCGCTCAGTAGCCACTGTGGTCACTGCTCTTCGCTGCCTTGCAGGATCTTGAAACCTCCTTGCCTTGTTCTCCCTCTGTTGAGCCACCAGGTGAGCCCCCATGTGTGATAAACCCGAACTCTCCACTTCCTCTGTGCGCGCTCTGGTGCTGCTGCTGATTTTCCCTGTCTTCCTCTTCCTCTCCTTCCCCCCTTCTTTTTCTCCTCCCTCTCTTCTCTCTTCCTCCCCTTTCTTCTTATTCCTCAACTACGCCTCCCTCCTTTCCTTCCTTCACCCTCTGTCCTTCCCTCCCCTCCTCCTCCACCTTTTACTTGTCCTGTCCTCCCCAACCCCGTTTCTTCTGAGGATTCTGAAAAAGTGATGAGCGACAATATTTTTTAAAAAACTCTTTGAGGTCACAAACTTGGTGAGAGCCGAGATTGTCATCTATTTTACTTGTATTTCCCAGTACCTTGCCCCCAAAATACCTGGGGCTTGATGGGTCTGTTGATTATATTCAAAGCACTTGAATTAACATTTGGGTAGTACTGCATTGCAAACAAAGCTCAACGCTATGCCTCCGGGGAACAGACTTGATGCATTTTATGAAAGAGCAATAGGTTATCTTATCTTTTGAAACGTTATGACAAAGGAACAGAGAAAATTTTAATACACATTTAGAAGTCTAGTGTCACTATGGCCTTCTTTCTATTAGGTGGGTAGTTCATTCTTTTTTTTTTTTAAGATTTTATTTATTTATCTGTCAGAGAGAGAGCAAGCGAGAGCGAGCACAGGCAGACAGAGTGGAAGGCAGAGTCAGAGGGAGAAGCAGGCTCCCTGTGGAGCAAGGAGCCCGATGTGGGACTCGATCCCAGGACGCCGGGATCATGACCTGAGCCGAAGGCAGCTGCTTAACCAACTGAGCCACCCAGGCGTCCCGGTAGTTCATTCTTAATTAGATACTTGTCCCTGGAACCCTAGGAGACCTGAAACTTACTTCAGTGTGTCCCCTCTCCTCCTCCACAGTGTTCTAATTCCATTTCCTCTTCTTTTTATTAAGTCTAAAAAAAGAACCATTTTAAAGTGAACATTCCCGTGGCATTCAGTACATTCACAGGTTTGTGCAGGTACTGTGTCTGTCTAGGTCCACACTCTTTCCATCACTCCACAGTGAAACCTCTTCCTCATTTAGCAGTGTTTCCCCATTCTGCTCTACCCCCATGCATGGTGACCCCTAGTCTGTGCTCTGTCTCCATGGGTCCGCTCTTCTGGGTATTTCTCAGACAGTGTTTCTTTCACTTGGCATATTGTTTTTTTGAGGTTTTTTGAAGCCAGCGTCTTGCTGACCCTCCTCAGCGGGTGCTCAGCCCCCATAGGCAATCCTACTGTACTTTTCTCTGAGTGCCCCTTATTACCCATCTCTCCACTAATGACTTCTCATTTTGAAAAGACAAAAACATTTTCTGTCCAGCAAGATCTTCTTTTTCCCATCAGTGAATCCCTATAAGTGGGTTTCCCTACTATATCTGTCCTCACAGACTGTGCATGTTTCCTCCCTATCCCATGGACGATTTGTCTTTCTTTCTTTCTTTGATCATTTCCTCCACTCGCCTTGGATCACATCTTCTCATGGCTTTTTACCTCCCCTCCCTCTCTCCTCTCTGCTGGGCCATTCTCAGCAGCATACGTTTTGGTGCCTGCAGCTCTGGTCTGTGCATGGTCCCTGATGTGTCGTTCTCCAGGGCACAGATTCACAGCGGTTCTCCAAACTCACTCGTCTAGTGTGCTCACCAGTCCTGTGGCTTTAGCCACATTTTAACTTTAGAGGGTTTTCACCCAGTTCTCAGGCCAGTACACTTGAAGTCACCCTTGATTCTTTCCTGGATTGCACATCAAATCTGTCAGCAAGTTATCAGTCCCATGTCTCATCCCAGCTGCTTTCATGATCTTGAACGCCCTCATCTTTTGTCTCTGTTACTGGAATAGTCTCCCTTCTCACTGTCCCGATTCTGTTCTTGCCTTTCCACTCTTCTGTAATCTATTCTGATAGCAGCTAAGTCACGCTTTCGAAACATATGTTTTATTGTGTCCCTCCTGGCTCACCACAATCTTGTTCTCTCTTTCGTCATCCACACTGAGTGCTGAAGTCTTATTGTGGTCCAGAAGACCGGGTATGATCTGCCCTCTGTCCATCCCTCTAATCTCATTTCTTACCACTTTTCCCTTTGTTTATTTTACTTCAGACACACTGGTTTTCTTGCTATTTCTAACATGCCGAGAACATTTCCATTTATGGCCTCTGTGCTTGCTATTTCTTCTTCCTTCTTCTTCAGATGTCCTTCCTTCAGCGATCTGCTTGTTTCACATGCTCCCTTCATTCAGTTCTCTTCTCAAATGTCCCCTCAGCTAGGCCCTTCCTGATCCCGTCCACCAGATCTCAAATACATCCTGTCTCTCTCCATCTGCTTGTATTGGGTTTACTTCATATCCTATGTCCCTCCACCCCACCAGAATGCAGGCTCCGTGAGGGTGGGCTCTTTGTCTTGCCCACTCCCATCCCTGCAGCATCTAGAATAGTGCCTTGCACACAGTAGACCTCTACTAGGTATTTGATGATTTGAAACAATGAATGAATATTTAGGTTGTTTTGAGTTTTTTGAAACTATAAAGAAAGTGACAAGTGAGCATGGGGAAGAGTGAAAAGCGAGTTATTTTTAAGGTATATAATGGTAGAATTACTGGGTCAGGGAATATGGAGAACTTCTCCTTGACTAGGTCCTGTCTAGACATATTGTTGCAGTTCCTTCTTCCACCAGCCATGTGAGGGCTGTCATTGTTGTACATGTTATCAGCACTTCAACATTGTGTTCTCAGGACCCCTTACACTTTTAAAAAAATTGTAGAGGATCCTCTAAGAGCTTTCATTGTGTGAGTTATGTTTATAAATATTTACCCAATTAAAAAATAAAACAAAAATTTAAAGAATTATTTATTAATTTATTTAAAATAGTGATAATGAATCTATTCATTATGTCAGTAAAACTAATATATTCTTATTAATATAATGTTAGAAATTAGTTTTTCTAAGACAAAACCAAATTTAATTAGAAACATGACATTGCTTTCCATTTTTGAAAATTTTTTAGTTTTTACCAAATTAGGGGACATCTGGATTTTAAATCCACTTCTGCATTTGGTGTGTTATGATATCACATGTCATGTAGCCTTGAGTTAAAAAACCACTCAAAACCACAATGAGATACCACCTCATTCCGGTCAGAATGGTTAAAATTAACAAGTCACGAAGTGACAGATGCTGGTGAGGATGCAGAGGAAGGGGAACCTTCCTACACTGTTGGTAGGAATGCAAGCTGGTGCAGCCATTCTGGAAAACAGCATGGAGGTTCCTCAAAAAGTTCAAAATAGAGCTACCCTAATGACCCAGCAATTGCACTACGAGTATTTACCCCAAAGATACAGATGTAGTGATCCGAAGGGGTGCGTGCACCCCAATGTTTATAGCAGACTGTCCACAATAGCCAAACTATGGAAAGAGCCTAGATGTCCATCAACAGATGAATGGATAAAGAAGATGTAGTATATAAATACAATGGGATATTACTACTCAGTCATCCAAAAAAAAAAAAAAAAAAAAAAAGAAATCTTGCCATTTGCAACAATGGGAATAGAACTAGAGGTATTATGCTAAGTGAAATAACTCAATCAGAGAAAGAATTATCATAGGATCTCACTCATATATGGAATTTAAGAAACAAAACAGAGGATCATAGGGTAAGAGAGGGAAAAGTAAGATGAAATCAGAGGGAGACAAATTGTAAGAGACTCTTAATCACAGGAAACACACTGAGGATTGCGGGAGGGGAAGGGAGTAGGGAAATAAGGGAACCTGGTGATGGACATTGAGGAGGGCACGTGATGTAATGAGCACTGGGTATTTTGTAAGACTGATGAATCACTGAACTCAATCTCTGAAACCAATAATACATTGTATGTTAATTAATTGGATTAAGTTTAAAAGAAGATTAAAAAACACCCTATACTTGGGAAAGAATGAGCACGAAAAGGCAAATCACTTATTACAATAATCATGATTTGGCCATCCACAGCCCTTGGAAGGGTTTCTGGGTACCCAGAGCTCCCCAGAGGTTACTTTGGGGACCTGTGACTACAGAGAGAGATGGGGCATTTCATTTCCATTTGCATTTCCCCAGAGGCCCGTGTGACTGAGCCTTTTTTTATGTTTCTTTCTTGCTTGCTTCTTCTTTCGTGGATTGTCTGTTGGTATTTTTGGAGTTTAAAAAATTATTTTGGTTACAGATTCCTTGTTTAGAGTGTGCATTGCAAATCCCTCTCCCTTAGTTTATGGCTTCTAACATCTTTATTAATGGTGCTGTTTTCAGAATTTTTAAACATTAGTGATCTGTTATTGGCTTCCCATTTTTGTGTTTCTAGAGCATTTTTAGTACTCTGAAGTCAAAGATTCTTTTTTTATATTTTCAACTAGCAGTTGTACAATTTTGGTTTTCATATTCAGGTCCTTAATCTACCAGGATTAATTTTCCCAGGGTATGTGAGGTCAAATTCTGCCCCATCATCTCCCCGCTCCAGCCATGGGTGTCCACTTTTGCCAGTATCATTTATTGGCCAGTAAATTCCTCCTCATTGATCTTTAATGCAGTCTGTGCCAAGGTCAGGTTTCTCTGCCACCTGTGAACTGTGGCTCTTCTCTTCCACTGGTCTGTTTGAATGTGTGGGTCCATATAACACTGTGAATCCTTCATTATTAGCTAAGTCATACAACTGAATATCAGGTAGGGCTTAACCCTCCACCTGCTTTGACTGTTTGTGGTCCTTTTCTGTATTGATTTGAAAATCAGATTTTTGAATATATGGTTTTGTCAAGTTACACACAGAACTGCTGGAATTTTTGTTAGAATTGTGCTTAATTTGCAGAATGACTATATATTTTAGAAAATAATTTAAGCCTTATTTAATATATTGTATGCTAAAGTAGAGTCCAGATGTATCTAATAATTAATTCAGCTCTCTCTTATATCAAAACTAAAGGGAAAAAACCTCCCTTTCTTAAAAACAAAGCAAGGCAAGAATGGACAAACAAAAAATAGAAAAAAATATTTATCAAATCTTTGGAGAAGGCAAGAGTCTAACTTTAAAAATTCTAGGAAAACAGTCTCCCAAGACCGATTTATGAGTTTGATCACTGTAGGTTTATTAATATCTATATGTTATAAAGAAACAAAAATTAAATCCTGAAGTAGAAACATTGTTTTCACCAATATGGCAAAAGTTCATCTCTCCTGTGTAAAGAGTTCATCCCAACTGATAAGGAAGCAGATAAAGAACACAGTTATAAATTTTACCGTATTTGGTTAATAAACATAAAAAAATTTTGTGTTCATTGAAAATAAAAAAAAAAAAACAGTAAATGAAAACCGTGGCGAAAGATGTGTTTATCCATTAAAAAGAATATTGTTGGTATGGATATAGGAATTTTGTCAGTTCATACACTGCTGCTGGAAGTCCAGATTTCCAACTTTTAAGGAAAAGTTTGTTAATAAGTATTAGATACATTAACCTTTTTCATTTTCTGATCCAAGGATTCTCCTTTGGGAAATTTATGCTAAGGCGGTAGTTAAAAATTTGCAAAGTTTGCCACATAAGAAGATAACCCTTGCATATTCCTTTTTAAAATAAGATTTCAGGAACAATTTAAGTATTCATCTGTGGGATACAGGTTAACTAAGGAATGTATACATAGATTATAACATAAGTATTCACAGTGATTTTGTACCTGGGGCCCAAAGGTGTAGGAGCCCCTGGTGCCCAGGGTCTAAACAGACTAAGTTCAGCCACTGGCCACTGACAAAATCCAAAGGCAGAGAGACCAGTGGTGGTGAAAGAAGAAAGAGCTTTATTTCAGCGAGGCCAACATCGGGAAGACAGTGGACTAGTATCTCCAAGACTGTCGCCGAAGTGCTGAAAAGTCTTTTCAGGTTTATATAAGGAAAATGTGGGACAAAGGTAGGTGTGTACCCGCAGGTGGGCAGTGAAGATCGAGCCATCATCCCGGAGTCACGCACACAGAGACTTGCTGACTCAGGGCTATTGCTTGAGGGGGTAGTTTCGCTTCCCATCAGGAGATGCTTTTCCCCCTGAGTCTTTTGCCTGAGTTCAGAGATAAACTTGAAAGAACTTAATCAATTAGAAAGTTTGAGGTCAAAATGGAGGTAGTGGAAGCCCTCTTTCAGTTTTATTAAGAATGACTTACACTCATACTATCTAATTAATTGGAAAAGCATAGAAAATTAGAATAAATTGACTTCATAATTAAGGCAAGCATCTTGACAAAATAAAATTGCAGTCCTAGTTTTCCTGTGGTTGATTTGTTTTTTATTTTCTCTTCTCTTGGTGTCAGTGTTAGTGACTTCTGAGTTTTTGAGGCCCCAGAATGTTGTGGGATGATTTTGTTGGCTTTATAACTACCACAGACATACAGATATGACAGGAAATGCCATTGTCATTTTAGTATGAAGACGTGAAAAGTTCCTACAATTTTTTTTTACTTCAACTAAATTTTATGTAAATACACACACACACACACACACACACACACACACATCACCACTAGGCCACCACAGTCACAACATCCCATTGCTGTATTAATACTTTGCCACGTTTCTAAATTTCAGCTCATCCTGGTGTCCAAAAGGTGGTGCTAGTATCATCTGCGTCAGACATTCCTGTTCAGTCTCCTCGTACTTCAGAAATTTCAGTTCCTGCTGATCTGGATAAAACAATCACGGAGCTAGCGGACTGGCTGGTCCTGATCGACCAGATGTTGAAGTCCAACATTGTCACCGTTGGGGATATAGAAGAGATCAATAAGACAGTTTCCCGAATGAAAGTAAGTACATCGTGTTGAGGCTTGTCAGGGAAATGCCACAACACAGAAACAGACAAAATCTGTTTGGATCTCCTTTGTTTGTTCTAAACTCTGGGAGAATGGGCTTTAAAAAAAACTCTTTATCTGTCAAACCGCCATGCTGTGTTTGCCTGGCTCCGAGGAGTAAATCCTATCTTGCCTTTCCAGTGTGCTGGTGAGATGACATTTACCAACATGAAGTGAGAGGCTCAGTGTATTTTAAAAATCTAAAACTGATGCCATGCAGTGAGGCACATCAATACAAAAGTAAATTCGTGTGAGATTTAATACTTTGTCTGATGTGGGATATTCTCCTGAAGCACCTTTTAAACTCTTTCATAATGAACTTATTTAATTCCTGATTTTAGAAGTGAGAATTTTCTGGTTAGACTCTAGCCATTATACATACCCCATCTAATATAAATCTGCAGTATTCATTGTGTACCAGGTTCTAGGTTACGTGTTGCGTAGGGATACCGAAAAGAGCGTACTAGATAGAAATTGGAAATATACCATAAAATAATAATTGCTAACTTTTATTCAGTGCTTAATATCTGCTGAGTAGTTTTCTAAGTATTTTACATGTTATATGTCATTCACTTTTTTAATGGTCTTTTGAGGTAGGTATTAATTTTACCCCCAAATTGTAAATATGCCCAAGGTGAGGTAGAAGCACCAAATATACCTAGGTAGACAAGTTACTACAGCAAGGCAGAATCTGAAATAAGCTGTGGGATAGGTCCAGACCACCTGTTAGAGGAGCCACAGTGAGAAAGGAGCTTAGTTCACAATGGTAGAAGACAGACTACGTGGGATTTTGATCTCTGGAGATAAATGACATTCCTAATAGAGGGAACAGAGTGAAGACAGGCATGCAGCAGTGGAGCGGGAAGGATGTTGGTTCAACATTTGTGCAATAAAGAAGTGTAGTGGGAAGAAAGGTCGCAAAGATAGGTTCAAGTTCACTTTGGGAAGGAGCTCATTGACCATGTTTTAAGCATAGGCCCCTTGGGGTTTTAGTCTATAGACAGTTGGCGAGCATCTTATTCCCCCTTTCTTTTCCTTTGTTAACGGTGGCTGCGGACTGATGATAACAGTGCTTGGCATTGATGGGAAGACTGGGATGCTTTTTAGTGCTTAGGATAAATTGGAGGCAAGAGATGCTTAAGGCAAGCAAAAGAGCCCTTTCTGAGTGGCTAACACGATGCTATTGCAATTAGCGGAAATAAGGAATAGAAGAAATGGGCTGTGGATGAGGGTTTAAGTGATTTAGTTTCAGATGTGTTGTGTTGAGTGGTTCTTGGGCCATTTAGAAGGAAATAATCAGCCTTCATTGAAATGTCTCTCTGGGATTCAGGATTAGAAGTTGTGAATAATCCATTTAGAAATAATATTTGACACTTTAAGGCTAATTGAAATCTGCAAAAGTAATGAATTTAAAAGAGGAAGGGCTGGGAGAGAATCTCTGGCATCATGTTTGTACTTACTGGAAATTGTGTTTTCTAATTGTTACAATTATTTATTAGTTCTATGCTTAAAACACACTATATTCCTATTTTTTTTTTTTATTTTTAAAGATTTCATTTATTTATTTCAGACAGAGAGAGAGAGAGAGAGAGCGTGAGCGAGCGAGCGAGCACGGATGGGGGAGAGGAGCAGAGAAAGAAACAGTTTGCCAGCTGAGCAGGGAGCCCAATGTGGGGCTCGATTCCAGGACTCTGGGATCATGACCTGATGAGAAGGCAGACACTTAACTGACTGAGCTGCCCAGGCACCCCGATTCCTGATTTTTAAAACTTTTTACCTGCCAAATTGGTGCTGAGACAAATTCTCTAGAGCAGCATTTTTCTTGTCTGAGATTATTTAATCTGCAATTACTCCAGTAGTATCTTTTGAATGCCTCACCCCCATCCCTGTAGGTGACATTAGTTTGTGTGTGTGTATCATGTAGGGCAGACACCCAGGGTGTCATCAGAAGTCACTGCTAAGGTTTTCAGACCATTTTCTCTTAGGGATTTTTCTTCATCGAATCTCCTCAGACTTGATATAGCCGAGCTATAAGTTTTCTATTATTTCTCTTTGTGAAAACAAAAAACAGAGTAAAGTGCCTTGCCAGGTGACCCAGATGATAAGTGGCAGAGCTGAGATTTGAACCCAGGACCTTTGACTTCAAACCTTGCTCTTTTCTGCTATATTGCTGATGCCTCACTATCCTGCATAGGAGGAAAACAACAATTTTGATGTCAGCACACCAGTCTTGCACTTTTAGTAGTACTGTTAGGGTAAGGCTATCTTAATAACCTATCTTAATAATCATTTTTTCTTAACAGATCACAAAGGCTGACTTAGAACAACGCCATCCTCAGCTTGATTATGTTTTTACATTGGCACAGAACTTGAAAAATAAGGCTTCCAGTTCAGATGTGAGAACAGCGATCACAGAAAAATGTACGTTAAAAAAAAAAACATGTATCATCCTCTTTCTCTGAAAATGGTAACACACTTAAATGCACAGATTATTCAACCAGAAATTTATATTATTTGATATTTGATGCTCTATTAATAAGTACAGTTCTCCTTTGATTTTAATTTTTTTGTGAACCTTGTTACTCTTCCCACATGCGTTCCTTAAAGTGTTAACGTTATTACTTTTAAGTTTGTTACTGGTACATTGGATTATTTTTTCTTTTAGTTGGAATTTCTTTTATTTTTAATCTTTAATTAAAAGATTCCTGATTTTAAGACACAGAGGCAGTCACTTGTCATCCTCAAAGGAGATACTCCTTTGGAAGTTATTTTATTACCTTGTCTAATATTTCTGAAGGGAAGAAAGTCAACTCTTCCTCCTATAAAAAGTATGTTTCAATTTTAAAATAAATGTGGCCACAGCAATATTATTGAAAGAGATAAGTTAGAGAACTTTTAGTGTCTTACAGTGTTGGTTTATTTTTACTACATAAGCCATTTTCCTTCTTTCTCTCTCTTGAAAAAAAAAAAGATTTATTCATTTATTTGAGAGAGAGAGGAGAGTGAGTACAAGCAGGGAGAAGGGCAAAGGGAGAGGGAATCTCCAGCAGACTCCCTGCTGAGGGCTGAGCATGGAGTCTGATGCAGGGTTGATCCCGTAACCCCAAGATCGTGACCCAAGTGGAAACAATCCAAGAGTCAAATGCTCAATGTACTGTGCCACCCAGGTGCCCCATCCCTCTTTTTTTTTAAAGATCCCACTTATCTATCTAACAGATAGAGATCACAAGTAGGCAGAGAGGCAGGCAGAGAGAGAGGGGGGGAAGCAGGCTTCCCACCTAGCAGAGAGCCTGATGCGGGACTCAATCCCAGGACCCCAAGCCACAATGTGACCCAAGCCGAAGGCAGAGGCCTTAACTCACCGAGCCATCCAGGCACCCCTGTATTTTTTTTTTTAATTGAAGGGTTGCTTGTACTGGACGGAACTCTGGAGTGATTCCATTTCTCATCACAGGGCAGAAGCGCTTTTCTGCTTCAGCGACACCAAACCATTTACAAAGTCCTCTTCATTTTGCTTTTTCTACTATCTTATTATTATTATTTTTAACCACCTCCTATTTGTCCAAAGTTTCTCTTAAGGTTTTTGACAAGACTTTTCTTTCTTCTTCTGAATATTTTCCCTTTCCAATTTAACTCCCGCTCTTTGTTTTCTCCCCTTTTTTATTTGCATAGAGGCTGCATAATCTTTGTCATTATTCATCATATGAAAAAAATATTCTCAGCAGGAGTGTACTGCCTACAATAACCTGCTTTTAGCACTTATTCACAAAGAATAGAACAACTTGCTTATTTTTAATGATAAACCTATGATACATGCTCTCACTTGATGGCTTTCATTTTATTCAATATTAAAAGATTCTATTAGTAATAGCATTGGTCATTAGTACTTTATGTAACTTTTTAACTGACAAGTACAACATGATGATAAATTTGTTCTCTCTGTAAGTGGAAAATAAGCAATCTATTTAAATTGTTAAACAATACAGCTTAAAAGATGATCTCATTGAATGATTTTTAAAAATTATTACATGTAAGTATGATTTTCAGTGTTCTGAGCAGTCTTAAATCAATCACTTATGGTTTGCGGTATCCCCTTGATATCCCAAGAATTTTACCAGTAGGTCCCGATACGACTTAGCTGCAATGTTATTTTATCGTTAAGTACTTAATGGCTTGGTATTTAACTATTGCTCTCCAGTCTGTGTGACATCCGAAGCATCTTCTAGAAGAATATTTTTAATTTCCTACCTACTTATTATCAGTGGGTTGTTGAAATCATTCAAAGCTATAGTTTACTAGTGCTTCAGTTCAAGATCTTGAACTATTCATGAAGTAATTAACCAAAGATTTAAGTTTCTTTAGGTCTCTCTTTAGCTTCATGTTAAAAATGAGAAGAGGAGAGAAAGGAAGGGAGAAAAAGGAAGGAGAGCAGACAGAAGAGAGAAAGAAAGAAAGATAGAAAGGAATACTAAAAAGAAAGAGGAAAAGAACTAATGTGGATTTTTTTATGGTAAAGAGGTACTGGGTAGATAGAACTTGAATCTAATTTGCTTTTAGTGTTTCTCTTGAGTGTATAAAAATACTTTCTTTTAGACAGGTTTCATGCAACAGTAAGACAAATATGAAAAGTATTCTTAAATAGATTATTTCCTTGTAAAATCTTGACAACCTTCGAGTATCTCCTTTGAGGATGACAAGTGACTGCCTCTGTGTCTTAAAGTTCTGTCATAAAGTATTGTTAAACTCTGCCTTCATCAAACCACGATCTGTGAATATACATCAGAGAGGAATATATTTTCTTTATAATTTTTGGTTTATCCATCGTAGATATTTTTATTGTGAGATATTTCAGTGCATTTAAAATAGAATTTAATTCAAGATTCTCTTTCAACAATAGTTTCACAGAGATGTGTTGGTTGTACGGTATGGTAGACATGTATTAAATTCCCTTAAAAATGTATACAGCAACTTGCCTTCTTTTTCTTTTCTATTTATAACCTTACTTATGATAAATTTGAAATCAGGTATTTTTTCCCCTTTCCTGATAGTTTCTGGGATTATTTTTGTATGCTTCCTCAGTGGAAAAGGTCAAGAACCAGTGGGACAGCACTCAGCATGGTGTCGAGTTAAGACAGCAGCAGCTAGAGGATATGATTATTGACAGTCTTCAGTGGGATGACCACAGGGAGGAAACCGAGGAACTTATGAGAAAATACGAGGCCCGATTCTATATTCTCCAACAAGCCCGAAGGGATCCGCTTATCAAGCAGATTTCTGATAATCAAGTAAGACTCATTAGATTTGTGGCGCTTTCTTGGGCATTATTAATTTATTGGATGTACTTTTTTGTTCTTTGGTAACTGTAATTTTTAGGACCCTTGTCATGATATTTTCCCATTGCTTTGAATATACATTGAAATTTATATAAAGAATTTGACCAGGAAGGTCGTTGAAAAATTTCAGGAAGTGTAACAAGTAGAAATATGCCTGTGTAACAGATGTGTTGCTCACGGATTCTTTGCAAATGGAACACAACCATGAACCAGCACCTAGAAAGAGAGTATTTTCAGTATCTCAGGAACCCTCTGTTTTTCTGTCTTCCATGTCTGCTCTGAAGCTTATTTTTATTTATGAAATTTTCTGAGATTTTCGTTTGAAGCTAGTGTACTGAACAATTAAGGTAATAAGTTTAGTTCCTTTTAATACTTTTATAACTAAACTGTTTTATCTATATCATCAGAGTAGGTAACTTTTTTGATTGGTTTGAATATAAAGTTGATGATATTGAACATCGATGGTATTTTAAATTCTCTCTATAATTACAGAAAATGTTTTTGAATTAGAGGGTATAGTTTTTAGGTTATATTTTGGCATAATATTTATTTGCCCTTCAGTGAGCCTAAGATGAAAGTGTATATTTGTGTAGAATATATGGGAAACAAAATCTAAGACTTGAGAGCATGTTTTTATAATTCACACATGTAGACTTTCTGTGGTTACAATTTAAAAATCAAGTGGCCAGGTGTCCTGATTTTGTGGATCATTTTCTGTGTTTATGACATCTGCTGATTGTTTTCACCAAATGACTCAAATATAATAATCAGCAACGCCCCAGGATAGTTAACTAGAGGAATACAATTAAAAGTGAGATGAATGCTTCAATCATCTATTATTCAGACAGAATATTCATTTCTAAATTTTCTATTCAGACTCTAGGATAGATTTTTTTTTTTTTTTTTTTTTTTGCCAGTTGCTATAAAAAGCATTATGGGAACATTCATTTCTCATTTAGATTTCATGGAGAGTATCTTGATCCAGGGGCTCTGAGAGGTAGAAAACCAATGCCTGTGGACACACTCAGCATCAGTTTAATTATTTAATAGCAATTCTTAGTAAACCTGGCTTGGCTACTTGATCCACCCAAGCAGTTAACTTTGTCAACAGGCACCGTGACCCAGGGGCACAGAAGACTTCCATATTGTTGGCTCTTTTCCTTCCTGCCAGCATGTAGAGAGAAACTCTATAGTAAGTTCATTCCTGTATGATGCATGTTGCTATAAGGATCAGATATGTAGCAGAACAAAGGAAAAAGATAAATGCTTTGAGGAAGTAAAGTATCCCTCAAAGGTAAAGATAGCCTCTTAATATCTGCTGTGTACCTGATCATTCCTTAGACATTTGCCTTTTTACTTACAGAATTACTTTTATTTAAGCTATGTTCAAGAGTTTGTCCCATAATTTGCTTTTTTCTTTTGATATTTGTGTCTAAAACTTGTTGAAACCTATGAGGAGAACCATGGTTTAGGTAGTACTAGTTACCGAGTGACCAAATCTAATAATGACACCTGCAATTACACCTTAGGTATTGCTTCAAGAACTGGGTCCTGGTGATGGTATTGTAATGGCGTTTGAAAACGTTCTGCAGAAACTGCTGGAGGACTATGGTAATGATGACACCAGGAATGTGAAAGAAACCACTGAGTACTTAAAAACATCATGGATCAACCTCAAACAAAGGTAACATGAACAAAGGTAACATGAAGGGCCTGGCAGGTAAATGCATGTAGAGGTGAGAATTTGACAGTCTTTGGCTTTGGCTTTCTCATGGAAACATGCCAAATATGAGACTACCAGAAATAAATATTTTTGTTACTTTTTAAAAATTTTTGCCCAGTGCTGAGTTAGTATCACACTTAGTACAGAAGGTATATTTATACATTGTCTATTTGAATTTCTGCAATGGAATTTTTCCTTGAATGAATCTAAACCTTGCCAAACATCATTTTATGTGTTCTGATTTTCTTATGCCTCCCAGCATTACCTGGAATATATCCTGTAGTACACTGGGGGTAAGGACTGGTGAGGTATTTACAGATGCATGAGGGTAATATTATCCCTAATTATAATGAAAATAGTGGTGCCTGGGTGGTTCCGCCCATTAAGCGTCTGCCTTTGGCTCAGATCATGATCCCAGGGTCCTGGGATCCAGCCCTGCGTCAGGCTCTCTGCTCGGGGGGGACGTTTGCTTCTCCCTCTGCTGGCCTTTCCCCCGGCTTGTGTGTGCTGTCTTTCTCTTTCTCTGTCAGATAAATAAATAAAATATTAAAAAAATAAAACTATATATAATTAAAGTCATGTGCTCTTTGGCGAGGTCATCCTTAGTTGAAGCTGAGAATGCATGGATCCAGTGCCAGACTTCTGAAATACACTATGTGTATTTAGGGCTTCATCTAATTTGTTTTCTTTCCATCACTCTGTCTAGTCAGTATATTTGGAACAGTCTAAAATAGCATATGTATTTACCAGAGAGATTTTCCTGTCACTTGAACACCTAGGGTCTGAGGAACTGTAAACAGTGGTTAGCAACTCTTTAAAATAGCATAGTTAAATTCATCATCAGGAAAAAGTGTTTACTTCTTGCATAGTACAGGGAATGCCTGTTTCTAATGAAATTATGGTTTCACACACATCTTTATCTATTCAGATATAACCACCTGAAAGCAAATTTGTATCAAAACGCATTTATTTTGGAGTGAATAAAATGGATAATACTAAAACACTTTATGATGCATATTACTGGTAATAAAGTATGGCCAAGCATTTAATAACCGCTTGACATGGAGGTGTTTTATACATTTTTATAATGTCATTTTTAGTTAGAGTCTATAAAATAGATTTTAGATTTTTGGGAAACCCGAAGACAAGAATTACGAGGCAGTATATGAGTATGAATATATATATGTTGCTACATATACCTAGGATTCTGGAGGAAATAAGAGTAGGGTAGCACATACAACACTAAAGAGTAGTTAAAGCAGAAGATAGCTATTATCCTGCTCTTTCTAGAATTTTAGTACAGCTGTTTCAATCTGTTGTAACAGCTTCCTTGGATACAGTAAGGATCCCAAAACTAAGGCAGGGAAGAGAGTGAATTAAAAACGGCTTTAAAGTATAAACTTCCTGTTATAGGATAAGTAAATCCTAGGGATATAATAATGCAGTGTGGTGACCACAGTTAGCAAGCCTGTATTGTGTAATTGAATGTTACCAGGCAGATCTTAAAAGTTCTCATCACAAGAGAAAAAAAATGTGTAACCATGTGCGGTGATAGATGTTAACCAAACTTACTGTGTTAATCATTTTGCAGTATATACTTACATCCAATCATTATGTTCTACACCTAAAACTAATATATTATATGTCAATTACATGTCAATTAAGACAGCTTTAACATTAAGATAGTCCTTAAGCCTACTTTATCTGAGTGTTTCAAAAAAATCAATGTGTAAGAATTATGACTTTGTTTTTGTTGTAAACGATACCAGAAAAACTGATCACTTAGGAATGTGAAACCTGCTTTATTTAGCACCTCAAATTCTTTTTTTTTTTTTTTTTTGCTTTTACTTTGTAAATATTTTAAGACAGCCTACAGCAGTAGTTAGATTAGATGGAAGAGGCAATTAAAAATGAATTATATTCCAAGGTGATCTTTCATTTATCAGAGTTAAGACAAG